>NW_026623100.1:54179726-54804726 GCF_023065955.2 Ursus arctos | reverse complement strand
AGCATCCCGGAATAATCTATTATTAGGATGTTGATGTTTCAGGGGGCACCATTTCTTTCATAGCAGGGCGCTGGCTGACCCAGGTTTCCTGGTCTCTGCCCTGAGTTGAGAAGAGATGGGGTGAGGGGGATGGGGTGGAGGGAGAGCTGTCGCGTCAGTAAGTCCACAAATGCCTCTTAAGCATGGGAGGGCCCTCAGTCCATGGAAACCCCTGGCGATATCATGCATTCTCTAGGACCCACTGGTCTTCAAATCAGCAACTGGAGTAATTGTGGATCCAAAAATCCTCCAGGGCCCAGGAAAGATGTGACATTTTACCCCGGGCAGGGGGGGTAAAGACATTGTTGGGGTAACACAGAGCAAGGCTGCGGGACTATTGGAGGTCAGGGATGGAATAAAGATTAAAGATAAAGTGAGATTCTTGGAGCGCTGGTTGGTTTAGTTGGTTAAAGTGGCTGCCTTTGGCTCAGGTCGTGATCCCAGGGTCCTAGGATCGAGCTCTGCATCCGAGCCCCTTGCTCAGCAGGGAGCCTGTTTCTCCCTCTCCCTCTGCCCCTCCCCCCTCTATCAAATAAATAGATAAAATTTAAAAAAAAGATAAAGTGAGATTCTTAAACAGAGTAGATAACAGGGATGGATAAAGGTCAGAAAGAGTGAGGGCATTTTGAGGGTCTCAAAACATCCATGCCTTCAGACTGGCCACAGCATGTCTTTCAGCTATGGGTGGCTTTGTGGAAAGAACATGGAACTTGTACCTGGACAGACATGAGTTCAAATTTCATCCCAAGCACTCAATAGCCACGAGATCTTGGGAATTTAGGAAAGTTAGTCAACCTCTTTAATCTGTAATTCTCTCATCTTCAAAATGGAGCTAAGAATACTAGGGTTACTTGAAGATTTAAAAGGTAATGGATATTCTTAGAAGGTGAAGGAGGGTCAGAAATCTATTCTCCAGTCTGACAAGGCACTTTCAGACCAAGAACCAAAGCAAGCCACTCCATATCATTTACGGAGAGTTTTAGTCAGGGTAGTTTACCGACAGGGGAGATGAGGCGGTGGGAGGACGGACAGACCACCCAGGGCAGGACACATCCAGCTGTTCTCTGCTGGGTCTGGACATTAATCCCCAGCCTCTATGGAGCGAGGGGCCTGGTGGTGAGGTCACAGGGTACTTATCTGAAGTGGGACATTCATCTCTACTAGTTACTTGATGTGGGGCCTTCTGTGCACAACTTTGGGAAAGATAAGAACGAGCCCTCCCGCATTCCAGTGGGGGCATCCATTAGTTTCCACGGGGCCTCCAACATGTAGCCCGGAGGGCGGTCATTGTGTGGGCACGAACAAGAGAGAGGGCTGGAGATGGAGTCAGTGTTGCCAGCACTCCTACACAGACAAAGCATGGAATGAATTAAATCTTCTCTCTTTCATTTTTCCCTATTTGGAAATAGAGGAGAGCAAAGAAAGAAGTATCTATTGCTGGGTTCTGGTACCAAGACCTCAGGTACTAGGACTGTAGCCCCAGGCCAGGAGGGTCTTCCTTGGCCTCCGGGACTTTCTGTACCACAGAACTTTACTGAGTATTTAGGACAAGCTGGAGTAGTCTTGGCTGCCATGACCTTTTGGACCAGCCCTTATACCTCGCAGACTTGTGTGCCATTGTTAAGAAACCAGTTCCCATCTCAATTTTTAGAGGTCACCCACTGGTCCAGAGGCCTTCGGTTTTGGAGTGTTAAATTGTCTTGCCCACGGCCACACAGAGGGCTAAAGCCTGGCCTGCAATCCCCGTGCAATGCTTTCCTGTATTACCAGTTAATCTGTGCTAATACGACAATGACCCACAATCCTTTTCAGCATAGTGTTCCAAAATGTGGGCCACAGACCACCTGTACCAGCATCAGAAGGTGGGCTTGATATAAACACAGACTCCTGGCCCCCTGCCAGACCTGTGCACTCAGATCCGCTAACGTTGAGAGGCAAAGGCTTACAAAGTTTCCAGCCCCAGGTCACACTTCTACACGGAAATGGACTGCCCGAATGTGCATGTGCTCGAGTGCTCTTTTGTGGGGGAAGGGTGGGGCCCTTGGGCGGAAGTCTTGCTGGTTCAAAAATCATACCCTACAGGTGTTTCTGACCCTGCTTATTTATAGAGCCAACGTTGTCCCTAGCTACTGCCTTCCTTCCCCTGGAACTTCCTAAATGTTTTTGGAAGGGTTTCTGTGAAGGTCACAGGAGATGGTTTCTGTGGCCACCCGATGACACGGTGTGCTTTGGAAAGGTCAGTTGATTCTCCCCTGAGTCACAGTAATCACCTGGCCTCCTGTCAAGGCAGCGGGGGAGGGGAGAGAGTTTGGGGTTCTGTTTCTGGGGACTGGAGGCACTGGGATCCAGGGATCGCCAGCTGGCGCTTTCTTGACCTTGACGGAGTGCTTACGGCCAGGATAGCTGTGTCTAGATTGAGGGTTGTGGTCAAAATGACCCACGTCTCGCAGGCTGTGAACTCTGCCTCTCAGTCTAGAGAGAGACGGGCTCTGGACACGTGAACAGACTTCAGGAGCTTCCTCCTGACCACAAGGATTGCATGAGCTGGCTTTGCAGAAGGAACTTGTGACCGTGGGTCACTCTCCAGAGAGACAGACATTTCCAGACTCGGAGGAACAGCAGTGGCAGCCGTCTCTGCTTGAAGTTTGTCGCCCTCAGAGTAAAAGGGTTCACCTTGGCCCCTGCGAGGGTCTCTGCACTGCCCAGTGGCAGTGGGCCCTCAGGGCAGCCTGGGGGCTGCAGGCTGCAGAGGGATCTTGCAGTAAGGATTCGCATCAGCTTCAAAGGGCCCACAGTGAGCACAGAAGTGCTGCCAGGAAGGCAGTTGTTGCTGTCTTAAATGGTTTTTGGCATAAGGCGTGGAAAATGAATTTTCGTAAAATAAAGCAAAGCAGGTCATCCCTTGTGCCTCGAATGTCACCACCGTCCGCAGCACCCAGCTGGCCCTCTGCCTCCAGGAGGCCGGGGCGGGGCGGGGTGGAGGTGCTTTCAGCGTCCTCCCTGCAAGACGGCCTGCGTCCCTGCATGGAGTCCTGGTGGTAGGGAGGCCCCCTCCGGAAGGCATCATCTCACCCTTCCCAATCCCTTTGGTTTTCGAGGAACAAGAGGATTCATCTGACTCAACTGGAGGTGGCTCCCTTCCCTAATTTATTCTATTCCCGAAGCTTCACTACTCCCGGCTCAGCTCGGGCGGGAGCAGCTCTGCGGGAGCAGGCAGGAGCCCGGGAAGACCGGCCCCTGCAGAGAAACAGGCCCGAGCTGCCCCTTCGCTGGGCCCGAGGCGAGGCGAAGAAAAATCCTAAGCTCTTTCTTGTCTTTCAGCAGGTTTTGTGGAACCTGGAGAGGAAATAAATTCCAAAGGCAGGAAATGACCCAGAGCCCGTAACAATATGTGAAAAGCCAAACCGGTGCTTCCGTCACTTTGTTTCAAACTATTCTAATCTGTGTACCAGGAAGCCTAACCCATTACCAGATGGAGATTTGTTTTCAGATGCCTCTTGGCATCTGCCACTCCCGGCTGGTGACATTTGCACGTTTCAAGAAGGCAAACCTGTTCTGACATCTTCTCACTTCCGGAGAGGGGCTGCCCTCAGGAAAGTCCTTGGGTCTCTTGCCGGACCATCTGATGTGCTTCGTGCTGCTGGCCTCCAGCCTGGAGCACTAGCACGCTGAGTCTGTTCTCGAAGATTTGCAGAATCTGAAATCAAAATGCCCCAGGCTGCCAGAAAAGGCTGGCTGCCTCGCCTGCTTCCTAATCCCTTCTCTGCAGGCTTTCCCAAAGAAATCTGATGAGTCAGGAAGGAAGAGAATGTGGCCCAGGGAGAGCTGGGGGTGGGCTGGCCTCTCTCATTGCTTCAGAAATCTCCCTCCTGTTTCACAATGCGGGTCATGTTTAGGGGTTCGGCTGTACCTCTTCTCTGTTTCTTCCTCCATCAGCGCTCACTGTGAGAGACCCTTCGTTTACCACTCAAGAAATCAGCTCTGCGAAAGCAGGAAGGCCCTCTGATGATAATGAGTCACAGTTCCAAAGAAGTTTTGACTTCACTTTCATCCCCATGAGCAGGGCAAGAAAATGCTCCCACCTCTGCTCCCAGAAGGAACAATCATTCAGCTGCTTTGTTCTGGCCCGGGGGCCTGTACTTTTCCAAGGTTTTTAATTTTTACCGAACACCATTCATCAGCCTTCCCACTGAAGGCTGTGTGCCAGTTGGATTCTAAACACAGCGAGGTGGCTTCTGGGATACGTTGCTCCAAACAGGTATCCTGCTAAACCCCCCCCCCCCCCAGGTTATCGGAAAGGAGCTAGAGTTGAATGAATAATGTGCCCAACTCTTTCAACTCTTTCAAATGTAACGCGGATTAAAGTATAAAGAATCCAATATATTTGTTGACAACTGGTTTATAAAAAAGCTCCAGCAGGAAAGAAGGGGGACTTTCAACACCAGGCTGGGGAGATGGGAGCCGCAGTGGGGGACACCACTCTCTGGTGTTCTGGTAGCAGATACCTGTCCCAGAGCACGAAACCCCTCTGTGCCACTACCCAAAATTGTGTGCTGCTTATTATAAAGAAGGCTTTAAAAAGTATGTTCTGAGAAGCTTGGATTTGTCCCTAGCGAGGGAATATAGTCTCCATTACAAGACAGTGGCTTCATGCCGGAGGCAGGTTGTACCAACTGTATGTAGCTGGTAGTGAACAGTAGATAAAAGAACCTAGAAGGTTTTCATAAAGAGAGAGAGAGAGGGAGAGACAACGGAAGCCCAGCAACAACGGAAGATAAGAGATGTATGTGTCCCTCTCCCCTTGCCCCTGCCTATGAGCAATGAGCCAGGAAAACACTGGGAATAGGAGAGAGAGGGAGGTCATCATTCTAACTCTTGACACCAGCCAAACAGGATAACTAGTTTATATTATGATGACAATGACCCTAATGATGAAGAGATGGTATTGAGTCAGATTAAAAAAAAAAGGGCTCTTGTTTTCACGCTATGCTTAAGTCCCAAAACACTACCACCAGAGCCACTTCTATGACCCAAGGGACTTTTCACTACAATTAGAGGAATTTGGGGTGAGTGAAATAAATAGAATTGGATAGAAAAATCATGATTAGATTAAGACGTGATTGAGAATGGCAACAATTAGTGAGAAAGGTATCCAATATATACCTATTTTTGTTCTGCTTTCAGTCTTGATCGAATTGTTAAAAATATAGTTAAAAGCTATTTCTATAGTAACACATAGGAGAGCAAAAGATTTTGCTGTGCTCTCTGAGGCACATATTTGGGGTGCCTAGCCATTGGGGTCCCTCCGGTCATCTACAGCCTTCATCACAGACACAAGACAGAGGGAGGAATGCAGGGCTCCTGGAGGGCAGCAGCCAAAGGCCAGAGCCTAACATGGTGGTCATGTTAGCATGTGCTTAACCCCAGGTTTAACAGAGGTGGTTGCGAGGCACCTGAAGTAGATGTTTATGTTTTGCAAGTGAGAGAACAGATTCAAAAAGGGAAAAAGGATAGAGCCATGAGTCCCAAACTACGTGCCAGGGGCCTGGGACACCACAGCAAACTCACAGGGGCCACTGAGGCAGACATGACATGGCGAGGGAAACATGGTGATGTTGACCCCTGTGGGACACCACGAGAATGACGAGGTCAAGACCGTTCACAGTTTCAGCAACGCACTGTGCTCCCTTCCTCTCCAAGACGTCTTGTCTCTGGGAAGTTGGGTTTCCAGCGGTTGTTATAAAATGCATGTATCGAGTGAAAGGCAGCGTGGAGAGACACAGGTTCCAAGCTTTAAGAAGACTTTCAGGGTCCAGTTGGCATATACTTCCTTTTGTACGTAACTGTGGTTAAGAATAGAACAACAACAGGGGCTCCTGGGTGGCTCAGTCGTTAAGCGTCTGCCTTCGGTTCAGGGCGTGATCCCGGCGTTCTGGGATCGAGGCCCTCATCAGGCTCCTCCACTGGGAGGCTGCTTCTTCCTCTCCCACTCCCCCTGCTTGTGTTCCCTCTCTCGCTGGCTGCCTGTCAAATAAATAAATAAAATCTTTAAAAAAAAAAGAATAGAACAACAATAACAAATATATATATATATATATATATATATTTTGAACTTATGTGTCTATTTTTCAAACATTTGAGTTGTTGGAACCTAACTTCTGGTTAAATACTGTTTCTGTTGTCTTTCTTTTGAGCTAGGGGCTCTGTGAAAAGATTACTGAGCCGCTAAGATGCTATGAATTGAGAAAGTGGGGGAACATCTGGACGAGCGCATACAAACGGTATCAAGGGGCAAAGTGCATTTAAATGGTTTAGGTTCATTGGTGAAAATAAACAAGTGGGTCTATTCTCCTCCACATCTCAGCTGGGGCACTACTCCCAGTATTTCCCCCTGTTCCTACATGAAGCATATTCTTAGTCTTAATACCTTTTATTAATGCAACTATTTGGTAGACTATTAGTTATTTTTAAAAAGATTTTATTTATTTATTTGAGAGAGATTGAGAGCATAAGCAGGGCGGAGGGGCAGAGGGAGAAGCAGACTCCCCACTGAGCAGGGAGCCTGACATGGGGCTTGATCCCAGAACCCTGGGATTGTGACCTGAGCTGAAGGCAGACACTTAACTGACTGAGCCACCCAGGTGTCCCTAAAGTTATTTTATACCATGCTTCTCAAGCTATCTTCAGTGAAGGCCTTTTTTGTTTTTTTTAATTTCCAATTTCCAGTGGATTATGTGATGGTTAATTTTTTTGTGTATGTTAACTTGGCTGGGCCACGGTGCCCAGATATCTGGTCAAACATTATTCCAGATGTTTCTGTGAAGGTGTTTTTTGGGATGACATTAACATTAAAATCAGCAGACTTTGAGTAAAGCAGATTACGTCTATAACATTGGTGGGCCTTACCCAATCAATTGAAGGTCTTACCAGCACAAAGACAAAACTTCCCTGAGCAAGAAGAAATTCTTGCCAGCAGACTGCCTTTGGACTACATCTCTTCTGTGAGATAGATCTCTCTCTCTTTCTATAGACATACACACACAACACACACACAACGCACACACACACACACACACACACTCACATCCCTCTTGGTTCTATCTCGCTGGAGAACGCTAACTAATGTAGATTGATACTTAAAAAAATGCAATAAAAATAAATTTCCAGGAAAATGATCATATGTTTAAATATTGTGGAAATGTTAAATTGCTATAAGAGTTTCTAAATACCTGCTTTCAGTTTCCACATTTAGTTTATCTGATTGATAATCAAGTGTTTGTAGAAGACATTGGAGTGGCGCTGATCTCATGAAAACGTAAATATATACATACACGCATATGTATTTACACACATGTATTTATTTATTTTTTATTCTGAACTAATTTCAAATTTGTTGGAAAGTTG
This sequence comes from Ursus arctos, assembly GCF_023065955.2. Lineage (NCBI taxonomy): Eukaryota > Metazoa > Chordata > Mammalia > Carnivora > Ursidae > Ursus > Ursus arctos. The sequence goes on along the minus strand of NW_026623100.1, from coordinate 54,797,283 downwards.
CAAAACGAACAGAGAGATTTCCCATATAGTCCCTCACCCAAGTTCCCCAATCTTAACAACTATATGTATAAACATGAGTACAGTCTTCAAAATGAGGGTACTGACACTGGTACAAAACTATTAACTAAACTACGGAGCTCATTCAAATTCACCACGTATGTTTTAAATGGTGAAGTCACAACTCTAGGATGTGTGACTTTAGTAGCTCCTGGGCCAGAAAGTATTTCCAGAATGGGTTGAGATCCTTGCTTTCTCGTGTTTGGAGGCGAACCAGCTGAGGACTAGAAGTCTGGCAGTCATTGTGGATTGTTCTGTGGAAGAATATAGAGACCACAAACCTTAATTAAAAACATCTCGCACATATTGACTGAGTGAATACCACAGCTCCTAAGCGTGTCTATCATTACGCCAGAAATAACAAATTCTTTTGTATCTAGAAAGATTAATCACTTAATGACAGGAAGTATAGAGCGGAATGTAATGACAGAATGCATTGAGCTTGGATGAGAATCTCAAACGTCGCGCATTTTTGGCCAAGCCATCCCTCTTCATCTCTTCTGTGAAGTCTTCTATGACCTTCCTTGGTTAGAACCATTATAATGGCTTTGGGGGGCCCCTACCGTAATGACTATACAGGTTTCTGTCATGGCACCCGTAACGCTCGATTGCTATCATTTGTGTAGGTGACTGCTGAACTGTGAGCGTCTCGGGAGCAGGGCTGTATCTTATTCACCCCGGGGTCTCAATACCTGGCATTATGCCTTAGGCCCAGCAGGCACGCAGCACTGCTCACCGGATGAATGAATGAGTGAATGAATTGAACCCACAGTAAATGTACATCAACAGTTTTCTTCCTACCTCATCTGGTTTGGGAAAAGAGCCCATACCTTGAACTCACTCCAGTGAATAAGACAACGCCACAGTATATTCAACAGGAAAAGCTTTCAAGGGCCTTGTGTTGGAGAAACAGACAGGCTTTGAATGCCAGGTGTGACTTAAAAGCTGAATGAAGGGTATCACTTTTACAAATAGCACCAGTGTGTGGGTGCTGACTCACTCTATTCAGTGGATGCATTGTACTCCGCAGGTCATTTTATCCACTTGAGTGAAATCTGCTTTCCAGCTAGGCTGATGAGTTCTTATTAGTTATCATTATTATTCAGCATTTCTACGGTATGTGTTTTCAAAGTGTTACATTCCTCATTCTTAATGAGCGACACAGAATAGAGGTAACGAAAGGACGTTTAGTCTCTCATGTAGCTGATATTCAATACATTTTTGTTGACTGATTCATCGCTGAACTCGGTTGGGGACCAGCCTGTGCTAACTTGTGGGAAGAAAGCCTCCCTGATTTTCCGTGGAGGAGTGCGGGGAGGGCAGGGCAGGCGGACAAAGGTTGGAGAGGCAAGGGAGAAGCAATTCCTCTGGGTAGGAGAGCAGCCTTCCGAGTGTCTGACCGACCTCGGCAATCCTCGGGGCGCTCGGGGTTATGGACACGTTGGGTTTACTTGCCCTGTGAACGAGCAGGTCCTTTGGGTTTGGAGCTGCTGAGTTTTTAGGAGCAAATTCTTTAGGGACTGCTTTTCTGAGTCGGGCGATCCATTTTCTGCATTCTACTTATGCTTTCGCTATCACCTCATTATGAAGCTGGGAAGAAAAAGATACCAAGAAAAATTGATAGAAAGCCAGAACATCAAAGCTGAAGAATGAGATATTCTCATCGGAGGTATTGCATTATGGTAGGGGGACAAGTGACAAGGAAACTTAATCCTACAGGTCCCTAGTGGCAACGACATACTGAACATACAGTTGAGAAATGGGGAAGGGTGGAGACTGACCTCCTATTTCTTGGAAACCTCGCCTCCCCTAGAAGCCTTGCTCAGTGGTCTACTCTGGATCTGTCACCTGAGAGATGAGAAGGGTTTTGGCAGTGGCATTGGAGTTGAGGTTGTTGGCTTAAAAAAGAATAATGTATCAGATCCCTGGTAAGTAGGCAGAAAAATCTTCCCTGCTTTTATTTTTTTTCTCTCTCTCATCACATGACATTTGTGTACTTCTGTTTTATTGGGCAATGACCACAAATATTTGTCTGGAACACAACTTGGAAAAAAGGAAAGTTGAGAAGATAAAAATACAAACCTTTCCCAGCAGTAGGGCTGGCTGGGAGAGGTATGGATATGCTCAGGGAAATGCGATTCCAGAAACCCAAACACCTACCTCATCCAGGGCCAGGCAGGCCCGGTTAGTCTGGGGTCATTCACAAAGGCCACCAGGGCGGTCAGAGAACCAGCCTGGAGCTCTCAGCAAAGCAGCAAAGCAGATTTCTCTCACCTCGGGTAGAAGCTCAGACCCAGATGTCATGGAGTATTATGGGGATTGAACGGTATAGTGGTCTGCGGAGGCAAAGGGCACAGAGCCTGGCACCCAGCAGATGTTCAAGACTAAGTGGGTTTCCTTCCTGCGGTGACTCTGTGAGACCTGGGGGTGGGACACGGTGTCTCAGATGATGGCTTCATGCCATGCAGGTATTCTGCACTTTAGAAACCCAGGCAGACTCCAAATTCTTCTGTTCTGGTTGAGAGGAGCCATAGCTAGGGATGGAGCTCAGTTTCCTTATTTGCAAAACATTGGGGTTCTGGGAAATAATTTTGTGACTTGAGTGAGGACACATACCTGGTATTTCCTCAGAAAATGATTGGTCTGGATTTCAACTCAGAAGAGATTCCTGAGAACTCTCACCCCTAGGGGCTGCTACTGTTTCAATTTTGGGCGAGGACCCAGTCTCTGAGACAGATGAGATGGGATTTCTTTGGTAGTCTCTCACCAACTTCTCATAAATATCTTGCTTGGAATCCTAAACCAGGGAGCAACATGGAGCTTTGACGCCAAGGGCTTCACTCTCCACCGGCACAGTCATACCATTCGTGACTACCTTGCAACCAGGCACTTCTACCTGTCTCATGTCTCTGGCCCAGAGGCAAGTCCCCTGGCCGTCTGTACTTTCCAGTCCCTTGTCCCTCTACTGTGCTGCATGCTGTCTCTTCATGTTTTCATTCAGTCTCTTCTTATCAACTGGATACTTCTCGTCAGCTTGAAAGCATACTTAAAGCTCCCTTTGGGAGTGGGGGAGGTTGAGCGAAGACAACCCTATTCCAATCCCACATTCTCCTCAGACTATCGCATTTTCTTTTCCGCTTTCCAGAGACTTAAAGAGAGAATATCTATACTTGCTGGTTCTGCTTGCTCACTTCTCATTCAATCCTCAGGTCACTATCAGGTTGGCTCCTGCCCCATCTACCCAGCCAAACAGCTTGTTTGTCCTGGCTTGTGCGAAGTCATTCATCTTCCTTGACCTCTCAGAAGAAGTCTACACTGCTGACCACCCCCTGCCCTTGAAACAGTCTTTTCTTGGCTTCGCTGACACAAGATTCTTCTTGTTTCCTCTGTCTTCCCGGACAGCTCATTTACTATCTCTTTTGCAGCCTTATCTATTCTTCCCAGGTCAATAAATATTAAAATACCCAAGATTCAATCCTAGACATGTTTCTTTTCTTATTCTCTATTTTATTCCTGCCGAGAATGTTTCCCTAGCCTAGACCTCTCCCCTGAGCTCTGGATTCACGTGTCCAACTTCCTACTTAACATCTCAGCTTGGAAATCTCCCAGGCGTCCAAAATGTAACTTATCCAAAACCAAATGCTTGACCTTTCCTCCCAGTCCTGTCAGTGCCCCTGTCTCACTGAAGGGTGAAGCAGGCCTGAACTCGGAGTCACCATGACCCTTCCCTCTGCCTTACCCTGCACATTTAATTTTGCCTCCTAAACCTCTCTTGAGCCCCTACCCTTCTCCCGACTTCCATGCCCATTATTCTCGTCTAAGCTACCGTCACCTCCTGCCTGGATAACTGTAGACGCCTCCTGATTGTTCTGTCCTCAGTCAGTTTGATCTCTACCTCCTACAATGTTTCCAGAGGAATTTCTTTATCTGAACTTCACATCCTGCTTCCACCCCAAGCTAAAAATGTTTATTTGAATAGCTTCCCATTATTTGGGGAGACAGTATTCCTTAACAGGACCACAGGGCCACGCACCCACCCAGCTTTATCTCAAACCATGCTCTGCCATGCTTTTCGCACTCCAGCCACTCTGGCCTTCTCTCAGGTCCTTTTACTTGGTATGCTGTCTCTCACCTGTTACTCTTTGCCCAGAGTGCTCTTCCCCTTCTTCACCCCGTAACTTCCGTCCATTCTTCAAATCTCAGCTCAGTCATGGCTTCCTCAGGGCTGTCTTCCCTGACCTCTCTGACCAGGGCAAGTTTCTACCATTTGGCCCTGGGTATTCCTCCTTCATACACTGATCACAGCTGTAATTTTTTAATTTATTGTTGTGAGTATTTGGTTAAAATATATTTCTCGCTGCCTGGAGACTCCATTAAGGTAAGGACTGTGCCTGGTTTTCTGTGCATAGAGCCAGCACAGTGCCTAGTAAGACATAGTAGGCGCTTGGCAAACGCATTTGTTGAATGAATGAATGAATGAATACAGACACTTGTTTTCTTTAATTTCTTTGGCTCTCTCTTCTTCTGGCTGTTTCACCCATGCTCTATGCTTTGTCTCGTCATTGGGGCTTCAATTCATGGATTTGGTCTATACATCCAGTGCTGCTGGGCCTACTTCCTATTATTGGTAATGAGACCTGTGAAATTCTGTAGAGCCTCTGAGCACTTCCTCTTTTGTGGTATCTTCAGCTCTCCTGAAATGATTTTATTATTATTAGGATTCTGTTCATTTCTTGGCGTAATGGGAGTACCACCTGAGGAAAGGTGTTCTTCCACCTAGAACAATCAGATCATGAAACTGGAGGGAACACTTACTGATCACGTAGTGTAATTTGTTAAGCAAAGCAGGAATCCTTTCCATAGGACTCATGACAGATAGTAATAGCTAATGTTTATTGGGCATAGGTCAGTTGCTGCCTTAAGAACATTTATATGCATGAATGCATTTAGCCCTTAATAACCTTAATAATGGGAAAGTATGATTTAAGTAGTTACCATCATGCATCTTGTATAGATGGAGAGATAGTGGAATGCTTGGCTCAAGTCATATGAGTGGTAAATGGCACAGTCAAGATTCGAACCCATGCAGTTTGGCAGAGCCAGAGCTTTTAACCATTGTGCTATGCTAGGCTACTCTGTAGTTAGCCAACGTTAACACGGGCATTTTCAGGGATAGGCACTCACTCTGCTGTGAGCTGGATACTTGGCCTAAAGTTGTCTTCTGTAACTTCAAGTCATTTTTCCTAGTTTCAACCTCTAAAACTGTACAGAGTAGTCTGCTCCAACTTCCATAGACAGCCATTTCAATATTTTCAAATACTAAGAGTAGTTTTTTTCTGTTCATAAAAATAACATATCCTCATTGTAGAAGATTTGGAAAATTCAAATGGTATAAGGAAGAATCCTTGATAACCAAGGAGAAAATAAATGTTATCTGCCAAGAGTCTATTAGCTTTCTGTAGTTATTCTTAATACCCATGACTCATTAAGGACCCGTATAAAACCTGTGGCCAATCGAAACACCTGGTTCTCCATCACATGTCCTTCCATTAAGCCAGATTTTGTCTTTTGTCTTATATAGAATCCTAGATGTAGAATTTTACATTTCTCCCTAATAAACTCTATTTTGTTGCTTTTGATTTTTTCTTCTGCCTTACTAAAAATCTTTGAATCCAGATTCTGCTATCTAATATGTTAGCTTTCCAGTTTTGCATACCATGTGATTTTGGTGACAGGGCTTTCTAAATCTTTATTCTGGACATTTATAAAATGCTGAGCGGAGAGAGCCATACGATACACCATTTGGGTCCTCCCTACAGGTCACAAGAGTCTATTCATCAACCATTTAGTATGGTTGCTCAAGAAAATTCAAATCCATGTAATTGCATTTTCATTGAACCCACATTTTTTCCCCCACTGTGTCTATGACAATTTCATGACTTAATCGAATACGTTGCTGAAATTCGAGTTTCATCTATGGCATTTCTCAACTTTACTGGTATAGTAAGTAGCTCTAAAAGAAAAAAGATGTCGTTTATCCCCCCCCCTTTTTTTTTTTTGGTAGTGAACCCAGGCAGACTCTGAGTGACCACATCTTAATTTTTAAGTGCTCACCAATCATCATCTAAATACTCCCTTCTAGAACTTGGCCTGGAAAGCACTGTAAGCCAATCTGTTACTTCAGACTTCCCACTGCAGATGAAGCGGTTCTGTGTAGACAAGCTGGCCCTGAGTCCTATTTAATGGGGCTGAAGAAATGATCCTGCGGGTATGTATTGTCTTATCCTTTCTACTTCAGGAGATCAGCTTCCTGTCAACATACAGGAGACTGGAAAGCTGCGGTCTAATAATATAGACACTGACAGGAAGATTGTTCAGATTGCTCTTCCAGATTTCTCAATTGAATAATGCTGGTGAAGAATGACTGCTCCTTATTTTATTTATGACATGGGATCAAGGCTACCTGATTTTTCGTAGCAGATGTGCTGTTTCAATGTCGCCTATACATTCTCTTTTTGCAAGTCAAATACTGTCTAAATCGTACTACTTACTTATGGGAGTTTACTTTTTAAGGCCATCTTGTGGTGAGACATTTTCTGAAGTCAGGAATGTGTCAGTGATTTATCTGTTGGGATTGAAAAACCCAGGGCTGCTTAAAGCAAGGCAAAATTACACTCTGTATTTATTTACTTTTAAAAAAGTAGCCCGACGTGGTTTTTCGTGACTGTCACCCTGAGCAAATAGGATTTGGAAAATCTTGGGCCTGTCAGTCAGCTCGTGCATAAAACTAGAGCCTCTCCCCTTCGCCACGTTCTCCAGGAGCGCATCCACTGATGGAAGTCTGCTTCTTTTCATTTCCCTGATTGATATTTTTCTCATTTTTCAACTCAATGTCTCAATCAATAATGCAAAGAGAATTCTATTGACTCATCTTCTCTGCGTCCTCTTGTCACTCAGCTGATAGGGGGTGGTGTTGGTGGCTCACTGGGGAGGCTTCAGTCATACTTCTGCGTTCATCACTTGCTTGGGTTGGAATGATGTGGAGGTCAGAACCTTAACCTGGTCACCTCTATATCTCCGTAAAACTAGCCATTGCCTCCTAGAAATGGGTGTTCACCACGCGTTCATTGATTCGATGGTGACTCCCAAACTTACAGAACCCCACAGCAAGTGATACCATGGGGTCCACCCCCTTGCCACCCAGGGGACCATAATGGCTTGCACTGGCTTCCTGCTTCCTGCGAGTCCCCCTCCCCGCGAGTCCCCCTCCCCTGAATCTTACAACAGTCTGTGACTCGGAGGCTCATTGGCCCTTAACCAAGACTTCCTTCTTTTGGTCTTGTGTGTGGGTGTGGGTTATGTGTGTGTGTATTGTTTATATACATGAATAGTCTGGTCTGTCCAGATTCCACTGTCTCCAGGGCAGATACTGTGCCTTAATCCTAATCCCAACCCTTAACCTTAATCCTAACCCCTAACTGTAATCCTGACTTGGATCCTAATCCTAAATCTGAAATCCAGAGTCTGGCAAGGATCCCCACTCACAGTCAGTTTTTAGCAAATGTTTTTTTATTATGAATGTTACTATGATATTGACATAGTTAAGATAACCAGAAACCAAAACAACCACACATTTTCTATGTCCTATTTCTCCATGAGAATTATGGTTTAGAATGAACATCCCCTGGCAATGAGAGAGCCAGAGGATTCAAATACTTTCAGGACAGATTTTAGTGTTTAGTATGTAACTCAGTATCTTATGACAATTAGTCTACATGGATGAGTTAAGCTAACCTTATCAGTTAATTGGAGCAGCCGATTGATGAAGAGCACATCATTTGCCAATACGGCATATTCACGGTCAAGTGTGTGCTTTTTCTAGTTTTTATCCTCTCATCACTGATTTCGTAGGATACTTTTACAGACAACTTAAAGCAAAATAAGGTAAATGAATCCATTAATTTAACCAGAACCACTAATACCCCACCTTCACTTTCAGGACCGGTGACATCATTTGTGGGGCTCAGGGCAAAATGACAATGTGGTGAATTTCCAGAATTTCAAGCTGGTGACAGCAGAGCCTTAAAGCAAATGCACACCGATGAAGCCAGCCCGTACTTCTTTCCAGATGGGGGAACCGAGGTCTAGAAGGCACAACAAGACGCTGTCAGGTCATAGCTGGAGTGCTGGCACAGTGGCTGGAACTCCGTCCCTGGACATTTGCTGACTGCAGTCTCTGCTCGTCTCCCTGTTCTCAGGCTTCTCCCGCTACCAGCATCACCACGCTGGGGTGGCAGCTGGGGGACATCACCAGGGCTGTGAACGGGAAGGTCTGCTTTTGCCACTTTTCTTTAGTTGTCTGACCCTTGCCTCATTTCTTTCCTACCTCCACACCTGAGCTTTTTTGCATACAGTTATTCCTCATTGTCAGCACGACCTCTTCCACTGGTTTTCTTGAAGACTCTGGGGAGAAGGTTTGTGAAGTGCTGGTGGAGTAAAATCTAAGAAGGGGCATTTTGCAGACTGGATTGCTCTCCTTGGCGCCATGCCAGAAAGGATGTGTTTCTTCCCACTGAGTTCTCCTCCCTTTCCAAATCCCAACATAGACGAAATTCTAAGGGCAAGCCTAAATGTCTTTGCTCAAGCAGCCTCAGGACAGGCTCCTGAGGATGCTGGATACTAATAAAGAGAAGGTGAAAAATTCCATTTTCAAATACCATTACTTCCATTCCTAGGAAACGGATTCCCAGCCTCTCGCCCTACTTAACTTCATCCCCGTCTTGAATGAAACATGGCTGTGGTTTGCCAGAATTCCATGGACTTGAGAATTTGATAAAGAATTCTATTTCCGTCTTTCTGTCCGGAGGGACTCCACAGTCAGTGGCTAAAGGAATTCAGACCTCTTTATTGTGCCAGATTTCCCCCAGCCCTAGTTGTCTGGTGAACTTGAGAATGCGGCCAAGCCAGTCCTTTTGAGAAGGAGGCACTGCCGCCCTGAGCTCCACATCAGCACTGACCCAGCCTTGGATCTCGCCCACTGGCCGGTTTTTGAGTTTATTTGTAAAATTCAGGCAAGCCTGAATAAACCCTTGATTCAATGGAAACAAGAATAGCCAGTTATTTATTTATTTTTTAGAGGGAGGGAGAAGAGGGGAATTTCTCATTATTCCTACACAACAGATAAACAGCTTTAGGGATGCCTGGGTGGCTTAGTCAGTAGAGCATAGCTGAAATCTTGATTTCGGCTCAGGTCATGATCTTGGGGTTGTGAGATCTAGCCCTGTGGGGCTCACCGTGGAGTCTGCTTGTTTCTCTCTCTCTGTTCTTCCCCCTGCTCCTGGGGTGTGCTTTCTTGTACTCTCTCTCTCTCAAAAAATAAATAAAATCTTAAAAAAAAACCAAACCCAAAACAACAGGTTTAGAGAGGCTTAAAAGGATCTAATGAAAATTATCTAATCGCACGTTTTCCCTCCAAAACTTTTAGAAGGGATTCAAAGCCCAATCCAAAGCCATAAATTTGATTCTGGCTCTACAAAGTCCATCGGTACTGTTCTTGAGTCCTCTTTGCAAATAGCACCCTGGGGAAATACCCAGAAAAATGGAAGACACAGCGGGGTACTTAAAGAACTTCCCTGGGGCGCCTGGGTGGCTCAGTCAGTTAAGCGTCTGCCCTGGGCTCAGGTTGTGATCCCAGGGTCCTGGGATCTAGCCCTGCATTGGGCTCCCCAGTGGCCCGCTTCTCCCTCTGACTCCGTGCTCCCTCCACTTGTGCAAGCACACGTGCACTCTCTCTCTCAAATAAATAAAAAAATAAAATCTTAAAAAAAAAAAAGAAGAACTTCTCCAGAAGCAAGTAGATAAAATAAAGACACACAGGCAGGCAGAGGAACTCTTTAATAACGATATAAAACAAGCTGATAAGGGCCAATGTAAAATATAGACATGCTTCTTGTAGCAATGAGTAGAATGAAAGGATCAGGTCAGTTAACCAGGGAGGGCTTCCTGTAGGAGGCACCTTTGAAGCAGAGTTTTGAAGTTGTTCTGGGGGAAGGGAAGTGCCAAAGGAAAAGGAGGGAGGGCAATCCCTCTGGGAACTGAGATGATGCTTTGGATCATCTGGTCAAATCTGCTTTTCTCCCTAATTATTGTATTTTTATCCTTCACATATATATTTTTGCTATTGTTGAAATGATTCAGACCTCTCTGCCTGCATACATCTGATCTCTGAGGTATCCTTGACTGGTTTTGCAGGTATTTATAGTTACACTATAAAGTGTCTTAAAAAAAAAAAAGAGTGTGACTGTATAATGTGAAACCTTAACTCTGGATAAAAATGCCAAGATGTGAACTCTGCTGCTTCCTTTTAGTCATCACTCATTTCTGGCAAAAAAAAAAAGCAGATGGCTTAATTTACCCCGAGGGCAACTTAAAAACACTACTGCCAGTTAATGCACTCCCAACCCTGCTCCCGGATAGTTCTCTTTCCCTTTCTCATTTGAGTCCTCATTTTAAAAATTATCCATCTTTCCTGATTCATGGTGTGTAGGCATTGAGTTAAAGTTAATCTGGATAAAGTTAACACTTGCCTCTAAAGGCACATCTGCTTTATTCTTTCTGGAAATGTCATACGTGGAGAAGGCCTATAGATTACTCTTTACAAGTGGGCAAATTACATATGCATTCCAGGTATGTCTTGATCAAGAAACTTTCTGTATCTGTTGACACCTGCATCAGTTAAAGCAGGAATTTACATACTCGTTCACGGGATTATAAGTCATTAAGCTTCACAGATTTGATCCACAAAAGGGGATGGGGGAGACCTCCACTTGCTTCATAGAATCTGATCGCTCCTGTTCCATATCATCTTTCTAAGAGGATTTAAAAGTTGGTTTCAAACAGCTGTCAGAATGATTCCCCCCTTTCTTAAGGCACTCATTAGAAAATAAAACCAGATATAATTAACAAACAAACAAACCTATCTGCCTGCTGTTCTGACTTGTTATAATAAGTGTTATTTCTACTTACAAACAGTTTCCTGTCAGCATCCTGCTGTTTCTTTAATAAGACTTCTGCACTAGGGAAGAAAAAAGCTCTGCATTAAAATTAAGCGTTGACTTGTCGTCACTTCTCTTCCTGCTCATCTGCGTTCAGATTCAATTTGCTTTGAGGTTGAAAGGAACTAAAATGTCAAAATCATCACTAAGAGAGAAGAGGGACCTCGCTGCTCCCAGAGTTGGCTGAAGGATGGGGCTGCCATTAGACTCATGATAACCACCCTGTTTCCTCACTCCTGGGCTCCGTGGCCCTTGTGGCTCCCTGGGGCATGGGAAAACCTTTTCAGGTCCCCGGGGTTGGTTTCCCAGCTGGGTGATGATGTCCCGGCATTCTTGAGGAAGTTCCACATGCCCACGTGAATGGACAGAGCCAGGGGGGACTTTGACCCCGAAGCTGGCTGGTGGGTTTGGTGAGAATAGGAGGCTGAATGGAAATAACTGGAAAGTGGTTGAGGTGGCCAGGACAGTGGTGGAGATAATTCTGTGTGATCAAAATGTAGGGGATTGTGGATTTTGCAAATTAATATTTTTAATTCTAGAGAATGGCACACATATCCAAAGAAGGTAAGATAGAGTAATGAACTACCATAGACCCATCACCCATTTTCAACATTTATTCATGCTTTGTTTAACAGATACCCCTACCAACCCTCCCTTCCTGTGTTATTTTTGAAGCAAATTCAAGACATTATATCATTTCATCTATAAATATTTTAGTTTGTCTCTCTAAAAATAAAGATTCCTTGGGGCGCCTGGGTGGCTCAGGCGTTAAGCGTCTGCCTTCGGCTCAGGGCGTGATCCTGGCGTTCTGGGATCGAGCCCCACATCAGGCTCCTCCGCTGGAAGCCTGCTTCTTCCTCTCCCACTCCCCCGACTGTGTTCCCTCTCTCGCTGGCTATCTCTATCTCTGTCAAAAGAATAAATAAAATCTTTAAAAAATAAAAAAATAAAGATTCCTTAAAAAATATATAACCACAATACCATTAGCATACCTAAAAGTAATTAACAATTTCTTCATACTATCAAATGTCCAGTGCTTATATTTCTAGCTGTCTCGTAAATGAATTTTTTAAATAGTTTGGTCAAGAGTCAAATAAGTCTTGTTTGATATATTTATTAAGTTTCTCTTTCTCTCCTTTTTAAAATAAATTGTTTATTTTGGAATAATTGCAGATTTACAGAAAAGTTGCCAACATAGTACAGAGAGTTCCCATGTACCTTTCACCCAGTTTCCACTAATGTTCACATCTCACATAATTACGGTGTATTTGTAAAACCAAGAGAAGAACACTGGTCCATTACCATTCACTAACCTACAGGCTTTATTCAGATTTCCCTAATTTTCCTCCTAATGGCCCTTTCCTGATGCAGGATCCAATCCAGGACTCTATAATACGTTCGGTCATGATGATGCCTCAGACTCCTCCAATTTGGGACAGCATCTCGGCCTTGTTTTTCATGACCTTGATGTTGATCAGGGATTTTGTAGAAAGTCTCTCAGTTGGGATTTATTTGATGTTTTCCCATAATCTAAACTGAACTTATGGGTTTTTTGGAAAGATTACCACAGAGGTAAAGTGTCCTTCTCACAGGCATTATGTATCAATACGACTTCAAGTCTCTTTTTGGGCCGCCTGGGTAGCTCAGTTGGTTAAGCGTCCAACTCTTGATTTTGGCTCAGGTCATGATCTCAGGGTCATGATCTTGAGCCCCGAGTCGGGCTCCCCACTCAGTGGGGAATCTGCTTGAGATCCTCTCTCCCTGTCTGCCTCCCCTGCCTCTCTCAAATAAATAAATAAATCTTTAAAAAAATATGACTTCAAGTCTCTTTTTAAATCTCTTTTATTCACCTCTCTCTCTCCGTCTCTCTTTTCCATGGCAAATTACTTGCTGAGAATCTGTAGGTTTTGGGGTTTGTAGCTGCTGTTGTTTTTTGTTTGTTTGTTGTTTTGTTTTGTTTACATACAGAGGCTATGGGCACTTTCCAGGCTTTGTAATCATCTTAGCAATTCCTGTTCATTTCCATCCCTTAACATCACAACACAGGGTTAAATACAAGTCTGGGTTACTCTGCAGGCTGCATGGCCCCCTTTAATTTGAGGTGGATGCTGGAGAGAAGGTCTGAGAAAAATTTCCTTAGCAGGAAATACATTAAAAAAAAATTCCTTGAAAACTGAGTCCTGTGTCACTGAAAGATTTAGATAAGAACACAAGTGTGTGGGCACACACACACACACACACACACCATGAAGAGGTAGACAACTATATTGTCGTTATTACAAAGAGAAGAAATACACCAAGACGAAGCTTATAATGGACAGCCATTAGAATACACTGGGGGTGATTAAAGTCTGGCTGACGTTGGCGCTGGCTGATCGGAGTCCTCAAGTTTTCATAGGGCACGATGCTTGCACAAGTGAACAAAGAAATGATAACTGTCTCCCTCTCGAACGCAGAGCTTTCCATTCCACCACGTGTCTTTGCGCGTGTCACATAATGTCATTGTGAAGCACCTGCAGGTCAAACGGGAAGCGCTGCCTTTCCCCAGATAAGGAACTCACACAGCGGAGAGAGGCCTTGTGACTTGGTCACAAGCTCGTTGCAGATGGAAACGAGATTAGAAAGCAGGTGTCCTTCCTCTGCACGCTCTTACCAGGTAGATTCAGGTTAATGTCATCCAGGATCGACCTCTGAGGACTTTCTGCTTTGGCATCAAATAGCTCAGTATGAATCCTTAAAATTAGAATTTAAAATTAGAGCCCCCGGTTTCTCATCGTGAACAGTCCAAATGTTGATTTAAAGCACCAGATTTGTGCTCTAAATCGGGTTTAGTGTTGCTCTATTGATAGATATCTTACTAGGAAGCCTGGGTGGGCCGGGAACATGCCCCGTTTTGCCCTGACTAGTGAGGTTTAGGCAGTGACTCTGATCCCTTCAGTTCAGGGTCATGGTCAGGGAGATCAACTGCGGACAATGATTATGGGAGGTGCTCCCAGGTTCGGAGCTTTGCCAGGGCGGGGGTCACACCTGAAGTCCACAGAGCCTGGCTTCCTGGGAACGGAAGGATCCTTCTGAATCCAACGCTTGGCGGTCCCCAGTGGGCTCCCGTCACAGATATGGAAGGAACAATTGCAAAGCATTAAAGACAAGGGGGTGGTGAGGTAGAGGAGTGATTCACCAATGCCCTCCTGGGAAGAAAAGCCAGCACTTAAATATATCTTAACATCTCAGATATAATTTCTGCCTCCGGTAATGATGATACTGACGACAAAGTGCTATGGGAATGGGGCCCCCCTGTTAATAGAAGAGTGACCATAATAAGGGTGCCCTGGAGTACACCCGTAGTTTCACAAGTAGGGTTCTGTTGCTCTTTTGTCTTGCTTGGTCCATGGGCAGTGCAGTTTAATGATGCTTCACGCTGCGTATGCCTCAACCATGGTAAGGCATTTCAAGAAAATTCTAGTTGGGCTTTTGGATTCTTGGGCCATTAATATTTTTAATGGTGACAATAAAAGCTGGAGGAACTCCAGTCTCAGCAAGGGTTTTGGAGAGGCTGTGTCATAATGAGGCATGCAGAACCCTGGGTGGTAGGGCCTCCAGGCTCTGGCTCTGCTCCTGGCTGGCTCTGTGTCCTTGATCTTGCCACTTAAACTCCCTTTCTGCATTCCAGTGGAATACGCAGATAAAACTCTCCCTGACCTGCCTAATAGGTAAGTTTTCAAAAACAGCTGATTGGGAGCACCGAAGGTGGGGGAAGTTTGAAAGAAAGAAAAAAGGGAAAAAAATTACGTTTTGGAAACAAATGACTTAATAACAAGTAGTGACAGAATGCCTGCACATTGGAGTTTTATAGTCAGAGTGAAGATTTATTTGGCATTTTGAATTTGTTTTCTCAGTGAGCAGAGGCTATTTGGGGGAGTTGAGAGAAAGGAAGAAAGGGAAAGAAATTTAAAATGCCAACAATAATCTATGTAGAGGTCTCTACCCCAAATTCTACTGAGGCACAAGTCCTCCTACTTACAGAAAAAAGATCTTTCTATTAAGATTATTCACACCATGTCTGCTTTCCACATTGTTTTACAGTTTGAACTGCTTCTCCCACCCCATTCCCCCAGCAATTGTCTAAAGTTCGAAAAGCAGAGCCATTTAGATTGTTGGCCCTCTGAGGCCTTAGAACCAGGGATGACCTAATTTTTCCCGCAAGTCCTATTTCCGAACCTGGGTGTCTCAGCTTTTTGACCTTCCAAACCCTGGCTTATCTTGGGGACCTTATGAAACACTGTGCCTAAGAATAACCTGGTGGTTTAAAAACAAATAGACTAAGTCCCATGTAAGCCTCCTGTGAAGGGCATTTCTAATTCCCCCTTGGAAGTTTGATCTTGGATCAGGGTCAGCAGTCGTATTTTGCGGTCACCTGCTGAGTTTCGTGTCCCCTCTGCCCCCTTTGGTCAGACTCTTGCTTCCTCTGACCTTTCTCCCAGTTACAGAGGACATAGGTCATGGCAAAATGTGGATACCCTGGTGAATCTGGCCAGAGAATGTTGGTCTCCCTTCAGTTCTGGGTACTGAAGGCTCTTGGCTGGATGAAGAGAATGTCGTTAACCTCATGAGAACCAGAGGGCCCACAATTGCTCCTTCCTCTCATAGACTCAGCCCAGATCTTGCTGGGCTCAGCAGTTAATACATCTGCACTGTCTTAACAGCTGACCCCTCTCAGCGTTGCTTGTTCTATTGCTCTTGAGGACGCCATCTCTGACTAGTCCTACCTTGTCCCATTGGAGGTGGAGTGGGCAATGTGAGGATTGGAGAAATTCTGCCACCAGACAAAGGCTTGTGTCTGCCCCCAACTAAGACTTTAATGCTTTGTTCCTAGTCCTTGGCAGGGTTTCTGCCCACTGACAGGGCACCTTGCATGGGGGTTCATCTTTCTAGCAGATTCAACGGCGACATCTTATTCCTATCTTGAACTGGTCTTAGACATTTCCTCTTGGTTATACACTTGCTAAGGAGGTGGCATGGAGTGAGAGGAGTGCTGGACGAGGAGTTAGGAGATGGGGGTTTAGGAAATACCCTTTAAGTTCTGAGGGTATTCTTTTTCTTGTTTGTAAATTGAGGGGATTAGACTGATATGATCTCTAAAGGCCTATGCCATAATAAATAGAAAATCGATTTGGTAAAAAGGACTAACACCTGTTAGCATTCTGTTAGTATGCTATATACTCATGTGTCTATGTGCAAATATATACGTCTGAGAAATAAGAAATTGATAGAAGAAACTTCTTACCTATTCTTTCCTCTGCCATTCTTACCTCTATTTTTTTTAAAGATTTTATTTATTTATTTGAGAGAGAGTGAGAGAGAGAAAGAGAGAGCACAAATGGGGGAGAGGCGGAGGGAGAGGGAGAAGCAGGCTCTCTGCTGAGCAGGGAGCCCGATGTGGGGCTGGATCCTGGGACCCTGAGATCATGACCTGAGCCGAAGGCAGACGCTTAACCGACTGAGCCACCCAGGTGCCCCACCCCTATTTTTTTTTAAAGGTTTTATTTATTTGAGAGGAAAAGAGAGCGAGCACAAGTGGTGAGAGGGGCAGAGGGAGAGGAAGAGGGAGAAGCAGACTCCCCACTGAGCAGGGAGTCCGATGTGGGGCTTGATGTGGGGACCCTGGGATCAAGACCTGAGCCGAAGGCAGATGCTTAACCAACTAAGCCATCCAGGCGCCCCATTGTTACCTCTATTAAAGCCCAGAAATCTGTTATTGTTGATGGAGTTTTGCCTTCTTCGTATAATATAAGGAAGGAAAACTCTTCCTGTATTGGTCTGCTGGGTTTAGGTTTTGCAAGCCCACCAGTGGCTATTTTATTACTTCTAAGAGAAATCAACACTGAAAACTGAGTGCTGCAAGCATGGTGATTGGTAAGGGGTCAGCTATTATTAAACATTAGTGGTGATTTACCAAAATCCTTTCTTTCTGAAAATAAGTTATGCAAAACTGTTATTTATTTATGAGTTTAAGATAGAAAAAGAGATGGAAGTACTGCTTTAAACCAGACGGAGTGTGGGCAGATGCTGGCCAAGATTTCCTTCCATCCACGGCCCCTTGCAGGCTAAGCATCCAGCCTCTGGGGCAAAGGCAGACAATTGTGTTAAATCATGCAAAATGGAGTGGCGGTCTGGTGAGGCGCGCAAATGAACTGAAAGCAGGGCACTGCTTATTTGTCAGTAACAATCCATCCCAGACACAAGAGCTGCAATGATAAAGAATAAGGATTAATTCTTATAATACACTCTCCTACTTCAAAAAACTTTTGCAAGAAGCACAACACACGTATTTCAGCTTTTTACAATTTTCTAATTAGCATTAACTCATTAGCACAGCATGAGTGAGTTTGGAATTTGCAGCCCAACAAAAATGCAGTTGCAGGGGGATCTTTATAAGCCTCCTGTAATCTCCCCCAAATGTCCAAGATTACCCTCTTCTTCACTTTAATTAGAAAACTGGGTTGCAAACCAGAACGGGGATATAAAGTTGACCGTGTCTCTCTTCCTCATTTTGTCACCTGAAACAAGTCGGTGAATCTGTTTGGACCTCGGTTTTGGTAACATCACCATTACACGTTTACGTCTGTAAAAATGACCCTGCTATTTCCTTAGGTGGGAAAAGCAAATATAAATGATTTACTTATGCATGAGTCAGCTTTGCTACAGAAGCGATGGCCCCCAAATCTCAGCGGCTTACAATAATAATTTATTCCTCTTTCATATATATGTTAATGACTACAGTAAGCTGCGTTTCAGCTCCTGTCTCTTCTTATTCTGGGACCCAGAACAAGACTGGGTCTGACTTATTTTGAATCTCCTGCTCATGGCAGAAGGAAAGAGAAAGTTCAAAGAAACACACAATGGCCCTAAAACTTTTGCTTGGTTGTGGTGTACGTTACATCCACTCACAGGCCATGGGCCAAGGCAAGCAACCTGTTGGGCATGATGAGGGGGTGGGGATGGATCGATGCTTACCACAGAAGGCGCTGCAAGTCATTTGGCAACTGACTGATTGCCTACAGGAATCATTTCTCCTACACTAAAGGGGAATAAATAGGAAAAATAATACAATATATCGCCATATATTTATCTATAAATATGGGTATGCATGGAAAAAATTCTGAAACATTATTCATTAAAATATTCTTAGGCCTGGGTGTTACACGCAACTAATGAATCATCGAACTTTACATAAAAAACCAGGAATGTACTGTATGGTGACTAACATAATATAATAAAAAAATATTATTATAATAAATAAATAAATAAATAAATAAATAAATAAATAAATAAAATAAAATATTCTTAGGCCAGAAGAATGGAAAACAGGTTCACACAAGATCTCGTACATGAATGTCCATAGTGGCATTATTCATAATACCCCAACGTGGAAACAATCCAAATATTCATTAAAAAAATGACAAATGGGTTGAAAGAATGTAGTATATCCAGACAGTGGAATGCTGTTCAGGCATGAAAAAAAATGAAGTACTGGGGGGCGCCTGGGTGGCACAGCGGTTAACCGTCTGCCTTCGGCTCAGGGCGTGATCCCGGCGTGATGGGATCGAGCCCCACATCAGGCTCTTCTGCTGTGAGCCTGCTTCTTCCTCTCCCACTCCCCGTGCCTGTGTTCCCTCTCTCGCTGGCTGTCTCTATCTCTGTCGAATAAATAAATAAAATGTTAAAAAAAGAAAAAGACTAAAAAAAAAAATGAAGTACTGGTACACGCTACAACGTGGATGAACCTTGAAAACATTGTTATATGTGAAAGACTCTAGTCACAAAAGACCGCGTATTGTGTGATCCCATTAAAATGAAATGTCTAGAGCATAGAGAAACCCATAGACAGAAAGGTTCATGGTTGCAGGGGCTGAGGTGACAGAGAATGGGAAGTGACTGCTGATAGGTAATGGTGTTTCTTTGCCATAATGAGAAAGTTCTGGAACTAGGTAACGATGACTGCACAACCTTGTGAATACACTAAAAACCTCTTAATTGTTCATTTTAAAGGGCTGAATATTATGGTGTGTGAACTATAGCTCAGTTTAAGAAGATTCACAGAAATTGTTGGGTGGTGAGATTGTAGAGAATTTTCACTTCTTCATGTATTCATTCCTATATGGCCTGAATTTTTTATAATGAGAAAATATTATTTTTATATTCAGAGGAAAAGAATGAAGATATTCTAATTGGGGAAAACACAAAAATATCAGTTGCACAAAATAAAGTTCTCTTGCATGGAATTCATGTATCCTAATCTCAAGTACTTGCAAGCTTAAAATTTGAACCATCCTTGAGTTAAGCACTTGAAACAAATTCATCACCTTTCTCTATAATTAACCTGGAGGGTGTGATAGCAATGATGGAAATGTCTAAAATCAGAAAAAAGTGAAAATTGGATTAATAAGGGTTATTTGTGGTCAACGCCAATCTACCTCATAGAGAGAAATGGTTTTGTAAAGGGTCAGAATGGGTCAGGAGCACAATGATCTCCGTATTCTTGCTTCTCTTCTTGGGGGAAAAAATCAAAACCACAGTTTCATCTTTTGGTTCTACCATTGGAAAAATTACACGTTTAATTAAGTCTTTTGGCCAAGGGTCCTATTTTACACTTGAGTAGACAGCAGAATGAATATCCTAGATAGGAAACAATTTTTTTTCAGGACAGGGATCTGGTGGTAAGGGGTTTCCAGAGAACTGAAGTGGAGACTCAGCTCAAAAAGTTCAAGCTGACCTCCAAGTGTGGGATGTCTTCTAGCAGGTGAGTCTGAGAGAATGAGCCATATCCAGTGTCCAGAGATGGAGATCAAACTGCAGGCTTCAGAGGTGATGTAAGCATCTTGTCTACCCCCCAATAGGAATTCCTCCCCAGGCTCAGCAAATGCCATTGTCCCTTGCGTTTCCAAGGTTGCCTGGAGAATCAGTGGCTAGTGTCTCTCATGTAGTCTGTCCTTCTCAGTATTAAAGGAAGTGAGTGAACAATATCAAAAAGCCACAAGAAGTCCAACAGCTCAGCAGGCACGAAATACATCCTATTGAACAGGCAAGGCCTCTGCCTGCAAGAGATTTATAGTACAATATGGCAGACGAGAGAGGCCAGCATGTAATCAGCAGAAAACTAGTACTCAGAAGAGTTGTACTTGTGTGTAGTGTGTATGAGCACCTATTTCTAGAAAGTCCATGGCTTAGGTTCTTTACAAATAGCACACCATAAATGTAATTCACCCAAACATTGCTGTTAGTCACAGCTTTGATCTGAAAGGTCAAAGGGAACTGAAGAAAAAATCCCACAGACCCTGTGACTTAACAGAATGTTGTTAAATGTTCTTTGGCCAGGAGCAGTCATAAACGATACGGTCATGTAGCCTATTACTCATGATTTATAATTTGAAAAAGGAAAGGGCAAAGAAGTTGTTCGCCCTTATAACTCTGGCAAGAAAATACAAGGTCTTGCTATGCCCTTCCTAAAGCAATTTCCTGAAGAACAAAACCAAAACCACAAACAGCGCTGCAGCTCAGACCATTTTTACTGGCATTACCCATAATATTATGCTAATTCTAATCTGCAACGCAGATTACATTAGCAAGATGTAACAAGAAGCAATCAATGTTTGTAAAGTATGTTTTCTCCTTAGATCTGCCTGACACTGTGCCCCTGAGCTTGCCTAAAGCTCTGGGTCTAACAGTGGAGATGGCAGGCTGGGACCTCATATGCTGCCTGACTGCCAAAGCTCTGCTGAGAAGCACTGATACTTGTCTGCCCAGAATCTGTATCTCGTATTGTGTACAAGGTACTGGTCTTTGGATTGTGATACTAATCTGGAAAGGGGTATCATTCACAGCTGGAGAGTACATGCTGATTTTATTCAAGCACCTTGAACTGTGCCCAGCATATAGTAGGTTCTTCAATAAATATGTATTTTTAAATGATGAATGAATGAATGAAATACTATTAGGGCACATTATATTAGAGCTCTCCGGAGAGACAGAACCAATAGAATGTGTGCGTGTGTGGGTATTTGTGTGTGTATATACATATATATATATATATATATATAGTGTATATTAAAACATATTTAGGTATAGTAGACACACACATATGTATACAAACACATGCAATATACACATATGTATATATACATACATATATGCATATACGTTACATACACACATATATACATACATACATACATATATACATACATATATATATATTGGCTCACACAATTATGGAGGCTGAGTAGAAGTTCAGACCAGGAGAGCTGAGGCAGGGTTCCAATCCAAGTCTGAAGGCCTTGAGAAGCAGGAGAGCTGACGGTGTAAGTTCCATTCCAAGTCCAAGTCTGAAGGCAGAAGATCAATGGTCTCAGTTTGAAGTTGGTCAGGCAGAGAGAAAATTTGTTCTTCCTCAGCATTTTATTCTATTTAGGCCTTCAATGGATTGGATGAGGCCCACCCACATGGAGGAAGGCCAACTGCTTTACCTCAGTCTACCCCTTCAAATGTTAATCTCATCTGGAACCATTCTCATAGACACACTCAAAAATAATTAAACACAAATCTGGGCGCCCTGTGGATCAGGTAAGTTGACACATAAAATTAACCATCACACCCATATTCTCCAAATGCCCTGCCCACCCCACCTCCATAGCGGGAAATGTTGTGTGAATCAATCACCCTTTTCCTGACTTCTTTTGTAATGAATGACATGCATCTGTGAGGCTTAAAGTAAACTGTGTGGCTTGTGGCCACAGATCAGAATCTCCTGGGCATGAAGCTAATTGGCACAAAAGGAGTGACTTGGTGGTTCTGACAGTGCTCAGCGCCTGCTGGAATCATTTGCTCAGGTGCTGCTCTCTCCCTTCATTATCAGCCACCCTTCAATACATGGGTAAGCAGACTGACATCAGAGTGTGGGATGCTGGGACTCACACAGGGGACAGGCAAGGGCTGGCGTTCAAGCAGGCAACTGCCTGTGCCTGAGCCTCTCTCCCGACCAATTAAAGTAGAATCTCTTGGGAGATGGGAAGTGTTGGAGCCAAAGCATAAGTATTTTTTTTTTAAAGATTTTATTTATTCATTTGAGAGAGAGAGAGTGTGCAAGAGCACAAATGGGAGTGGGGAGGTGGGAGGTGGGGAGAAGCAGGCTCCCCGCTGAGCAGGGAGCCCATCATGGGGCTCAATCCCAGGACCTGGAGATCATGACCTGAGCCGACGGCAGACGCTTAACCAACGGAGCCACCCAGATGCTCCCAAAGCGCAAGTATTTTTAAATGTTCGTCACATGATTCTAAAGTGAAGCCTGGATTGAGAACCTCTGTTCTGGGCTGTCCAATCACTTCATTATTAGAATAAAATGCAATGGATTCTACTTGGGAATACCTGTTCAGTGGAGAATAGAGGTTCTCAAACGTATCTGCACGTTGGAATCACCTGGGGAGCTTTAAAACCCACCTATGCTTGGGTTCTACCATCACAGGTTGTGTTTGGATGGGTCTGGGGTATATAGCCTAGGCTTTGGGATTTTAAAAAGATCCCCCAGAAATGCATAATCTCTAGCTCCACTCCAGATCTATAGAATCAGAATTTGTGTTAAAAATAATACGACTGTGGTAAAATATACATAACATAAAATTTACCATCTTAGCCTTTTTTATTTTTTATTTTTTTTTATTTTTTTATTTTTTAAAGATTTTATTTATTTGACAGATATAGAGACAGCCAGCGAGAGAGGGAACACAAGCAGGGGGAGTGGGAGAGGAAGAGGCAGGCTCATAGTGGAAGAGCCTGATGTGGGGCTCGAACCCAGATCGCCGGGATCACGCCCTGAGCCGAAGGCAGACGCCTAACCGCTGTGCCACCCAGGCGCCCCTTTCTTAGCCTTTTTTAAAAAGAAGATTTATTTGACAGAAAGAGAGAGAGAGTGAGTGGGGGTAAGGGGTTGGAAGGGTGGGCAGAGGCAGAGGGAGAGAGAATTCCAAGTAGACTCCCACTAAGTGTGGAGTCAGACTCGGGGCTCTATCCCATGACCCAGAGATCATGACCTAAGCCGAAACCAAGAGTCAGATACTCAATCAACTGAGACACCCAGGCGCCCCCATCTTAACCACTTTTAAGTGTACAGTTCAGTAGGGTTAAATATGCTCATGTTGTTGTGCAACCAATTTCCAGAAATCCTTTCATTTTGCAAAACTGAACTCTACCCATTAAGAGACCACTTCCTATTTCCCCACCTCCTCCACTCCCCTAGGCCCTGGTAACCACTAATCTACTTTTCCTCTCCATGAATTCCCGGTACCTTATATAAGTGGAATCATACAGTATTTGTGTTTTTGTAATTGGCCTATTTTACTTAGCACTATGTCCTCAAGGTTCATTCATGTTGTAACATGTGTCAGAATTTCTTTCCTTTTTAAAGCTGAGCAATATTTTATTGTATGTATAGACCACAACTTGTTTATCCATTCATCTATTGGTGGGTATCTGGTTTGCTTCCACCTCTTAGTTATTGTGAATAGTGCTGATAAGAATATGGGTATACAAATATCTCATTGAGACCCTGTTTTCATTTTTTTTTCAGTATATCTAGAAGTGGAATGACCTGTCATACTGTTTTCCATAGTGACTGCACCATTTTACATTCCTACCAACAGTGCTCAAGGGTTCCAACTTCTATCTTTGCCAACTCTCTTTCTTTCCTTCCTTCTTTTTCTTCCTCCCTCCCTTTCTTCCTTTTCTCTTTCTTTTGTTCTTTCATTGTAGCCACCCTAAATGGTGTGAAGTGCAGAATCTGCATTTTAAAAAAAGATTTATTTATTTATCTGAGGGGGGGAGCCAAGGGAGAGAGAGAATCCTGAAGCAGACTCCCTGCTGAATGTCAGGTCCAACATGGGGCTCGATCTCATGAGTCAGATGCTTAACCAACCGAGCCACTCAGGTGCCCTTGGAATTGGCATTTTAACCATATCTGCAGGTTATTGTGTTTGGTTACAGTTTGAGAATGTGCTCTACTGCCCTGGCTGGCCTCCCTCACCATGCATTTGCTTACATTATGTAGTATTGACTATGGTCTTGTGTTCTTAATGTTTATTTGGCTTTCCAGTTTTCTTCAGGTAGCCATTATGGTTTAAGCACGTTCAACCTCTATTGTTCATTGGAAACTTTGGTGAAAAGTGCCGTCTGGGCTCCATATAGGGGGTTTAAATCCAGGGAGAAGCGGAGTTCTGCTCCTGAGGTCCCATGTGGTCCAATCTCTATAAGGACACAGAATATGAAGAAAGGGCCCAAGTAGCCCAAAGTAATAAAAAGGAAGCCTAATCTTACTTTATAGTCACCAAACAATAGAAAAAGGAATCAAGACTAGAACACCCAACAGCATTTTTTAAAACCCTTTATCTTTTCTCTCCAATGCGCTCCAGTTTCAAAGTGCTCCTCCTCCCCCTCCTCTATCTCTCTCTCCTCTTCTCCAGTCCTCTACTTATGTACATCTGCCCAATCTCTTTTATAAGCAGATCCCCTCCATAGGCCTTTATCTTTTCATTTTCCAAGACAGCATCTCCAAGTCCTGGAACTGTCTGGGAAAGCTGCCTACTTCTCCAAGGGCCAGGGAGGAGCCAGTGGGCAGAGAAAGACAGCATTTCCTATGTAGGAGGGAGGATAGGTGAAGACTGGAAACTCTCATATGTTAGTGGCTAGCTTGCATGTTTTTCTCTTCTACTGGATTGTGTTCATTGAGGACTTCATGTTTTACTCCAAGTGTATCTTCCAACATAGTCAAGTTTCTGATTTATGATGAATGTTCAGAAGTACATGACAGCTGGCTTCTTGGTGACCTAATCCAGGTGTAGGGGAGGAACAAAACTCTTTCTCTCTACTCACCTAGATTCTCTGGCTGGGTCTCTGCAAATTAGACTAACAAAAGGAAGATTAACAAGAGAAAACAAACAAAAGTTCAGTAACATGTGCACTGTGCATATACATGGGAGCACTCAGAAATGAATAACTCAAAGAGGTGGTTAGAACTTGGGCTTATATAGTATCCTTTTTTTTTTAAGGAAACTTTTTTTTTAATAGAGTGTGTATGTGTGTGAGCAGGGGGGAGGGGCAAAGGGAGAGGGAGAAAGAGAGAATCTTAAGTGGGCTCCACCCTCAGTGCAGAGCCCGATGGGGGTGGGGCTCAATCTCATGACCCTGAGATCATGACCTGGGCCAAAAATCAAGAGTTGGATATTTCAGGGACTGAGCCAGCCAGGTACCCCTGGGCTTATATAGTATCTTAACAAAAGAACAATACATTTTTAGAGAAGTGACAAGACAAAGGAAAGGGACTTTGAGTTTTTATGGGGGTAAATTGTGGGAAGGTAAATATATAGAGGAACTAATGGAAGATAAGGGCTAGTTAGTAAAGTTTGTTATATGGATTCTTCTCCAGGCTGAGAAGGGTCTAGAGTTGACTCCAATGATTGAATTCTGTCTTCTGGATGAGAGGAAAGGGGGGCATCTTTATAAATTTATGTCCAGTTTTAGACAAATAGGGGAAAGATAGAGAACTTTTCCAATATCTACTTCTTCTCAATTGCCTTTAGCTCAAAATAATCAATATGTCAAGTGGCATATTTTGGGATGGCATATTCTACTCTTCACTGATAACCTATAGTCCAGGTGTTCGTTATGCTGTCAGCACTGAAAGAGTCCTGTGATATTCAGGTTACAGCATCACCTAGGATTCACTCCCTTCTTCCCCGATGCCACAGAAATAGACCTTATCAAGGGCCTTCGTTGCTCTTGTAGCCTCCAGCCTGTACCTGACATTCTCAACAAGACTCTGATGGAGGTGATATTTTGAAAATCCAGAAACCAGCAGGTCCCTTTGGAAGTGATATTTCATTGCTGCTTTCTCATCTGTAAAATCGATGCTTGTTTCTGACCCAGAGCTGGGTACAGATCTTCTTTCTTATGCATAAACAGTATATTCTCTAAATTGATTCATCACTCTACACCCTGGCTCCTAATGACAGATGGCAGTTTTTCCTTGTCTTTCTTGCTTTTGAACATGGACATTAATCTGCAGACTGAACATTATAGAAAGTGCACAGACTCTCTCCACAGCACATGTGTGACCTTCTCCTGTGGTCTTCAGGAAGCTGGACCTAGGAAAGAGCTTTAATATTCACCACCAAAGTAAGCTGTAAATATCACACTGTTTGTTTAACTTGTAACATTAATCTTTCTGTGGCTCTGGGCATAAAATAATAAGGAAAATACCACAACTTACTACAACCAGTCAGTGGGCTGATAAGATGGATGCTATTGTGCTTTGAAATTGTGCCAAGTTTATGTTGATAAAGTGACTTTCTTCTGGGAATCTGAAAACCAGTGCCTATGGTTCTAATCCTCTGTGACTCTGACTTTGTCTTAGATTTACATAAAATAGGAAATTGGCCCAATATGGCCTCATTCATCTTCATAACTGCTCTACTGATGAAATTTATGGAGAATGTAGTATTATTATTCCTTCACTACTAAGTTCTAGAGAGCTTAAGCTTTCAGTCAAACTAGCAAATTCTGTATTGTTCCAGAACCAAAAGAAAAGGAATAGGTCTGTGGCTATATCTACATAAAAATAACAACAAAAACAAACTTTAAAAAAATTGCTATTGCATAGTAGGAAGGAGGCTATTTTGTTTATCAAAGGCAGTTGAGTCTCACAGACTGGATCTATTCAGGGCTGTTGATTAGAATTGACTTGTTAGTCCTATGGAACAACTGGTCAATTCAGCCCAACCACCACTTTGGTGGATTTTTTTTTTTTTTTTTTTTTTTTTTTAAGCTTAGGATGTTTGATTCTTCTACTAACTTGACTGCATGTGAACCACCAGCAGGTGGACTATTAGAATTAAGAGAGTCTTTTTAATGGCCTTTGAGAAAAATCATCTGATTCCAAATTCTGATTCTTGGGCATTTATTAAATAGGAAAGACCAAAATGTCCCCCAGTCCTTCTTTTCACATCCACTGACTATGGTATGTTTTTTGACATGGTCCAGATTTCTGCTGGGAATTTTGTTTAGCATTAGTGCAGGAGACCTGAAATAATAATAATACAGAGCTAGAAGTTCATTTTTCTCACATGTTAAAGACACAGAGAATTGATGTAGCTCAGAGGCAGACATGGGCTGCTGTCCCTGTCAGGTGAGAGCAAATTGCTTCTGGTATCTTAGGCTTATTAGGATAGAGAAATAAAACATTTGTAGATATAATAAGTGCATTTTAGATGGTCAGAATGGTGTCAATTTGCTCCAGGACAGACAACTATAGGAAGAGGGGTAGCAACAGAAGTTACTAACTCAGATTTCGATAATTCACTATCATGATCTATGATCCATCATTCACTGCACTTGTTAAGCAGGTGAGTTAAATGAGGATGTAATAGAAATCACCACCCTTCAATTTTCTTTGATGATGACACTAATTCCCAGAATTCTCTTAAAAATACAGCACCATTGTTTTGGTTTACTTTTTTTTTTTTTTTTTTTTTTTTAAGGAGGGGGCAGTCCCAATAGTGCTTACTTTAGGTCAGGAAGCCATTTTGAGGATTCTACTTACTGAATTTATCCATTCATACTGTAATTCAGGAACTGGGACAAATTACCAGGGATTGGATTGACAGAAATTTTATGCCCATCATGAAGTGGACTTGGACTCAAACTCCATTTATCACTGGATCCCCCTAAATAAGACTCTGCTCTCTCTCTCTCTCCCTCTGTGTGTGTGTGTGTGTATGTGTGTGTGTGTGTGTGTGTGTGTGTGTGTGTGTGTGTGTAGAGAAACAATGCTGTTCTGGGTCACTGGGGTTTAGCACAAATTCAAAGCCATGTCCAATAATTTGTGAAAGGTATAGATATTTCCCTTTCTCTAGTATACAATTACCTCGGTAAATGTATGCAGGTACTTTTGATGAAGGAGTAGAGGAAGATTTTCATATAGGTTCTTATGATGTCCTTCCTCAAAGTTTCTCCCTTTCATTTACTGAATTGAGAGTATAGATATTGGAAGATAGGCCATGACTCTCTAGTGGTGATTTAAGTTGGATATGATTACTCAAGTGGAGGTTTTTTTCGGTTATACAGGTCAAGTACATCCTTCATAGGCTGCCCATCTAGTTCAGTTTTAGAAACACCATGATCAGTTAACCACTACCAAAATATCCCTGCAAGTCAAATTATTCTATTTTTTTTTTAAGCTCTACACCTAACACTTGAACTCAGGACCCCAAGATCCAGAGTCCCATGCTCCACCAACTAAGCCAGCCAGGCACCCCTCATTCTGCTATTACAATAACCACATCCGCTCTGTTTCTGGCAGTTAAATCCTACTATGTCATGTCTGCTCTTCTGGGCATCCACCAACCCTACTGAAATCAGGGAACTAAAATTTATTTATTTATTTTAAAGATTTTTGCTTATATATTTGAGAGAGAAAGTGAGAGAGAGAGAGAGCATGAGCAGCAGGGAGGGGGAGAGGGAGAAGCAGACCCCCCACTGAGCAGGGAGCCCAATGCGGGACTTGATCCCGGGACCCTGGGATCATGACCTGAGCCAAAGGTAGATGCTTAACCAACTGAGCTACCCAGGCCCCCCAGGAACTGTTTCAAATAGCAGTATCTCCTACCTTCGTCTCTGGAGTACAGAAGAAATTCAATGAAGTGCTCTTCAAGATTCTGGTTCTCTCTTCATTAATGTTTTCCTCAATGCCTTAGAAAGGGGAATGTTTTCCAGGCTTAGTTTGGGTCTATGTTAGATGTTGTATGTGATAAATCCATTCCAGCATTCTTATCTCTCTGAACCTCTGGAGTCTTATGTTTCAGCTTCCCTCAGCAATAGGCCATCAAGGATCCAGCTTTTAGTCAACTAACCAAGTTGATAATTATCTCAAACTAAGAAAAATGAATCCAGAATCTCTGGTTTAGTGTATTCAGGCCAATAATTTGGTCCATAAAATTACATTTCTGGTGGAATATCTAATATAGTCTCCAGATTTTTCTCAGTATTAGTTTTAGCAAAATCTTGCAATTCTTTTGGCATGTGAATCTTTCCCTTCCATGTTTGACTTTAAATTGGGCCCTAGGGGCATGCTTGATCTGGAACTAGTTTTAAGTCAGGTGGGAAGGAAAGATCACAGGTGTTGGGCATGAAGAGAGCCAGAATTTCTGTATAAGAGAACTGCCTCAGATGAGGGCAGTATAAGGCCTTCCAGCAGGGCCGGACCAACGTCTTCAGCTATGGGAAGAGGGACTGCTTCTCTCAGTAAGGGAGATGCAATGGGGTTTGAGGGTACTCAGAATCATCTAGAGCTTCCCAAATGCTCTCATTCCAATTTTTGTGGCTCTCTCTTTCCCAAATAATGCCCTGACTTTCATATGAGATATGTGTTGAGGCTATGGTTCAACCAGCATTGAAGTTCAGTAGCTGGCTAGATCCGACTCTGCATTTGCTTTTTGGTCATGCCAGCCCTGTGACTATGAGATAAAAAATTATTTTAGAGGACTCCTAGAAACTCCCTGTTTCTCTAACAATATCTTGGTCTGAGAA
The DNA here is from genome assembly GCF_023065955.2 of Ursus arctos. Lineage (NCBI taxonomy): Eukaryota > Metazoa > Chordata > Mammalia > Carnivora > Ursidae > Ursus > Ursus arctos. Next base: position 54,767,545 of record NW_026623100.1, on the reverse strand, counting down.
TTTAAATTCTTTAAAGCCTGTCTTTCCTTTTAGAAGCTCACCAATGGTAATGGAGGCAGCCATCCCAGCCCACACTTCTTTTATCCCTTAGCACCACATAATGGTGTCTGTGGGGAAGCGATCAAAGGGGAAAGTGAAACTTTGGGTTCAGTAGATACTTATTCCCAATAACAAAAGGTTATCATTTAAGTTGCTGTTTTCCTACCTTAAATATCATGGGTTACTAGTGTCCTGTCATTTAATGATACCCAAATACTTCAAACCCGACTAGGTCAGATAGCCAATCTAAGCTTCATGTCCTTGAAGTCTCAATTTTTGTATTGGTCAGAGTTCCTTAGATGCGGTCAATGAATTTACTCTGGTTACTTTAAGCAGAAAGGACTTTGCTAAGGGATAAAGAGCTTAAAGAATCGTTACAAAGGTTAAAGAAACAGATTCTAGGTAATCTTCCAGGAATAACCCCAGGGTGTACTTCCACATTCCAAAATAACCTTCCAAGGGAGCTATAGCATCTGCTCTGATCAGGAAGCCACCAAAGTGCTGGTTCTAGTTCATGCTAAAAATATGAATAGAAATATACCGGGCCTCTTTCCTGTATAAACTTGAGTTCCCCATCCATCCAACATGGCTGCTTCTGATCTGTGGAATCTCAATCACCCTGGCACCCCAGCACTAGGAGGACTGGGAATTACCATCTTTTATTGATTTTTAATTTATTGTTGAGAAGGCAGGATCTGTAGAGTGGGGAACTATCAAAATGTTAGAAAAAAGTGTTCAAAATATTTCTGGACATCCGGTAAGGAGGCTGGAGAATAGAAGAGGGGAGAGCAAGAGCAATCTACTTCTTGGGTTGGGTGGTAGGTCCACGAGTATCCATTCTTTTCTAGTGCTTTATAATGAACGCATCCATGTATTAGTTTGGGTTCTCCAGAGAAATTTAAGGAATTGGTTCATGTGACTGTGGAGGCTGAGAGTTCCCAAGATCTGTGGATGGGAACCTAGAGACCCAGGAGAGCCAATGATCTATCTCCAGTCTCAGTTTGAAGGCAGAAGACTGATGTCCCAGCTCAAAGAAAAGCCCACAGAGAGAATTTTTTCTTAGCCATTTACTCTACTCAGACCTTCACGTGGCCCGAGGGCAATCGGCTTTCCTCAGTCTACCGATTCAAATGCTAATCTCACCCAGAAGCACCCTCACTCACCCAGAAATGTGTAACTGTTTGACCTAGTCCAATTGACACATAAAACTAACCACCACGATGCATGTTACCGACTTTTTATGTAATATACCAAATAATATGTTTTTTGGTGTGAGATACAAAAAATGATTTTTTTGGTCAAGCACAACTGACAGATACCCACTACAAAATGCGACCCTGTTAAGATTTTGATTGAGTTTAAGTGCAAACGACTGTGGGAAGAGTAGTTCTTTCAGCAGCTGTCATTTGGATCTTGGTTTGAAGGAGAATGATTGGGTTGTTGAACGGCGGCGTTTGGAGAGTGAGAGAGAAAACTTGATTCAGGTGTTTGAGAAGCAGAGGGGTTGAGACCACCTTAAAAATAAAGAAGGAGGGGCGCCTGGGTGGCCCAGTCGGTAAGCGGCTGCCTTGAGCTCAGGTCATGATCCCAGGGTCCTGGGCTGGATCACCACTTCGGGCTCCCTGCTCCGTGGGGAGCCTTCTTTTCTCTCTCTCTCTCTCTCTCTCTCACTCTCTGCCGCTCCCCCTGCTTGTGCTCGCTCCTGCTCTCTCAAGTAAATAAAAATCTTAAAAAATTAAAAGGAGGGGGGCGTCTGGGAGGCTCAGTCGGTAAGCGGCTGCCTTCAGCTCAGGTCATGATCCCAGGGTCCTGGGCTGGAGCCCACCTCGGGCTCCCTGCTCAACGGGAAGCCTTCTTCTCCCTCTCTCTCTGCCGCTCCCCCTACTTGTGCTCGCTCCTGCTCTCTCTGTCAAGTAAAAAAACAAAAATCTTTAAAAAAAGGGGGGGGCAGTTCCTGGGTGGCTCAATCAGTAAGCGGCTGCCTTCAGCTCAGGTCATGATCTTAGGGTCCTGGGATCCAGCCCCGCATCTGGATCCCTGCTCAGCAGGGAGTCTACTTGTTTCTCTCCCTCTGCCTGTGGCGCCCCCCCAGCTTGTGTGCTCTCTCTCTCTGGGGGTTTGCAGCTCTAAGACAGATTTCTGCTTCACATTTTGGTTGGAACTGCTCAGACTCCTAGCACTTGCCTGAGACCTTTTTCCTTTTCATTTCTTCACCTTAAGGGATATTGGAATTTTCAGGTGCCTAAGATTATTGCTAATCTGTTGTGTAGCTATGACTATGCCCTGTTATCATTTTTTAGTAGAGATGGCAGGACTCTGACTTAAAACTCACCCTTCCAACCTGTCTCCCTGGTTCTCTGGGCGTTAGATCACCCCGTGTGAAAGCCCAGGTTGGGCTGTATACTTCATTATCTGCTGCTGTTTATTCCAGTCCTGGATTGGAGGAACCAATGAGCAGAAATGGCATGCGGGAACTTTCTTCAAACCTACAGTTCATGAATAATGCATAATTCTCTGTGACTCATCAAAAGCAATGGTAAACAAAACCCAAACAGTTGGCCACCTCCTCAGCAGAATACAGACGGGGCCCCGCCCCTTACAAACTGTGAACGGCGGTATTTGGAGGTAGCAATGCAAATCTAGTTTATCTTCAGTGTCACCCAACTGTTTATTGGCACACAGTTAAATAGGAAAGAAACAGAGCACAACAAAGAAAACGGGGTCCCAACTACTAAGGTCTCTGGAGTCACGGGGTGTTACCAGGACCGTTCCCTGTGGCACCCCGCTTGGGTACTTTTCCCTTGATCTTTTTCTGGGTCATAAATTGGAAGCAACACCAGCTTTGCGGTCAGACAGTCCTGGGTTCAAATTCTGCCTTTGCTATTTATGAGCCGTACGTCCTTGGGCAAGTTACATAGCTTCTTTCATTTTAGTTTCTTATCCTCCTTCAACGTTGGTCTCTGGTAAGAAGGGAGAGCAGCAGGGAGAGCAGCCGTCCTTAACTCTAGGCACTCAGGGCCCTTAATTATAAGCGACAGCAGCTGATGTTAGCCAATTAAGCAGGAAGAGATCGGGTGGCTCACAGAACAGTTGAGAGGGAGAGAGGCAGGCTTGAAGCCAAGCTTCTGGGGTCAAGGCCTGAAACTCTGCTGTAGGAGTGACCCAGGAAGGAAGCTGCCAAGCCTTCTCTCCCTCAGAGCGCAGATTGGCTGCGAGGAACTCATGCTGTGTGGCAATTCTGTCAGCACCGATCCTTCTGGGCCAGGAATCCACCTTACAACACCTGGTACCTCAGAAAACTGAGTGCCACCGCCCTTGTCAGCAGGTGGGTCCCAGACATCACCTCCTTCCTCTGGTTCATCATTTCTGGTTAGACTGCTGCCTGGGCACATCTTAGTGGCCGATCCTAGGCTTCGTGCCTGTGTCCTAGCTGCCAAGGTCTTTGGGGCAGCAAATCTTCTGGCTTGACTTTAGGGAGGCAGAGGTCCTAAGGCAGAGAACTGTCCAAACATAGCAAAATGCATAAAAGGTGTGAGGCAACTGGAAAACATGACCTATATTATCTCTCAAAGAGTTGTGAAAATTGAGTGTGTTAAATGTCTGGTCTGCTTCTGGAGTTCAAGGATTTTTTTTTTTTTTTTTTTTTTGGTTTCCTGCTCTTCTTTCTTTATCAGAAATCTCCATCGGCTCACTGGCTTAACTCCCAGCTCGGGTCCTACCAAGGCAGGATTTGTAAGTAAAGTGGAATGGAGCTTTAATGTGGGGTCTCACTTCCTACTGCGACTCCCTGGATGGACCGGACCTCTTGACTCCTGACCCTTACCTGCCCTGACCCATGGGAGCTGCTCACTCCTTCCTGTTACATTTGACCTTTCGATGCTTACATCTTTTACTTGCTCATGACCACAAAAACCCACTGACACTGTCTACCCCACCTCCCATTTTGTGCTAATCTCTTGGCCTCTAGGCTCATAGATTTTTTTTTTTTTTTTAGCAGGTAACAAATCCTGCTACCAACTGGGTTCTTTCCTTGCCCTGACTTCTGGACAGCTTACACAGCATTCTCATATTTTGTATAATCATCGAAGGAGACTTTCTATGAAATATTTGTATCTATCTTTTAAACGGTTCTTTTAGGTTCATATGAAATAATTTTCCTATCTCTAATGAGCAAGAAGTGAAGAAAGTCTGAAGTGGGGGATGGAAAAGGACAAAAGCAACAGTTAGTTACAGAATGGTTTCCCTGTCACTAACCCCAGTCTTGTACTCTTCGTAATTCATTAGTACCTTGTATACAAAGAGGGAAAGAAAACCAAAATAACTTGTTCCAAGACATAAGCTAGTGTCTGTCTTACTGATAAATTTCCCCAAATGCTCTTGAGCCAGACTCTGCTTTCTCTTTCATGCCACTGCACTTGCAGAGTTGCCAAACTTCTTTCCAACTGAAACAAAGGGCCTCATTCTCAACATTACTAGCCTGGCATCTGGCTGTTGGGACTCTGGGGGCTAAGAGAATGCCTTGAGGAGCTGGGGAGAGAGTGCTCTGATCCTGTTCTGCCACCATGGCTCAGGGAGCCAGGAATGATTTGTCCACGGTTATTTATTCAAATTGTCCTGATAACTCACAACTTCATATGACAGTCTGGGAAATGTTCTGCTCAATTGGCTGGAAATGTCCTCAGAAGTCCTTAGGCCTACTGAATCCTGGGGTATGATCTAGAGAAGGATACACAAGTAGATGTGAAAGATGATTATTGTTCAGAGTTGTGATAGTACAGTGACTGACCCTCAGGATAAAGGCAATGGAAGCCAGGCACTATTTTACATCAGATCTCCCATGGAGAGCCAAGAATTCCACCAGAGAATGTTGGAAAGACTCATGAGATTTTTCTTGCTTACTTGCAAACCTCAAAATAAGGTATTATTAGAGACAGACTGAGGACATTAGATCAACAATGCTAGTATACCTTTCAGAAAAATATCTGAGCACGGCCGCATCCATGCACAGTGGTGGAAGAACTGGACCTAGCAACAGATCACTTGGAATCTCAGCTCTGCTGCTTTTAGAAGAGCATTTTGGATGAGACATTGGTTCCACTATTATGTAACTGCTTTGTCCTACCGAAGTGGAGGGCAGGGGCGCCTGGATGGCTCAGTCAGTTGGGTGTCCGACTTTTGGTTTTGGCTCAGGTCGTGATCTCAGGGTGTGGGATCAGCTCTGGATCAGGTTCCAGCTCTGGGGAGTCTGCTTCTCTCTCTTTCTTCTCCTTCTGCCCCTCCCCCCACATGAGTGTTCTCTCTCTCTCCACTTGAGAGAAAAAAATAAAAAAAAGGAGGACATAAAGTGCAAAAGTACCAGAATCCCTTTCTAACACCTAAATTAACTAAGATTCATTCGCCTGTTGGCAATGAAGGCCCTGAAAAAATAGGAGAGAGAGACATAACTTCAAAGAAAGAACATGGTTCCAGAAAGGTCTAGAGAATAATAGCATGGAAGTGGCAGTTGTAGCTGGGGTGCCCAGGTTGTGGTACCTGTTGACCATGGAGCAGCAGCAGGAGGTAACTGGCGTAGCCAAAATCATGGCAGGGTGCTCAAAGACAAGTGAAAGGTGTCTCTCAGGAAGATTCCATCTACTATTAAATTTTGCCTACTACACTTCGCCCTGTCTAGCATACTTAGTTAGGCAGTAGGAGGAGTACTAGTGGCAGATATGAAAAAGTATGCTATTGATGGGGATGGGAATGAGCAACAGATATATTTATAGCTAGCTGATATCATGCTGAAGGTATCTGCATCACAGTCCTGTTGAGGAAGAAGACTCCAGACTTGCTGCCAAGTTTCATCGTGGGGCATATGGACCTTATGCTTTCAGGCTCAGTGATCTTGGTCTAGCTGCAAGAATACCTTATGCATGAATTAGCAACAGAAACAAGTAAAGCTATTGGCTGAGGACCAGGTGGATGGCAAGCTCCCTGGCCCTCGATCCATGTCTGGTGTCTGTAGGGGTAGTCTGGCAAATCTGTCTCTGGGCTGCTAAACTGCTGCTTCCAGAAGCCTAAGGCACCGGTTCCATTCGTCTTGCTCTGGGTCTGTTTCTGATGACCAGTTCTAAGTACAGTCTAAGACTGGTCAGAGCCTGAATGCTCTGTTGGGAGGATAGGCAAGCGACCTACATTACTATGTGGTCATAGCATGGAATGGAAGAGCAGAAATGAGCTTTTTAATTCACCAAGTCCGGGAGAAGGGTCAGGTCCAGAGAAGTGCGGTGATTTACCCAAGATCACCTGAAAGAGTGTCTGGTGGAAGTGGGAACTTTCCAAAAAGGAATTAAAAATGGAACAGTGGGCGTGTTTATTACCTTTCACCATCAGGTAGACTTTGTGCACTAAACTATTATTAGTAAAAAGGGAATAAATTTCTTCCAGATGTTCCAAGGTATAACTCACTGAGCAAAGACCGTATTGCCAATATGCAATTTTACAGAAGTTATGGCAGAAAGGCCCTTATTTTACTGGCTTAATGTGGCACTAGACTTCAGGGAAATACCATTTTGTTTTGGAGGGACAGTGCTGGCTGTTTATGCACAGCAAATTCTTGGGCCCTGAAATACTGCTTTGTACTTCCTGGCTGTCTTTCTGGGCTGCCTGTGACTCACAGTATAAGAATCCTTTAATTATTCTGAAAGTAGCTGGCTAGTGGTTGGAGTTTTTCTTCTGTCCTTCCATTTCTCTCTCTCATAGGGTGTTTCTTCTCCATGTTGGAAGCGTTCTTTGCCATTAGGGCCTCCCATTCCATGCAGCCCTTGGAGGTGTAGGCCCAGGGCATGTTTCTTTGCCCTGGAACAGGGCAGTTGTTCCTCTGCACGTCTGAGACGGAGCTCCAGCCTTTCTCCCAGTCCTCAGCTAGGATGGGGCCATGAGGGAAAATGAACTAGGGCTAGCCTGCACCCTGTTCGTGGCTTTTATTAGCTAACCTTTGGCTTTTCTCCTTTAGATAAAGTCCATTGGGGTTCATCTTTACTTTTTGGTTTTTCTTTTCTCACCAAGGATCCATTTTGAGACACTGTCCTTTTAACCAAGAAGATCTAGTTCTCTGGCAAATCAGACTTCCCATTGTTGACACAAGGGGCCAGACCCTTCCTTTCTCCTTTCCTCATGTGCCTTCCTCTCCTAGGCCAGACACCCTTCCACAGACAACCTGACTGGTTCTCAGGAGACATTCTTTCTTCTGGGCGAGTCGAGTGTCCTTGCCCATGGTGCTGAGTGACCGTCGTGCCCCGAGTGTGGTCACTGATGAGGTTCCTCATCAAGGGCAGAGTGGCTTGTGGTGTCCTCTACGTGGTGTATGACCAGGAGTTGCTCGGACCAAGTGACAAGAGCCAGGCTGTCCTTCAGAAGGCTGAGGAGGTCGGCCTTTCAGCCATGTACCACCAGTTCCACCAGTCTGGAGATACCCCAGCTCCCAGCCCCTCCAAAGTTTAACTTTCACATCCATGACATCTGGAATTCAGGCATGGTTACGGTGATGTCGGCTCCATCGGTGGCCCCCTCCAATGCCTGAGAATATGCCAAGGAGGGCTGGGAACACCTGAAGGAGTAAATCGAGTAGCCTGTCAGAGGAGGCCACCTGCCCCCGTCAGGAACAGGGGCACGGGTGCCATAGACCTGGAGACTCCAGACTGGGACTGGGACCCCACTCCAAGGGCCTTACTGGCCCAATAAAGGACTTTGGAGATGTGGGGGGGGGGGGGAAGAAAGAAAATAATTACTGAGGATCTGCCTTAAGTAAGCTGACAAACTGTCCAGTTTACCTGGGACTGTCCAGGCTTTAGAACTTAAAATCTTATGATGCAGGAAACCCTCAGTTTTGGGAAAACGCAGACAGCTGGTCACCCTAAACCTAAGTGGAGCACTGTGTAGGGGCTTGGTTTATAAGTGGCCGTCAGCTTCTCAGGCGCTCAGCAAAGCTGAGAGGTTTCAGATTCTTACAGAGGAAAGCATGACACGGTGGAAAAGCCTTTAACTAGAACTGAGGCCCTGGTCCCAGTTTGACTGCAAAAGAGGCAGAGCTCAAGGACAGGTCACTGAACTTCACCTGCCTCCTTTGAAGAGTAAAAACATTTGATTTGGTTTTCTTTGACTTTTTTTACAACCCAGATTCCACAGTTCTAGCTCGAAAGGAGTGTGACGAACCAATTCACACTAATTCATATTCCTAGTACGAGGCAATAGGTAATAAGGTTTTGTTGACACTTGCTGATGATGCTAACATTTATAAAGTCCTTATTCTGTGCCAGACACTTCTGTTATTTTACTTCATCCTCACGACTTTTCAAAAAAGATTTTATTTATTTGTTTATTTTAGAGAGCAGGGCGAGGGGCAGAGGGACAGGAGAGAAAGAATCTCAGACTCTCTGCTGAGTGCGGAACCCGACATGGGGTTCAATGTGGGGCTTGATCTCATGACCCTGAGATCATGACCTGAGCCAAAACCAAGAGTCAGAGGCGCAACTGACTGAGCCACCCAGGCGCTCTAAGGTAGCTGCTTTCTTTACTTTCATTTACAGATGAGGGGCTCAAGGCCTAGAGAGGGTAAGCAACTTGCCCCAAATCACACGAAAAGCTGTGGATCAAAGATCAGAACCTGGGAGGTCCGGTTCCCAAGCCCAAACGTGAACTGTTGCTCTCACTGGCTAGGGATGAGTCAATAGCTGAAATGAACAGGGGAATCCTTTCCCCTCGAAGGACTGGAAAAAGGAAACAGTGGCTATTTGGAATGAGATCTTCCCACTCTGGGCTGCTAAAGGTTATGGTCCCCCAAAACAGAGCCTGGTATTTGAGAAATTAGTGTTCTTAGCTCATAGCTAGGCCCCTCCCTGTTCTTTAAGATGAAACAAAGGGTGGTAAAACCAATGGAGAATTAGAGCATCCCCCACCCCCACTCCTCCTTTCCTATTTTTGGAGGCTTTAGGATAGTTCCACTCCCTACGGGCTCGGCGAAGCACTTTGAGTGCTGTTGGCAAGGCTAGAGGGTCACTGTCTGCTGCTCCCACTGTCTCTTACTGTTGGTCTGGAAAAGGATTCCGTTTACATCAGGCTTGCCTAGAACTGTGTGTCTGGGGGGCAGGAATGTAGGAAGATTCTTACTAGACGTGCTTCCTCCCTTTCTTTAGAAAGGATGATTTGAAATACAAACAAAGTGAGTCTGTGGGGTCACATTCACAGCAGCTGGTGAGTTTCACGTAATTAAACTACTGTGATTACTTTATTCATACATTTCACTTGCCCCAGTCCCTTCCTCTCTGACTCCTCACTAAGACAATGCCATTGCATTGGTGGGGGTGGGGGTGGGGTAGGGATTAACTGCTGTTAGTCTTTCAGACCAACACTAATTAACGACATTTATTTTACTGTGATTGTCTACGTGAAAGTACGCAGCAGTAAATTTATATTCTGAGAACGTGACTGCTTTGGACTGAAAAAATGCCATTAAAGGGAATTAACAGTTCCTCGGAACTCACCATCATCTGTTCTCAATTCCCCAGCGAGTAGTGAAGCACCAGGGCTGAGGGCAGCAAAGGAAAACAAGGGCCAAACGCTATGGCCAACTGAGCTGCCAGCCACCAGCCTGATTATCCTAAAACCCGGCTCTGGCCCGCTTTCTCTCCTGCTGCAAAACCCAGGACAGGTCTCAGGCCTGCTGGGTCAAGGTGAACTCCTTCGACAGGCACAGACCACATTCCACAGTCCGGCTCCACCTCTCTCCAGCCCATCCCCCTGCACTTGCCACTGCGTGCCCAGGCGCCAGCCCCAGGCACCCCCATCATTCTTTCCACACCGCTAGGATTTTTTTCATCAATGATTCCCTTTTCCTTTAAAGCCTTCCAGACCTACCACACCCCTGCTCCAGGTGAATTCCTCTCATGCTTTTAGTTGAAGACCAAGGCTCACCTCTTCTGTGAAGCCTGTCTGGGCTCCTCCCCACCCCCCGTAGAGTAAGTCTCTCCCTTTCTTGGGCACCCATATTATTTTGTACGTTTTGATCTGAGCGTTTATCAAATGTCATCTCTATTGGCATGGCTGTCTCCTCCATCAGGCTTTGTCTTATTATCCATGTCATCCCCTTCCAATTGCAGAGTCCTGCATAACGTTGCATGTCGGAAGTACTTAATAGATGCTTATTGAATGACTACATTCTGGCTGTTAGGATTCTGTCGGTTGGTATTTATTGTGTGTTTACTAAGGGCAAAGGGTCCTGTAGGTGCTGTATATGCATGTGTTTTGAGAGAGAGAAATCTGAATGATATGGGTCACGGTCCTTAAAGAAACAGACTATCCTGTGTGAGACAAGAAGTTAACAAGCAAAGCGGAAGCACTCCAGAGAGGTGCATGGTTCCAACAGCGTAGAGGAACAGCAGCTGGGTTGGCCCTGGGGTGGGAAGGAGGCACCACAGACCAAGTGGCGTATGAAAGGACATTGACAGAGAAATAGCGGAGGAATGGGGGCTTCCGGGCTGAGGGAACAGTTTGAGCAAAGGCATGAAGAGAAGGTCATCGTGATTTCCTGGGAACAAAGGGCCTGAGAGTTCTGCTCTCACCATAACTATGGGGACTGCACACTTGAAAAAAAAATCTGAAATAAATCCCATTAATATCAATAAATGTATTTTCCCTAGTTGCCTAGATTTGCATTCTTTAAGCAGGAGTGGTAATTAATCATTTCCAAATTGCTCGAGGGTATGAAGCAGGGTGCTCAAAAGTCTTTAGCAGCAGGAAATGCTTGTTGCAAATAAACTGTTTACAATTTACTGTGTGAGCATGATTTCTGCTGGGACTGTGCAGCAGATAATAGTAGCAGTAGGTGTGAGCCCAGTCCAAATGGAAGCCCGGAGACAATGTTCATTGCCATTTCCTGTTGCAAAGTATTAATGGGCTTGGCTACCATTCTAGAGACTTTCAACATACAGTCAGAAAACACAAAGCTGGTTAATACTTTACAGTTGTATTCTTAAAATAAAAAGAAACAAACTGAAAATTTATTTGTCCCTTAGCATTCCTTTATGAAAAGAAACATTTTAAAATCAGATACAAATACTATAAACCTAGCAGAAACTGTGCTTGGTCAGTTCCTAGTTTCAGGATGGAAGGCTTTTCAGTTGCTAAGTGTATGTAGTATGTGGCAGGATTGACCAGTTTACAGATAGATGCTAGAGTTTATATTGAAAAATTTTAAATTTGATTCAGAGACCTGCTCTTATCAACGACACGTATGAAGACCCTGGTTGTTGAAGTATGCTGTTTCCAATATGAGGCTTGTCGAAGTCGTGTTTGGTAGGTGTGCTTCTTGCATTCTAGATGTTACTGTGTTAGGCTCTGTTGGGCTCATGCAGATGGCAGAACAAAGGTGACCAGCCAACAATGATCTCTTACACTTCCTGTTCACCGTTTAGAAGTCAGCATACCTTCACATTCATGTTTTCAATTTTCCATAACCTGGTGAAGTGAATAGAACATGAAAAACGATCCTCACTTTATAGATGCGGAAACCAAGAGGCAGAAACGATAGCTAAACCTCTCCCACACACACCTGGTTATTGCCATGGAAATAGCCAGAACTCTGGCCTTCTGACTTCTTGTCCATTGCTACACTATGGTGCTCGTGAATAAACTGACCTCATGTAGAGTGTTGGAGAGATGGGGAGCAAGGGTAAATATCTGATTGTCATGGCGATCAATATAAACAAGGATGACAATGACATGGTAGGTAACAATGACTTGGAGGCAGCCTATGGCTCACCCTTAAGGATTGAGGCCCACTATGATCAGTATATCTGATGCTTACTAAAATTTGGATTTAGAAATCTCCAAGTCTTTCCTAGGAAACCAAACAGCATCACATACCCAAGGCGGTAGATAATAACAGCAATAATCATAATGAACATCTGTAGGGTGCTTGACCTATGGCAGGGACTGTGGTAAGAGCTTTATACCCATCGTGTCCTTTATAACAAGCCTGTGAGGAAAGTGCTATTACTGTTCCTGTTTACAGATGAGGGAATCGAAGCCGACGTCGTTTGTCACGGTTTCACGACTCATAAACCACAGAGCTGAGAACTGAACCCGAGCAGCCTGCCCCCAAAGCCCACATGTTTCCGTGACATTATTCCAACTCCTCCATGTCAGCTATAATGTCTGGGGTGAAGGAATGAAAACAATGCAGGAGTGGGAGTTGACTCTTACCCCGCAGATGGAGTTCAAGGGTCAGAAAACATCTGAGAAGGCAGAGGGCATGGGGAAGCCCTCAGTCACAGGAACCCAGAACCAACCAAGGTTCTGTCACTTGGCTTCTCACCCCAACACCGTGTCTCAGTGAACCAATCTCTTACCAGGCAAGTAAAGGGCATCGGAGTGTCAAGGACCAAACTGGTGTGAATATTTTCCCACTTCTGTTCCCTCTTGTTCCTCAGAAGTTATTTCTGCTTTTTTTACTTCTGTTTTCTGGGGTAATTTTCTAGATCTTGATTTGACTGCCAGTAGTATTAGGTTTCCATCTTCTTGAATCTTAAGCATTTTTTTTTTTAACTCTTAAAGACTCACTTCTTTTGAGAAGGCAAGGAACATATTCCTTAAACATGAGTGTGATGGACGGAATGTTTGTGTCCCTCCAAAATGTTTATGTTGAAACCCTAATCCCAGTGAGATGGTATCTAAAAGTAGAGCCTTTGGAATGTGATTAAGTCATGAGGATAGAGCCCTGAGGAACGGGATTAGTGGCCTTTTAAGAAGAGCCCAGAGAGCTGGCTAGCTTTCTTCTCTGCCATGTGATGAGGCAGTAAGAAGTGAGCTGTCTGATGGGCTCCTGGGTGGCTCAGTTGGTTGAGTGACTGCCTTTGGCTCAGGTCATGATTCTGGAGTCCCAGGATCGTGTCCCGCGTTGGGCTCCCTGGTCAGCGGGGAGTCTGCTTCTCCCTCTGACCATCCCCCCTCCTGCTCTCTCTCTCTCAAATAAATAAATAAAATCTTAAAAAAAAAAAAAGTGAGCCATCTGAGACCTGGAAGAGCACCCCTCCCAGGACCTCGCCACGCTGGCACCCTGAGCTCAGACTTCCAGCCTCCAGAGCTGTGAGCAGTATATTTCTGTCGTTGATAAGTCACCCAGTGCATAGTATCTTGTTACAGTAGCCCAAACTGACTAGGCAGTAGGGTATGTAGAGCATTCCCTCTCAGAGGAGACCACTTTCTGTTTATCTCCACATCCTGCCTCTGTGCCCAAAGCTTAGGTGAGCGGCAAAGCCGAGCTGTCCTCCTGAGAAGCCATCATTTACTCTCTGGGGACTTAACCTGTTCCCAGTGAATCTCAAAAGAAATGCTATGCAGCAGCCCTTTGAAATGAAATGCTTTTCTATTGAACCAGAAAATAATCACATCCTCCCATTTACTCTTTAGGGTACAAATTGATCTGACTTGATTTGTCAGAGAGCCAGAACTGCAGGCAAATAGACGCTGGAGAAATCAACCAATCTTTTAAGCCAGCAGTAATTGTTCCTCCTGTCGGCTGGCTAAATGACTTGTATCTGGAGGAGATGCTCAGAATGAATCCAAATGCCCGAGGTGACAGAAACCCAGAGCATTCCAAAGTGGGCTCTAACAGAGTAAGTGTTTCTTGTGTCTTACAAGGGCTTGGCTTTGTGTTTCCACCCTCTCTCCCTCTTATCCTGTCTCCTGGCGCTAGTGTCGTTGGGCAGCAACCAAAGGCGATGCATGTACATGACAGCAAAGGAAAAATAGTTTGTATGAAGACGAGAAGAGATGAGGAGTAGCGTTTAATCCGAGGATGTGTTTTCTTGTACCTTGATTATTAGCAAACCTAGGAAGTTACTTTAGAATAGATATCAAAGCAGAGGGGAAGAAGTCCCTTTGCGGGTAAGCTGTTATCTTTAAATTTAAAAAAAGGAAAGTTTAAGTATACAAGGAAACTGTGAAAAAGAACGTAACTGATGTTCACGGACCAGCTACCGAGATTTGCTCTTCTGCCATATTGGCATTAGTTCCCTACCTTCCCTCCTTCCTTCCCTACCTCTCTCCTTTCCTTCTTCCTTCCTTAGAAATAAAATGTAGCAGCATAGCCAAATCTCCGTATTTCCACTCCACTATGTTATTCCTTTGTCTTTCTTTCCAGAGAGAACTGTTACCACAACACCAGAACTCATCTTTCTTGTTTATTAAAATTACTTTCGCTATGTAGAATAGATACAGAAAGAGTATGTAGTCCTCTTTGGGGGTGAGCTTTTAATAGTAACCCTGTGGTTTTCCTATAAGTATCCTTTGAAAACTTTTTTTACATCTGACATCATATTGCAATTTATCCATGCTGATATCAGTAGGTCTAGTTCAAAAATTGTAACTGAGGCATCGTATTGCTTTCCAAATTTCTTTCATTCTCCCCTATTGATAAACATGCTTTTCCCTACGACAGACAATGCTATGATACCTATTCCTGTTGAGGTGTCCTCAGACCCAGGTGTGAGATTTTCTCTTTAGAGTACATAACCGAAGAATGAAATTGTGGGGTAACAAGGCAAGCTTTTCTTCAGTATCATTAGCTATTACCCAATTGTTGAACTGGGCACCTAAACACAGTTTGTGTGGCATTCTTCTAATGGTTAGACTGAAAAGGAATAAGCTATATAGGAAATCAATATAACAAGACATAACAAAATCTAGTTGAATTGGGCCAGTTGGGTTTATTCTCTGTAACCTGGTCCATGATATATATGGTTGTATTTCCCTTCTTGAAATAAGAATATAATGCAATCTGTATCCTATTTGAGGTAAAATAATGCCTGGGTTAGTATGCGTATATATATATTCTCTCTATATCTATATATGATATTTCTATATATTCTACCATAAATAGACAATAGGCAAGTAGCTGGATAAGAAGTCCTAAGTTACCCCTCTGAGCTCCAAACTTTCATTCCATAACTTTATCGTCAAACTGAGTTGAAATATATACCCAGCTTGGGAAATTAGCTTCATCTTGCACATAACCTAAAACACCTGTAGAAAACCAGCTCTTGAAAAAGGAAGGATGTATGAAGCACCTGGATGAGATCAGAACATCTGGTGCAGGTCATGGGAATCTCTGACAATCAGGAAGAGAAACTGAAAAAGATCTTAATTTCATTGTGTAACCAGCCCGGGAGTCCATGTTCGGACCCATTCCCGTTGATGCTACAGACGGAGCCTCATCTGCTCACGCTGGACCTCCTCCTCTTCTCCCCGGAAGCTCCCCTGGTTATCTCAAGGAGGTCCCCAAAGAGTTGGCATCTCGTGGCCACTCATTTTGTGCATTGACTCCTTAGTCAGGGCCCTTTTCCTGTGTTGGATGGCTGGGCTCTCAGTGAGAATGGGACCCTAGTATGTACACCCATAGTCTTCCCTCTGAGGAAGCCAAACTGCTTTGTCTGCATGGTGGAGTTGGGGCGGGTGAAGAAGGGAGGACAGACCCTCTCACCACTCTGTCTCCTGGGCTCTAAGGCAGCGTGTGTGTGCCTAGATTTCCTCAAGCTCTTCCTTCAGCTTCGGGCACCATTCCTTTTTTTTTTTTTTTTTTGATTCAAAATTAGTCCTTTGCGATGGGTTTGAAGTCAGGGTACAGAGAACACTACCCCACCTTGCTTTCCCTTCTCTTCTCCAAGGCACCCCATGGCAGCACTCTAAATCTCAAAGCCCACAGGCATAGCGCTTCATGGCAGTGGGGAGATGGGACCTTCTAGTACCTTCTAGAATATCTAAATCCTGTTGCAGTTCAAGCAAGACACCCTGTTATACTAGCATCACTAAAGATCTGATGAGGCCTTTGGGGGGGGGGGTGAGCATTCATTGTTTCTTGCACCTGGCCGATCGGCAACAAAAGCATGTGCAGAAACCAGACTTGTGGATGGAGAACAGAGCTGTAGATACACGGAACAACAAGCTTGATTGGAGCTTAATCAACCCCCTCCCCTCCTCCCCCTGCCCGACATTACTTAAAATACAGAATCACATTTGAAGAGTCTTTAGATGAACTCTTCCAGCATCCCACCTGTTTTAGTTACCTACTGTTGTATAACAAACCATCTCGAAATGTAGTGACTTCGATGATAATACTCAACCACTATTCACTACTAAGAAGATCCTGCTAATTAAAAATAGGAATGAAGTTTTTTAATCTAATAAAAGCTACCTACGAAAAGAATGTGGTGACTTAAAACAACAGTGATTTATTATTTCCCTCAATCCTCGGTTGGCTGTGTGGTTCCTCTGCTGTTCTCACCTGGGCTCACTTATGGGGCTATATTGACCTGGGGGACCAAGGTGGCCTCATTCATGCTCTGGCAGATGGTCCTGGCTGTGGGCTGCAGTGCCTCATTTTTCTCCATGCAGCCTCCCCTCCCAGGGGGCTAGGCTGGGTTCCATACATGGTCTTCAGCCTTTCAGGAGGGAGGAAGCCCCAAGGCTTCTTGAGGGCTGGGCTCTGGAACTCTTCTGCCACATTCGGTTGGTGAAAACCAGACGCAGGGCCAGCCCAGGTTCAAGGCAGGGGAGTAGACTCTACCCCGTGAGGAGAGTTGTTGCTCAATATTGTGGCCGTATTTTTCAGTTGACTACATCGCTCAATCCTTGCTATGGCATCTCTGCTATTGTTCCACTTGAATAAGGGCAGTGGTCTTTATTTTTTCCTGGGGCAACCTGCTTCATATAGACCACCCAGAGCCTTCTCCCTTTAGATGACTCCCCTCTTGGTTCAAAATAAGCATCAGGGTCCCATGCTGCTTTAGCCAGTCCTGGGGAAACAAAACATTTATTGGGATGAGTAAGAGGAAATTCACATTTAGGACACATAGATGGAATAACTGATTGTGTCTAAGCTCTGTTTGAGCTAGGTATGCCTTTTGTGGGAAACAACCTCGTTCTGAAGGGCCAAGCTGGGCCAGTGTGGGGCTGAGGGGAAATAAAACTAATGAGCTGACTGGGGCTGTACTGGCTTAGTCTTGAAAGGAGAAGGATAAAGGGGGCCCTTGAGGATTTTAAGTTGTTCAGCTTAGTTCACTAGAGCAAGGCAACAGATAAATTAGTTGGGGAGAAAGTCCTCGTCAGGAATAAAGTGTACCCAGGGCTATATATATCTCAGGAAATTAGATATTGTCATACGTGGTTACATGGCATGAAGATACAGGAGAGGCGAGAGGATGCCGACGTGGTTTTGGTCTAGTGTCTCGTGCCTCCTAGTGTATGTGCTGGGCCACCAGGAGAATCTTGGGCCCACCCCAAAACTACTGAATCAGAATCTGCATTTTAACAAGATCACCAACTAACACATATGCTCGTTAAAGTTTGAGAAGCCTTGGCCTAGGGAGTCTTCCTGATATCATTAAATCATATCCCATGGGAGGCTCGACATTAAGCTGGCCTTACTTCCAAAAAAGAACTATGCTTGGTACTACCCAAGGCTTTCTGGGAACAGAACAGAGAGGGTCCAGTCTCACTATGGGCACTCACAGTCTGTGACCCCTTTTTCTAACCCACTGAAACTCTTCTGGAAGCCATGAACCCTTTCCCCAGAATGTACATGCACAACCATATCCACCCAGAATTTCATCAGATTTCATGACTCCTCCGAAGCCTTGGTCTGGGGAGCCAAGGTCAAGAGCTCATGCTCTGCAGCCAGTCAGGATGGGGAGTTACTGCAAGCAGCTCCTGCTCCGGTTTGAGTACCTCTGGCAGAAGGGTTGGAACCATGCAGGGAGAGGTCATGCGGGGTTCTCACCAAGGTGGAAAGTGACTAACACGAAAAGCAAAGGACAGGCACCAAGTGTTTACAGAGCTAAAGAAACTGTGTTTATAACACATAGTTTGCCAAGGAGGTGATAGTGAACAGATGTGTCATTTGCAATTATTCCTAAAGATGTTAATTATGCAAATGGAATCTCTGATTGGGTTCTAAAAAAAGAACCCCATATATTATGGGGTGTTAGACGTGCACAATCAAGCATGCTTGCTGACTGTTCCTCCAGGTAACCACTGTCGGCACCAGACTCCTCACCTGGGGCTCTTGTTTTAAATGGACCACCCTGAGAGCCAGAGAGGGGTTCTGGAAGCCCTTTCCACCTGCAGAAGGTGAAACTGGAAGTGATCTTTGGGATCACGGAGTACAGCTCTGTCCTTGTAAAGAGGCAGAAACTGAGGCCCAGAGAAACTATGTGACTTGTCACTAGCGGAGGGAGGATAGAGCGACTGTCTTTTACGTCCTCAGTTTGCTTTTGCTTGCCGTATTGTGTCAACGAGGACATGTGTCAATGATCAGTTTTCTGGTCAGAGTCTACTCTGTGAACTGAGGGCCAAGGGAATGATGTGAACAAAATATCTCCCTAACCCACTCAGGGTATGCATGTAAGTATGTGTGTAGGGGAGAGGAAAGTGGGCAGTTAGGATAATGGAGGGGTTTATAGTCCAAGCCATGCTGTTCAAGAGAGGAGCTAGCAGTCATCTGTGTCTATTGAAGTTAGAATTAAATACAATTAGGGGCGCCTGGGTAGCACAGTGGTTAAGCGTCTGCCTTCGGCTCAGGGCGTAATCCCGGCATTCTGGGATCGAGCCCCATATCAGGCTCCTCCGCTGGAAGCCTGCTTCTTCTTCTCCCACTCCCCCTGCTTGTGTTCCATCTCTCGCTGGCTGTCTCTATCTCTGTCAAATGAATAAATAAAATCTTTAAAAAAATTAAATAAAATTACATTTACAATTGAGTTGCAGTAGTCACGTTTCAAACACTCAGAGCTACTTGTGGCCGGTGCCTCTCCTACTGCACGATGCAGAACATTTCCGTTACTGCAAGAGAGTCCTGTTTTGGGCAGGGCTTTCAAGAGTCCTGTATCAGATTTTCTGAGTCTGAATCCCAGTTCTGCCACTTAGAGGAAAATCCTCTGTGCCTTATTTAATGTTTCCAAGCCTCAGTTTCCTCATCTGTAAAATGGGTGCAAGCCTCACGGCCTCAGGAGTTTGCTGTGAAGATGATGAATGTAAAGGAGACAATGTGTGTCAAGTGCTTAGCAAAAAGGAGCTTATACTTATTAAGCACGAAATAAATGCTGTTATTATCCTCATGAAGCATCTCGGCATCCTGCTTAAGCCCGTGTTTGGGGTGTCTGGCTGGCTCAGGCATGAGAGCATGGGAACCGCCAGAGTGCTGGGCACAAGGAGAGGACACTGGGGTGTGATTTGCGAGAAGTAGTGGAGGGCAGCGGCGATCACCTCACTTCGCGAAGTTGTCCCAGTCTGGCCCCACAAGGCCAGGTGTGGCCGAGCCGACTGTCAGTCTGTGCAGTTCCTCACCCCTCACATCCCTTGTGCCAACTGCGTGCCTGCTTGTCCACAAGAGGGAGGCAAGGGAAAGGAGACAAAGAAATCCTAAAAGTCCAGCTGGCTCTTTGCTGGCAGCTCTGGTCAGAGGTTTGCTGCAGAGGAAGACGAAGTTCCTGATGCAACTAAGACTGCCTTTCACGGAAGCTGGCAGGTCTCAGCTGTGCTTTCCTTGAACCCCTTTCCCCCCGCAGAGAGGACTTTTCCCCGAGGCGGTGTGCTACCTGGAAAGTCCTACGTCTTGGCCTCTCCGGAGGGCTAGGGCCATTTCCGCACCTGGCTAGAGGCCATGCCAACTTGCCCGCAGCCCTCAAGACGGCTTCAGAGCGCAGGACGCAGCAGGTGGGGGAGAGGTGGCAGCCGGCCAGGTGATTCAGCCGTGGGGTCCGCCACCCCGCAGGACCGACGGCGCTGCCAGGGCTCACAGAGTATCGTGTTAGGCATCATGAGAAGGGATTAAAAAATGATACTTTTCGCCCGGAGGGAATTTTCATCTAATTCAGGAGCTGGTGAGCCAGGGGACAAAGGGGACTTAGGGTGGCTGAAGAGAAAGAACACAGTAGTAGGATCTGCAGATGTATCTTATTCCCAGTGTGACTTGGGGCCGCTTCTCGCAGTTCTCTGGGCCTCCTTGCGGCCATCACGAACCAATGTAAGCCGACGGACTGTGTGATTGGCAAGTCCTCCACGGCTAGAGCCCTGGGCTTCCAATGCAGATGTGGGGATGTGAATATCTGTGCTGGGAAAGAAGAGTCTTCCTCTGGGGTGAGATTTATCAGATGAAAGTATAGAATGTCCAGTTTCACATAAACAACAAATTTCTTAGTGCATGTCCCATGTAATATCTGGGATGTTCTTTTTTTTTTTTTTTTTTAAGATTTTATTTATTTGTCAGAGAGAGAGGGAGCACAAGCAGGGGGGAATGGCAGGCAGAGGGAGAGGGAGAAGCAGATTCTCTGCTGAGCTGGGAGCCCCCTGATGTGGACTTGATCCCAGGACCCTGGGATCATGACCTGAGATGAAGGCAGACGCTTAACCAACTGAGCCACCCAGGCGCCCCTACTTGGGATGTTCTTAAGCTGCAAGATCATTTGTTTATCTGAAATGCAAATTTAACTGGATATTCTGTATTTTATTTGGCAAACTGCCATTCACCAAATATGTCTGCCGCTCTCACTGTGTAGAGGGTTGTTTCTGCCTGGCTCCATCCTTTTACCAGGACCCCCTTGGCCACTGAGTGACAAGGATAGCTGTGACTAAGGTGAGACCTTTGGCTTCCCCTTAGGCTTTCACTGGCTGGACCCAAGAGTTAAGGGCGCTCTTCCCCTCTCTCTCTCTTGAGCAGGAGAAGCAGCAGGAAACTCTCCCTTTTCTCAGCCCTTCTGACGGCTGAGAGCGTGAACTTGCTGTCAGTTCTGAGGGCCCCTTCACCATGGGCATGCTGAGGTCTCAGGGTCAGTGCATGGATTTGGGATGGGAGCAGAGGCCCTATTTGTCCAAAAGTTTAGCCTTTTTTCTCCAATCTCACTTTTACCAGTGAACTCTGCGTTTGGGGAATTATTGGGTGCTTGGTGACTTAGTAATAAGCTGATACCTTCCTTCCAACTGGGTCAGTGCGTTTCTGTGTTTTCCTATTTGACCTAAAACGGAGGAGATTTGAGACTTAGGTCCCAAGCCTCTTACATCATTGTTGTGTCTATGAATCAGACTTACTGGCCCACTTAGATCCAACCTCACTGATGGGGAAAAAGCAAAAGCAGAAGCGAAGTGGATGGCACGTGACATCATTAGGCTGGGGCAGGAGGAAGGGATCAGATCTGGGTTGTCCTGGCACCTGTCTTCTTTACTTATAGAAATGTTCTGAGAACTTTGTGTTGTAAATAACAGCTTATGGCATGAAAGAAGGCAGAGAGGGCTTAAGGCTGGTTACCCAGCTGTGATGTTTCTGGTTGCAGATGTTTACATGAGCTGGCCATCAGAAGGTACATTTTGAGATCCTTTGCCAGCGGAGGCTGTTATACCAGTGGGATTTTCTTAGCTCGGGCTCTTATTTCTTGTCTGGACCTTTGCCACACAGCATTGTAACTGCATGCCTCCTATACTTGGTTTTCTTAAACACGGATCTGATGATGTCACAACACTGCCTGAATCTTACTCTTTTCTACAGAATTAAGTCCAATCTCCTGAGCAGGGTACACAGACCCTTCCCAGGCTGCTCTGACACTCTTCGAATTTCAGCTTTTCTCCAGCTACCCCCTCCCTGCTCCCGGGCATTCTGGGGTGTAGCCAGGTCAACTGCTAGCTGTCACCTAAACATTCTCCCTTCCATCTCCAAAATTTGCACATCGTTGGCCCTTCTACTTCTAATGCCCTGCTTCTGCGCTCTCTGGTGAATGTTGTCTTTTGAGAACAAACTCAAATGTCAGCTCTCCAAAGCCCGTCTCTAATTTCCCTCTCCCTTGCCAAATATTTGTTCCCTTCCTCTGTGGTCTCAGACTCGACCGTGTTGCATTGCAACCTTTGAGCTGCCAGGTGTCTTTCTCCCACTCATCTAGGAGCTCCATGAGGGCAAATGTCTCATATCATCCATCTTTCTGTCCCCCTTCAATGTCACATGCCTCTCCTAGTTTCCACATGTGACAGTGTCTGTCACAGAGGGGCGTTCAAGAAATAACTGTTGCATGCATAAAGACAATAGAATATGGCCCACAGAGCTGATGTTTCAGTTGTTTTAATTGTGTGATGTGTGTGAGTTGTCAGACCAAATAAATCTTTGGGGTGGAAATGACTGCATTGAAAGTTAGTATAGGAACATACTGCAGCCCATAAAAATCCAATAGATACTGTAATTTAAATGAGGGATATTAAATCTTTATCTCAAGGCACAAATCAGAATAGAGCCACAGCATGAAACACTTGTAATAGACTAACATTAGCATTAGTATCAGCATCCAGTAATCCTTCTTTCTTTGGGGCAGAGAATGCCTATTTGATACTAAACCACATCTTGTCAACATATACATTGTAACTATGACTTATGGAAGGGATTTGCTTTTCTTTGTCACGTGAGATTCAATGAATCAGCAAAATACCTCTGTTGGCACGTACCTCGTGAGAGGCTGTGAGACTGATCGCAGCGTGGGGGGTATTTATTTGCTACTTTGCCTAAATGAAATCGGGAGTGACACCTCTTCTAACACTTTATTTCCTGCAGTTCACACTGGGCATAAATTTAGCTCTCAAAGTCTGAAGATCTTCAGGGAGAAGAAAGCACAACGTTAGATGCACTCCAGAGAAAGAGCACTGAACTTGGAGTCAAGATTCTAGTCCCAACTCTGCTACTAACAGGATGGAAGAAGGTGGGGAGGGCTGCAGGCTGGGGTTACCCAGCCCTGCCGATTCTATTTGGACATGTTTACGTGAGCTGGTTATCAGAAGGTGCCTCCTGAGACCCTTTGCCAGCGTGTGGCAGAGAGGGCAAGACGTGTGGTCCTGAGGAAGTGACGCAAGCTCCGAGGACCTCCGTTTCCCAATCTCTCCAACAAGGAGGCTCTACTAGGGATCTTTGAAGATATTTCTCTGCTCTGTCATTTTGATCCCATGTGGTCATCTGCAGGGACAGATTGACCATGAACTTAATGCAGCTTATGTTTCAGGGATCTTTGCTGACATAATTCCTTCCAAAAGCCCCGGGAGGGGCCCCATCCACATGGCCATATATTTTTGTCAAGTTTCAAAAGTAAGATAGTTTGAACGAAATTGGTTAAGGCAGCTGCCTCTTTCTACCCCCCTTCCTTATAATTCCCTACGTGCTGGGGGGCCTTGAAGTGACTGCAGGCATTTTTTTGGATCCAAATGAAGGGAAACTGAGTTGGGGATATGTTGATTTTGAGTTTAATGCTATGTCTTTTAGGGAGTCCGTGGTGGCCTCCGGATAGAGTTGCACTGTTGTTTGCCATCCTCACGTGGCTATGGTTGCCAGGAGTATTTCTCCCACCTACTGTGGCGTGATGATGCAAAGCCACACTCAGTGTCACGGAATGAAGTGTGGTCCTACCGCTTGGCCCTGGAAGCCTGTGGGGCATGGCAGGGAAACGAGGCTTGAAATGTGCGGAGCCGGAAGGTAGTCTGTCGAAAATTCTTCCAATTATCAAACACGTAAAGGTAAATGGAGGATTCGGTTCTCAATGATGCCAAAATGAAAGAAAGAAAGAAAGAAAGAAAGAAAGAAAGAAAGAAAGAAAGAAAGAAAGAAAGAAAGAAAACATTCTTCCATCAAGAATATGCTTAGTAATGCAGCATATACCATTACAAACACACGGTTTTCTCTCTCTTTTTTATTGTAAGTGCTCAGAATAGAATTTACCAGAATGCCTGTGTTTGTAGGAGCAAAAACCTTTAATAGTACTACAAATAGTAAGTCTGTGCAGGTTGTATGCATCTCAAAATAAGTCTTAGCATATCTGACTCATCTTGTCTAGATGAGTTCTGCTGCTTTCAGATGACATCGCATGTAATACTGATCTGATGCATTAAAAAGCCCCGAAGAAACAAAGGTTCTTAGTGACGGAGCTCCTGTATTCATCAGTAAGGCAATTGAAGTAGTAGAAGAGTAATTTGGTTATTCTATCATGCAGCTCGATATATTGTAGACACAATTTATTTATTTTTTTTAAAGTATTTTATTTTATTTTTTTAAAGATTTTATTTATTTATTCGACAGAGATAGAGACAGCCAGCAAGAGAGGGAACACAAGCAGGGGGAGTGGGAGAGGAAGAAGCAGGCTCACAGCAGAGGAGCCTGATGTGGGGCTCGATCCCACAACGCCGGGATCACGCCCTGAGCCGAAGGCAGACGCCCAACCGCTGTGCCACCCAGGCGCCCCTATTGTAGACACAATTTAAAAATGTATTTGACATACTCTTGTGGATGTCTTAATTCCAGATTAATTTTGGATCAATTTTTGGAATGGTTGATTACACTGAAATTCAAGTATGAAGCAAAGAATGTATCCTATTGGAAACCGAAAATCTAAACTAAAAGGAAGAACACTAGCAGAAACATCAAAATGTTTTTTATTTTATCACAACAGAAGCTAAAAATCATGATGGTCATAATCATAAAGACAACGGCACCTGGCTGGCTCAGTCGGAAGAGCGTGTGACTCTTGGTCTTGGGGTCATGAGTTTGAGCCCCACATTGGGTGTGGAGAATACTAAAATAAGTAAATAAATTTTAAAAAATCATGAAGACAGGAAACAGGAGCACGATAGCAAAGAAAATACAGATAAAATGATGACAGAAGAAGGAAATTTATGTGAATTGGGACATTCCAGGACAAGGAATAGCAACGCAGAAGGAAAAATGAAAGTAAAGGTCCAGGCAAGCACGCGGACTACAAAAAGGTTAACGAGTATCATTGATGAAAAGGGTATTTAAAATTAGCAACTCCACAAGAAACCGGAAATGCCCAGACTCTTCTAGCTCACAGCTGAAGGAAACTGGGTAGAGCTTATCCCAGATTAAGACAAAAATTTGACATGACATTGAGCAAGCTGGAAGTTGAGAAACTTTTCTAAATGATCAATAATAAAAAAAACCCATTTCTTGTAGCCTGAATTATCTTTCTCCTCTCTCTATAGATAGGTGATAAGAAAAATTGTCTATCATATAATGAGATGGCTAAAAATTCAGAATATTATAGATGTGTTATCAGTTCCCTGGTAAGCATGTTTTGTCATTCTCCCCCCTGGATTTTGTGATATTTTCAGCTCTTAGAAATTAGTGTTTTATTACGATTTATTCCTTCATTGTAAATAAATATTCAATTTGTACTCAATTTTTATTTGTAATTTTGTATTCTCTTTTGGTTAAAAAAAAAAAGTTTTCCCAAATGACACAAGCTTTAGGTCCCACAAAATCTGGGTGTGTTGGTGTTCTTCTGACAGCACCCTTTATAGAGCAGTGCTTTCTCAAACTTTCATGTGCATGTGAATTCCGTGGGGAGCTTGTTAAAATGTAGCTTCTGAGAGCCTGCATTTCTAACAAGCTCCCAGGTGTGATCTAGGGAGCACTCTTTGGGAATCAAAGATCTAGAACAATGTTCTTATCTGGCTGTGCTGATCATTTGTGATGCTCTTAGAAAATACAGATGCCGAGGCCCCAGCCCTCCAGATTCTTACTCTAAAGGTCTGGATTGGGGCCCCATAGCTGTATTTAAAAAAAAAAACAAACCAACAAAACACAGGGCAAGAAAGAGGCCCTTTCATCCACTGTTGGTGGGAATTCAAATTGATGCAACCATTGTGGAGGCTGATTAGGCAATATCTTCCTGGAAGGAACCAAAAAGAAGTCAGTGGGCAAGGCAGCCTGGGAAAGGCAGTTTAGAGATTCCCATCCAGGGTCACAAAGCAAAGTATGGGAGGACGGGCTTTGGCTGAGAGCAATAGATGGATGACTGGCACAGGGCACATTCTCTGTCATCTAGTAGTTCCACCTCTAGGAATTTATCCCAGTAATATTTATATGTATTAAAATATGTGTATAAGATTGGTCGATTCCATATTATTTGTAATAGTGGAAAAAGGGCAG
Organism: Ursus arctos; assembly: GCF_023065955.2. NCBI lineage: Eukaryota > Metazoa > Chordata > Mammalia > Carnivora > Ursidae > Ursus > Ursus arctos. The sequence continues at coordinate 54,741,513 of NW_026623100.1, read as the reverse complement.
CAACTTACCTGTGCATCAGTAAATTATACAAATTATGGAATAACTGTCCAATGGGATAACAATAGTCAATATTAACTAAACAATTACTACGTGCCAGATATTGTTCTAGGTTAATTGTAAGTATTCACTAAATTAGCCTTCGCAACTATCATGCTTCCATTTTACAGAAGATGTGATTTATATGCATTGACATGGAAAACTGTCCAGGGATATCATAGGCACAAAACATGTAGCAGAATATTCAGTGTAATATATTATGCATTCCCAGTATAATACGTTAACAACAAAAAGTAATACATCGCATTCCGAGGCACGCTCCCTGGGAGCTAGCTGCTGATGGAGCACAGAACGTAAGGACATCCAGTGACATCAAACGAGCGGTTTTCATGCGCTTTGGTTAAGTGGTAACACTTTCGGAAGAAGACACAGTTCAATGATAGGCTGATTTGGTGGTTTAGAGTCTTCTATCAGCCAGTGGTCAAACAGGGAGGCATTCTGAGTGACGGTGACATTCGGGACGATGGGAAGAACCACCTGGTAGAGGTTCCTATATCTCGTTTGTTTTAGCACACACACCAGGGAGACCTAGTCTGGTGCAATTTGCCCCAGCTTTTCAGCTGACCCAACTCTTTGCCTTATGTTGTTTCACCATTGTGACTCCATTCCTCCTCTTTTAGTCCACAACAAGTTTTTCGTTTTTTTTCTTTTTAATATATTTTCAGTACTTTACTGTGGGAATTTTCAAACAAACAGAAAAGATAAAAGAAGTGTATGGGGAACACTCACACATCTCCCACCTAGCCTGGATAGTTAACATTTTATTACTCTTGCTTTATTGTTCAGCTGTTTCTCTCTCTATGCATCCATTGATCCAGCTCATTTTGGGGTTGCATTTCCAAGTAAGTCACTGACATCAGTCAATATACTTGCCCCTAAATACTTCTGTATGCATATCAATAGCCATAGTTTAATATTTGTTTATAGTTCTTTTTCTTTCCCTTTGAGGTAAAATTGATACGAAAATGTACAAATCTTCAGTGTACCATTTGATGAGTTGTGACTAATACTTACATTTTCTTTACTCAAACTTCTATTGAGAGAGAACTTTACCATACCTGAGAGTTCCCTCCTGTCTCTTCCCTGGGGCACTTTCCCACCTGTGTATCAATCCCCTCTAGCCAGCTACTGCTCTGATTCTCCCACCCCCCATCCTTACCTGTTCTAAAACTTCTATGAATGGGAAGATACAATATGTCTTTTCTGTAACCCTTCTTTCACTCAGCATAGTGTTTTTGAGATTTATCTCTGTTATTGCTTGTGCTTATAGTTTGCTCCTTCTTGTTATCCGGTTGTATTACCTTGTATAAATACGGCACAGTTCATTTTCCTATTAATTGATACCTGGCATCTTTCTGATTTTTTTTTTTTTTTTTTTTTTTTGCTCTTGTGACAAAAGCTTCTCTCCATATTCTTATACAAGTATTTTTGTGGCCATACACTTTCATTTCTCTTGGGAAAATACCTACTGGTGCAATTACTTGGTCACGGGATATATATGCTGAGATTATGCCTTATGGGCAGTAACCTTGTAGAAATGTTGCTTGTCCTTCCCAGCGCCTCACACCAGGAGACACATGTTGTCACCTCTTTCCACTGCTAACCTTGATTACTCGCTCATGTTGTTGTCTGTTGAGTCTCTCCACCTCAAATTCAACATTCTGGCTTTTGTAATTGGTTAGTGTTTTATGGGGACATGTTCCAAGATCACTCAAGAGTCTATTCCTTGTCGAATTTCTAACTACTGGCCTTAGCATCCATTGACTGAATCGACCACCTTTATCAAGGTTGCTGCATGGTGAGTGTCTATTTCTGTCGGTTCTTCTGTTTTTATGAGTTGGCATTCCATTAGAAAGCTTTTCTTTCCCCTCAACCATTCATCGTGTATACGAGGACGCACGCATCGGTTCTGATTTTATTCAGTGGATTGTAATCCACTACTACTGCTCTTGTTTAAGTGTTTACTTGTCCCAAATTTGACCCCATCACACTGGCTCCTGTGTCCTTTTGGCACATCCCCATCTTTCATTGAGCATTTCCTTATTTTCTGGCATAAGATGAGGTCTCAGCTTCAACTTGCACTTTCTCTGCTGCAGCCCTGGAATCAGCCATTTTCTCAAGGATGTCGAGTTCCTTTTAGTAAAGGACATTTAGAAACCAAGATTTGGGCACTCAATGTGTTAATTGGTATGGGGTGTCATTGCTTTTCGGCTCACTCAGTGGACAGAGATAGGAAACTTACACTGTACACGTGTAAGTGTGTATATGGGTATACATACACACATACACATCTGTGACTGTGTGTCTATATATTTACACACACACAATAATAAAAACATAAGTTCACACTGATACCTCAATTCCAATCCAACACCTCAGGGTTCTTCCTAAACTTCCTGTTTCAATGTTGATAAATATCTTCTCTGGCAATGAGAATTTTGGCTTCTATGATCCTCAATGTATTTACCTATTTGCTCAGTCTCCCAACCACACCAGCTGTCTCTTCCGCTCAGCAGCTCCACATCCCACACCCTTCCTGCCTGGTGCCTCACCCCTCCCTGCCCCGAATTCTCGGTCTCGGGGCTCCCAGTCCATGCCTCTGCGTGGCTTCCTAAACGCTGTCACCCCCCTGTGACATCAGTCGCAATGCTGACTTCTCCATGCTGGGAGTGCAAGTGACACGAGCATGGTGCACATTTTGGGGCTAAAAAATGAGAAGGAACAAAACCCACACTCTGTTGTACGTGCAGGAGTTCTCAATTTCCCAGCTCTGAGCCCTGAATTCTCACAAAGGGAAGCGCCTGCTCTCTTAAACAATAAGGGAAAGACTGAGTGTAGCAAGTTACAGTTTTAGTTAAGGTCCCGAATAAAAGGCTTTGTACCAACCCGGCCATCAGAATTACAACCTGTGCCCGCCGTGGAACCAGCTCCCAGTCGTCCCAGTGTCTCCCAGCAGGGGCCCGTGCTGCTCTCTAACGAGCCAACATGCTTACACCCACAGAGGGGTTAATCCGCAATAAGGCCTGTCAGCGGAAGCCTCCATTTGTTGAAGTGCTGGCTGTCCTTGGGTGGGCACAGCAGAGGAGGAGCCCTGCCATTCGCACCAGTCCTTGGCGTCTGTGAGGTCTCAGCTGTGACAAGCCCTTGGGCACCAATGTCAGGCTCTCCCCGCCCCACTGGAGTTTTGCGGGTGCTTTCTCATCAGAGCCTTTTCCTATCCCCTTAGGGGAGAAACAGCGCAATAGTTAATTTCTCTGACTTAAAAATATGAAACTATCTGGCTTTCGGAAAACCATCGGATAGCACTTTCTAGAAATTGTGGGAGGTAAGCACACCTTGAGTGCATCAAGCACCACGCAGGTACGGGCTCTTTCATTTCTGGTTTGGTGTTTATTCACTCCCCCCTCCCCCCACTGCATTCCCTGCACTCACCAGAAAGCATAGATTTTTAGCTTAGTGTAGATCAGATTGCATTAGGCTGGGCACTCTCAGGCTCCAGCCTTCATCTCTGCCCACACACTCCACTTACCAGGGAACCTACTTAATCATCTCTGAAATAGTCTTCATTTGCAGGCTTGAGGAAGCCCATGACCTACGATAGGGAGGGCAAATTTGTTTCAATACAAATGCCAGCTCTGATCAATTGTGAATATAGGCTTTAGATAGCTTTCTGGTAAAGGACTTTGACACCTCTTTGGGGCTCAATAGGAAAGAGTGCTAGAATAGATTAGTGATGTCTGCCATGATCACGGAAGGGAGGAATGGGGTAAATGGACACCATGTTTGCCATCCCTATCCTAGGACTAACCATAGATAGCAAGAGATAGGTAAGATGCTCTTGCCTAAGGGAGTTGGGAATTACCCTAATTTCAAAACTGTCTGATTGGTATTATGTCATGACTGTTGTCCCTATTGATTTATTAATATTTTAACGCATGTGTTTCCTGATTCATGACAAGAGAGGGAGAGAAAAAAATGAATATTTATTGAGCATCTACTAATTGTCAGTTACTTCTTTTAGAAACTTTATTAAATATATCTCACTATATACCTGAAGCAATTCTACAAAATCAGAATATTACTCCCCTTCTTAAAATAAGCAATAAATTAAGCCTCAGGGAAGTAAAATATTTGCCTAAACCATAATAGAAAATTTCGAGTCCAAGGATGATCCTTATTCTGATATACTTGGGCAGTGGTTCAATCTTGGGAACTTTAGAGTCGCCTGGAGAGATTTATTTATTATTGATTTATTTATTTGGCAGAGCGAGCAAGAGAGCACAAGCAGGGGGAGCAGCAGAGGGAGAGGGAGAAGCAGGCTCCCCCCTGAGTAGGGAGCCCTGATGCGGGGCTTAATCACAGGACCCTAGGATCACGACCCAAGCCGAAGGCAGACATGTAATGGACTGAGCCACCCAAGTGCCCCAGATTTTTTAAATATTTGAAAATATTGATGACCGCATCTCGTCCCAGATGAGTTACATCAGAATCTCTGAGGCAAGGGAGGCTCAGGCATAGGAATGGTTGAAAACATGTCCCAGGAGATTCAATTCTGCAGCCAGCGGGGAGAAGTGCTGTGCAAAGGGAGTAGGGAGGAGGGTAATTAACATTGACAGCATGCCCACTCTGAGCCCAGCTTTTTCTTTTTCCCCCCAAACTCTATCTAATTTAATTCTCATATAATTCCTTAAAGGAAGCATCATTAGCCCCAGTTTATCTATAAAGAAAACTGAGGCTCAGAAAATACAAGGAAGTTGCTGAAAATCTTGTAGCAGAACTGGAGTTTGAGTGCAAATCTGTTTGCTTCTAAAGCACTTGCTCTTCCATTAAGTTTCTGAATCCAGGCTCCACCCTTGACCTTCGTGTTGAACAAATCTGGATACCACCTAGCTTCCAAATTTGACTCCAGCCTGTCATTCTCTTTGACTTGCCTCTCTAGCTCCAGCTGGAAGAAACATTCATAGTCTTAGTGTTGTCTTCATGGGAGAGAAAGTAGGAGGCTGACCCTACCCTTACCACCTTCTATCCTACAGGCTTTGGGCAGCTCAGGGTGCAGCTGTTTCCAGAGCCAGGAGTCCTGCACAGTGACCTTGCCTCTGAAGGATCTCTGCGTCTAGGCCAGATAAGTTTGAGGTCTCCTCTTTCATCTCTAGGCAGTTCATATAGGAACAGAGGAGTTGTGGCCTGATCTCCTAAACCTGTGAGTCTTGGGCACCTGTGTTTCTGCTTTGGCTGTTGTGATGTCACGCTGAATTCAGCTCCTTTGCTTGGGATCATGCATCTCAGTGAGATAATTAAGTAAACCATGCAGCCCTTAGACTAGAACAGACTTCCAGCTTGATCTAGTTCCAACACCTGTCTAAGGCAAACATGTCCTCTGTGACTTCATTGTCAGGAATGAATGCAGACGCTGTTTAAATGCTTCCCAGAGGGGCACCTGGGTGGCTCAGTTGGTTATGCAGTTAAGCATATGACGTTGGCTCAGGTCATGATCTCAGGGTCCTGGGATCCAGCCCCGCATTGGGCTCTCTGCTTGGTGGGGAGTCTGCCTGTACCTCTGTCCCTCCTGCCCGCTCATGCTCTCTCTCTCTCTCAAATTAATAAATAAAATCTTTAAAAAAATGCTTCCCAGGAATGGAACGTCTCTATCTCCTGTATTCAGGGGAACATTGTTAGGCAGCCCAGCAGCTCAGAAACTCTTTTAAAATTAAGCTTATATATTGCTCTCTAGAATTTTCAAGTCCCTCAGCTGACAGAGTTTCCTCAATCTTATCGAAGACTGATTTCTATCTAGCTGATCCATCGACCAAGTCATTGATGTGAATTAGGACAGGTTGAGCAAGGTTAGTTCCAGGAAACAATTCAATAGAATCTTCAGACAAGCCTATTTTCAATGTCCTTAATCATGCTGCTTTCCTTTAGGGGACAGTCATATTTCCCCCTCTCTGGTCTAACTTTTCTTCCTCCATCAGGATCCCTGGCTGTCAGGAGAAGTCGGGAAACTCAGTCACCATTAGGTCTAAGTGATGGAGAAGGCATGACTGCGCTTTCCTAAGAGCATTTACTATTTATTAAGGATGAAGCCTTGAAAGGTTTGATGTAAAGGAACAAATTCAAAATAAACCATAGTCCTCAGGCAGTTCAGGGGAGGGTGGGGGAAAGGGAACATAGCTTCCCAGAACTTCAGATCTCACCTCCTGTAGGGACACGGGACTCACCAAGGTGAGTCTCCACCTTGCGGCTGCTGGCTGGTCGGATGCTGCTCTCTGCTCTGTGAACACTGGCGGTCTCACGGGAAGCTAGAACGGAGCATAGGGACCTGCGTTAGTCGAGATCCGAGCGCGATAGAAAGTGGCCGGTTTTCTACACTTAAAGCCCTGTAGGATTTGAATGGCACCTTGGGTTTGAGGATCTGTTTTAATTCTCTTCTCAAAGATGGCACCTGCTGCAAAAACAGGAGCCAGCAATCATCTGGACGGAAGTCTTCCTCCAAACAAATGGCTATGTCTCTTGATGGAGGGCAGAGACATTCCTTAGAAGGCTTTCTGTTCGAAACCGACAAGGTCCCAGCCTGCCTTCCTATCAGAGAGATGGGAATCGCAGCCTGCAGGGGTGGTGGGTGCATGGAAGCAAGACTCCTTAGCCCCGAGGGGCAGAGATGTGTGTGTGTTTTATTTATTACTGACCGAGAAACCTGTCCAAATACTGCATTTGAGGACCTTGTAGGAAACACCGATGAAAATATGAGCACTGAAGGCATAAAAGAGCCTTTGAAACCAGGACAGACTTTCATTAGAGCCTACCTGGGGTCTCTGGGCAAGGCAGTTTGTATGCACTACACTCTCATCCTCACAAATCAATTTTTAAACTTGGTTTAGACTCCGGGAAGCAGGGAAATTGGGAATTTCAAATGAGCCTTTCAGTCCAGATGTGTCCATAATAGAAACCACTGGGCAGTGGGGCATAATTATCAATCTCTCCTTCACTGAGACCGCAGAATGGCATTAATTTTGCCAACTGGGCTTGACGTGAATTGGCTAGAATGTCTGAGCAGATTTCCAGCTGCTGCTTATGAAGCCCTGGCTTCCAGCACTATCTGCATTCCAAATAAAACGAGGCCTGAAATAGATGTGCGATACATGTTCAAAGCTATTTTTAATCAATGATCACTTAGTTCGCTGTGAAAGATTATCAGCAGGTCACAATCCATTTCGGATTTTGCTGTGTCCTGCAGAACTGATCTAAACACACAGTGACTTCAGTTTCCCCTGCGGTCCCTGTGTGGCATCAGCTCCGTGCATGAAGGGGAGGAGGGCACTCGAGTGGACAGCGGGAGCACAGATGTGTTCACACTTACAAGCGCCACAGCTGAAGGGCCGCTTACTTGGGCTAAGGCCCTGTTTGAGATTGTCCTGGTCCCACAGAGAAATTTTGTCCAGCAATCATAAGCCCAAGGATTCTGTCCCCTTCACTTCCACCCTGAAACTCACCATGTTATTGTCCAACCAGCCAAACAACTTCAATCCATAGGAGAACTCAGAAGTGTTTATTTCTCATTTGCTAACCCCTGTCTAGCTGTGGGGGTGCTGTGAGCAGCGCACATTTCTTTATAGACAGTATCTTCCTGGAGGCTTGAGGCTTCTGTAGGGATTGCTGCCAATATCATCCACTAGTTGTTGTTGTTTAAATAATAGCACCTTACGTTTATTTAGCATGCTTACTGTTTGCAAGCAAATCTATAATCACATTTGCAAAAGGCATTTACATAGTATGAATACTTAAATACTTATAATTGCATATTTATTTTGTTTAACAGAATACGCTAAATATTGTTTTCCCCTCCCTTATTTCTTTCTGTTCTTTTTCTATAATGTATTTGCCTTTTTGATCCAGCTCTAGTGACATTTTTTTTGCACCTGCGTTGACAACTGTATTTCAGTTTACCCTTAGGACCATCAGTCTTAGAGCTTTTTTTTAAGTAAGAAGATAAAACACTAACTTTTACCCATACTATTCATTTTTCCCTCATTTTCTATCTTCCCCAAATATTAATTTGTAATTTCCCAAAACACTGCCATGGTTTATTTAGAGTTTAGATGTGACTTTGTCTTTTTTCAAAGAAGTTCTCTTACGTACATTTCTTTTCTATGCTTTTTGTTTAAAGATTTATTTATTTATCTGAGAGAGGGAGACCAAGCAGGTGGGAAGGGCAGGGAGAGAGAGAAAGTCTCAAGCAGACTCCCCGATGAGTGCTGAGCCCAATGCCAGGCTCCATCTCACAGCCCTGAGATCACAACCTGAGCCAAAGTCAATGCTTAACGGACTGTGCCACCCAAGCACCCCTCTTTTCCATTCTTGAATTTTATAAGGATTCATCTGCCCATCTGTCAAGAATGTCTGATTGTCATGTACCTGAAGGAAGCGGGTAGGATCCTGGAAGTGAACCTGGATTTCACATATGCTTTAAGAAAGTCACAGCCACCTACTATCTCAGTTGCCTGGGACTGTTCTGGTTTTCGCACTGAATACGCCAAATCCTGGGAAAACTGACAGTCCTGGGAATCTGTGATGGTTGGTTGCCCTAGCTCCTGAGTTGACCTCCATCAGAAAAGAAGAAAATGCAACTGGTGACCAAGAAGACAGAGATTTGATGCCTCCAGTTCCTCTTTGTGCCTCAGTTTCTTCATCTGTCAATTTGAGTTCATTAGTTAGAATGAAGATAAAGTCATTGATAACTGCTGAAGAACTTAGAATTTGCCTGGCACTTAGGGTTCGCTGAATTTTATTTATTTATTTATTTATTTATTTATTTATTTATTTATTTAAGATTTTTATTTATTTGACAGAGACAGCAAAAGAGGGAACACAAGCAAGAGGAGTGGGAGAGGGAGAAGCAGGCTTCCCGCTGAGATGGGAACCCCATGTGGGGCTTGATCCCAGGACCCTGGGATCATGACCTGAGCTAAAGACAGACACTTAATGACTGAGCCACCCAGGTGCCTCAAGCGTTCGCTGAATTTTAGCTATGATTGTGCTGTTGGTCTTCCTTCACTGGAATATAGACTGTGAGAGCAGGGTTAGTGCTAAGTGTCTCCAGACCCACAGTCTGCCTTCTCCAAACCACACACTGACCAGCAGACTGGCTTCAATGGACTCTGGCAATCGTGCTGGCCTCCAGTAACACGCTGGGTTTTGCTAATGGGGAGCGCCAGCAGGAGACTGGAGTGAGGGGGAGTGAGGTGGGGAGTTGATTCCTCTGGCTCCCTCTCTGGGGAAGGGGTAGCATCAGGACGGCTGTTGGCCTTGACTGAAAGGCACAAGCCTGTCAGGCGGCCTCTCCACAAGCTCTCTCTCTAGGCTCCACCAACTCCTCTCCCTTTGGCCCTCAGCCCCAAAGGCGTCCACTGTGACCGTCCCTTGTGGCTCCTCTACACCCCGCCTACACCTTCTTAAATCATCCCTGTGTTAAAGTCCCCTCAAATTACCCCACGGGAGCATGTTGTCTGATTTCTGCTAGGTCCTTGATGAAAGAGGGCCCTGGTTTGTTCACTGTTCCTCCCCAGCGTCCTGGCAGAAAGTAGAAGCTCAATCAAATTCTGGGGTGTGACTGGAGGCGGGGAAGGAGCGCACAAACAAGTGACGGCTGAAGGATGAGAGGGTGTTAGCCTGTGCAGTGAGGTGGAGAAGTGTCCGAGAAAGAGACAGAATAGAAAGGCTTGGCAGAGACAGAAAGCAGCGTTTTCAGTAACTGAAAGGCATGAATTATGGCCGGATGGTGAAGCTGTGAATGAGAACTGAGGCTGAAGAGGAAAGAAGGGGCAGGTTCCAACAGCCCTTCTTTGCGTTAGGACTCAGCCTTTTCCTGAGGGCATTGAGGAGGTAGGAAGGGAGGAAAGTTGATGACTATGGGTGTAATTTTGTTTTGTCTTGTTTTTTACAAAAATTACAAACAGATGGTATGAATCTTTCCTAGAAGCCCACTGTTTTTACCATAAAAGTATTAGAGCAAATCTGAAAAGTACAGAAAAGTATAAAGACAAATATATGTCACCTGAAGTTCGAAAACCAAGTGTTAATCTCTGTGTGGTTTATAGAACAGCGACCATCACCGCAGCTATCTTTGATTCAGTGCCTGCGAAGGGCCAGGCACGTTGTAGGTGCTTTATATGTCATGACCTGGTTAGTCCTCATGGCAAACGTGTGGGCCGGAGGGAAGGTGACATGCAAAGGATTAGGGCCGTTGGCTGTTGACATTTAAAATACAGAAATTCTGCAGGGGCACCTGGATGGCCATTGGGTTAAGCCTCCAACTCTTGGTTTCCGCTCCAGTGGGCAACTCTAGGTTGTGAGATCGAGCCCCACCTCCGCCTCCATGCTCAGTGGGAAGTCTGCTTAAGACTCTTTCTCCCTCTCCCTCTGTCCCCCAGCCCCCCGCATGCTCTCTCTAAAATAAATAAATCTTTAAAAGTAATAAAACACAGAAATACTTCAGATTTCTCATCAATGAATATGATTGTCATGTTCTATATGACTCGGTCTTGGAGGAAAGGCAAAACTTATAGTTCGTAGTCTTTCCAGCCCCATGAATGATTTAGACACTGGTAACAAATGTCAGCACAGAACAACACCAACTACTATTTTTAATGTTTTGTAAAGTTTTATTATTATTTTTTTTACAAAATTTTATTTTTGAGTGATCTCTACACTTAATTTGGGGCTCAAACCCCAGATCAAGAGTCACAGTCTCCACTGACCTAGCCAGCCAGGTACCCCTAACTCTCTGTTCAGGGCTTAGACTTAGAGAAGAATTACAAAAATAGCACAGACTTTTCATATACCTTTCACCCAACTTCTACTAATGCTCACATCTTACATAACCATGATACAATGATCAAAACTAAGAAACTGACATTGATACAATTCTATGAACGAAATTGTAGACTTTATGCAGATTTCATCAGTTTTCCCACTGCGTCTCTTCTTGGCCCGGGAGCCAGCCACGATCTCATTGCATTTAGTCTTCTTTAATGTGCAACAGTTCCTCGGCCTTTCCTGGTCTTCTATGACTTTAATAGTTTCAAGGAGTCTGATCAGATATTTTATAGAATGTCCCTCAGTTAAGGATTTCCTTATGTTTTCTTATGAGTAGATGGTGATTATGCATTTTGGGAAGCATCCTACAAGGGTTATATGCCCTTCTCAGTGTACCATATTGGTGGTTACATAAGTCAATATATTTGATTACTAGTGATATTAACTTTGATCACTGGGTGAAGGTGGTGTCTGCCAGGTTTCTCTACTGTACAGCTACCATTTTCCTCATTGTAATTAATAAATTATTTGTGGACAATATTTTGCAACTATACAAATATCCTGTTTCTCTTCACTTTCACCTACTAATTTGAGCATTCGTCAGAAGATTTGGCCCATAGCCATTACCACCGTAGTGTTCTAATGGAGATTTCCTATGCCCCTGATTCCTTAAATATTTTTTAATTGGAATTCTTCTGTAAGGAAGAGTTGTCCTTTATTATTTTTTAAAAAGATTTTATTTATTTGTCAGAGAGAGAGAGAGAGGGAGAGCGCACAAGCAGGGGGAGCGTAAGGCAGAACGAGAAGCAGGCAGAGGGAGAAGTAGGCTCCCCACTGAGCAAGGAGCCTAAGGCAGACGCTTAACCAACTGAGCCACCCAGGCGTCCTCTTACTCACTTATTTATATACATCAATATGAACTTTGAATATTTACTTTATTCTTTGGATTATAACCCTATACTATCGTCATCTATTTTGTTATGGAAGTTGATCTTGCTTTGGCTCCTCGAAGCTCTTCTAGATCGGCTCCTGTGTCCTTTTGACACACCCACATTTTGTTTTTGAGCACTTCCTTATTTCTGGCACCAAAAAGGGCTTCAGCCAAGTATTTTGTTTTTGTTTTTAATTATTAGACTTTATTTTTAGAGTAGTTTCAGGTTTACACAAAAACTGAATAAAAAGACTCCGATACCTGCCTCGGTTTCCCATTATTAACATCTTAATTGATATGGTGTATTTGTTACAATTGATGAGCAAATGTTGTTATGTTACTATTGATGGAAGCCCATAGTTTAAATCAGGATTCACTCTTTGTGTTGTATGTTCTATAGGTTTTGAAAATGCATAATGTGTATTAACAATTATGGTAACATACAGAGGAGTTTCACTGCCCGAAAAGTCCCTGTGCTCAACCCATCCAGTCCTCCCTCTCCCTACCCCAAACTACTGGCAACCACTGATCTTTATACTGCCTGTGGATTTGCCTTTTCCAGAATGTCAAGTAGTTGGAATCGCAAAATGTGCAGCTTTATCAGACTGGCTTCTTTCACTGAGCAATAGGCATTTATGATTCTTCTATGTCTTTTCATGGCTTCATAGATCATTAAGGAGTTTTTTTTTCATGAAATATATAGATTCCTGCATGTCATGCAACATTTACCAAAACTGTCCACGTGTTGGACTGTAAAACAAGTCTCAATAAATTTCAAGAATTGGTAATCTACAGAGCACATACTTGAAGCAGAGCACAATCAGGGAATAAGTCAATAACAAAGGCTAGCTAAAGGGTAACTGAAAGAAAGATACCAGGCTGGAGGGAATTGAAATATTAACTAACAGTATTTCTGAGAAGCTATAGCTATATTGAGACAAGCTCAGTATCTTCGGTTGTGCTTGTGGGGTAGTCTATACAACTTGCCTGATTCTTGGTCAGGAGTTCCCTTGAACTGGGCCAATTTTGGCCCTCTCCCAGGATTCCCTGTAACTTGGGCAAATTACTTAAAGGTGACTCTTTCTTCAGAACCTCGAATTTTAGGATTTTCTTTTCTTCTTCAAATTATCCTAAAATTCACATCATTTTACCTTCCTGAAGGTAGCTATGACTATTGGGTCCTCCAAGCTTGTTTCTGGTTAGGACTGAATCTGGGTAGTCCTTGGGCTGCTGGAACTGTCCTGAATTTAATGTAATAGCAGAAAACAGGGCGCTCACTGGGTTATCCTGGTCAAGGTGTCAATGACTTGTACTTCTGCGCTGTGTGGCTTGTTTAGAAGGTTGTGTTAAGGAAACAGAAATGTAGCTCATTTCTTTGTATTACTGTGTAATATTCCATTGTATGGACGTGCCACAATTAGTTTATCTGTTCACCTACTGAAGGACATCTTGAGTGCTTCCAAGTTCTGGCAGTTATGAATAAAGCTGCTATAAACATAAGTTTTCACTCATTTGGGTAAATATCTAGAAGTATGAATGCTGGATTGTATGGTAAAACTATGTTTAACTTTGTAAGTAACTACTGAGCTATCTCCCAAAGTGGCTGTACTATTTTGCATTCCCACCAGCAATGAATGAGAGTTCCTGTTGCTTCATGTACTTATTAGCATTTGGTGTTGTTGGTATTTTTGGATTTAAGCCATCCTAATAGTTATGTACCAACCATGATATTTAACTGGTCAAGTCCAATAAGAGATATCATCTGAAATGTATGATGAAGTATGTGACTTGAGAATCAGATTTCTAAGAATTGGGAAAGAAGCCAAGCAAAAGCAAAGTTGACCCCCCCCCCCAAAAAAAAAGAGGAGGAGGAGGCGGAGGAGAAGGTGATTCACCCTAGGATGACAACATCTATCTGCAAACAACACAAATAAAACTTAATTCCCAATCCTGGGGTCAAAACTGAGGAAAGGGACCACACCAGTATTTTTTAGTACCTAGACATCTCCTTTCTTATATCTTAATTTTAGTTAGCAGAATTCTTTGAGTACATTCTTCAAAAAAGATAAATGGAGAGTGTATTTTATGATCCCATGAATATTGGGAATGCCCTCAAACATTAAAGACATGTATTTCAGAATGATGGAACATCTTTTGTGCTTTTTTTGCTCCGTGTCGTTTTTTTTTTTTGACTGAGGAACATTTACTCCCCTAACCCGTGTAGTTTTGGTGGAATTATCACTTCAGAGTGAGTAGATACCTAGACCTGGTTAGTTGTGATAACCTGTTCACAATGGTTTATGCAAACGATGGGCCTATAATCCAAATAGGGCTGATCAGGGCCCTTGAATTAAATTACATATATGGACCACGAGCCATATGGATGTAGGGTTGGGATTCCAGTGGCCATCTTTCCTGTCATGTGAACAGTCCATCTATAGCAAGACAGAGGAATGAAGCCACGATAAATAAAATGAAACAAGCAGGTCTGAGAGATAGAAGGAGAACGAGAACAAGAACAAGGGAGGGAAGAGAATGAGAAACCAAGAAGGGTCCAGGTGAATTGTTTGAGATCTTTGCTCTAGTTGTGCTTGAAGTCTTACTCTTGGCCTTACCAGTCACACGAATCACTAAATTTCCTTTGTTTATCTTAAGATAGTTTATGTTGGTTTTCTGCCCTTTATGACTGTAAAAAGGTATAGAATTGGTACTAGGAATAAGCCACTGCTAGGGATAGACTCTATTGCAAGGTTCTGAATGAGTCTAAGTGTGGCACAGGATGGAGAGCACCCTCCATACCAAGGGCAGGAAAGTTGACAATCTTTGTATTGCTCTTCTGAAACATATGGCTAAAGGGTCACCTGCTATTTCTTTGGACTCAGATCACATGCCTGCTGAGCCCTTTAGAAGCCTGGGAGCTTTAGAAGAGTCATCAAAATTTTAGGATGTTGCCTGCTTCTTGCATATCTTTCAAGAAAAAAAAAAAGCTTAAGCATAAATTGGTCCCTCTGAAAGCAGGAAGGAAATAGTACCTACCTTTGTTAAGAGATACCTTTCCCCTATTTGGATGTGAGTGGTAATGTCACACTGCTGTGGGTCAGCTTATAGGCACCTCACCGAGCTACAAAAGCCAACAACCCTGCCCCAAGCTGAAGTTAGTGTTGGCAGAAGTGGGAACATGGGAGACACAGGAGGGGATATGATGGGACTCGGGAGGAATTTGAGAAATCTGGAAGCCTGATCCTTTAAGACCTTCTCCCAAACTATCCTGCTGAGCACGTGCTGGTGGCGAAGTAATAATTCATTGTAAACAGTCAAGCAGTGGGTTCCACTTCAGCACAGCACCGATTAGTTATCGTTTGGCTGAGGAGTCATTTAGCTGAGAGCTAAGACCTGCTGCTAAGGGACAGATATGCAAAAGAGTCTGGCCTGTAATCAAGGACATGATAAGACAAGATTTCTGGTTTTCACTTACAGAAGTAGGCTCCAGTCAGTAGATGACTAGGGTTTACAAAGTATTGAGTTGTGGGGTGCCTGGGTGGCTCAGTCAATTAGGCATCTGCCTTCGGCTCAGGTCATGATCCCAGGGTCCTGGGTTTGAGCCCTGCCTCCCTCTCCCTCTGTGCTCACTCTCTTTCTCTCTGTCAAATGAATAGATAAAATTAAAAAAAAAAAAAAGTATTGACTTGCCGGAGAAATGACAACCCCAAAGAACTTGGGGTTGCTAGGTTTCTAAGGCAATCCCCAGGTCCTTGTAATAACACCAAACATAAAAGGGACACTAAGGGGCAGGACCTCCAGAAGAATTTTTGTCTTGCATTCATTTCAGGCATGTCTGGGAGAATGATGAATTTGGGTGATCTGTCTACAGGGCAAAGCCTGAGCAGTCAGATTGTTTCCACTGTCAAAATGTAAGTTATTCTACAGCATGTAAGTTATTCTACAGCATGTAAGCTATTCTACAGGGTATGGTACATGCTGTGGCACATGTCATGTTGGTCTTTCTAAATAGACCTGTAATTGAAGATATGCTGTTTTCTTTCCTCTACCATGTCAAGGAGGTGTAGGGGATCATTACACTGATCATTTAAACTACAGGTTGTCGGATTAAGAGGAGCCATATCTGGATGTCAGAGATGTGTGCATCCCCCAGAGATCTGAGACATGAAGATGTGATGCTGGGTTGTCTCTCTTGGTAAATGTGATGTCGGTTATACGTTAGTTGGACAAACTTTACAAGGAGACACTTCTGAAATTGTATGTGCAGAAAACAAATGAATAAACAAGCAAATAAAACACAGAAACAGACCCATAAATACCAATGATGGTGGCTAGAGGGGAAGGAGGTAGAAGAATGGGCAAAATGGGTGAAGGGGAGTGGGAGGTACAGGCTTCCATATATGGAATGAATAAGTGATGAGCATAAAAGGCATTGGGAATATAGTCAGTGGTACTGTAATAGCTTTGTATCCTGACAGAGGGGAGCTACCCTTGTGGTGAGCACAGCATAAAGTATAGAGGTTTTCAAATCACTCTTATACACCTGAAACTCATGTGACATTGTGTGTCAACTGCCCTTCAATAAAAAAGAAATGTAAACATATCCTTAATCATTTTTTATGTTTGTTACATGGTAGAATGATAATATTTTGGGTATATTGGTTAAATAAAATATATTATTAAAACAAATGTATGGGATTAGATGGGCAGCTTTGCCTCTCTTCTTCTCGGTTTAATTTCTCTTTCTACCCACCGGGTATGGGGATGCTGTGTTTTATACGTTTTAACTGCTTATCTATTACAAAATACATTGATGTAATTTTGAAGAGAAAGTGATGATTCGTATAAGCAGAGAATGTGAGAGTTTAAAGGGATAATCTAGTCCAACCCACCATCTCCACTTCCATTTTACTGTTGTTTAAGGTCATAGTGCTAAGTAGGACCAGGGCAGGAATAATAATAATAATGTTGATGAAGACCAAATAGTACTGGCAATTTTCACAAACACCATTGCGTTTAATGTTCATGAAGATCCTCTGAGCCTCCTATTTATTATTATTATAGCCTGTTTACCAGGGAGGAAATTAAATTTTAGAAATGTCAAGGTATTTGGTTAAAAATGTTATATTAAATCTCTAGATTTTCAATCCAGTACTTCCTATTACTTCCTTTTACTCAATGAAACCTCACTGGTTTTTGTTTGCTTAATTGAATTTAAATTAAAAATACTTTTCAAATTTGGGTCTAGGATTATCTTTTTAAAAATTATGGCAAAATGCACAAGTGGTATCTAGCACCAAGATCTGACTTCCTCTATTTCTTACAGTCTATATCACAAGTGATATTTCCCATGCTTCTTGATATTACACTGTTTTACAGTATTGCCTAGTTTGTGTGTGTATGATTTGTGTTGTCTGAGCAAAAAGCTTTTTCCCTGCTCAAAATCTAGTAAATTTCTTTCACACCCCCTCTTTGTGACTTCTCTTAAGTTCACCCAAACTGTCAGCTCTTTCCTGCCTCTCTATGGCAGATTGCCAGATTGTATATATCATTGCCTTTGGCTGTTCTTGTCAGCCATGGCAGCTGAATTTGTGCAAAAGTCTTGTAAACAGTGTCTTGCAATGTCATGGCCTCTGCTACTAATGCCTTCCTTCTCTTCCTTTTAAAATGATGCTCAGACCCTTTGTTTCATAGAGTGGACCATTTCACCTTTCTTCTATGTGCGGCTAGGCTTTTCTCATGAATTTAGTAGAAGTCAACGCTGAACATTTTGCAGTCAAAGGTGCTTCTCCTCTTGCTCCTTAAATTCCTTGCTCCTTTGGTTTCCATTAGGATCCCCCATGGGTGCCATGTAATGTTGAACATCAGTCATGCCAAAGAGTCCTGGTCCTGCCATTTTCTGGTTGGGTCGCCTGGAGCAAAGTTCTCCAACCTCATCTATAAAATGGTATCATATTGCACATCCCTACCTGGCGGAATTGAGAAGATGGAATTAGGCAAGAGAGTTAAGTGCCTAGAATTGTGTTTATTAAAACAAAATGTTGGTTTCCACTTTTATTATTCCTGTAAATAATTCTTTCTTTGGTTGAAGTGTCTCTGTTGTCATGCTAACTACTTAGTCACATGTCACAAGCTCACCAATGCCTTCTCTTTTTTGAAACACTCTAACTCAGCTGTTTTGGTTTTGCTTGAACTCCGTATTTCCTGAGCGTCTTGATCTGCCTCGCTTTTTAATCATTTTGCTTCATTCTTTTTCTAAGAGTTTTACTGCCGACTACTCTCTGGCATATTTAGATTGGAGAAAAGGTCCTTGCAGGTCATTCCTCTGACATTTTTAGTCACTTCATATTGTCACAGTAGTTTGCTAACTCCACATATAATCTGATACAACAGTCCCCAAGAAGTCATTTTGTTAAGATAGTGGAAAAACGGATACCTATCACCTTATAGTGATATGTCTACTGGCTTATTGCCTCTTTTTCACCAAGCCCTTAGAAAATGCATTCACAGAAATATTCTTCAATTCTGTATCATTTCTATTAACTTCACGGACTGTGATTGATAATTTCTGATTCTATCCTCTTTCGTTGTGGGGTGATCAAGATCCTCTTCCAAGTCTAATGCTTTTTTTTATATTTAGGAAATTCACCATTTAACAAATAATTATCTATAGCAACAGCCACAAACAAATGCTAGTATTCAGGGAGGCAAAGGTAAATAAGATTGTCCATCCTTCAAGCAACACATAAGTAAGTTGCCCTTTCCTTATCTCTTTGAAAGATATTCATATCCTTCCAAAATTGAAACAGGAAGAAATAGAACATTTGAATAGACCAGTCACTAGCAATGAAATTTAATCAGTAATCAAAAAACTCCCAACAAACCAAAGTCCAGGACCAGATGACTTCACAGGTAAATTCTGTGAAACATTTAAAGAAGAGTTAATGTCTATTCTTTTCAAACTATTCTAAAAAATAGAAGATGAAGGAAAGCGCCCAAATTTATTTTATGGGGCCAGCTTTACCCTGACACCAAAACCAGATAAAGACATGACAAAGAAAAGAGAACTACAGGCCAACATGTCTGATGAACTTAGATGCAAAAATCCTCAACCAAATATAAGCAAACTGAATCCAACAATATTAAAAAATCATTCACCATGATCAAATGGGATTTATTCCTGGAATGCAAGGGTGGTTCAATATTCACAAATCAACCAGTGCGATGTATCACATCAACAAGAGAAAGGATAAAACCATACAATCATTTCAATAGATGCAGAAGAAACATTTGACAAAGTACAACATCCATCCATGATAAAAACCCTCAATAAAGTAGGTTTAGAGGAAATACACCTCAATAATAAAGGCCATAGATGACAAACCCACAGCTAACATCATACTCAATGGTGAAAACTGAGAGCTTTTCCCCTAAGGTCAGGAACAAGGCAAGAACATCCACTCTTACCACTTTTACTCAACATAGTTCTGAAAGTCCTAGCCACAGCAATCAGAGAAGAAAAAGAAATAAAAGGCATCCAAACTGGTAAGGAAGAGGTAAAACTTTCACTATTTACAGGTGACATGATACTAGATATAGATATAGATATAGATATAGATATATGACTCCCAAAGACTCTACCAAAAACCACTAGAACTGAGTAGGTCACAGAATACAAAATAAATATACAGAAATCCATTGCATTTCAGTACACTAATAATGAAATAACAGAAAGAGAAATTAAGAAAACAATCCCATTTATAATTGTACCAAAAAGACCTATACTCTGAAAACTATAAAACTGTGGTGGAAGAAATTGAAGATGACACAAACAAATGGAAAGATAGTCATGTTCACGGATTGGAAGAACCAATGTTGTTAAAATGTCCGTACTACCTAAAGCAATCTACAGATTTAATGCTATCCCTATCAAAACACCAATTGCATTTTTCACAGAACAAGAACAAACAATCCTAAAATTTGTATGGAATCACAAAAGACCCCAAATAGCAAAAGCAATCTTGAAAAAGAAGAACAAAACTGAAGGTATCACAATTCCAGATTTCAAAATATACTACAAAGTCACAGTAATCAAAACAGTATGGTACTGGCACAAAAATAGACACATAGATCAATGGTACCATAGAGAGAGACCAGAAATAAACTCACGATTTATGATCAATTAATCTTTAACAAAAGAAGCAAGAATATGCAATGGGAAAAAGACAGTCTTTTCAAAAGATGGTGTTGGGAAAACTGTACAGCTGCACGCAAAAGACTGAAACTGGACTACTTTCTTACACCATTAGCAAAAATAAACTCAAAATGGATTAAGGACTTAAATGTGAGACCTGAAACCATAAAGATCCCAGAAAGGAGCACAGGAAGTAATTTTCCTGACATCAGCTGTAGCAACATTTTCTAGATGCCTCCCTTGAGGCAAGGGAAACAAAAGTAAAATTAGACTATTGAAACGAGATCAAAATAAAAAGCTTCTGCACCATCAAGGAAAGAGTCAACAATTATAATATATACAATAGAATATTACTCAGCCATAAAAAGAATGGGGTCTTGCCATTTGCAATTACATGGACAGATCTAGAGAGTATCATGCTAAGTCAAGTAAGTCAGTCAGAGAAAGACAAATCCCATATGATTTCACTAGTATGTGGAATTTAAGAAACAAAACAAGGAAAAAAAGAGACAAACCAAAAAACAGATTGTTAACTATGGAGAGAGTAAACTGATGGTTACCAGAGAAGATGTGGGTGTGGGGATGGGTGAAATGGGTGAAGGGAATTAAGAGCACGCTTACTGTGATGAGCACTGAGTCATGTATAGAATTGTTGACTCACTATATTGTACAGCTGAAACTAATATAACACTGTATGGAAACTACATTGGAACTCAAATTTTAAAAGGCTAGTATATCCTTTTATTTTTATAATCATTAAACTTGGCTTCTTACCTGAATGATTATATAGTCCTACATCCCTGGAATAATTCTCACTATCAGGATTATCCTAAGGCTTATATTAAGGTGAAAAAAATAATTAGATGGTTCCCAGAAGTGGTTTGCGGTTTGGGTATAATTTGCTTACTATTTGCATGTGCCTATTTTGAAAAGACTTCTTGGTTTCAAGTTAAAACAGTTTGGCTATAATTGAGAGTAGATTACTTGCTTTATGTTTGGCTGCCATAATTTATATAGATTGACTATTCCAGAAACATAGAGCCAGAAGTGAGTTGACAGTTAAATGGAACAGAGAAGAGAGAAAAAAAAGAAGCCTCGAGAAATCTTTTAAGACAGTAATAGCCCCCATCTGGAATTTTCCGCTCCTCTGCAGGAGCTTTTGCAGTTAATTAGAGTGCAGGGTGAGCGGGGGAGGTCTGGCCTGCATGGTGGGAGTTGACGGTTACTCCAAGTTGCTCCATGCTCAGTTATTTCCTTTCCTGGGCTTTGAGTTCGAACATGGAAGAACCCCCTGTCAAAATAGAAATGTTTAGCCACAGAATTTGATTGCTGCAAGAGATCTTACAGATCATTATACCACAGAGGTTCTTAAGCCTTTTCAACCGTGAGAACCCCTTATTGACCTCAACGTATCTTGGATTCTCGTTCAGTGGGACATACATTGTAGCATTCATTGATCAAGAGGGTGCATAATGACAATATGTCCCTATGAATTCAACAATCATTTACATGAATGTAAACTTTAGGGGCACCTGGGTGGCTCAGTTGGTTAAGTGTCTCCTTAGGCTCAGGTCATGATCCCAGGTTTCTGGGCTCCAGCCCAGTGGGGACCCTGCTTCTCCCTCTCCCTCTGCCTCTTTCCCCCCTCTCCTGCTCATGCTCTCTCTCAAAAATAAAAATAAAAAAATCTTTATTAATCAGAACAGTAATTACATATATTTGAAACAAATAACTACACCCATATGAGTGAAGCCTGGCATTTATTTCATCAATAACATGGTAGGTGTACACATGGATTTGGAGGGCTCAGGGATTTGGAGGCTCCCAAAGTGAGACCTGAGAGTTGAGAACCACGGACCTAATCTAATCTCCTATTTTAACAGACAAAGATAAATGTGGTTCATGGTTATTAAGTGACTTTCCAAGAACACAATTAGCCAGTGGCAGCCTCCAGTGCATTGACACCATTTCCACTGGACAGCAACCTTCTTAAACTTTTCTGAAATTATCATCACGCAGATCAGCAGAGAGAAGTATCATAAGCGAACCAGCTCTGTACCGCACACGGAAGGACGGGCTCCTGTACGTCACAACAGCAACAAAGCATCTTTCAGTTGATTGGATTGTGTATAGAATTCTTGCATAACTTGTCTCACTTGACAAATATTTCTTGAGGATTGCAAGGAAGTAGAGACCCGTGTTAGATACTTTTTAACCATAGAGTAAATTTAGGAAACATTGAATTTCTGGTCACAGAAAATACCCTCCAAAAAAAGCTGAGAAAATTTTAAAAACCTTAAATATTGTGGACTTTTGGCAAGGAACAGGCACAAAAGTCAGCAGCAAGAGTGGACATCCTCGGCTTCTGCCAACTAGCGAGAAGTGGTTCTGGCTGCTGAGTTGAGAAAAGAAATGAGAAAATTCACCAGCCAAATAATGCACTGTATTATTGGCAGACATACGAGGAGGACAGTGTCAAAGATATTAAAAAGCCATTCAGTGTTAGAATGACTCGATTCAGCCGGGGGAAAATGAAAAGAACAATCGATATTTCTTAGATATTTTTAATGTTTAGATACAGAGGGTGTATCAAGAGTAGTCAGGTTTCTCTGCAGCCCAAGGTTTCCCTGAGAGATTGATACGAGGGGAAAGATGCTGGACTGAATGCAGGTCAAATCCATTCTCTCCCTGGATGACCCCTTTCTGCCCGTACTGCACTGGTTTAGAAAACACTTGGGTTCAAGAGATTAGCTTCAGGCCTCTCCTGATCTGAATGAACTTGAGGTGTCTGAGTAAATTCTGATTTCTGTGATAATTTGGGTCATTTTGGGGTAGATCTTGTATGGTCCAATCATATCTTTTGTGTGGATAGAGTAATACTGAGGGTTCATTCAGTTGGAGCCAATAATGTCTTAAGAAGGTCAAGATGGCTTACTTCGATGTCATTATGTGTGTCTATTTTCCGTAGATCGTCTAATCTTATGAGCAGAGTTTGCCGTCTCCATCCCAACTTAACGATGTAAAACTGTGAGTTTCATAAGCAATCTTAGTGGGGATAGAACTGAACACGAACAAATCCGTTCCCACCACTGGCAGCTGTAACTCAGCTCGCATGTCTTTGGGGGCTGGCATATCTGAGTCGTAGAGAAGCAGAGAGGAGATGTAATTGGTGTCAACAGAAAAGCTGTACAAACAGATCACAATTAATTCTGTAGCCCCTGCAGCTGAATATAATAAAACTGGGGTCCAGGGAGGGCTCCTTGCATCCGTGTTCCCCTACCCTCTCATTCCCAAGACTCTCAGGCGTTGTAGGGAGGGACCGGTGTTTGCCGTGGAGCAGAATCCTTTCGCTTGCCACTAACCCTCCCATCAGAGCAGAGCTGCGGTGCTGGCAGCCGTCCTGAGAAGGGCTCTGGAAAGTGGGCAAGGTAGCTGGAGCATTTTCACCGCAGGCAGATTCTGTTGCCTTGGTGAAGTCCCCACGCATCTGAAGAGGGGCTCATCAGCTCCTGGCTGGGGAGCCCCAGTGCTCACCCAGGCGTGGCCTCCACGAGAGACCTGGTGCCGTAAGAATAAGCAAACAAAATAGACAGTTTTATTCACCACATTTCCGGGAGGACTAATTTTTGGCAAAAGAAAAAGCAATCACGGGAGAGTTTTCCACGTCAGGGCCCTGGGGCAGGAGGGGCAAGTCCTGAAGGAGGAGGGAAACGGGAGAGCGAGACAAAGCAGAGAGGGGATGGGGGTAGGTGGGGAGAGAGACTCTTAGCAGTTGCCTTGGGGGAGAGAATTGTCTAAAAAAAAGATTTTAAGGATATAGCCTTTATGATATGCTGTGGAAAAACCTCTCACCCCACTCCTTTATGAAAATCACTAAATATCCACGTTCTGTTCTTTCCAGTGTGGGAGCCAGGAGCCATGTGCAGACACTGAGCCACTGAAGTGTGGCTGGTCCACACTGAAATGTGCCTGGGGTTTTGAAAATTTTGTAGGAAAAATGAATGTAAAATATTCGTGTCACTGATAACTTTTTACATCAAATACTTGTTGAAGCGTTACTATTTTTAATATAGTGGATTGAAGTACATTATAAAAATTAATTTCACCTGTTCCTTTTTATTTTTTTTTAAACATGTAGCTACTAGAAAATTTCAAGTTACGTATGCGGCTCACCTTATATTACTATTGGATACGACTGACCTGCGCCTTAGAGACTCTGGGGTTGGACTTGTGTTTACGTGGATGGGCATGGGCGGTGCTGCGGGGCGGTTGTAGCAAACCTTCCGTGTCTATTGATGACCCAAACGGAAGGGAGGCTCAGACCTGATATGTCTCAGGTTCCAAAAGGAGCGTTTGTCAGCAGTCTTTGGTCAGCACGCACGGGTGCTGAGACTGGCAGGCATTCAGAAAGATTCAGAATCAGAAACATCCAGGAGAAATGGGGCCTGACTTAAATAGGTCAAGGGGAGACCAAGTTTTCCTACAAGAATGGAACTAGTGTTAACAGAGAAAGCTCAGAGGGCAAGGATTGGAAACAGAGGGTGAGCATCAGAGAGAAGACGTAGCCTCCTGCGTGAGTGGAACCACCCTGTGTCATGCCTCAGTAAGAGAGCCTGGGAGGCAGGAGAAAGAGGAAAAGAGGAAAGGAAGGAGGGGAATAGAGGAGAAGGAAGGGAATGGAACTGAATTGAGAAAAATAGCTGGGCAAGACTAGACATGGTTCCTGTGGTTTCTAACCGATGTTGTGTTTGAAACGGCTTGAGAAATGACCAGCCCATGGACCAGAAATCCTCTGTAAGACACCACAAGCTAAAGAAAAACACAGGTTTCCTAAATGTTAAGTGGTAGCAGCCTTGAGTCTATGTATTTGAGAAATGGCTTGGAAGCTGCCCTAATTTTTTGTGAAGACAAGACTGGGGAGGAAGGAGCATTTGGGTAAGTGGTGAGGAAAAATGGCTTCTGGGGTCCTCAAGGTCTGCGATGGAAGTTTCCTTGAGCGCTGTCCACAGAAGGTCAGTCAGGGCAGCCTATCTAAGGGAAGCCGTGGCTCCATCCCTGGCTCGGTATTATTACGTATTGCTGTGTATAAGCCAGCTATGCAGAGCACGTTGCGCCCTTCCCATAACCAGAAAAGCACCCTTCATTTCGGTTTGCAGCAAGGAAAGACACTCGTTCCAAAGAGTTAGTAGAAATGCGTGAAAACTCTTCAACAGCCCGTGCTCTGAGTCTGAACAAATTCAGTCCAATTTCTTATCCTATAACTCCTGTGTCTGTGGAACTGGGCAATGAAAATGAATGTCCTAAATAATGACCCGAGGCGCTGCAAAAGCCTGAAGTGCTCACAAATCATCAAAGGAAGATTAAATTATGTCCTGTACTTACCAAAGCCAGAAAAGTGAACTAATAATATATTTTAGAAACAGTTGCTCTGGGAGCTGAAACCAAAAACGTGGTAGCGATTAACCCCAATTTAACTAGAACATCTAAGTAACCAAAAGGCTCCACTCTTAAAGCTTCCCAGTTAATTGACGATTCTTTTGCATACTGATAACAGGTATGAAAGGCTTTTGTGTGTTAGGTTTTCTTTGAGGCAGAATTGGTAACACTACCAGCCTGCCCAAGCGGCTGCATTGGTTTAGTGAGACTAGTTAGAAATGCAAATTCTCAGGTCCCACCCTAGACCTACTGAATGGAGTTAGCATTTTAGCAAAGTCTGGGGGGGTGGGGATTCATAGGCATAATGAAGTCAGAGAAGCCCTGGCGTGGGGGGGTGATTCTACCTCTTGGAAGGGGAGAAATCCTCTTTCCTTAAACAGGCCTCTGGGAACTACAACAAATGCTTATTTTATGTTCTAGGCACTGTACTAAGAAATTTCCATGACTCATCTCATTTTAATCCTTCAACAGCCAGATGGACGATAGTATAGAAATCAATCCCATTTTACAGATAAGGAAACTGAGATACAAAACCATTAAGCAGTTTGCCCAAACCCCCACACACTACGTCGTGGAACCAGGAGTCACATCTAGGCTGCTGTAAGTACAGGTCATTATTTTGTCTTTCTTACTTAGGTTTTGAGCCATCTATCTACGTGGGCAGATATGGAGTTCTGTGGGTCTTACCCCCATGAGTTTTCCTTATCCTTTCCAGAACACCTGGAATTTCCTGCTTGAAATCCCCACAGAATCTGGACAGTGGAATGACATTCAGTAGTCACTCAGTTAATGGCATAATACTGGCTGAAGTGCAGGCTTTCAAATTACAATTAAAAAAAAAAAGTACCAAGAAGCAAAGGTGAGACCAAAACATTGATCTGAAATCCCATCTTTCAGAAATAATATGGTAAATTTGGAGGTTTATTCTTACATGACTCAACATAGTTCAACTAAAGGGGACTTATTTAAAAGTAGGGAGAGGGGGGAGACAACGAAACCCCTCCTTCTACCCATCAAAGGAACGAAGCACACATTCTCTGCTTCTCTGTTCTATTCCGCTCCTTTCTGCCAGCAAGGCTCTCTGCTTCCTACTCCGTTTGCAGGTGAACGAAGATGGCCAACCGGCCTTGATTTGACAATACCCTTCAGTTCACATGTCAGCAATCATGTGAACATGGTCTTTGTGTCTCTTACTTCTAAATTGCTACTTAGAGAGTTCCAGGCTCTTAATTGGGTTCTTGCATTAATCAGCCAAAGTCAAGTTGCTATTAAAACAGGGCACCCCTTTTGGTAGGGATTGTAGGTGGGGGTTAATTCCAAATCATGGATTGTGGACTAGGCAACCATGCCCAGATATAGCTCCCTCAATTGTTTAATATGAAATGAGATCATGCCTCCTGTAACTACTTTTTTCACTTAATATTTTGCCCACATCCCTCCCCGTGTATAAATATTATTGTACCTCATCAGTATGCCTGAGAGCGTAGCAGCCAGTCTATGCGTCTGCCTCAGTTTACTCAACTCCTTGCTCTATTGCTGGGTATTCTTTCCTCCGTGTATTTGCCATGAGCATGCATGTTGTTATGAACACTCCTGTCAAAAATCTTTGTGCCTGGTCTTTATTATTATTATTATTATTATTATTTTTAGGATAAATTCTTAAAAAGCAAAATTGCTAGGTTAACAAGTATATATTTTTTAAAGGCTTTCAAAATACGTATTCAAATTACTTTCTGGGAAAACGGCACCAGCTCATACTCCTACGAGCAACGCAGCACACCTTCTCACAGCCTCACCAGAACTGAGGATTATTTTTTTTTATCTTTGCCCATTTGTTAGGCAAAAACTAAGCTCATTGTTCTTTTCATTTGTGTACTTACTGAGGTGAAACAATTTTTCATATATTTATTGGCCTTTTGTATTTCTTATTTTGCAACACCCTTCTTTGCAGAAATTCAGCTGTACGTTACCCGGGAAAAAGATTTTAGCACTTGTCATTAATTGTCGCTTGATCCTTACTCTAGTTGTAACTAGTGGCTTTCTTTCCTCGATTACCCCCACTTAATGATAAACCAGCATCACATTTTCTCCCTTAGATGATGTTGTTTGAGTCTTAAAACAATATGTAAAGCTAAGCCTGTAGTTTGCTATACATCACTGTCCCATCAACCCATTATGGGGATGTTCTGGGAGAGGTGAATTGATCTTCCAAGCTCTGTGATAAAATGCCTGAGACCAGAATCCCCAGGTGGGTTGTAATGGTGGCACTGGAGTGAAGGGAGAATGTGAGAGATGCCAAGTACATCTACTCCCAAGGCAGTTGAAGTTATTATTTTTTTTTTAAGATTTTGTTTATTTATTTGACAGAGAGAGAGACAGTCAGCAAGAGAGGGAACACAAGCAGGGGGAGTGGGAGAGGAAGAAGCAGGCTCCCAGTGGAGGAGCCCGATGTGAGACTCGATCCCGGAACGCCGGGATCACGCCCTGAGCTGAAGGCAGACGCTTAATGACTGCGTTACCCAGATGCCCCGGCAGTTGAAGTTATTAAAGGAAGAAAGTTTTTCTTATCACTTTGATCTCTAAGGAAAGGGAGAGAAATCTGTAGGGAAAGCTGACTGGTTTTTTCCTCCTAAATCTTTGCTTTACATTCGGCATTGAAAGAATGGACCCCTATCTCCTATTAAAGTTGAAGTCTGGGTGATTTTGAGTCTTCCCTTTTTTTAAGTAGGCTCTTTACCCAGCATGGAGCCCAACACAGGGCTTGAACTCATGACCCTGGTATCAAGGGATCAAGACCTGAGCTGAGATCAAGAGTTGGACATTCAACCGACTGAAGTGCCCCCATTTTGAGTCTTTAACGATTACTTCCCAAGACTTTGAGATGACTCAGGATAGAAGATTCCCAAGATATCTGACTGTGGATGGAGTAGGCTCACTGAGAATCATACGTAGGCCAAGACATTTTGAGACTGGCTTGTGGAATGGAGGAGCTGGGCACACAGCTCAGAGATGTCCTTCCGGATAGGCAGGAGCCTCTGTGTTTTGAGTCAGCAAGGGTTTCCCAAGCTTCCTTCATGATAAAGATGACCTGGTGCATTTACTAAAAGAGACAATCACAGGTTCCATCTGAGGCCCATGGATTCGGACTCATCAGGTGAGGATCTGATGATTGCACCACCAGGGAATTTTGGAAAACACTTTAAAGGGTCTGAAGGAAAACCTCCTATAGGAGATAGTTTTTAGAGTGCCCATCCAGATTATAAGATACCAACTCACACAACTCTCTACCCATAAGTAGGACCCAAGCACTCGTGTCTGAACTATGTCACCCCCACATCCCTGGCCACAAAGGGAGCCAGGCTGTGCCAGTCAGACTTTCTCTCCACAAACTGGAAATGGTTTTTAGGGATGGGCAGTATGCCTCTAGAACTGTAACATGGAACCTTAAGAACATGGGATGACTCTATGATGGTACGTGGATAAAGAAGCACTTAAAATGATCTATGGGAGAGAGAAGAATGAAACACAGAGTCCCTTTTGGCTTGAAGTAGCTTGATTTGCTTTCAATAACTCAAGACCAAGATGTTCTAATACGTTTTAAATCATTACACTTAACTAAAACTTTCACACCGAGGATCAGCTGGAGTTTGTTAATGGATCTTCTGTTTTAAAAAGTGCACATGCTTCTGGAAAGATTAAGGTTCAAAAGTAAATATAAATGACTTAAACGGAGGGAATAGGAGTGTTTTTTTGTGGAGAGTGGCAATGCAGGTGAGGTGGGGAGGGCCAGACTAGGTGAGGAGCCCCGGTACCAGGCTCAGAGACCAACATGGGAACATGAAGACTGGTCACAGTCATTTCTGCGTGGTGTTCACATCTTTTCTCCTCGCGATGGTGAGTGGGCAGGTATTTCCAATTCAGGCCGATCCATCCACCAGGGGGGATGTCAGGTGGCATTTAGGATCCGTCAGATTCTGATTTTCATGGCTATAAACAATATCTGGTTAGGATTCTTGAATCGAAGCTTAAAACACGAATGGGTTATTTGAAGAGAACTCCATGGGCTCGATAGACTTGATTGAGTGTTCATGTGTTCGTTCACCCAGCCAACTCATTGCACAACTAGTTATGTTGAGCCCTTGCCCAGGACACAAGGGTAAGACAAATCTTTCCTCAGCAGGGATTTGGCAATGGGTGCATAACTCTTAGGGCTGGCTGCATATCTCTCCCCGGCATCTTGATCATCATGGATCGTCTTTGTTCATCATGAAAGGGTTAATGAACTCCTTCGGGAAGTTGTCTCAATGTCTAGACTTACCTATGGAGTCAAGGAGTTGTTAAGCCAACTGAAAGTTCTCTTTTGCTTTCTAAACATTTAGTCTTCTTTGATTCTACTATTTCCGGTTTCCCCTACTATTTTCCTATTTATTATTTTGTGTGTGGAACTTGTGGGAAGCGAGCTCTTTATTATCTCCCAGGAAGTCTTGCTGTTGTAAAAGGAAATATCTGATTTCTGGGGATTTCTTTAAGATCCCTCATGCTGCTCTTTAAGAGAAGTCCCAAGCACTCGGAAGGAGGTGAAATCACTGGCCGATGAGGTGTGGGCAAACTTCATAGGCTCTGATGATGCACTCCTGCCTGTAGCCTTGTATTGCCACGTTAGGGGTTCGTTTTGTTGTCTTAGGGCTTCCCTTCCTTTGCCAGGCAGGTCATTTTGAATTTTACTCTAAGGTCCTGAGAAGCTACAAGTGTGAGCTTAATCTAGGTTGTTTGATGCATTTACACTTTTATCTGATGATCTGGGAAGAAGATTTAGAAAAGGGGTGTCTTGAGGGCTGGTTCTGAAAGTCCAAGCCTAGATCCCTGGCTGAGTTCACAGGGAAAACACATGGCAGGGAGGACATAGCGGATCTCTTGGAGCCACAAGGCCCTTGAGGCTGCATTCTGACTGAGCATGGCTGGCTCTGACCCCCCGGCACTGGCTCATCAGCTGGGGGCTGGGACGGCACACGAGAGTGAAGCTCAGATAATCTGTGCTTTCTCAATACCGTCTTAATGTGGGGGTATAAGGTAATGCATGATCTGCATGTATAATAAATTCCTTTCTATTAACTCTTATGTAGGTTTTCAGGGTACTTTGCAAACATGAACTCCCAATCTAACTGCACCTGCGCATTGTTTCTCTCATTTACGGCTGGGCAAACGGAAGCATAAAGACATACAATGGCTTGTCTGAGATCACCAAGTTAGCAGAATATGCAGAGCTAATAGACCGGTCATCTTTGAGTGCATGCCTTGCCCAGCCGGTTTGCCCTCACCCTTGGTCTCAACATGACAGCTGCTGTTCACAGCTCCTTAGAAAAAGGGAAATTCAAATGCAGATGAAGGAAAGGGAAATTGTTTCAGTCCAGTGTTCTCTTAACATTTCATCCAAACCTGGGCTGTTGGTCTAGCAGCACCCACGTGATTTCATACAGTCATGATTAAACTCAGGCTAAAGAAAAAGAGTGTATGCACAGTAAACTAACACTAATGCATATTCGGGAAGAAAACTGCTGACTTCAGTGAAATATACATTTATTTCAACCACATGAACTTATAGGGACTGCTGTTTGTTTCTTTCTGTTCACTGAGGGATTAAATTGAGTTTAAGCAGCCTGGAACAGTTGATGACTCTTCCTTTCATCCATGGAAGGTTCCAGGTGTCCTGCCTCTAGAAGCTGACATCTTATCGGTGAGGGTAACTATCCACAACTGAGGTCCTTTGGCTCCGTTTAGGCATAAATCAGTCCTTAGACTGATTTATGTTAGAGTTGTCAGTAACATGAGAACTAAATCAGAGTAACGCAGAGCTAAGAGCATGAGTTTTGAAGACAAATAGTCTTAGGTTAGAATTCTGCTACTAGATGATGGTGTGATGGGGAACTCCCTGAGCATTACCTTTCAGGTGGTGATTAGATACCATATAATAGGTGGGTAATAAAAATGGTAGTAGTTATAAGGATAATTATTATAGCAGCTACCATTAAATGAGTGCTTACTACACACAAAGCACTGTGCTAGGTGAGCTCACTTCGTCCTTACACCAGGAGACAGGGAGTGCTAATAAATAGAAACGTAACCAATGTCAGTTGCTTTCTTCCTTGACTGAGCAAGTATTTACTGAGCGCTGGTTACATGTAGACATTGTACTAGGTGTTTGCGATTCACCTTCAGATAGCTGGTGACCCCTTCTCCCAAGGAGTTCTCATATTCCTGGGGGAATGAGGAAGAAAACAAAGGAAATATAAGATGACAAGGGCTATCAGGGGTATGACAAGAGCAAATGGAGAGGAGAATACAAAATAGACTGGGAGTCAGGAAAGGCTGGACCCTCAGGGCTGTGTGGCCAGAGAGGTAGCTGGACTGCTAGAGGTCATGGGCTTCTGGGTTCAAGTCCAGTGCCCTCTGTTATTCCCTGCTTCCTGGATGGGTATTTTCACGGAGACAAGGCTCTGGGAAGGTTCTTCCCAAGGAAAGGACTTCTTTAAGGAAAAAAAAAAGATTTTTTATTGTGAAGTTTTCAAATTCACGCAAATAGAACAATAGACCCCTTTGCCTATCCCGCAGATTCAACAGTTATCAACATTTTGCCACACTAACTACGTGAAAAGGACAATTTTAATGTGGGTGCTTTTGTCACAGGCTCTACTGGTGATTCCAGAGAAACTGAATAGATCCCATGTCCATTGCCCCTTGTTCTATAACCCTAAACTGGATCCCCTCCCCTCCCTCTCTTGGGAGGACACCCCTTGATTCTAATAGGGGAGTGAGTGTGGGACCTTCACTACGGAGGTGCTAATAGAGCGAAACAGCTCGCACGTAGGCTGGAGCAGCATCTCCTTATAAACTAAAAAGAACATTATTATTGCTGTGATCAGATTTGCAGTCTGCGTATATGGCACTTTTTTTTTTTTTTTTTACCATCAGTCCTAATGCCCGGTTTGGTGAACAATGCCTAATTATCACATGGTCGGCGTAGTACGGGCATCCTTAACACATGGATTGGACACAATGGGTATCTTAGCTAAGATGCTAGACCTCTCCAGGTAACTGTTGTCACCCACTTCCACTACTTTGCAATCATCTGGTGAATGCTAGATCTGATTGCGAAAATAGGTTTGGACCTTGTCATTTCTTCTCTTTTTTTCCTTCATCAGCCTGGTCCCTGGACTGGAGTCTGAGACAGGCTGCATGCCCTGAGTGGCGATTTTGAAGGCAGGAGAAACAACAAAAAAAATTATGAGTGCTTGGACTACTAACCTGTGGGATTTACTTTGTGGTACATTCTTTGGATTATAAAAGAATTGATTTGAGCTTATGAAACAAGAGTAAGTCATTCCTGGAAGGGAAATTCTTTTTAGCATTCAGTAAAGGGATGGACAGAGGTTTACCCAAGTTAGAATAGGACTGCTTTTGTTAAAGATAGTGATTAGGTACAGGAGAAAGCATTGTCAGACGGGAATCTAAGTTCAAGTCCCAGGCTCTGCCTTTGAGGAGCCAGGTGGTATCTGGACAGGCATCTCACACCTCTGGCCTCAGGGTCCTTAACCTGTTAATGCAGTGCAGGAGTTAAAAGCAGGGTCTTTGGGAAACAAATGAAGCTGGGTTTCAAGGCTAGGTCAGCTGCTTGTTAACGGTGTGATCTTGAAAAACTTACGTAACCTTTCTGCTCTCCATTTCATCTGTAAAACTAGTACAATAGAAACAGCGATAGCCCAGACTTCTTATAAAATTAAATATATTGTGCTTAACATAGAGACTGGCATATTTAGACTCTCCATAAATGGGAGTTGTTATTATTATTATTATGTGTCCTTGTTACCCTTTATACCCTATTCTACCTAAATAATCAGAGATCCAGGAAGAAAAACAAAAGCCCTCAACAAGATTTTACAGAATAACAAAGTAAGATACTTGTCGCTAGCTAGCGTCATTTTCACAAGTACTTTGCCCTGATACAGTGCCAGCGTGCATGAAGAAAGGATGCATTATTAGCTCATTGTCAAGTCTGTGGTTCATTTTTAATCTCATTCATTGAAACAACCCACCAGAAATTCAAGTGTGTTACCTGTTCACCACGTCTTTCTTTCCTGGCGCTTTGTGAAAATTCTCTCGGATTTGGAATTCAGAGGCTGGTGCCCTAACGTCAGATTTCTCTGTGATCCTGTTTGGTTCAGATGTGTCCACACAACCTCAGATTCCCCGTGTTGAAGTCTGCAATCAGTACAATTCTTCTCTTTCTAAAGAGTTTATTGGGAAGAATATTTGAAACAAACTGAGAAAACGTGCAGATGTTTGAACGGTTACTTGAGACAAATGAGCAAGCAAACAAATAAGAGCGAGCAGCCTGGTTCCACCTTTTTCCCCCAAAGATTGTATTTATTTATTTGAGAGAGAGAGAGAATGCATGCACACAAGGTGGGGGGCAGAGGGAGCGGGAGAAGCAGACTTCCAGCCAAGCAAGGAGCCCCACGCGGGGCTCGATCCCAGGACCCTGGGATCATGACCTGAGCCGAAGGCAGATGCTTAACCGACTGAGCCACCCCCCCCCCCCCGCCCCTAGCCTGGTTCCACTTTAAAAAATAATAAACTTGGTTAACTTACGCTGAGTACTCACTACGTGCCTGGCAGCGCTCTAAGCTCTCTGTGTGTAATAATAATTCATTAATCCTCACAACAGCCATGCTAAGTTGATTTGATGATCATTCCTGCTTTGCTGGTGAGAAAAACTGAGGGACAGATAGGTCGAGTAATTTGCTGGTCAGACAAGTAGTACGTGGCTAGGTTGGGATTTAATCTCTTTCGGTCTGACCCCAGAACCAGGTTCACATCCAGTAGTTTTTGAATAGCACAAGATACTTGTAATAATTTTCTATTGTTTTATTAAATATTGAACTCGAGAAAATTAAATCACAGCAGACTGCAAATATAATTCAAACTTTTATTAAATGTCAGAATATCGGATCCTTGGATGCATTTTATTTCTGGGCAATTATCCAGGTTTGAAGCATACATTTAAGTATTTGCTGTCCTGATTCTCGCATTGACTTCGAGGGGCACATAGGATTATGCTGAACTCACTGACACAACTTTTGGGAGGAGCCTGAATGTTGCCTTTGAATGGCCTCCCCTTTTGAGAAAGTTGTCATTGAACTTGGAACTTGTGAGTTCTGAAATGGGAATTTATTCTTTTTCCTTCAGCAAGGTGCAGGCCCCCTGAAAGTAAATGCTCCCGGTTTGTGAGTAAATTTATAGCTACTACCCTAACCATTTTCTCTTTAGTTTGGAAAACCTAAAATTGCTAACTACGCCACCATTTTTTCTTCCTAAAAATTCTTTCAGACACAATTCTTTTTAGTGGAAATGAGAGATCTTTCTCTGTCTGTCTTCTTAGACTATAAATAGTCATTTTTCAAGTCTGTGTCTCCTCCGAGAAGTATCCATATCACTTACTCCTTGTGCCCATCTTTTTTCTCTTCTGGCTTCATCCTCCTGAACTCCTTTAAGCTGGCTTTAAAATGATCCCAATCCCAACCTCATGTCACCTCAGTTCCAAAACCAATTCCAGCAGGAAGCCTCACCTTGGGAATTACTTCACAATCCCCAGCCTGGGTGTCCAGTGACGTGGCCACAAATGCCGGGCTTGGTGTTGGCCCTGAGCTCTCACTTATCCGCCCGTTCCCGCCAGCCGCCTCCCACCTGCCGTCAACTGAGGCTGCCCTAAGACTCTCTTGCTACTGGGTTCTTCCCTTTGGGCTAAAGCTCTGTGTATCCATGAACTCTGAACCAGGGCTGACATCACAATCCCTTTTGACAACTGTTCCTCAAGCCTGAGTCTGCCCCTTTCTAAGCCCAGAGCCAAGGGCGAAGTATAAGCTCGGGATGATGGGCTGAATGCTGCCACCTGTGGGAGCAGTTATAGGGGTGAGTCCTGAAGATAAGCTTGAGGGGTCATGATGCTCACGTTGCTAGAAAAGCAGCTGAAGCATCTTCAAATGAGGAGGACGAAGACGTGCCATCAGCCTGGGGGTGAGGGGTGGGCTGCTGGACCAAAAACCAGATGGGCGGGGTGCCTGGGTAGAAACTGGAGCGGATGTGCCTGGCTGGGGAGCACCCAGGGCAGGCGGGGCTCTAGCAGGGAGAGTGGAGCTTGCAGGCCCTGTGGCCTCTGTACCGGCTGGGGCGGGAGCACCTGTCAGACCGGACTCAGAGACCTCAAGTTTGCAGCTGGCCTGGCTTTGACTCTGCTTCACGATGCCCATGCCTGCCTGCCCTTTGCTGCCAAGGCCCCGGCAAGCCTCCTGCCTGCCGAAGTCTGGGCTCTGTCCCATTTTCAGTTTAATAGAATTGATGTTACTCAGAGCTCCCAGGACACATGGCATTGCTCTGTTTGGCTCGGGCCCTGATTTCAACAGAAGGGGAAAAGAAGAGAGAACTGCCAACAAGGCCATTTCCTTCGACTGCAAGTCCCATCGTGTTTCCTGCATCTTCTGAGTGACAAGCCTGAAGGGTTCGGAGGAGGATTTTCGAATTCAAATATTTTATGTTCTCAATCACAGGACATAAATAGTGGAGGGAAAAGATCATCTCTAATTAAAGTCAGCAAGTGTTTATCAAATGTCTAGAGCTTATCATTATCCCTAACCTAGTTATACAAGTCACAGAGGCAAAAATATAAAATGTAGCTCCAGACTTCAGGGGTGTACCCAGAAGTCACTGTGCCGTTAAATCATCTCATGCATATAGAAATATAGCTAATACTCCAATATGGTTCATGGATTTAGATGTACAATGACTCGAATTATGCCGGCTGAAAAGAAACCACACAGAGAAACTTCGTTGTAGTCTTCCTCTCCAGCACCAGCCTTTCAAAGACTTCTAACTCTAAGCTCTAACGTTCTGGGAGTCCTTATTATTATAACTAGTAATAAAATCACATGCACATGGGTACATACGCACACACACCCCTCTCCGTTGCGTCACTAATAAGTTGGATCACACAGAAAGCTGGCCAAGGGACAGCCACTGACTGGCTGGCTGATCATTGTTGGGCAAATTGGATCAAGCCACAGAAAAGTAGCCTCAGATAAAGTGAATGATTTAACATAATTTACTTTCTCATAGTGAGAGGCTCTGTTTAATTTTCACACTCCTGTGTCTGATGTCTGTTCATGAAATATATTAGTTCACTTCTCAAAACTTCCCCGCTGGTGAAAGACACGCATTTATTTTTAAATACATACTTAATTTGGGGTCTATAAGAGTAAACTATGCCTCTGGGAAAGAAATGCATTGCATGGATACACTTCGTGAAGGTAAACACACAGAGGCATTCTGCTTTCTGTTAATTAATGATAGCGATGCCAAGTTTTTATAGGAAACCAATTTTGCGTTTGAACACCAGGGAGACCTTCGAGCATAAGAAACGTTTCAATTTAGGAAAACTATAGCATAGCCCAGAGTCCAAATATAACAGGTGAATGATAGTTGGTCTAGAAAATTGGATGCATTAGGAATTCGTCCACGAATGTTCAGTAAATACAACTGGACTCCTGAAACTATTGTCTCAAAGCTGAAGATAACTCCGCAAGTTGGGATTTGTTCCAGCGTTTTCCCAGAAGTAGGAGTTCAGATGCATAGACTGGGACTGTGGGAGCTGAGAGAGGCTGGGCTGTGAGCAGCCCCCTGGGTGGAACCGTGCCTTGGGCACGCGTGAGGCTCGCCTGGCTGATGTGGGATCAATATTCCGTCTCCAAATGGAGAATGAGTCTGACCTTATTGCAGAATGGGAGTTTCGGCGTCCTCTTGTTTTTATTCATTAGGAAGTTATTTATGAATGCTCACTAACTGTGACGTGACCTCCTTGGTATATTTAAAGCAACCCTAGGCTGCTGTTGTCAAAAGTTTCATTATATACACAGATGCCTTGAGCCGGCAGGAACGCGGAGTTTGACAGGGAGAGAGGCACGTGATGTGAGGGCTGAGTCACTGCACAGCTCGCCAGATAACCCCTCTTATGCAACGGGCTCTATTCTAGTGCTGCTACCAGCTCGGCACCATCTCGACTGCAGCAGCCCAGGGCTCACAGTTGTCTGCCTGGAGGCGGAGCTGGTGAGGGAGGAGTGATGAAAGTCAGGACGGTTACTTCCAGTGAGAACACAGAAGTCAGGGTTCTCTGAGCCCTCCCAAAGGGTCTACCCTTTGACTTGCAGAATCAATTCTACAGCAATACTCCGACAAGTGTCCCCAAATACGTGCACTGTGAAGCTAATTACGGAATCACGCGTAGGCATGACAAATTGGAAACTGAAATGGGAGGGGGCCACAGATGACGTTACAGCCGTGCAGCGGAGTAGTATGCCGCTGCGAAAAGCAGCTTTATATGGGAACAGATGTCCACCATCCATTTCTTAAAAATTCGTTTTGTTTTATTTTCATGCCAGCGTAGTGGACATACCATGTTCTATTAGTTTCAGGTGTACAATGTAGTGATTCGACAGTTCCATACATGATACTCAGGAAGACAGGTGCTTTAAATCCCCCTCACCTATTTCACCCATCCTCCCACCTACCTTTCCTCGGGTAACCAGTTTGTTCTCTATAGTTAAAAGTTTGTTTCTTGGTTTGTCAACTTTTTTCCCTTTGTTCATTTGTTTTGTTTCTTAAATTCCACATATGAGTGAAATCATATGGTAGTTGTCTTTCTCTGATTGACTTGTTTCACTTAGCATTATACCCTCTAGATCTCTCTGTGTTGTGACAAGTGGCAAGATTTCATTCTCTTTTATGGCTGAATAATACTCCAGTGTGTACTACTTCTTTATCCGTTCATCTATTGAGGGACACTTGGACTGGTTCCATAATTTGGCTATTGCAAATAATGTTGCAATAAACATAGGGGTGTATATATCTTTTGCTTAGTGTTCTCATATTCTTCGGGTAAATACCCAGTAATGCCATTACTGGATCATATGGTTTTTCTATTTTTAATTTTTTGACGAACCTTTATACTGTTTTCCACAGTGGCTGCACCAGTTTGCATTCCCACCAATAGTTCACATCCTCGCTCACACTTGTTGTTTCTTGTGTTTTTATTTTAGCTATGCTGTATGTGCACCATAGATTGCTGAAGGAAACATACCAAAGGGGAGGAATACATATATATGACATATATATGTATATATATCAATCATATATAAGATTTGATCCCTTTTCTGCTGCCTTTGGTGGTTGGAGCTAGAGAAGGTGAGGGAGGGACGATTACTTTAGCTTTCTGTATTTCTGTATTGCTAGAAAGTTTGCAATTAACATGTATTACTTCTGTAACTAAATACATATTTGCAAAAGGAGATTAAATAATTTAAAAGCTTTTCAGTCAAGATTCCCAAAGTAATCCTGGGATTACACAGTAGCCAGTAAGAATGAATCCATAATTACAAACAGGTTCCACAGTAGCTCTAGGCTCCTGGTTGAAATATTTCATCACAGTGTGTTTCTAGAATAGGGGTTCTGTCTTCTGAGAGAAGGTAGAACAATAAGTCCAAGCCGTTTATTGATCTGGCCCTTTTATTCTACCAGCTTAATGATACTATTAATAATATACATTATTCATTCCCTAGTTTACAGTTTACAAAGCACTTTTCACATCTTGAATAATGCAACAAAGCTGGGAACGGATACTATGACCCGTATTTTCAGAAAGAGTACTTGAGGTTTAGGAAAGTCAGTTGATGTGTTCTAAATCACACAACTACTTCGGGCAGAATTGCAGTCAGGGAGCGATTCTATCCCCAGTTATCCAATAATTCTAGATAAATCACTATTTTTCTAGGTCTCAGCTTCCTCAACTGTAAAACCAGGTTGGGGAGGTTTTCTAAGTATCAGAGTATACAATAATGTAAATGAAACCGAGTAAACACTTCTACCCTCCACCCTCAATTAATTTTGGGACAACTCCATGAATATGTTCAAAGATACTTATGTATAAAGACATGGCAGACCTCCTTTCTATTAGCATATTCAGGTGTGAGGAAAAATCTATATGTTTGTGAGGAGATTTAAAGGACTAATTATTACAGATGAGTTGGAAGGAGCCCAAGGTAATATGGCGCTATCCTCCCTGCGGTGGCCTCCCTTCCCCCGTGGCACAGAGGGGAAATCAGGAAGCTTCTGAGCTCACGTGCATCTGTACTAACTCAGGTGGTCCTGGCCCACCAGAGGTGAATTGTTCTCTCCTGATCTTGGGAATTTCAGCTGCTTATATAAGGGTTCCACTTGAGTAAGAGTAGAGAGATTTTATTTATTATTTATTAATTTATTATTTATTTATTGTATTACTTAGTTACTTAATTAATTATTGGAGAGAGAAAGAGTGGGAGAACGTGTGTGGTCCTGGAGTGGGATGGGGAGAGGGAGAGGGAGAGCAGCAGACTCCCCGCTGAGCCCGGAGCCCCACACAGGGCATGGACATCTGAGATCCATCTCAAGACCCTGAGATCACCACCTGAGCCGAAATCCAGAGTCAGATGTTCAATGGACTTTGCCACCCAGGCGCCCCTAGAGAGACGGTTTCATACAGATCTAGTTGATACATGGTAGATCTAAATAAATATTTGCGAAATAACAGATTTGCAGTGTGACTATTTGGCAAATTGAGGTCAGAGTGAAAGAATTGGCTTTTCTTATGACTGAACTATCACCTTGGTCTTATTAGTACTGTCTCTCAAACACCTGAATCCTAATGTTTTACTAATCAACACAGTTTTCATGAGCCTACACCCAGAGGACTGTGTTCTTTTGCTTGCCTGTTTGTGTTTTCATAGGGCTGTATCTTAAGACGCGGATTTTGTTTTTATTCGGGTATGGCGAGGCCAATAGATCAAGAGATGACTGCCATCGAACAGATAGTTTGTTACTGACAGTTTCCAAGAGGCGGAGCTACGCCATGCCATGGGGGGGGGGGGGCACGCAGGGAAGCACCAGGGTCAGTCAGGAGGCAGAGGGAACGAGGGGAAAGCACAGCTTTTATTATGGTTTCCGCAGGAAGAAACAGGTGAAGCAGGGTAAAGAGGCTTAGGATTGGCTAGTTGGAATAATTCCAGGGAGTTCTGGGGTAGAGCGGCTGTCTCTACTTGTCCAGTACCTGGCTCTGGGGTGATTAGGGCAGGCATATAATGGCTCAGCATGTGAAAACCGAGGAAAGGAGGTGGTCTAGGTATGGCTCTGGATTGGTTGGTCTGCCTACGGAAAGTGGGTGAGGTTTTTACTCTCTAGGAACTGGTTAGCCCTGGGAGGGGCAGTCTCTTCGGGGTCAACAAAGACCCAGAGGTCAAAGCATCAGAATAAAAAGACATGCTTAATACAGACTGATCTAAATTAGATTAGCCTCAAAAAGAAGCAAAGAATTGGCAAACAGGAGTGCTGATAAAATTGGATTTATAACCCATCACTGTGTATAACGTGGACCAACATATTACTCTTTAATAGCCCATCACTGATTTGGCATTAGTAAGTATGGGAAAGGCTTATTTGTATGTTTTTTTCTTCCAAGATCACGAGATTACTTTGTCATATGAGATAGCTTGTTTTTTCAGTTTTCCTGCAATTAAGCTATACAGTTACCAGGTGGCGGTGGGTTCTTAGGGGTGGGATTCTCTGGTCCCTCCACCCCACCCCCTTATACATACACACACACGTATATCAACTCACCTGTCAAGTTGAGAGGGAGTAGATATCTGTAAATGTGTGTGAGCGTACGCAAGTTGATATATACACACGCCTCTCACTATCTCCCTTTTATCAAGGTACTGGAAGCTAAAATATAAACCTTAACATAAATTCCATGGAATTCCAAAAAAAAATACATCTTAAAGTTGCAAAAGATACATTATTGCCCCTCTACCCAAGAACCGCTGCCCCTCCCCTTATCTAGTTAGAGAGAAAAGTTCCCTGAAAAATGTACAAATAAGTACACGTCTTTCATTTTTTTAGGAATGACTTAGGTAAAGACATCATCAGGATCAATGGATTTGTTCGCTGTAACCTGTGGTACCCTGAAGCAAGCCTACATCAAAAAGGAGCCCGCATATATTATTGAATATTGGTTTTGTTTTTACAATGAATGGATAGTGCCATTGACTCTCTTCCCTTTGACACTTACTCCCCCTCTCCGCCCCCGCCCCCGCGCCCCGGGGGCAGGCACACCCTCTTGAACACCAGTGAGGCAGGATATGTCACAGAGCACGAGGGGGTCAAAGTGCTTCTTGGCCTATGTGTTGATCTTCCATGTAGGACTGGCAAGACAATGTCTATATACAGACAC
The DNA here is from genome assembly GCF_023065955.2 of Ursus arctos. Classification (NCBI taxonomy): domain Eukaryota; kingdom Metazoa; phylum Chordata; class Mammalia; order Carnivora; family Ursidae; genus Ursus; species Ursus arctos. The sequence goes on along the minus strand of NW_026623100.1, from coordinate 54,699,720 downwards.
CTTTTTCTTTTCTTCTTCTTTTTTTTTTTTTTAAATGCGTGTGCCCATTTCTGGTCCAGCCAGAGAGGCAACAGCTCTCTGGGCCAGGAGTTCTCTCTGCTGGAAGGGTCCAAGTTAATCTTGTAACTAATTTCTTTCTTTCATGACTTCATTTATGGCTATAAAAATACCCTTCCTCTGCCTCCCTATTCAGGTCTCCTCCCCGAATGGTGCCAGTTAGACACATGTAGCCCAACTTGTAATAACTAATAAACTTTTTTCTTATCACAACATCATTAGCAAGGGAAATAAGCCCCAATGCCTGAACAACAGGGACCGGGGCAGGTAAAATTAGCTGCAATTGAACCCCCTGCGTTCAATGACTAAACTCCAATTGTGTTCTTGACACCTTTCAACTTTTAGAGTGTTAAGAATATTAACATTCTTTGGCTTCTCCTTCCTATTTTCTTTATTTTCATGATAGCTTTTTTATAAGTTTGATTCTTTTTTTATTGAAGTATAGTTGACATACAGAATTTTATTTCAGGTGTACAACATAGTGATTTGACAGTTACAAACATTCGGAAATGCTCACCACAATCAGTGCACTTAACGTCTGTCATCATTCAAAGCTCTTTCCTATTTTGTTTTTTGTTTTGGGCTATTTCTCCGTAAAATACTCATGATCTAGCCACATTCCTGGCTTTATTAACTTAGCTCCTTTTATTTCTACTGGTTACCCTTGATGTCCTTCCTTCGTGCTGTCCAGTAAATTTACCTCCTCCGGATCAATACTGCTCACCCAGCATATGCCTGCCTTAGAAGGAACCCTCAGAAACCTTGGGTCCTCTTTTGGAGGCCATATTTAGCGTCCACCTGCGACAGCTAGGGCCTTGATTACTTGGGTTCAGGTAATTGGGGCAATAGGTAGGTATGCTTCATTCTGTTAAACACCAGCTGGAAACCCATCATGACTGAGTTCAACATAAAGCTGAAAGGGAAAAAAAAAAATCTTCCGGCTGTTTGAGACCGGAAACAGCTCACAGTTCCGCACACCTCTGAAGAACCCACTGGATGCCTCTTTCCTGTGACGGTAACAGGCAATGGTTTGCATTCAGGTCTCTCTGTTGCTTTCTGGAGCATCTGCTACCTTTACTGTCCAACCCCTCCTATTCCTGGATGGCAGCGAGGGCAGCACTTTGGGTGAGGGAAGGAGTGCTCGCCAAATTAAATGCCTGAAGAAAATGGCTGCCTGGAGCTCAGGGGAATTGGCTCAGGCATCTAGTCTCCAGCTGTTAGGAATTTTAATTTTAATTTTTTGGAATTCAGTCGACACTCGGAGCATGATCAAAGAGGGAGCAGGGTAAAGGAGGAGGGAAGTAGTGGTGAATTGCAGGCCACCTGTCTGAAAACTGTATTAGTTTCCAGTTGCTGCTATAACAAGGTACCAGTGCCTTAAGGACTTAAAACAAGACAATTTGTTATCTAACAGTTCTGTAGGTCAGACATCCAGAATTAGCCTTGCCAGGCTAAAGCCAAGGCATTGGCAGGGCTGTGGTCCTTTCTAAAAGCTCTAGGGGAGAATCTGTTTTCTTGCCTTTTTCAGCTTCCAGAGGCTTCCTGCATTCTTTGGCTTGTGGCCTACTTCCTCTGTGTTCTAAGCCAGCAACAATACATTTCTCTAACTCTACTCTCATTGTACACCTCTCTCTCTCTCTCTGGTTTTAAGAATGCATGTGATTAGATTGGACCCGCTTGGATAATCCAGGATAATCTCCCTATTTCAAGATCCTTAATCACATCTGCAAAGTCCCTTTTGCCAAGCAAGGTAACACATTCCCAGGTTCAGGAGTAGGGAGAGGAATTATTCTGTCCTACCACTATCAAAAAGTTAATATTCTCACTGAGATAGAGAAAGGAAGCGTCTACCTTTAGACCTACCTTTTTTCGTCTCCCTCAGGTCTAATGGGATATTCATAGATTTTTTAAGAAATTCCCTATTTGACATCAAATCAGTCTGTGACAAATGAAATTTTATTAAAAGGCAACCAATAATAATATTAATGATATCACACTTTTTCTTTATTCAAATTATCACTTTAATTTCCATCTTAGGGGCAACTTTGGTCTCTCCTTCTCCATGTCTTTCCTTCATACATCCATGAGCTTTCTCTGCCTTCAAAAACTTAAATCTTTCTGACCTCTAGTTATAGAATGATTCTTCTCCCACCTTTGACTGCCAAAGTTCTACAAAAAGTAATCAACATGTGTTATCTTTATTCCCTGCTAACTTTTTCAACTTCTGTTCATCCCTCAGACCCTAGAAGTTTTATTCCTGCCTTAACCTCTCTATTGACGCTGACCCACTGAAGGCCCCAGGGATCATGTCGTTGAGGTCCTCTCTCGCCCTCTACTGACTCCTGGATGTGCCTGCAATTCTCAATACCACTGACCAGGCCCTTCTTGAAACTCCCTGTCCTTGGCTTGTGTGGTTCTCCTGACTCGCTCACAGCAGGCTGCCAGACCCTGGTTCCTTGTCCTCCACGTCTCCCTGGCCTCCAGACACAGCCCCTGCTCTCCTTTCCTACACCACCTCCCACAGATTTCTCAGCATTGTTGCCGCTAGGTGGATACCTGCTAAATCTAGTTGTCTAGCTAGCCAGCGTACATTTCCATACAGATGTCCTTCTGTCCTCCCAAACTCAAATGGCCAGAGCTTAAGCCTCCAAATCCATTCTCCCTCCTGATTTATTTACCTGCTTACTTATTTAAATGTTGTATATTTATTTTAGTCAACAGATCCATCATTGTTCTAGTCATCTTGGCTTGAATCTCCAGCATTTGTGTCTCTTTTTTTTCCCCCTTTGGTTGACCTATTTTCCATTTTCATGCATGTTTCTGGCATCTCTTCCTTTGTGTCCAATGCCACCATCATGACTCTCATCACATAGTCCTGGGTGGTCTGAAGTCCTTCTCACCATTTATTTCACTGCCAGTGCTAGAGTCATTCTTGATCTCGCATTTTCCATCAATCATTCTTCTTTTCTTCATTGCCTAAGATCTTAGCGTTGTTTAAAGCCTCTACAGTCTGAATCTAATCAATATTTCCAAATTTATCCTAAACTTTTCATCACAAATTTTCCATTTTAGCAGGACCAGGATGCTCACTGTCCCAGAAACATAACCTTGTTCGTTACTATATCTGGGTGCACGTGGTTTTTCCATCCCTGAAATATTCTCTTCCTCTCCACCAATTTACTCCTATAGATCTTTCAAAGCTCAAGTCCCAATTTCCTCATCAGTACTTCTTTGGCCATCTCTATTTATAAGATTCCTCCTTCCTCTGAACACATTAACATTTTCTGAGCATAATATAGATCAGCAGAGAACTTCCATAAGGTCCAATCATCCACCCACCCATCTTCCTGCAACTGTCATCATGTCCTCAATTCCTTCCACTGTTACTAGGGATGAACTCTGCATTCACCTACCTAAGACAGCCTCTCCACTTACCTACTCTTGGCCATTCGCTGACTTTGCTCTAGCAATTCTGCTTCTTTTTTCTGTATCAATTTCTCTATCCCTCCTGGATCATTTCCATCAGCAGGCAAACATGCTGTTATCTTCTCATCTTCAATAAAACAAACAAACCCTCTCTTAATCCCACTTCCAAACTCTCCTAGTATCCATTTTTTTTCTCCTTCACTTCATGGCAAAATTCCTTGGAAAAGTGATCTGTATCCACTGCTCCAACTTCTCTCTTTCTGTTCTCTCTTGAATTCATGCCAGTGAAGCTTAGGTCCCCAACACTCTGCTGAAAATGCTCTTATTAAGGTCACCAAAAGCTTCCATTTCGCTAAATCCAATGTTCAATTCTCTTTACTCACCTTGCTTGACCAGTCATAAGCTTTGAGACCTTGATGACTGTCCCCTATTTGAAACTTTCCTCACTTGGCTTCTAGGATGTCACACTCTTCTATCTCTCTGGCTACTCCCTTCAGTCTCCTTTGCTGGCTCCTACTCATCTCCTAGACCTCAACTTGTAGCAGTGTTCCCTGTCTCAATCCTTGGCCCTCTTCTCTTTTCTATCCACACTCCCTGGATGACATCATCCAGTCACAAGGTTTAAAGTACCATTGGTATGTGGATCCTGTTGGCTCCCAAATTTACATCTTTAGGGGTGCCTGAGTGGCATAGTTGGTTAAACATCCAACCTCTTGATTTTGGCTCAGGTCATGATCTCAGGGTCGTGAGATCGGGCTGCAAGTCAGCTCCGTGCTCAGCTGAGAATCTGCTTGAGATTCTCTCTCTCCTTCTGCCCCACCTCTAAAATAAATAAATAAATAAATAAATAAATAAATAAATAAAATATTTTTTTTTAAAGATTTTATTTATTTATGTGACAGAGAGACAGCCAGTGAGAGAGGGAACACAGCAGGGGGAGTGGGAGAGGAAGAAGCAGGCTCACAGCAGAGGAGCCCGATGTGGGACTCGATCCCGGTACGCCGGGATCACGCCCTGAGCCGAAGGCAGACGCTTTAACGACTGCGCTACCCAGGCGCCCCTGTAAATAAAATATTTTAAAAGCCAAAACACAGTAGGCAAGAAGATCTGGGAATTGTGGAAATGGCCATTCTCCTAAGCATGAGCCATCCAAATCTTTAAGCACCCAAATCCACACTGACCCAGGCTTGGGAATTATTGTTCCAATCCACCCCGACCTGTGCCTACTGCTTGGTACGTTGTTTATTTTGTGCAGTGTTTACATAGATTTATAGAATAATAGTACATAGGTGACACTTCTTGATTGTGTACTATTTGTTATAATCGCCTCTTTTTCCTTTGTCTTGAGAGCAACTTCTGTAGTTCCTCTTCTCCAAACTTCCTTTGAATTGCCAGGAACCTTAGACAGCCTTAATTCTGATGCTGGCTATATTCTGGGTTGAGCTCCGCCTTTCCAGATTCCATACCTAGTTTGCTGTTATTGCTACCAAATATAAGATTAAAAAGGGTTCCGTACAAACCCAGTTAGCAATTCTGCTGTGAGAGCCATTTTAAGTTCTCATTTTATTGACACAAGGAACCTGAGCTTCTTGGCCAAAGTGGCTGATATGAAATGGAAAAGGGTAAAGTGCTGAGTGAGAGTGGGAAAAGTAAGTAATTACAACTCTCCCCACAAAATTCGGGAAAAGGAAATAATCAGACAGTAAAGGAAATTGAGAAATTAAAGAATTTCCCTAACTATCCAGAAAGCAACCCCTTGAAATTGGGATTAAGCTTCATTGTTTAAAAAACTTCAGGGGTTTCTCTTAGCTAAATACTAGAAGGCTTAGGAGAGAATCCCTTTCTGTTGTGTTTTTGTTTCAGCGGGATTCATAAGGGCACATGGTAACCCGGCTGGAAAACACTAAGGGACATCTCCCCTACTGCCAACCCCCTCCCTGACTTGCCACTCACACAGTCCAAGGTTCTTGATCACACACAGATTGCAGACACCAAATAAATTAGGCAGATGGAACTCATACATCAAAGCCACCTCCTTGGATTCCTTTTTGGCCATTGGTGCATTTCCTCTCTCTCTTTTTTAATCAGCCTCATAAATCTGACCCTGACAAGGTCCTACCTCTCCATACCAATAGTCGGAGGTGAGATGGTAATTTGTCCTCAAGCTTTCATTCGCTTCTCCACTCGAGTAACCCTCAATGCCACGTGGCACCCATTCATTACAAGGGCTCAGGTGTGGCTATGGAGAGGTGTGTGCCAAGTCCTGCCAAACGGGTTCCTCCTTCCAAAAGCGCAGGATGGTTCTCTAAGCATCGTGCACATCAGATGATTACACTGCACAGTGCCGGATGAAATCCTTGGCATGCTGACAGCCGTAACGAATACAACACATTATGTCCTCTCCAGAGGATCTCCTTCCTGATCGCTATTCACGTACTGGCTAACAATTACTTGGACCCAAATAACTTTTTCAAGATGGTTATCCAAATCAAGAGTTGAAGGTAAAAACAGAATTGTCCAGGGCGGTGACCTCTCTGAAGTGGAGGCAGGTGTCTGCAGACCTCTGTTGATTTCAACCTTTTCAGGGACAGCTGACTCAATCTTTGTCTCCTGGTCTTGAGAGTATGAATCTGGAACGTTGACCTAGCTCATGTGGGCAAAGGCTGGACTTCTCCTCATTTGCGGAGAACTTCCTTCTGACTTCTAGCAGCTGCCTCTTGGCTGAGTCTTGAGTCCTTCTTGAGTCTTTGCTCTTTTCTCCCTGTCCTTATAAGGAGGCTGTCTCTTTTACTTCTCTCCTCCAGATGCTGTCCACAGTTGGCTTAGTGTCCCCTTGCCGTCTCAGGGCTTCCTCAGCCCCCTGCATAGGGAGGGGAAGGTCCAGGCCCTCCCTGTATTCTTCTAACATGATTGGTACCCATAAAATGCAATAACTATGGGCAGTCATGTCTACAGAGGCATTTCTATCTAGTCCATTTAAAGACCTTGAGAAATGGAAATACCTTATCGTACTCTGGCAGCTTATTTTGGCTATTCACAAAATAGCATTAAACCTCTTTTATGGGCTTGTAACAGAAGTGCCTATTGAAAGAGCATAATGGTTTCTCATACTTTTGCCCATCATTCCACCAATACTATAGACTATTTATGTTTTTAGGGGTCTTATGGTAGACCTCTGTGCTTTTCATTAGGGCACAATCCTTGGGAGAAGGATGGTCTGTACTGTGCGTAGGATTATGGCTTGCAAATGTGAGCAGTAACCAAATATTACTGTTGGAGATGATAAAAGACAAGAGCCGCCATTCATATCTGGAGACCTTACCATAGGTCAGCCTTTATACTATATCTCTAAGTGTTTTATATTCTCTGTGGATTTGATCCCCACAGCAACCCTAAGAAGAATTTTACTACTTGGATCCCCATTGCACAGATGAGGAAACAGAGGTTTGGAGAGGCTATGTAAATCCCTCTTCCCCACAAAAACAAAACAAAACATGCTAGAGTTTGAACCCAAGTCTTTCTGACTCAACATCCCAGACGCTATTGTCTCTCTATATGTTCCGATACCATATCCCTGGCTTCCCTGCCTTGGCTGAGGGATGTGCATTGTCTTGGTGCTTGAGTGCCTACGAGGAGGCCTTGACCTGAATCTCTCAGTTCTTCCAGCTACACTTCCCCTAAGCAATCTTATCCAGCCCTGAGAATTTAAATATCAACATACTTCTAACACCTATATGCTGACATCTCTAAAATCTAAATCTTCGTTCCAGACTCCTTCCCTTCCTCTCAGGCTCATATAGCCAACTGAGATTTCTAAATGGCATCTCACGCCTAACAAGTCCAAAACAGAATTTTCACTTCTCCCCAAGTATGCCTGACTTCCCATACATGATACCGCGGTTCAAACAGACCAGAAATGGAGGCATGGTTCTTGAGTTCTTTCCCTCATCTGGACTCGCAGTATTTCTGTGACTTTGACCTCTACCCACTTCTCTGCTTCTGCTGCTGTCCCTTAGTCTAAGCTACTAATACCCTTTGTCTAGACTATTGTAATAGACTCCTGACTGCTTTCCCTGCTTTCACACCTGCTGCCCCCAGCCCCAATTCGTTTTTCACATAATCTTCTGAGTGACATTTAAAATGAAAATCAAATCATGCTCCTCCCTGCTTAGAACTCTTCAAAGGTTTTCTTTTGACTAAAGTCCAAATTTCAGAGTGTGGCCTTCAGGGCCACACACGATCTGGTCCTTGACTAACCCTGCAACTGAATCTCATACCACTCATGGCCTCACTCCCTGCTCTCTAGCCACAGTGGTCTCTTTTCAGTTCCTCAGTAGTACAGAGCTCTTTCATGTCTCAGGACCTTTGCACTGGGTGTTCCCTCTACTTGGAACATTCTCTCCCTGGCCCATAGGTGCTCAATAAATGTTAACTGAGGGGGGCCTGAGTGGCTCAGTCATTAGCGTCTGCCTTTGGCTCAGGTCATGATCCCAGGGTCCTGTGATCAAGCCCCTCATTGGGCTCCTTGCTCAGCAGGAAGCCTGCCTCTCCCTCTGCCTGCTGCTCCCCTGGTCATGCTTGTGCCCTCTCTCTCTGACAAATAAATAAATAAAACCTTTAAAAAAATAAATGTTAACAAATGAGAACAGTAGTTTGCCTCTCCTACAAGAATTATATAAATAACATGAAAAAATCATGTCATTAGTAACTTATTTAGCCATTTGTATTTATGACATATAAATGATATGAGCTTAATATAAGTAGGCTATGGGTTTTCTGAAGCATGTTTATATGTTTCCATGAATGGAGTAGGGAGGAAAAGGGAGAAGGGGGTGGGGGTGGAAGGAAACATATTTAACATGTGGTAATCATGAATCCTGTGGAGTAGAAGTTGATATCCCTGTTTTTCCAAACTTAGGTGATTTGGGGAGGTTAGGTAACTGGCTAAGAGTGAGCAGGTAGGAAGCAGTTGTCTGGAATTTACAGGTGGTCTGACTCCAGTGCCTCCGTATGGTTCCCAGATCCTGGTGCCTGAGAGCAGACACAGCTGAGGGAGGACGTTCAAGGGTAAGAAAAGGGGAGACACCTGGCAACACTAGCTCTTTTGCTCGGGCAGTGGCTCAGGCTGCTGTGAATTGGAGAGACTGAACATGTTCTATCCAAGTCTATGCTCGTTGTCAAACATGGCCTAAATGAGCTGCATTAGACCTCAACTTCAAAACCCAGTACACATACACACACACACACACGCACACACACAGATAAGGCGGGGAATACAGTTACGTATGGCAATTAATAAGCCACCATCTGCTAAAACATCCCACTCCGAGTGGGATTTAACATGGTTATGGGTTTCTTTGAATGTGTGTGTGTGCGTTTTTCCCACCATATGTGTTTAAAGGCTCCAAAAAGGAAACAGCTTAATCCAGAAATGTGAAAGAGAATGGTGACATTCTGTGGTGTGTCACTGAAATGAGAAACTTATCAGGCACCATCTATTTTGGGGGTTTTGTGGTATTTTATGGTTCCAGGCTTCGAGTTAGTGACAAAATGGCACTGCCAAGATGACTTACCACATACGTGGGGTGGAGAAGAGCACTGTGGTAGGCACTGCTTCTAAAATTTCCTTTTGGCTTTGCCCTGGACTGAGTTGACACACATACAGAAAATATCCCTTCTCCTCCAAGGCCTAACTGAGAAAGCGTCTATTCTACTTGGCTTACCTATATTCTTCCCAACGGAAACGAATCCCTCTGTACCAGATTTTCCTGTGTGAACCTCTGATGGCGCTCATCCCAGGCAACCCTTCCTGTAGCCTCTTGGTTTCTATCTTTCTCCTCCACTGACCTAATGTTCCCGGAGGGTACAGCTGTGGTGTTTTTCATCTCTGCATAATCCAGTGGGACCTAACACAGTAACTCACTTTGGAGGTATTCAATATCTGTTGTTGAATGAAAATAAAATTGTTTCAGGGAAACACTGTAGGATGGCGACTCTAACCCAAGATACCTCAGTTATTTGCAGAAATGACATATTGTAGATTAACAACATAATTGATTCTGTCCTTATGTTAAAGGCTAAAAAAAAGTGTGATATTGTAAAAAAAAAAAAAAAAATCCTCATTCGTTATGAAAGCCAGGGCGTGGTTTTGGTTAAACTGTATGGTCTGAATCCTGTGGAATCTAAATGTTTGAAATGAGCGAGGATATTGCTTTTGGTCTCAGGGTTGGGGCAAAGAATATTCATGGTTAGCATGGGTGGCTTAGCATAGGTGTGTCAATAAATCATTGCCATAGCTCTGTGATAATTGGAGATCTGTGTGTGTGTGTGTGTGTGTGTGCGTGTGCACACGCACATGCACAGACCTTTTATAAGGAAATATTTATTTAAGAGCTTCCTGACTTTTAAGAGAAATGCAATGAGTGTCGCAAAGCACCTAGATATTATGATAGTGTGTTTGCAGAAGACAAAAGTATTTTGTTTTCTAAATATTTAAACATGGCCAACACATCAGTTGGGATGTTTAAATGTTATGGGAATAAAGAAGGACTCCAGAGTAATATAGCAGATAATTCTCTCCAACCTAGAAAGGAGAGTTGGAAGCTGAAGGATGGCATGATCAAAGTAATATTGGAGAAAGAGGCATTTGGCAACAGTATGCAGGATAACTGCACACAGGGCTGCTCCTGGAACCATGGGGGCCAAGGTGGAAGCTGTAATAATAATAATAATCCCCTGTACCGTGATGGAGGCATCGTGATGGCCCGTGATAGAAATGTAGAGGAAGGATTGGGTATGAAAGACATTTTGAAGGAAAAATCTCTGTGATTTTTGTGAAGGTGATAGATGATTCTAAAATATTGAGTCGGAGTGACTTGAATGACTTGTCAATATCAAGGAAGGAGGAGTGGGGAGGGGCAGCTGGACACAGGGGAAATAGGTGAGTTTGCCTTTGGACACAGGGAATTCAGTAATCCAGTGAGACACCCCGATGGCAATTCCCTGGCTCTATCCCTGTCCTTTTCGGACATTGTGGTTCTCTGAGGGATGCACTGGGGATATCAGATCTGGAGATGGCAAAGAGGAAATTTAAGACAGGCGAAGAACCAGCTAAGTTTGAAAACATCGAGGTCACAGCGCAGCCTCAGCTGAGACCTGCCACACCGTTCTGGTGGGATATTTGATCTCCTACATCCTGACTCTCTCCCAGGCCCTCAGACGCTGACTGTATGCTGCCTTCCTCTTCTGCTTCTAGTCATCTGCAAGCACGTGGCTTGTCGTCGGGCATGAGAACATGTCAGCTTTACGATTTAAAAATGTAGAAAAAAGTTCTTATTTTACGGTGGTCCCAAATATGAAAGCCTCCAAGCTTCTGAAGTAGATATATAAATCAAAGAAGTATATTCTGACTGTAATGCCAATATCTCTGATCTAATCCTCCTGGTAAAGTTTAACTCATCCTTTGGAACTAACTCGGAAGTCTCTAACTTCCCTCCCCGGGCAGTTCGTTTTTTGAGTATCCATGTTCCCACCACACTTTGTTCTCATTGCTGCTAGAGCACACGGAGCAGTGGATGTGACCGACTCGGGCCACTAGGCTGGGAGCATCTTGAAGATGGGAACCGTCCATTCATCTTCGTATCCCCACTCCCGTGACAGTGTGGGGGTTAGTGGGTGACACTGCATTGTCGGAAATATCCAGAAGGGAAATTTTAAGAACGTGGATGGTGCAATGTGCAGTTGCCGTGGCAAAGCCTGTGTCCACATCATATGTCTCATCCCTGCTGAGGCTGTTAGCGCTGGTACCAGCAGAGGCAGCACTCATTACATGCTGCCGGCCCATATTTGTAATGTGTGACATTTTTTATGAAATACTATCAAGGGTAATCCATCATAGAGTAACCTTTGGATTATATGCTGAGACCGGTCTTAAGCATAGGCATAAATGAACTTCAAAAATAATGCTATTTTCTAAGAAGGGTATGATCAAGGACTTGTGGCTAGGAAAATAAAGCAGAACATTATGTTCTTTAAAGTTAAACAAAAGTGCCTGAAAAAGAGGGTTCCTTATGTCTGTTTCAGCTGGGGACAGGGCTATTGTGTGACGACAATCAGGTGGCTCTGAAATGTGGCAGGCTATTTGTGTCTTGTAGGGCATAGTGTATGAAAATGGGGTGAGGGCTCGCCAAGGGTTTGATCACCCTTGGGGCTTGCAAGGTTTGTGATCACCTTCTCTTGAGAGGCTTTTTTTTTTTTTTTAAAATAAAAGGACACGTGACAGCTTGAGTGAATTTCAGATGTCCACGGTAGGCTTACGGTTAAAGGTATTTCTCTCTGCGTATCCATAAAGATCTAGGATTTTACACACATTATAGAGTATAAATAAAAGAAGGCTTCTAAGTCTCATCATTTTTGTGTAAATCCAGATAAGCCTCCTTTGATGAGCTTAGCGTTTCCTGTTAAGGAAAAGCTTATAGGTGAGAGAAACACTAAAATTATAATTCTTTGTCTTCCTTAATTAGACTAGAGCTCCCCATAGATCTTGCTGAAGCTGTGAGAAAATCCAAGCAATAATTCGCACTGTCAGGTCAGCAGATATGGGCACAGGGGTCCGATATGACGGAAGGATTTGCTTAGGTGACCTATCTGTGAACTAAACAGCTTGGAAGAGGTATACAACCTTCGTTGGAAATACACGCGCTAAAGATGCTGAGCACAAAGGGCAATGAAAATAAATCCCAGCAAGATTCTTATTCTATCTTTACAGATGTCATTCTGGGGGAAGTATATAAATCCCATTAATACCAGTTGATGTGGGACACTAATTAATAAGTCTCATTAAATCATGGAGTAATGACATTTAGCATCTAATGAATGCCTCATAATCTCTTGATCATTAATATTTTACAGCATAAGAACATAAGAATCGGCATCCCCGGGCTCGTGCAGCATGGTTTTCGGTCCCTGACATGGCCCCAAGGGTATTAAGTGGCACAAGGGTATTGCACCTCTGTTGTAAGACTACACAAAGCAGTTGAATCTTTCAGCAACCCTGGGCTCTATCGTTTCCTCGTTTTAGTGAATGTGAATCTGTCATTTTCCCTATTTAACATCTATGGGCTGTACAGCGCCCTGGAAGAATGGAAGGGAGCTGAGATGTGGACCTTGTTGTGTAGCCTTCCTTTCTTGTTGACCCTCCCATTCCATGCAAGAAACTTGCATGGGAGAAAATCATTACTTTGATTTATTACTGGGGGCTTGCTTTATTCAAATGCAATGATCACCTCACAGAGCAGGTGCCATTGCAAGGGTTTATTGATCCTACGCTCTTCTAGAAATTCTAGGAGGCCGTCACTCTGCCGGGAGATAGAGGTGGTCAACAAAAAAGAACTCAGACTCAGAGCAGGCTGGAGGGAAGTGGGAGAAAATCCCTGGCCATCGTTCTAACGCTTCAGTGACACTCGGTGCCTTTTTTTTTTTTTTCTTTCTCCAGAATAGGGGCTGGAGGAGAGAGAACGCTTAGAGGTTGCAGTGGGCATGGGAGAGGGAGAGAGCACCGGCAGACAGCTGCCAAGGGGTCCAAGAGGCTGCATCCTTCAGGCGTCGACAGGAAGGGTCCTCAGCTCTAGATCACGATTCCAAAGAGTTAAATTTTACCACGTAGCCGGATCAGGATGGGATTTGCTTCTGGGTACAAAACGGGACACTGATCAAAATCAACTTGGACAAGTGACAAGACCGAGTCTGATGTCGGTGGATGTCTTTTAAGGTCGTTGGAGGGGAGAGGACGGGAGGCAGTGTGCTCAGGGGTAGGTGGAGAGAAGCTTCGAGTTCAGGGCAGGGCTATAAAGGGACACGGAGTCTGCAAACAGCGAGACAACGAGTGGGGAAAAGAGAGAGAGGAAGAGTTGAAGAAAAGTAGGGGGAAGTGGGGACAGGGTTAGGGGAGAGAGGAGGATAGGAGAGAAAAGTGAGGGCGGTGGGGAGGGATTAAAAGGGAAGGGGGATCGCTGGAGAGAAGGGCGGGCGGCAGGCTCGAGAGGTGGAGAAGAGGCGAGGGGACCGAGAGGGTGGGGGGCGCCGACAGGCAGGCGAGGGGCTGGGGAGAAGGAGGAGGGCTCGAAAGTACGAGCGGCGCGGGGGGCTGCGGGGAGCAGGGGGGCCTGGAGGGCGGTCGGAGGCGAGCCGGGAAGGGGGACCCGGAGCGAGCCGGGCCGGGAGCCGAGGGCGGGGAGGCCGCGGGAGGGAGGTGGGGGGCAGGTGGGGGAACGCAGGAGGGAGCGCGGAGGAGAGCCGAGGCCAAGTGCATTGTGTCTGGCGGCGGCGCGCGAGCCCACCGGCGGCTGCGGCGGGGCGGGAAGCCATGGAGCCGCGGGCGCTCGTCACGGCGCTCAGCCTCGGCCTCAGCCTCTGCTCCCTGGGGCTGCTCGTCACGGCCATCTTCACCGACCACTGGTACGAGACCGACCCCCGGCGCCACAAGGAGAGCTGCGAGCGCAGCCGCGCGGGCGCCGACCCCCCGGACCAGAAGAACCGCCTGATGCCGCTGTCGCACCTGCCGCTGCGGGACTCGCCCCCGCTGGGGCGCCGGCTGCTCCCGGGGGGCCCGGGGCGCGCCGACCCCGAGTCCTGGCGCTCGCTGCTGGGGCTCGGCGGGCTGGACGCGGAGTGCGGCCGGCCGCTCTTCGCCACCTACTCGGGCCTCTGGAGGAAGTGCTACTTCCTGGGCATCGACCGGGACATCGACACCCTCATCCTGAAAGGTGAGCGGCCGGTGCGCCCTGCGCCCTGGGCGCCCGCGCGGGGAGTGCAGCCCGCGGCTCCCCAGGGGCGCGCCGGTCCCTGCGGCCACCTCCCCGCCGCGGCCCCGCGCTTCGCTCCCAGGATCATTTTTTCATCCTTCCCGGCCGCCTCCTTTCTTCATTTCTCTCCCTTTCTTGACCACCCCTTCCTCCCTTCTTCTCTCTCTCGCTCTTCTTTCTTTCCATGACTCTGTTCTTTCCTTCTCATCCTGCTCTCCCTCTTCTCCTTCCCTCAAGTCTGGGCTTTAGCACCCCCCTCCCCGCCCCGCTTTTATCTGCTTCTTTCCTTCCTTTGCCTCCTTTCCCCTTTTTCCTTTCCTTTCCCCTCATCCTTTGCTGTCTTTGTACACCTGCCTGACTTGGAATGCAGGTGTAGGTTTTCTTGAGGTTGCTCCCCTACGGAGGGTAACAATAAAAAAGACCCGACCTTTCCCAGCCCGGCACCTCAAGTTGTGCTTTCCTTTTAGAAATACCTTCGAAAGAAAAGTGGTGCAAGTCTCAGAAGTGGCGGAAAGGGGCTTTTTCTTGTATTGTGCTGATGTTGGCATTAGACGGAACTGGTGTGGCCATCCCAGTCTGGCAGGCTAATGGGAAGCAAAGGAGGCCCGAGACCTTCTTCCCAACCCCAAAGTGCAGGGTTTCCTGTTGATTAGACCTCAGATAGCATTCATGCATTGGTGAGGCAGTTGAACACAGATAGGACATCTACTTTTTCCCAACCTTCCTGGTCACTCCACACACCATCCTCAGTGTCTAGGCGCACTAGGGTGAGGGGAGGAGAGACGTGCCCAAGCCCTTGAAAGTGTAGCTCTCTGGATTTGGCGTGAGGTCTCTCGTGTGTGTGATACCTTGGAAGGTTGCTCTTGTTGTAGTTTTGGGTTTGGTCCTAAGTTGTAGAGCATAGGTTTACTCCTCTGAAATCTATGCCACACCCGGCTCCCGGGCGTGTAATCAGAAGTTTGATTTTTTTTGTTTTGTTTTGTTTTTTGGTAATCTCATTCATGCAAAAATATTCAAGGGACAATCCCATTGGTGAAGTTTCCTTCTAACTTTCAAAGCTCTACTCTTAATATAAATTCTTTTCCTCTGAAATGAAAAAAAAACCTAAACCCCTTCTTTCCCTTGGACTCATTATTGTAAAAAAAATAAAAAGTCTAAAATCACTGCATTTTAGTATTTAGTAGCCATTTAGGAAAGCCAGCGAACAGACTTGTGTGGAATTACAGTGTGGAATGGGATTACATGGAAAGGAGGGGGTTAATACCATTTAGGCCTTCAGAGTCCTGTTAGTTGGCATATTCTCCATTTCTCATACATGTCAACTTCCTCCTTCCCATGGCTAGCTCAGCTGGGGACTGCCATCTGAAATCTGTCTATGCATGGAAGGACTCCAGCGCTTTTTTGGGGTGGGGGTGGGGGAGAAGATACAGTAACCTTCCTTTGGAAAGTGTACCTTTTTCTTTCTTCTCCTAACTCACATCCAAATCTGCTTTCACCTCATGAAGATGCTGCATAATTGATTCTGATAGCAGCATAGTACATGAACAAACTGTAAAAGCTGGATTTGGAGGCTCAGTTATGGCATGCTCATTTAGGCAAGGCAATTTTGAAAGCTAAGCAGTGTCGGCTGTCTTTGGAAACCACAGAGCTGCATTGCCTTACACTCTTTCTATGCCTACAGTAGTTGATTGCATGTAAATTGCATCTGAGGAACGCCTGAAACAGCAGGGCAGAATCTAACCCAACAACAGGAGAGGGACCTCCACAGGATACTGCACATTCCCCACTTCTGGAAGTGCCCTGGTTAGCTGAGGTGCCCAGCTCTGGGGTAGTCCAGGTTCAAATAATCCTAATCTTAAAGGGTCTTTAGAGGTCATTGAATCCAATCTCCCACCTATTGTTCAAAATCCCTTCTTCTACAGTCTTTCTGGCAAATGTTTGTCCAGCCTAGCACTTCCATAAGATTCCTACCCTAGTTAAAATCATATTTTTCTCATCATGGATGCAGTATTTTGGATTAAAACAGTATCAGCTTTGTAATATTAATGGTGTTTAGCTAATCCTTTGTGCAAAACAGCGAAGGGTTCTAGGCTGTAACCAGAAGACATGGGCTCCATTGTTGGCTCTACTACTCAGTTGCTGTGTATCGTCCAAGAAGTGTCCAGACCTCATTGGCCTTCAGTTTTCTTGTCTATGATATTAGGAAAGCTGACTCTTCTTTGGGGAATTTTCTAGTTCTAAAATTTAACATTGTTGTAATAACTGTAAATTTAGCTTTCTGGGAAGTTAATGACCTGACATTATTACAACATGAGGAGTTTGGAGAAAATGACAGATATCAGTACATGATATAATTTGTTGTTTGGGAGATGGCCAAAAATGCTTCGAGTACTTTCAACATTGCAACTAACCTACCTTGGGCTAGTTACATAACCCTTCTGGATCTCCATTTCATTACCTATGAAATGAATAGGCAAAACGAATGGCTTTGAAATTCTATAATTCTAGAAATAATTTGATTTTGGCATCCGTATTAAGTAAACATTATTACCTTTGTTTCGGCATCTGACGTTAGTGGCTGTGGCATGAATTTCTTAAATGAGTCATATGTATCTAGCAGTTGACATCTCATCTAATTTAAAAATGTAGGTAACTAGGGTCTTCTGGTCTATTTTTACTTTCTTCTCTGAATTACCTTGTTTATGAGTTTTAACATTTAGAAATTTTAATCATAAGAAATGAAGAAAAATAGCCTCATATGGGAGAGTGGGGTGAGGTGGGCAAGGGCCCCAGAACTGCCTGGAGTATTTAGTGAGTTTTGAGAAAAAAAGAGATGAGCTGTTCTTCATAGGACTCAGAAGGCAAGGCCTGGAAGTGAGTAAAAGTTGCAGAGAAGAAAGTGTGAGTTGATAATATGGAAAGCATTCTCACAGTTGGAATTATTTGCATCTCATGTTACTGGAGGCCAGGCGAGTATTTCTGAGAGATGTATCAGAGACAGAAACAGTCCATGTAAGCAATGAGAGATTAGTTTATAAATGAAATGTATAGACTATCTCTTCTTAATCTACTTAAGAGAAATCACATGAGCCAGAAAAGCATCCTTCTCAATGGGACAAGTATTCGGGAAAAATCACCAAACCCAAATTGTCATCCTTCATTATGATTCTAGTTCACTTCTAGCCCAGAGTGACCCTAGAAGGTCTAGACTGGACCTCCGAGGAGGACCTTCAATAGGAATGGTGGTAAAGTTATTGCTAAATGCATTCAAAACCAAGACTAGAACCCTGTGCTACTCTACCAGGCTGACAAAGGACCATTCACCAGCACGGTTCGAACACAATTGTTTTTCCAGCTTCAAGTCCTCTTCCTAGCACTGCATTGACTAGACCACATTTCACTCTCTTGCCCTTTGGAATAACTTGCAAAGTCTTTAGAGAGATTAGGTTCACATGATATTCCCATAGTTTACTATCCAGTGCAGTAGATGCCCACTGAAAGCCTACTACGTGCAAGGTTATGAGCAAGATGTGGCACATGGGGTACTTTTGTGCCTGAGTTGGTCAGTTGATTCTAAATTCTTCTCCCATATAGTTCCTTCTTGCAGCTAACTTTTGATGCTAGGGAAGCTGTGCTGGTCAAAGTAAGTACTGTATGCAAATCAAGTCATCCTCCACTTAGCAATCGGAAGGATATAAAAGTTGAGAGACCTAGTTGCAGAAACTTGAGAGAATGGACTTAAAGCGTAGAGCTTCCGGCCCCTCTGTGCTGCCACTGGAACTGTTAGACGTTTGAAAGAAACCCGTCCATGTAAAAGACAGGGGAAGCCAGTAGAGCAGGTGGACGTGGCGTGGATTATATAAGAAGCTCCAGAAACGAGAAGAGATGACCTAAAGATAGGTTCTTCATTTATTCATTCATCTGATTTATTCACTCGACAAATACATACTGGATGTCAGGTATTGCTCTAGGTGTAGAGGGTACAGGAGTGCTTAAATGGATTCAAATGTCTGTCCTCATAGAGTTCACATCAAGTGGTGGAGTTTCTAGTGGGTAATAATGTAGGAACCACCCTTGGTAGGTAATGGGACGAGCACGTGGGGAGGGCTGCTAGCACTGGTAGGCGAATGACGGAGGATACGGTGCAAAGTGATGTAGCGCTCTGCCCTTTGGGGGATGCCAGCTCTTCTGTTCCAAGTACAGCTCTTCTGTTTAAACTACTGGATGAACATTCAAATAGAAGGACAGATGGAAGGAGACTCACTTGGAAACATTATATAATGCTTCTTTCAGTTACTGAAAACACTGATTTTAATAAATAAACATTGATGAGACTTGTGAATCCATTATGTAGAACTTTGGAGAAATGAATTTTGAATGGGGATTAGTCATTGAAATTATATCAAAAGTTCCAACTGTTCTTACTAGTCTTCACTTCAATTTTCTGAATTTTTTTAATTAAAATTTTTCATTAAAAACAATTAGGATTACATTTCGAATATATGTACCTTGTCGATGTAAATCAAATTCTAATATTACACATTGCCTGCAATAAACAAAAGGAAAATTAATGTTGCAGTGTTTTTTAATGAAATTTAAAGGGGTAGAATTTCAGAAATGCGAAGATGATAATTCTGTATGCATAATGTTAACTTGTATAAATCATTTGGGATTGAATTCTTGAAACTTGAAATAAAACATGTCCTTGTGGTTTCAGAAGCATTTTTCATCTAATGAGATAAACAGAGATATCAAAGACAGTGGGACACACATACTTTGTCATTTTGTTCTCTGCAAGAGAAAGAAAGTAGGAAAATTGGTAGGAATTCATTGGATCTGCTCTTTACTCTGCTAATGATTTATCTGTTTCCCCTGTTGCTTATTTTCCATGAAATTAATAGTCCGTACAGGACCCACCAAGTTCTACCTGACACAGAAATAGATTGATGCGTTCCTTCAGCTCATTTGTAGACCAAAGTATCACTTGTGTTAGAATAATTATCGCCCAAGAGCAGATGATCTAGGAAAGTTGAGAGGCCAGCACTGTTTCTCCTCTCTGACCCGTTGGCTCACATATTGTTCTCAGATCTTGTCTTGAACCGGAAGATGCTGCTTGCAAAGAGACTCCTCAATTTTGGGGGTGTGGGGACATCGTTAGGACTTTCTTTCTCTTTCTTTACTTGGAAAACAAGTGGTCTCTGAAATTGTTTTGAGATCCTTCTATATAATTTTATTTATTCATTTTTAAATTATGTGCATGGACCATATCAACACAGGCATCATAAAACACAGACGAAAGCAAATTTTGAAGGAAGGTGGTAATAGATATCAACACAAGTTCAACTATTTTCACCGTACGTTCCAGAAGATTGCTTGGATACCCCCTGGCATGTGCAGACTCCCCTTTGAAGAGGGCGTCTCTCACTGCTCATTAGCAGAGCCAAGTTTCTCATCTGAGCCAAGAAAGGAGGGATTTTTCCTATCCTGGCTGAACTTTCCGGGGGGTCTCCCAGTGCACTGTTATGTCACACACATCCATCTTGCACAGGGGAGAGAAGATGCATTTTATTTCTGTACCCTTTCTGACACCAGGCGCCGTATTAAATGAGCCCTTTTTGATTCAACAACCGCCAGCTCATACCACACAACTCTTAATGACTAGATTGTGGTTTTGTCGCGAAGTGTTTTGAGGCTGAACGCAGCCAAGAGTCGTACTTTGATTCAACACAGTCTACTGCTAGCGTCCTGAAGGTTATCTTGAATAGAAATTAAATTCTTACTTGCCTCTCTGCTCTCAAAAAGAGATACTTGCTTAAATTCTTTCCATCTGCACACAGGAATTGTCTTTTAAAAGTGACTTAGAAACACAAGTGTGGATGGGGTTTTAAGTGGTTTGGGATCAGAATTGCCAGAATCAATGACATTTGTATCCACTGTGTCTCATGGATAACATTTAGCAATGACTTTGACGGGGAGAAAGGAAGAGTTTTGGCTATGTCATAGAAAGTTCACATCCAATTATATCCAAGTTGCTGTGATTTTTTTTTTTTTTCCTTAGCTACTGATTTTTCTTCTCCAAAGCTCAAAAAGAGCCCTCAAACCCCATCAGGCCGACTGCTGGTAACTGTAGGTGTTCTTGATTGCCTCAGGAGATAAGCTTTTGTTAGGGGTGCATCTGGACGGGAAGATCCTTTGAGGGAGAAAGGGAGACACTCCCCCCCCCCCCCCCTGCTAAGCTGGGGCCCAGGAGGAGTGGGAACATTGAAGGCATTTAGGCAGGTCATAGGGTTTCTCAACCGCTAAGCAAGAATGAACTTTCCTTTGATCTCTGTCATACCTGAAGGGCAGTGAACCCCAGATTATTGATCTGTGACCTCTGCCAAGCCAGCTGTGATCTCGGGGTGGCTGTCTCCTGATTCCCTTGGCCACCTTCTCTTTCAGGGAACTTCCTCTGTCCTTTCATACTCAGTTGTGTGGACATCTGGGTTCTATGTTCTGGTACTATTTGCTGGATAAAAGAATGAAAATAATCAGATTTGGTCATCCTCTTCACTTGCCACCCCCTTGCAGAAGCAGCTGGTGAACTAGAGAGGAGAAATTGAAAACAATCAAACTGGAGGATGGGCAAATACTTCAAAGAGCAGACAGGTCTCCTTTGGAGTAAAACATGAGCTCAGCATGTTGGGGCGGTTCAGCTAAGATCATTTGAACCATGTAGGCTTGCTTCAGGTTAAAAAAATTAGTTTTCCTATAGTTATTATTTAGAAAAAACAAAACCCACCAGAACATTGACATTGCCTAAAGCTTTGTACAATGGCTGTAAAGATTTTTATCAAAATAAAGGCATCTGTAAATAGAAAGTGGACTTTATCTTCAAAAGCTGATAAAATTTATGACAGTTGATTTTTTTTCACGTTCTTATAGTGTTTCCCTGTGGTTAAGAGTGATTGCAGTGATTAATCTATTTTATTGCAAGTTTTAACTAAAAGGATGTAACTGAACTTGGAGCATCAGAGACTCGGCGTCTGAAGCTGACAGCCTTTGTTTGCTGCAGGGTAACTGGAAACTATATGCTGTGTTCCATCTTTCTTGAAATTCAGCCAGATAAATTGATTGCAGACCTAACAATAATGTCGTGGGGACACCCATCAGCGACTGCATTAGCAAGTGAAAAAAAGGGGAACAATACAAACCATATTTTAGTTTCTGTTATCTCAAATTACTGAGGATACCTGGAATTATTTTCTATAACTTGCTAGATATCCCCCAGTGTTCAGACTTTTTGATATTTTGTTCACAGGTAAAAATCAATCAACTAATTTCTCCTCGAAGAACCTAAAGGTGTTCTGTGTTCCCTTTTGGTCTTCTCCAAGTAATTTGTTACTATATAGGTACTCAGGGAAAAGATTCCAGAAATGTAAGTGGGAAATTCTGAATGTATCGAAAATTTCAGAAGGCTTATTTGTCCCTTTGCAACAGGTCACTCAATTGCAAATCAACACTGATGCTTCCATCTGCCAAGAAACACTGACATGCAGACTTCGGGTCTATCACAGTGGAACAGGCAGGATGGGGAGAGTGGGGGGTGGTGGGGAGGGCTATATTTGGCTTCGATCTCTTTTGTTTACATTTTAAGGACTTTTTATTTGGTGTAGGGGATGTGAGCACTTGCTTCACTCAACAATCAGTCAACAAATGTTACTGAGTGTTGGAAAGGAAAGGCTTTTGAAGATAAGAGCCTGCTCAGTGAAAACTATGGGTGCTCTGTCTTCCTGTCTTGTGGGGTTGCGTTTCCCTAATCATACCCAGAGCAGCGAGGAAGGAGGTCTGGGTAGGTGGTGAATTTGACTTTAAATGCCATTTCTTAAGTTCTCACGAGTTTGAAAACCGCTTATAGTGATGTTTACGGTTGTCATGGAACGTTAAGCCTGTGCATCCCGTTAAATGGTACTCAACGAAGTTATCCTGAGAAACAACAGGAGTGATCACTTGCATGTGATTGAGAAATTATGATACCGACCGTCGCAGTGACAGTTTGATATCGCAGGAGAAAACTGTAGGGGAGAAGAAACCAAAAATATAATTGAGCCGAGGCCAACTGGGGCTCAGTATTTGTTTTATGCCACTGATGCCTCGGAATCCCTTGGGCCAGGTCACTTCATTCTTCGTATGGAACGTATTGTAAGAGACCTGGGTGTTCAGACAATGGAAGTATTGGTTGGAGGAAGCTGAAACTCACAAGTACCAGACAAATAATGAGATAAGCTGAAGTAAGGAGTGGCAGGAAAGTGACAGTGACGGCTAACATGAACGTTTCTGAAAAACAGTGTCTTTTGTTCAAGAGTGGAAACAAAATAAAACCAAAGACTCAAGGAAAGCGTTTGCTATTCAGCAGTAAAAGATAAAATCTAGCCGGAAGATGTCCACCGAAGAAGATTCAAAATCATGTTGTCATTCTTTCCTTTTTTTTTTTTTTTTTTTTGTTGTCTCAAGAATTCCCTCTTTCTGGAGGAAACTCAGATTGGTGGGAGGAAAACGGGTGAGCACATGTAGAATCAAAGATCCACAGAGTTGAAAGGAACTTTGAGTGGTGATTCTCACCCCCTTTTATCGCTGTGATGCCCGTGATAGAAGATCTTCACATGTGCCACCGGGGCCTATCAATTTCCAGCCGACCAGCTCAAATTCCCTCCTTTTCTTTCGGAAGGTGTCTTATCAGAATGTCTGTGAGAGAGGGGATGTCGTAATCAGCATCATTTTGAATTTGTTTTAATTTATAAAACAGTCTACCATGTGGGTAAGGGAGGCCCTTCAGTCTTGTATAGAAGAAGCTTAGAGACACCCAGTCTGACTGGCAGTGAGAGGGGGGGGCTTTATCTACATTGCGTATTTTTTAGGGGTGGAGGGTTGTAAGGGGAGCTGATGGATATTGTATGCATGGATGCTTTGGTCCCCCAAAGTCACCCCCAGACATCACTGCTGATTTGGAAATTTGGGAGATGTATAAAGAACTTATTACCTGTTTGTCTTCTGAACTGGTCCCGACACACCTGATTTGGGAAAAATCTTAAAAAATGACAGGAGAAATCATATAGAAGTTCAGTTTTGCATGCCCTCCAAATGTGACACAGTTATTGAAATAAATACGTCTGAGAGCCCCTGAGAGGCAGAGTCCTTCCCTAGTCTCTAAGCCACACATACAGATGATTCTGCAGTAATATTTTGATTATGCCATGGGGGAAACTGAGTGCTTCTTACTAACAGGCCCCAGATTTTCATTTTGGAAATTTGTGGCACGGGTACTCTTTAGAGCATATTTTTATTTCTAAACTATGACAGAGTTTTTGTTTTAGCATGCTTCCAGTTCTAGTTATAGGTTAAAATGGCAGACATTTCCCCCCTCCCCCCTGGCCAAGTACTCTATATATGTAATTTTCTAGAGTTGTTTTTATTTCTAAAAAGGTCAGGTACAGTAGCATTTCTGATCAGTAATGAAACATTATAATTTGAGCTATGGGTCTAATTTTTAAAAATGCAATTAATAAAGTGCTTGATAAACATCTGCTTACATAGGTGGGTTTATCAGTTAAGGATCTCTTAGTGCCAAATAACAGAAAACCCAAATAAAAATGGTTTAACCTATAAGGAAAATGTATTATCTCCCATAACAAGATGTCTGGAGGAAGCCTGTACCCAGGCTGATTAAAGATTCAGTGCTGTTGGGCTTTAGTAGTCCCAACATGGGTGTTTTTACCTTCAGGCATGTCTCTTCCTGGTCACAGTAGTGCCATGAGTCACTTCCTTACACAGTGACAGTTAAGAGGCTAGGAAGGAAGGGAGGCCATGCCCCATTTTGTGAACCTTTTTTATAATAAGTGTAATTTCTCAAAGGTCTCTGAGCAGACTTTCCAGTGGTCTCATTGGGGATACCATTGTCACATGACCATTCCTAAACCAATCCCTGGCAAGTGGAATGGAGTTATCATAATTTCCTTAGACCAATTAAGTTTCCCCTTGGCCCTGGAGAAGGGCCCAGTCTCCCCAGGGAAGCATTTGGCTGCCTGACAGGTGAACAAGATTTGGTCTCTGTCAGCTAAGGAAATGTGGCTGTTGTGTATACAGTCATAGTGCCCGCCACAGCAGGGACCTCCAAATGGCAGTCCTGTCCTACCTGTGGTCATTCTGCAGGTAGATCAGGACTGAGAGGAGCATCCAGATTTTCTACTAGCTTTTCCAAATATACCGTGTTCTCTCTCCACATCCTGCCCTGATGGGCATAGGGGGGAAAATATCTTTCTCCCCCTCTCCACTCCCAACTTCTCTGGTTGGGACCTTATAAATCAGACTGACAGAAGACAGATTAACAAAAGAAAACAAACAGAAGTTTAATATGTACATGGTGCGTACACATGGGAGCACTCAGAGATAAGTAACTCAAAGTGGTGGTTAGAACTTGGGCTTATATAGCATCATAACAAAAGAATAATCAATTTTTAAGAAGAGACCATACAAAGGAAAAGGACTTGGAGTTTATAGAACTGAAACATTGTGGGAAGGCAAATATATTAGGGAAACTTAAGATAGATAAGGACTAGTTTTAGCCATGTTTTTAAATGTAGATTCCTCTGGTATTGTCTCTGCGCTGATAAGAGTCTACAATTGTCTCTGGTGATTAGCTCCTATCCTTCCTGGTAGAGAGGGGAAGGAGGAGAGCAGAGATGTTTTCTTAGATCTACTTCTCAATTGCTTTCAGCTCACAATAATCCTTATGCAAAAGTGGCCTATTCTGCCACCTTTCTTGGGCACGTGGCAGTGCCTTGAAAGCCTGGTGCCTTTGTGAAGAGCTGGTTGTGATTCTTTAATCTCTAGTGACCCAGAGACTTAATGCTTGTTTCTAAGGAGGCTTATTTATAATTGCACTTTTAAAAATAGAATGTAAAATGTTCAAAATTGTGCATTTGGGGGGCTATGGATGTATTCTAAGAGCTGATAGTGCAGTCGTTATAAATTTGACTCACACTGGCTTGGTGAGGTCAGTGTTTCAGTGCTTCTTGGATGTACAACACCCCCCCCCACACACACACACAGAAGTTCCATGCACACCAGAGAAGAGCTCCGTGGAGATCATTATCCTGAATATGCCTGACCCCCACCCCCAAGCCAGCTTGGTTTGTAAAAATCTCTTCACCCCACAATATGATCTGTTTCAATTTCCAGTAGGAAAACAACGGTGACAATCGTATGTTTCATTCTCAACCCTTGACTGGTAACCAAGTGACCATTATTACAACGACCAAGTGCATCTATCCCTATAACCACCTGAGAAGGAAAATTAGCAAATCCCCCTGCTGTTGTCTGTGTCCTGATGTGTTGGTAGAGGCCCATGTTCAAAACCTGAGAAACTAACCAATTCTAATTTGATACGTTACTAGTGTCTTTATAGGGCTTGAATAATCCATGAAATTTCTGCGAAGAACTGTTTGCTTTCAAAATTGCAAACCCAGAAGGCCACGTGAGGAAGCGGTTGTTTGGCCGTGTGTGATCTTGTGTTTGGAGGAGGGGGTGGAGGGAGACTCGTTAGGATGAACCCCAGTCATCTCGGCAGGCATGTTCAAGCCAACCCACTCCAGTGCACCTCAAATTTTCTGACGGAATTACCATGCTTCTCTTGGACATCTCATTTGAAACTGAGAGGCCTATTTATTAAAGCTTGGTACCTCTTTAGAGCAGGAATTTGAAAGCAAGAAAACAATCTGAACCATTACAGATGGGCTGAGCTAGCAGGATTTTAGCCCAGAAGCCTCAGGAGATGGTGTAGAGCCACAAGGTATGTGGGTGGACATATATTTGGACCACCAGATTGCATGCCAATTTGTAGGTTCAAAAAAAAAGAAAAAAAAAAAGCAAGAGAGCAGGCAGGAAAGAAAAGAAAGCAGGAAGGAACAAATGAGCAGCTATTTGGTGACTCTTTGAAGGACCATCTCTATGGGAATCTTGTTGCTTTAAATATCTATTAGTACATTTATCTTTCTAAAACACAATCTTGTCATGTCTTTCCTTTTATTAAAAGTCTCTGGCTGAGGGCTTCCTTGATAAGTTAAACACAGAATTACCAAATGATCCAGCAATTCCACTCCTAGAAATATACCCAGAAGAGTTGAAAACAGGAACTCAAACAAAATCTTCTACACCAATGTTCATAGCAGCACTATTCACATGAGCCAAAATGTGGACACAACCCAAATGTCCACCCATTGATGAATAGGTAAACAAAATGTAGTATGTTACATAATGAAACATGATTCAGCTATAAAAAAGGAATGATTTGCTGGTTCATGCCACAATACAGATGAATCATGAAACCATTATGCTAAGTGGAAGAAGCCAGACACAAAAAGCAATGTATTGTATGATTCCATTTATAGAAATATCCAGAATAGGCCAATCCATAGAGAAAACAAGGAGGGAGGAAGGGGTAGTGACTGCTTAATGGGTTTTCTTTTGGGTTGATAAATATGTTCTTTTTTTTTTTTTTTTAAGATTTTATTTATTTATTCGACAGATATAGAGACAGCCAGCAAGAGAGGGAACACAAGCAGGGGGAGTGGGAGAGGAAGAAGCAGGCTCATAGTGGAAGAGCCTGATGTGGGGCTCGATCCCATAACGCCGGGATCACGCCCTGAGCCAAAGGCAGACGCTTAACCGCTGTGCCACCCAGGCGCCCCGATAAATATGTTCTGAAAAAAGTGGGGATGGTTGCATTGTGGACTAAATGAAATGGGATTGTTCACTTAAAAATGGTTAAAATGGTAAAGAAAAAAAAAATCTCGGATGGTTTCCCACTGTTCACAGCTATAAGCCTAAACTTCTCAGCAGATCATAAAAGGTCATAAAATAATCTTCACCACGTAGCTCCAACTACCTTTCCGGTGATATACCCGGCCACTCCTCTGTGAAATCCAGGATCAGGCTACCCCAGCCCGTTTGCTATTCCCTCAATACATATGCCCCTCACTTCTGTGTCATTGAATCTCCTGTTTCCTCTGCTGGAAGTACCATGCCTTCTTGTCCGTCTGGGCTCTCTTCCTTGAAAGCTTCGTGTCATAGTTACTACCCTCGCCTCAGCCCCTCACTCTGCAAAGTTAATTGCTTTATTAGCTGAGACCCCAGTGTGCTTTATACATACCTCCATGACAGTACTTCCCACGTTGTATTGTGGCTTGTGTCCTTGTCCATTTTTCTCCCTACCTTAAGGCCAGGGACAGGTGCCACCTGATTAGTGCCTGGCACATGGCGATCTTTCCATAGAATGGCCACTGAAAAAATTGCATTGGCTTGACTCACATCACCGTCATCTTAACTGGTTCATTTTCTTCTCGCCTACTCCATCATTTTTGGTTCAGTTCAAGGAGGAGAAGGGAGAATTGTCCCCAGTTTTCAAGATGCAGGACTCTAATAATTAATTCAAAAAAGACAAAGTTGTTGGCATTTTTGAAAAAGTAGTAAGGGTAGTAGATGCAAAAAAAGCATTTATGCTATGCTTTTATTTTTGAAGTGTTCAAAGAATCAGTGTAAAATTAACACGATGCTTCTTGATGGGAGATTTTCCTCATAAAATGTTCTCAATCCCAAACTAAAGGATTGTATTATTATCGAGGTTTTCTTGTCTTCCTGCTTATCTCCACAGGAAGTCTCTACCTTCAAGGAACTGTTCTGTTGTCTCTGTTGTCTCTCTTCTCTCAAAGGACCTAGTGGGGGGCTTTAGAAATACTAGGAGCTCGGTACATGCATTGTGTTTTGCAAAGTTCATTCCAAGTATTTCTTTGTACAGTTTTGGTCTATTAAATACTCTTTGTTTTTTTTCAATAAAATTGTTGCAAGTCCAATTATATACATCTTTTGGCCAGAGGGCAGAATAGCTGGAATAAACTGCAGAAAGACTCTTGGTTGCCGCCCTTCATCAGGCCGTTCGAGGAGCTGCTCTGCTGTGGCCGGCTCGTTGCTCGTTGCTCGGGAGGCTGTCCGTCTGCGGAGAATCGTGCAGGATCCAAGAGGGCTCTCAGGGCTCTTCCAGGAGAGGTGGCTCTCCAAGAGACCAGTGGCTTTGCTGGCGTTCTGAAGTGATCTCCCTCCCAGCGAGTTTATTTTGCAGTTTTCTGAGGAGCTGGGAGTCAGGAGACTGGGGGCATCTTCTCCACTCTGTTATTAACTCTACTCTGTGACCTTGGGCAAGTCACGTCACCTCTCCAGAGCCTCATTTTCTTGTTTGTAAATACAGAGATTGGATCAATGTAACCTGTTGGGTGTCTTTCAGCATTAACCGGCTGTACTTATAGGATGCCCAGAAAACAGCAGCTTAATTAACTCTGCAAAGTGTAAGGAGAGGAAAAGGTCAGTTCTTTCTAGAAGCAGGTAAGCAAGCATTAGGACAATCCAAATTTGAGAGCCTGTTCTTGTTTTCAAATTGTTCACCCATATGTCTTGTCTTTGCTTTTTTGAACGTGACAGGCTTTCTTATTGCTTAGTTTTCTTTTTCATTTTCTGAGGATTTCAAAGGAGAGAGCAGGACTTCCTATATTGTTCTAGGAATCCTCTTCTGTGGGAGCAATGTTTGCCATTTGGTTGGAAGAATTCAACTGTATAATTCTTTTTCTTCTTAGATGATTTCGTAGGGTATTGGTAATTATAAAATAGACCTGGTTTTAGGGACTGGAGTCAGAGTTTATAATGGAGAACAAAAAGGAGTACTCTTTAGAAAATTGCATAGTATAATTTAAATTTTGCCTTACTCACTCATTTTTAAATGTTTCTGAGGAAGTTTTGAAAAGATTTTGATGAAAGAAAAAAAATCATATCCTTTGTTTGTTACTAAAGGAAAAATTCTAGCTTTATTCCTTCTTTGCCTCGAAGAGTATTTAATACTCATAATCTATGTGAAGTCAATGAGAAGTCTACAATTATGTGTGATGCTTCATTTTGTTCAAAAGTTTTAAAGATATGCTTTCTGAATTTAATAATCCACTGTGTTAAATACCTGGAAGTTATATTTGATCAGTTTAATTTAATTCATATTATGAATTCTGATTATTCATTTCAGTTTCTTTCCTCCCCCCTCAAATGATATTTTCGGTGGCTTGCCACATATTGTAACTGGCATAATAGTTCATTTTACTGAAAGCCTTGTTCAAAAAATTCGAACGTGATATGACTTTCGTTGACCCCAAGTTTCCTCCTTTGCAGAGGAAAGGATATACCTAGATAACCTCTTTGGTCATCCATGGCAATGATTATAATGGCCGATCCACCACTCAACTTCCAATCTTTGATAGGACCGGTTGTTTTTACTTAAAGCCTTCCACACGAACCAGAGACTAGGTAGGCAGGCCAATCATCTGCATCATCTCCATCAGGGTCAGGCTGGTTCTTACGGAGAGAGTCAGAGTGTGACATCCAGAAGACAGACTGTGTGGTCTAGGGTATTCAGGTATACCTCAACTTGCCCCAGTCATAAGCATTGGGTTATTTAGAAGACTTACTTAGAAGATTACCTAAGAGGAGAAAAATAAACCTGTTCAAAGAAGGTTAACTAACCTACCCTAAATGGTGGTGGGGAAGATGGGAGAGAAACAAGTCCACAGAGAAAGAGAGGAAAGCCATCACATGGCGGTCTTAATTTTGGTCTCTTGGTCTGGGAGTATATTTCTTAGAAAGTTTCTTCATTTTTTTAGGATTTTGTTTCTTTGTTTCCTTTTACAAACAGTTAATACAAGAGTCTTACACGATCCGTGGGAGATTATGAACTAGGTAAGGGAAATTTCTCTGTAGTAGCCATATGACGAGGAGTGCCATGCTCATGGAGTATTAAAAAGGCACCTTAAAGGTACACAGCACATTCCTTCCACATCACTCAAAGCAGCTTTTCACAAGGAGAAAAAGGACACAAGTTCCCTGAGTAAGTGTAGGTGGTCCAGGGGAATGACACTGGAACTGCTGGTAATTACCATTTGTATACAGAGGGGGATGTGCTCCTGTGGTGATGGTGGGGGGAGGGTGAGGTGAGGGGTGGGGGAAGGTGCAGAGACCTGGGCCCCAGGAGCTCCCGGCCTAGCCCTGGCTCTTCCTGCTGCCTGTCAGACCTTGGCAAGTCAAGTAAACCTCTCTAGATCTCTGTTGGTCGTTTTCAAAGTGAAGGGTCAGACTTCATGATTTCTAAGAGTTTTCCAAATTATTACATGTTATCATTTATTTAGAGCATCAGGAAGTCAGGGTGAGTTTCCCAGATAGCTAAAATCTACCTTTCTGGGCCTCTCAGTGGATGGAGGTATTTATTCAACGCACGTGCACATCCTTGCCTTCTGAAACAGCACCAAATTTAACTTTTGCATCATGATTCAGTCATCATTATGAACGATGACGTAATACTTAGGTATCCTTAGGGAATGCAGAGGTGTGTGGAACGCTGAGCCTCAAAACTAAATAACACAGTCTACTATTTTTTAAAAATTGTGCTTGCTCTGATTTTTTTTTTTTTAACGCTTGCTGCTTTTCTAAATATCACTTTCTTCTGCCTCTAGCTGCCCTTTTATATATTCTACTTTGCTGCGTCGAATCTGCGAGGAACAGGGGGCCATAGATGAAGCGCATAGGAATTAGGTCTGAAGTTAGAGCAAATAGTCTCTGGGTGAGGTTTGAGGACATACTCTGTGGGCCTTGATTGTCACCGAGGGAGACTTTTGGGGGGCTGGGGGCTCTTCTATGTGGCAAGAAGCAAGTCTTGCATAAGTACAGCGTGAAGGTACTATTTATGGAACGATGTCAAGTTTCTGACCATTCTTCCTACAGAGAAATCGAGAATGGTGACAGGGCAAGAATGCCAAGAGGGCTCAGAAATAGAAAGGGGTCACCGAGAGGGCAAATGGGCAGATCTGTGACAGTGTCTGGGTGAGGGACAGGCACGGCTGGGTCTCATTTGCAGGGCATCCCACATAGTCATCCTGTTCACAGCCTTGGCTTGCCCGCGTTCTCTCCCATGACAGCCCGTTATCCCTCCTTTAGATAAAGCAGATCCAGGATTGTGGTGGCAAGGCTGAATTAGGACCCAGGGATGCCGAACTTCTCGTTAATTGTCTTGATCCTCAAGACCACTTGTAGTAGATTAAGAAAATGTAAATTGGTGATTCATTTGCTGTGTATTTACATGGAAATGCCACTTTATTAGCTTGCAAAGTACAGTATCTTCCATTTCAGCATAAATTTGGACACTGACTAATTTGCACTTGTTTAATCTTGCAAGCTTGGCAATTTTGGGAAGCCTCCCACATCCCCCATACTCCCTCCCCATAATCTCACCTCACCCATCCAACAAAGCCAAGAATGTTGCTTTAGGCAATAGGAGCCATATTACAAAATACCACTGGGTTTCTTTAAGATTTCTGATTAATTAATAAGGATCACGTAGGTCAGTCTCTCCTAGGGCTTTCTTCGCTGTGCTTTGTGGGTGCAGTCAGAAAATCAGTCCGACTTGGTGCTATCCTGGGCCCACAGCTCCCCCGCCCACGTGGGGGATGGGCGCTCATCCTGGGCAGGAGGGAAGCAGGAAGGTCTGAAGCCTATATGGGTGGCTTCATTCAGGATCACGTTTATGTTACTCCTGAGGGTGACAGGGAGGCTTGGAGGAAAAGCCCTGAGATGACCAGTCATTAGACACATGGGACTGCCTGTGCCATCCCTTTTGGCACGAAGTCAAGTGTGTCACAGTTATGTACCCCCTGTGTTAGCTTTTCCCCCTTTTTAACAATCAGCGTGGGTGATGATGGGCACAGTGTGGAAGCACCTTCTGCTTTCTTCTCTGCTAATGCTGCCCCCTCCCCCCCACTTCCAGAAAAATACTGTCATACTTGAGCTCGGGATTCTGGAATTCCTGTCCCTGTAACAGTATAGCCTGAGGCTTTACTTATCCAAGGCTTCACATTGACTTCTTCTTTATTGATTCGGGCTGATAATCATGCAGTCTGTTGGACTGTTTCTAATTATTTTGGCTATCTTAATTATTGGATTGTGCGTGATCTGCTCTGTTCAAATAATTTCTCAGCAAAAAGAATTGAACCAGCTCAAGAGGATGGACACATCTCCCTAGTTTCTATCCGCTCTGCCTCTAGCCCTTTGTGTCACGTTAAATGAATCATTTTTGCCTCCCTGTTTTTCATTTTCCTCTCTGTGAACACAGACAGAATGATATTATCTTGTGGCTGAAGATTTAGGGTCACTGGCTATCAGGCACTAGCAAAATGTAAATTGTTGCTACCAGTTTGATAGGACCATTCATGCTGAGTTTATGTTGTTTAGATCTTTACATTTTTCTCATTATGAACTTTCGTAAACATATGCTCATTGTAGACAGTGCAGAAACCTGCAAAGATGACAACAAAAATCATTTATAACCCTGCAACTTAGTTACATAAGCCTGTGAAAGTTGGATTTCTTTTTATCCAGTCCTTATGCAAATATGTACACGAACACATATTTGAGGTAACACACTATGTACTGCTTTGTATCCAGCATTAAGCCACCAGAATTCTGCAATTTTCATCATTTTTAATATCTCCATAGTATTTTAACATGTAGATGCCTGGCTTTCTAGTGAATTTATTCTTTCTGACTCTCGTATGTCCTCATATCCCTTTTTTGGCCCAACTGACAGGATCATATATCTGAAATAAAACTTGATCATATCGCTGGCCTGCTTAAACCCTTCTGTGGCTCCTGATAACTTCCCGGATGAGGCCTGGCAGTGGGGGGAAGGCACTCAGCTGCCTGCTCTCTGCCAACCTCCCCTCTTAGCTCCTTATCCTCCTCACTCACTGTCTCACACTTCATGCTCCGCGGCACCAAACCTCCTGCCCTCCAGGCCCTGGAAATGCTCCTTACCTCTGCTATTTTGCTTTTTGCTTTTTGTTCTTCTTCCGTCTGGAATGCCCATGCCTCCCCCTAATGTCACCACTCATGACCTGGCCGACTCGGACTTAGTTTTAAAATTCACCCTAGGATGCCTTCTCTGACTCCCCCTCACCGGGAGTGTGTTTCTCTGGGCAGTTCTCTAGCAGCCTGTCTGTATTTGCGTCACGGAAATGACTCCTGGCCCCCTCCAATCCGTTCTCCACACTAAGGCAAGAGTGAAGTCTTTTATGCTTGTTTCAAAAACAAACCAAAAAAAATCTATTCTGATCATGTCATCAATTCTGATCGTTTCTAATCTGTGGTGACTTCTTTTGAGGTTTAAGATAAAGAGCAAGTCTCAACCCACCTTCAGGCTTTCCGTGGTCTAGTCCCACTTCCCTCTCTAGTGACAACCCACCACCCCCAACACCCTGCACCCCGGTACCGCAGACCTTCCTCTTCAAAGCCCTGTTCATCCCCTTCCTTCTGCCCCACAAGGATATTCCTGCCCATCCGTGAGACCTCAGCTTTCCTGGACGGCCTCACTCTTCCCCTCATGGCTCAGGCATCCTGCTCTGTGGTCTCAGAGCCCTGGGTTCTCTTTATGTCAGACTTGTCATTTTGTTTCTACTTGTGCTATTATTTCAGTAATGCCAGGGTCCTGCAGTAGACTCTAAGCTTTCTGAGGGTAGGGCCTCTGTTCGTTTTCATTCACATTAGAGATGAGATTGGACTGGAGGAAGGTCACAGTGTCCAACAGCTGAGGTTAAACAAACTCTTCAATAAATCGGGCTGGAGAAGACCGGTTGGGTTAGACAGACTTAGCTGGGCAGTGCAGGGGCTGCGGACTGAAGGTGGTCATGTATAAAAACGCCTGCTCTTTTATAGTCCTCGGAAGACACTATGAAATCAATATCAGCAGCCCCATTTTACAGATTAACTAAGACTCAGAGGATTTCATAAAGGTAGCAGGTGGTAGGGCCACAATTTACTGTTAAGCCGACCTCCAGCAGGGGGAGGCGGGGTGGCATGAAGGACAGGGCTGGTCCAGGCTGTCTCCTAAGAAGTGACGGAGCTCCTGGTGTACTGTCATGAAGCCCCACATGTTTCTTTGTGCGTCTCAGGTTGCGTTTTGGCAGCTGGCTGGCTCCTCGTGTGGTATTAAACCAGTCAGGCAGCGAAGCCACACGGCCAGAAGCAGGGAGCACTGCCCAGGCTGATTTCGTCTCCGCACATTTGTGCCCCTGGCAATTAATGGTGTGGTCCCAGTCCCTCTGCACTGCCCTGCACTGCCCTGCCCAAGCCGGGGTGCCAGGGTCCTCAGAGGGCACTGTGCCAAGCCCCGGGGAGGAAGTCGCCAGGTGCCGAGACTGGGAAAACAGGTACTCAGGTGCCCTTGAGGGAAACAGGTGGCCCTTCTACTTCTCGTCCAAGGCTTTTTAAAGTCACCCCCTGAGGAGGCCGAGAACCGTGGGGTCCCTGGAACATTGGATATCTAGCCTCAGGCTTTGAAAACCCAACAAAGGCAAAACAGAAGTCTTCTGGCAAGGGAGAATAATCCAGAAAGGATGTTGCCAGAGAGTTTTTTAAAAAAAAATTTCTCCAGG
Source organism: Ursus arctos (assembly GCF_023065955.2). Classification (NCBI taxonomy): domain Eukaryota; kingdom Metazoa; phylum Chordata; class Mammalia; order Carnivora; family Ursidae; genus Ursus; species Ursus arctos. Next base: position 54,664,892 of record NW_026623100.1, on the reverse strand, counting down.
ATTTTCTTAAATTACGTTTTCCTTTTAATTACCTAGTTATCCTTCAGAAACTTGGAACAGTCCCATTCCTTATCAACATATTCCTTGTCAATTATGCACTGGCTCAGGCTTCTGGAGCCTAGGGTGATGCTTAAGAACAAGGCAGCTGGAAGTTTCCCCCTTGGGTCCTGGGGAGTGTCAGGAATGCTAATGTGCTGAGGCTCTGGGCTGAGCTGGTGGCTGCAGGGAGAGGCCTCACTGAGCACAGGGCCTGGGGGCAGGGTGGGGAGCAGATAAGAGGTTCAGGGCCTGCAGGGCGCCCAAGGAGGCAGGGTGACTGGCCCCACCAGGTGAATTGGGGAGCGTGGTGCTGAGCATTCATTTTTAGTTTTTGTGATTTCTGATAGACCCTGCCTGCTCCCCGGTTCTAAACACTGTGTTCTCAAATAGAGGATTGAAGGGATGCTTAGCAAACCGCTTATTGGCACTTTTAAAATTTTTCCTGTCTGGCAGTCTCTGTCATTCACGCTGCTTCATGTAGAATTGGGGCTGGCAACATTGCGTGGGCTTGTTCTGATGAGACGTGGGCTGGACTGTGGCGGGGCCCTGTGTCATGAGATTCAACGGGGACCGTGGTAAGGTGCAGCTCTGGACTATTTGCCGTTATCCTGTGCTCTTCGTGTCCTCCGTGTCCTCCGATGAGCCTTCTTAGGGCTGCGTGGGATCAGCGCGGGTGGTCAGAAAGAGAAGTACAGCTCGGCTGCTCGCTGTCCTTGGGACTGGACGGGACGTACGTTTATACTTCGGGCTCAAGCACCTGATGGTTGTTTGGACTGTTGGAACTGTGTGGGTAGGTGGGTGAATTCTGGTAGGAGGGAGAATGGGGACTTCACTTTGGAGTGTGCAGCTGTGGGGGCGGGCCCTCGCTCCCCACGCAGAGATTCCTTGTTTTCTCTCCTCAGCCACTCCTGTGTCCCTCCTCCTGTTTTTCCTCAGCCCTAGTCTGGGGTTTTAGGCACCTGACCACGTGCTCAGCAAGCAGGGAAAGAAATCTTGCAGGCAGAGCTTTGGACCGTGGTTTCCTCGAGTTTTTCGTTCTGTTTCCTTGTGGGTAGAGGGCGGTGTGAGAGCAAAGGGGATGGAAATACACAAAGAGTATTGTGATAAACGCAGTGCCACGCGTCCACGGTTCCTGCCTGCTTTGCGCTTGTCCCTTTAAGAGGACTAATTAGGCACGATCAGGCGTAGTCATAGTGATTCTCATCTGACAGAGTCTGTTAAGATATCTAAGATTGGCTTTGGAGGGAGATGCTAATTCAATACCAGCTCTGTCACTTGTTAGCCAGGGGACTGCAGACAGATGACTTAAGCTCACCGAGCCTCAGTTTCCTCCTCTGTAAAACAGGTAATGATAGAACCTGGCTCGTGCGGGAAGTGTGAGTAAAGCTCTGAGCATAGAGCCTGGCATATAGCAAGGCTTCAGTAAATTATTACCACGGCCGTTTCGTTATACGGCTGTGGGCAGGCCACAGAAGTGGTCTGTGCCTTGTTCTTCTATTTGTAAAGGGACAGAAGGTCTTCCTTAGGTAACTTACAAGGATGTGTGATGAGGCCCTGTGAACATGCATAACATGCTGCAAAATAAACAAAAGCATGATTATCATTTTCCTATAACCACGCTAAAGCAATTCTGGTGGTCGCGCAAGTGTGCTTGTCTGGCTACAGATTTATGTCCTGACTTAAGGATGCCTGTGGAGTTGCTGGAGGAACCAACACACACACGGGAAACAGTGGCAAAGGCTGCCAGAGACAGAGGGTCCTGCGCAGACTGCCATCTTCCTACCGCTGCTGCGAATGGCTTTGGGATTTGGCTTCTTCCTGTACCCTAAGGTTCTTGCGCTGGAAGGTGGTGGGTGCCATCCTCCGTTCTCCTTGCAGTGAATCCTTGATAATTCATTCAATTTGGAGATTTCGTCCCCCTTCCTTCTTGTCTCTGGTGTCTGCCAGGCCACCTAACTACGAGGGGGCTGGAGGAGAGAAAGGAAATGCAATCAGACTTGTCGGTTTTGCTTGATTGTCGCTTGGGCTTGATCATTACTTAGAAAAAGTTAAAAATATTGTTTCAAATCAATTTATATTGTTTTTCGAAATTGATTCCAATAGCCTACCAAAGCCCGGGAGGACCACTCTATCAATTATCGAGCCAGCCATAGAACAGGCGCTCTCTATAGATCCTGAAGGCTGGCTCTAAAGGGCTCCCAGTTTCCATTTATCTTGATATGTATCTGTGACACGTCTTATCATAAATCCAACAGCCCATCTGGTGAAGGGGACACAAGAACATTGTTCATGGTAGCAAATATGTTCAAATTTTTTCACAGTTTGAGCAGAGCTATTACCCTTGTCTATACCGTCATAAATTAGCTCTACCAAACATTGCTTTCCTAATCTCCATATACACTAGTAATTAGTCAATTCAGCTTGATTCAGGGTTCATTTTCATAAAGGAAACAAACTTCTGAAAGTGTAGCTCAATTAGAAAGAGTCTATCAAGCCACCTGGAAGGGGCCAAGAGTGTATTGTTTTTAAGAATAATTTGCCCTGGAACACACCAGCCCACTCCAAAATGGCCCGTCTTTCTCTAGTAAGTTGCTCTTTTCTAAGTATTTGAGAAACCGCTAAAGCCATCGGAGTTTATGGGTCCCCATGTGGCAGGTGGGAGATCTCTCTCTCTCTCTTTCTCCTTCTTTAACTCTCCATCCCTCCCTTCACCCTCCCTGCTCAGACTCATGGTTTTAGTTTCAAGTTGTCAGTTTTTCATTTTTGTGGAAACATATTCTGGATTCAGAAAGTAGGTCCTCTCTCTGTCTAAAAAGCACTGGCTCAATAAATGTTTGTTGAACGAATGAATAAATGAATGAGTGAAAGAGAGAATATGATGAGGTGATTGACTTTGGTGGCAAAAGGTAATAATTGATACTTGGCCCCTGATTTTTTTACCCCAAATGGTGGAGGCGAGGATGAAGTTACACAGGCCGCAGTCCCTCAGGTCAGGACTCATGCTTTACTGGTCCTTCTTAGAAAGAGAGCAGGAAGAGGGAGTGGATGGACACTGTCCCTGTGGACTAGGCACTGTTAGGACACTTGATATATACGATCTCATTCGGTCCTTGTAACAAGTCTGTGAGACTGTATTACCTCTACTCTACAAGTGAGGAAATGGACGCTCAGAGTGGTTGAGTTTATTGCTCTAAGTCACACAGCTGGTTCCAAAGCCAGTATTCTCCTCTACACTCTTGGACGCTGCTTCCTATAGGCACATATTAAATGTAAAAACAAAACAAAACAACCCATATTCCCAAGTTTCTCCCAATATTTGGGAGTATACAGGTTCAACCTTCCAATGAAAAAAATCATATTCGCTGATGTCCATACTAATTGAAAAAGTCATACTGGAGAGTGAACAAAGCTTAGGTCTGCTTCCTACACTGACCAGACGCCTTCCAGAATCCAGGAGATTTGAACTTTAGGTGTGTATTAAGAACATTTAAGACTCATATACTATTAAGACAGGTTCTGTTCAGACTGTATTGCTCTCTCGGAGGTCAGCATGTCATGACCCGAGCCGAGAGTAGCCAGCAGCAACTGTTGGCCTGTCCCTGTAACTTGGTATCCTCTATGGGAAGGAAAACACCACAGTGTACTGGGCTGGAACCTTCACTGAGCCAATGGCTGTATTTTGTTTCACATGAATCAGGGCCTGGGGAACAAGATATGGGATAGGGTGTCAGTTCTTGCCTACTTCTGCCTTCATGCCAGTGGCATTATCATATCCCCCTTGCCCACACTGGCAACTCTGAAAGAAGAAGAAGAAGGAATAGAACCCGTCTCCTGCTAGAGAGAGAAGGTAAAGGGAAGGAGAGGAGAAAGGAGAGGGAGAGAGAAGCAGAGTGCACTGAGCTGGGCTGAAATTCCCCATAAGCCACATAAAATCACATCCTTTCTTTAATCTCCAATCATGAATCCCTGTTCTGCCAGCTAATCACCACCTGTACGCCATGATGGCTCTGAGAAGCTGAGAATCCCTGGTTTTGATTTTTCAAAATTATATTACTTTTTGTTGTCGGTATAACATAATAACTCCATTAAAGGAAATTTAAAAATGAATTCAGTCAACCGGTGGTCACTCACTGCCTTAACCCCATGACAGTGTCCACCTGTGTCCAGAATCATGCTTGTTGGAGCCCTGTTCTTTCTGGTCTGCTCCATACGTTTACTCTCTCTGCAGTAGGCTGAAGCTGTCAGGCTTGTCATTGAACCCTCCCTCTTTGGCCCCTAGAGATCATGTGTTTACAGTTCAGGGAACTCACCAGAGTCTTGCCTTTAAGGAAGACTCCGGTTGTCTGGGTTTGTTCAGGTAAATGAAGTAGCAGTAGCTGCAGTAATAATCATGATAGTGACGATGATGGAAACTAACACTAACAGTATGCTGTGTCTCATTTAATCCTCCTCTGAGATAAACGGACTACCCCTGTCCATGTATTACAGCTGAGGAAACTGATGCCCAGAGAGGTCAAGAAGCTTGCTAAGGACACACAGCTAGTGAATGGAGAAACCAGAAGGCAAATCTAGGCTGTCTTGCTTCGAAGACAGTGTAGAGTGAACACAAATACAATTTCACACCAATTAGAAGCTGATTCTCCATTACTAATCAGAGACAAGGGTAGCAGAACAAGCTAATATATTGTGGAGGGAGAGTCTAAACCCAGAACAGCGTTCACACCTTTCAGGCACTTCCTAGATCAAACACTTGCTCTCGGTTGCTTTTTACTTTGAGTCTTATTCACCTTCATCTGGAACTTTCTTGTCTCCGGTACAGTGGCACCAGCCACATGAGACTATTGAGTATTTGGGATGAGACTTACATGGAAGGAGCTGTGCTTTAAGTGGAAAGCACCAGATTTCGAAGATTTAGTCTGAAAAATGTATGTAGACTCTCTCACTAATAGGGGCACCTGGCCAGCTCAATCGGAAGAGTGTGGGACTCTTGATCTTGGGGTGGTGGGTTCAAGCCCCACATCGGGTGTAGAAATTACTAAAAAAATAAACGTAAAAAAATCCAATAATTTTCAAAATATTGATTGTATGTTAAATTAAAATATAAGATAATTAATCTTACCTATTTATATTTGTAGCATGGCTATGAGAAAATTTAAAATTCTCTATATGACTTGTAAATTCTCTATATTTCTACCAGACAATGCCACTCTCCCATCACTAATTTTGTACCTGTCTCCTCTCAATTCTGGAGACCTGATGATGGGTTTGCACTTGGGGCTTGACTTCAGGACTGGTTTTGGCCATTTGAGGCTTAAAAGTCAGCGTTAGGCCCCTAAACTCACTATACCTGCTTAGTTATCTAAGCGAGGGCTGTTCATACTCCTTAAAGGAGGTGACGTGGAAAATATTTTCTTTTGTCCACTTTGCACCTGATTTCCAGTGAAATTAAATCTCTCTGATGGCAATATGGCAGCCACCCTGCCCTGTGACCCCATGTTGGATCTTTCCTTTCAGACTGAGATGTGTGCAGGCAAAGCTGGTGGGAAAGAGTCCTTTATTTTTCGGCCCATGGACCAGTTATGGAATTCTAAGTTGTCTTTGAACTGTTTTAGGAAACAATGCAGACTGTTCACTGACCCTTTCATCTGCTGGAGAACCTGAAGCAACAATTATACTGCTGTTGTCAGCAACTGTGGCTGCCAGAGCTCTTAAACGTCAGGGACCCAGAAAGAAGTCACAGCCTCCACTCTTAAGGAACTTGGGACACTCAGAGAGAGGCAGGGTTTCTGATCTATTAGGAAATGGCCAAGACTGAGTAATCAAGAGCCAGATTGGGGGGCTCAGCCTCTGACGTCACAACAAAGCCAGAGAAAGGAGTGAGCTGCACAGGCTGCTGTGTTCCTTCTGGAAGGGATTTTGAATGAAGGCACTGAACCGGGTTGATGGGGGAGGGGTGCTGCTTAGGATGTCTGGGGTTGTTCTGAGGTGATGGCCATATAGCTCTAGAAAGAAATGGGCACTACCCTGCCAAGGTACATGCCTGGGAGGGGTGGGGACAGCCCTGGGGACCAGTTGCTGTAAGCGCAAGTGAGCTGGGGGAGCAGAGATAAATGACAGGAGTCTAGAACCTGGGTCTGATTACAGGGAAGCCAATGGTATGTTCTTGGATAGAGGCAAGACAGAGCCAGATGTTGGAAACCTCAGGCTTTATTGCTCTCAGGGACCACCAGAGATTTTCTCATCTTCTCTTTGCCCAAGTGTGGAAGTTGGTACCTCGGCACAGCGTTAAAGCTATCTAATAAACAGCTACGCGGCATTTACTCTGTGCCGGGTGCTTTATTTTTAAATAAATACATAATTCTACAATAAATACATAATTACTTTATGGGAAGTAAAGCTGTGTCCCACTTAGAGTAATCAATTTAAAGAAGCATATTAAGTGCATGATACTGTAAACGGTAGGTGGATATAGCAAAAATCTTACAGGTTTTCATAGTCTGCGTTACAGATGGGCAACCAAGCCTCCAGCGGCTCCAGATCTTCACACAGATTTATCCAACAGTGGCATGAGGGTGGGTTGGAGGGTGGAGAGAACAGTGGCAAGGAGACCAGTTGGCCAACTGTTCAGGAGTGAAGTGATTGGAGTCTTGCCCTGAGCGTGAGTGGAGAGGACACATGAGAGCCCTTGGTTAGACCCCTGTTCAGGCAGCCGTTGCATGGGTCTGTTTCTCTCTGTCCACTTGGGTTAATCTGCGATGCACATTTAGGATACAGACTCCTAGCATGTGGCAATAGCTCTGTATGGTGGATGTGAGCAGAAGCCAAGAGATGTTTCATAACCAAACGCTGACATTTATTGAGTGCTTTGACTGGCTGCATCCCACGCTAAGTCCTTGAATGACCTCTTTCATTCCTCACAATAACAGAATCAAATATCTGCCATTCTTTCCCCTCTTTTACAGATGAGGGAATAGAGGCTCAGAGAGGTTAAGTGGTTTGCCAAAAGTCACACAGGATTCAAATCCAAGTCTGTCTGACTGCAAGGCCTTTAGCCACCACACATATTGCCTCGTCATTGACTGGTACACAGTGACTTTTTAAAGCAGCTTCTGTTTCTCGCGTTTCTCCCTCATTTAACCTAGAGTATGGGTTTCTGTAACTTAGCTTAGAATTCTATTCATCTGAGCACCAGAAACCATAGAAATTCACCAGACCATAAGACCTATTCCTGACCTCTGTGCAGTATATTTATGTATCTTCTTCCGTGGTTTATATCATCATTAACGTGGCTCTACTTGGCCCTTTAAGAAGCTAATTAATCACTAAATATAGATCACAACTTGTTCTTTTCAACCCTCTGCATGTTTCTTCCCCCCATTGTGTGATGCCATCTGGTGCTATGAGCTCATGCTTTTTGTGTTCCTTTTCAGGGAGCCAGATTCATTGCTCCCTCTACCCAGAAAGCCAGTTAATTTCAAAGTTTGCATGCATGGCTTTGAAAAAATTTGAATCTAATGCCTCCTTGTGGATTTTCACAGTATCACTCTTTAACCTAACATCGCATGGAGTTATGTCTACCCGCCATCCTCGTATACGCATACGCTTGTCATTTCATCCAAAGGATCTCATTTGTCTTGGGCGAGCTGTCAAGCAACTCCAGGTCTTTTTCTGTGTGATTTTTGTCAAGTCGCATTTTGTCAGTTTCAAGTGTATGTTGTAGGAAGCCAGGCCTTAATAAAATACTCGCCCCTTTGAATCTCTCCGACTTTTTGCTAGGGCAGCGAACGAGCCCTTAAGAACCAGGACATCCCACAGCTAACGCAGGCCTCTGACATTGCTGCTGCTCTGTCCTTCACTCCCGCTTTCTCTCCTCATTCGGCCTGGAGTCTCTCATCATCTTCCAAGGGAGCGGAGCCCAGGAGCTGTAGCCTGTTTTCTTGCCAACTCAGCTGAGATGCTCTGGGCTCACCACTGGGCTCCCAGTCTGTGGGGTTGCTGGGGACTGCTTGTTACCGTCCAGTCCAGACCTTGCCATGCTCCACGCTCCTTTCTCCTCTCCTTTCAGAGCTCTTGGCAGTTTAAATTTAGCCTGGGAGCCTAGTGGGGAAGGAAAGGTAATTTGGCTCCGTGTGCACGGCTTACCTCACTCCTGGCATATGCCAGATGCCCCCGGGGAAGCCAGCAAGCATTGGCCGGCTGCCTGCCTCCTTTCTGCTGTCTTCCTCCCGGATCATGCCTGTTCCCAGCAAGGGGCCAAGGAGAGGAGCCCTGAGAATGTCCACAGTGACGTAACAGTAGCCATGCATTTCCCTAGCACAGAACAAGTTATGGGGCCAGCCCCTCGGCCGCTCAGAGAACAGTTTCTCCCCGGTCCGCGCCCCATTTCCAGCTGTAAGCAGCTTCTGTGAGATGCGGGGAGGATGAAGTCACTGAGTCAGCCACAGAGCCAAGCCAATCTCCCAATAACATTATCGAAAGGTGTGGATACTGTATAGACAGAAGCCTCAATTAGGTGTCAGCTTTGCTTCCAAAAGAGTGCATGTTGTTACTAAACTGAAAAAAAAAATGTGTTTTTCACTTCAAATTGATCATTTGCTTAATAACCCCAGTTCTAACCACCCACAGAACTAAGATGCCCTTCTAAAAGATTAGGATTTCTAAATTTCCTGTGTGAGTAGTATACAGACTTCGGGTAACAGCACACCTGTTAAAGTAAAGCTCAGTTACTACTTTGCACTGTGGCCTTAGGCTAGTTGCTTAATGTCTCTGAACTTCAGATTTTCCTACCTACTTAATGAGTGAATCATACTTTTTTTTTCTCAATCTGGTTTGTAGGGCTGTGGATGAGTATCAAACAGATTTTGTCAAAAGCTTTTTCTGCGTCTGTGAGATGAGCTTGTGGTTTCTGTGCCTTATTCTATTGTATGAATTAATTTTCACATGGTGAAGCAATCTTGCACTCATGACATCAATCCCACTTGGTCATATTGTACATTCTTTTTATATGTTGCTGATTTCAGTTTGCTAGTGTCTGTTGAGGATTTTTGCATACCTATTGATAAGGAATATTTTGAATTATTCTTTACTTGTGATGTTTTTGGTTTTTGTATGGGGGGGGGGTAATACCGGCTTTCTACCATGATTTGGGAATTCTTTTTTTTTTTTTTTTTTTTTTTTTTTTTGCAGATTTTGTGAAAGATTGTTAATTCTTAAAATATTTGGTAAAATTCACCAGTGAAGACATATGGTCCTGGACTTTTCTTCATTGGAAAATTTCAATTTTAAAGATTTTATTTTTAAGTAATCTCTATACCCAGTGTGGGGCTTGAACTCACAACCCCTAGATCAGAGTTGCATGCTCTACTGACTGAGCCAGCCAGGTGCCCCATCAGTGGAAGATTTTTTAATAAGTTATTTACTAACTCAATCTCTACCTATTATAGCTCTATTCAGATTTTCTATTTCTTCTTGAGCCAATTATGGTAGTTTGTGGCATTCTACACATTTTCCATTTCATCTGTATAATTTGTTGGCATATTTTTTCATAGTATTCTCTTAAACTCCCTTTTCTTTCCATAAGGTTATTTATAATGTTCTCTGTTTTATGCCTGATTTTAGGAACGTGAGTCTTCCCTTTCTTTCTCATGTAATTCCTCATAAGGGAGGACATCTGCCATTTTGCTTTTTCTGTATGTTCCTCTATTCTTCCATTACCGTCTTCTTCTGTGTTAAATAAATGTTTTCTAGTAACCTTTCAAATTCCCATTTGTTTTATTTTCTATTTATATTTTTTTGTTATTTTCTTAGTTGTTACCCTGGGAATTACAATTAACATCTTAATTTATAACAATCTATTTTGGGTTAATACCAACTGAATTTCATTTGTATATAAAAGCTTTGCTGTTTTATAGCTCCATTCCATCTCCTGTCCTTCACACAGTTGTCATACAAATTACATTGTATGTTCCTCAACACAGATTTATAATTATTGGTTAATGCTTTGTGTCTTTTAAATCAGATAGGAGGAAAAAAGTTATGAAAAACACAAACAATACATTTATATCATTTTTTATGTCTACCCATGTCATGGCCTTGACAAATGTTCTTTATTTTTTCATTGGATTCAGTTACTGTCCTTTCATTTCATTCAGATGGACCCCCTTTAGTCTTCATTATTGGACAGGACTAGTGACTAATGACTTACTCTCTCAGTTTTTGTTGAACTGGAAATACCTCAATTTTTCCTTCATTTCCGAAGGTTGACCTTGCTGCATATAGAATTCCTCATTGATTATCTTTCTTTTGGTGCTTTGAAAACATCATCTCACTCCCTTCTGACTTTCATAGTTTCTGATAAGAAATCATCTTCTACTCTTTTGAGGAACCCCTCTATGTGATAAGTTGCTTTTTTTCTTGCTTCTTTCAAAATTCTCTCTTCGGCTTTCAGGAGTTTGATTATGACGTGTCTGGGTGTGGCTTGCTGTGAGTGTATCTTATTTGTAGTTCATCAGACTTGATGTGAGGATGTATGTTTTTCATCACATTTGGGGAGTATTTGACAATTATTTCTTCAAATATTCTTTTTGTCCCTTTTTCTCTTTCCTCCTTTCTGGGATTCCCATGACACTTACGTTGGTATGATGGATGGCGTCTCACAGATCTCTGCAGCTCTGTTTATTTTCTTCACTCTTTTTTCCTCATTTTCTTCAGACTGGATAATCTCAGTTGACCTATCATCAAGTTTGCTGATTATTTCTTCTGCCCCTCTGGTGGATTTTTCATTTCAGCTATTGTTATTTTAAGGTTCAGAATTTCTATTTGTTTTTTCTCTTTTTATACTTTCTATCACTTACTGATACTCTCTGTTTGATGAGACATCACTCTCATACGTGCCTGGAGTTCTTTGAATATGATTTCCTTTACTTCTCTGAACACATTTTAAACAGCTGATTTAAAGTCTTTGTCAGATAAGTCCAACATCTGGGTTTCTTCAGTGATACTTTCTACTGACTGGCTTTTTTCCTCACGCAAGGGCCACATGTTCTTGTTTCTTTGTATGTTTTGTACTTTTCTATTGAAAACTGAGTATTTAAAATAATATTATGTAGCAACTCTGGAAATTAGATTCTTCACCTCCCCAGGATTTGTTATTGTTTTGTGTTGTTGCTGTTGGTTTTTTAGTGTCTTTCTTTAATGAATTCTGTAAAGTCTGTATTCTTTGTCGTATGTGGCCCCCGAAGTCTCTGCTGGACTAGCTTTGTGTGAAGCTAATGGACAAAAATGTCCTTAGCTGCCTGGAACTAGTGAGTCCCAGTCTTTGCTGATGGGCTCTGTGTGTATGTCGGCCATGTCTTCAGCTCCGCTTTAGCCTTCGCTCTCTGCTTACACGGAGCCTCAAGGTCGGCCTGCAGATGAATACCAAGTGGAATGACAGTTTTGAAAAACACAAGTGCAAGCCATTAATACATTTGCAGCATGTTAGCTGCTATTATTCTCATACCAGATTGTTTGTTCTTTGTAAGCACAGGCGTTTTCTGTCTCATAAACACCTAACATATACGTAAATACCTAACTCATATGCCTTAGACCGCATAACCACTGCCATGGGCTCATGTTGGAAAAAAAACAGAGTAAAACAAAAGTGCTTTGAATGTTGGGGGAATCTGCTTTCATAAGGAAAAAAATAAAAAAGCTTCCCAGAAGCAGAGAGAGTTTTGGGCAGAGTTTCTCAAAGTGAGATTCAAGGACTGCCTGCCTCAGAATTACTTGGGATGTTTGTTAAAGTTCAGCTTCCTGGCTCCATCCCAAATCTTTTGATTTAGAATATCTTTGGGTGGGTCCATCCAGGAATCTATGTTTTTAACTAGCTCCCCATTGATTCTTAATGGGCACTACTGTGTGAGAAACTCTTTAGGGAAGATGATCTTCTAGGTGCCTTCACGTCAGAGATGGGCTCATGATACAGACTGTGCTCAAATATTAGTTTCCCCCCTTTCAATGCCTGATTTCTAAAAAAATTCACTTTATTTCTATAGTTCATCAAATTCTATCAATTAGAGGTTTATTTACGTTCATGAGGACTTTTTTTTTAACTGCTGCCAGGGTTATCATAGGATTCAGGCTGAATCATGGGACTCAGAAGATTTCAGGGGACAAATAAGCCCATATTTATTTATGCAATAAAAGCATAGGTTGGGAGGGAGAGTAAGAGAAGGTACCAGATAAAGCAATGGGTATACTTGCCCATTTCAAAATATTGCACCTAGGGCTGGCCATGCAACCAGAAAACGTAGGGAGAGTTTTTTCCTTTTTCCTCTCTATTTTTATTTTTCTTTCCCCCCCCTCTCCACCCTTAATATTACTGTTTCTCTTGGGGCCCAGAATTTAGGTCAGTAAAATTCGTATTAAGGAAATACATCAGCTGCCCTGGGGTTACATAGGCTATTGAGGTTTGTCTGGTGACTGAATCACCACCTAAACCATCAACTAGAAGCTTGTCTTTATGGAATGATGTCTTCTGGTTTCCAAATAATACACTTCCTGATGAACTTTTTGATGCAACCCGTTTGAGAGTTTGAGATTGGATCAAGTTCAGGCACATGTAATTTATCTGGGTTAACTTAAAATTTTAAATTGATTTCCCCCAACCATCTGTATACGTTCAGGCCATTTCTCTTCGTGGAGTTTTGTGTTTCGTTAATACAAAGTCAGTGTTGAAAAACAATTAGGAGAGTTTAGATCCTTATCGACTTTAACACATCCAGAAGTGAAACATGATTTAAAAAATCATTTCATGTTTTAGGTGTTTCCTGCTCCGACTTGCCTGTATGACTGAGAGTCCTCAAGAGATTCTGATCCCTTCCCCCACTCAACCTAGCTCGGGACGCATTACTCCGCCATTGGTCCCCAGAATCGTGTTACAAATGCCCAGACTCGTAAATCGCATTTCTTATTCCCTTCAAGGTATTGCACAGAGATGCACGGCTATCAAGTACCACTTTTCCCAGCCAATCCGCTTACGAAACATTCCTTTCAATTTAACCAAGACAATTCAGCAAGATGAATGGCACCTGCTTCGTGAGTATTTCTGGGAAAGGGTCAGAGAGGAAATGGTGTCTTTCTGAACAAAAAGTATTCCTACCAGCCCTCTTAGGTTTGAACCGAGAGATGCTGTGCTGAGCATTGGTGGGCCTGTGGGCCCCATGCAGCTGGGTCAGAGACTCTGAGAGTCATTTCAGTGTGCTGCCGTCACAACTTGTTTACAGACGGAATGTGTGAAAATCAGGCCTGAGGCTTCGTGAGACAGGGCAGCGTGTGTTTCTGCCCTGGTGGCATCTGTCCGCAAATGGCCTCCTGCATCTTTTCTTTACCAAGTCATCGGGTGCACGGACCTGCTCTGTGACTTGTCTTAGTAAACCAAGGGGATTATAGCTTAGGTACTCTCAGTTTTGTTTTGTTTATACAATATTCATTTTAGCTACCACGTCTACCTCAGGCCTTGGTATTTCTGCTAAAATATCTTTATGAGTGTATGTTGTAATTTTCTCAGAGGATGTCTGTCATCAGAGGATATCTTGACGATGGGAACTGCTCTTTTTCACTGTCAGGAAAATGCGAACATCTAGAAAGGATCATGCAGTGTGACACTAAAGTGGGCTGATATTTACCTGAAAGTTGTTGATTCATGCTGCCTGGTGATAGATGACTCAGGAAAGCAAAAAGCTAGACCCTAGTCAGAGGCCAACATTGTCATGTTTCCAGTGAAATAAGCAGTAAGGACTTTAGGGATCTTGTTTGGTGACCAAAGCCACTGCAGAAAACCAAGCAGAATCTCATTTTGTGAGGCAATCTCTGCCGATCAAGAGACTGTTTTAAATATCGAACCAGATATATGGAAACTCTTATGGTGCTCCTGTAGTCCTGGTCTCACGCTATACATATTCGGATTGGCAGACTGAGGACTCGGAAAGTCATTGGCTGACATGTGCTTTATTTCTTAATGCTATGACTTCCTGAAAATTCTTTCTTGTTGGCTGATCTTAACAAGCATTTCTCAGCAGATCTGAGTTAGAGTTTTATCTAAGTGTTCTTACGTCTGAATTCTTTATGAGTGTTTAGAGTTCTTTGGCTTAATCAACAGTCCAGAAAGCCCCGTAGTCACTGGTTTTAAGTCCGGTGAGAAAAGATCAACATAGGAGTCTGAGAAAGAATCTCACCTCTCAACTCGAGGAGTCTGTGGCTTGCTGTTGCATAGCAAGACTGTACTCAAGCCAGTACTTGAGTGTTCTCTTTATGTTTTTTGAGGTTCTTGCAGAAAGACACTTCCAGCATTTGCATGCGTAGCTCTTTCCAAGAAAGTCACATTTACCAGATAAACTTAACATGGGTGGTACTAATGCAAATCCCATGTAGATTATATCTGAACTTTGTGGCTTTTAATGGTCGTAGACAATAGAATTACTACTTCAACCATAGGGAATTTAGGAAGTTGAGACAACAATGGCTGACCTATTACGACATTTCCTCTGTTCAGATGTGGATGTTGCAAAATGACTTATCCCCTTAACATTAAACTCAGCCCCTTTAAATGATCACCGCCCCTGGCCCTTGGCCTAAAGTGTCTATACTTCCTCTTCTAGGCAGTTTCATTTAGATGTTCTGAGCTGGAAATGAGAAACCCCTTTAAAAGAAAGAAACTGTCCATGTGGGCCCAGAGCTGTTGACGGGCCTCTGGGGCAGTCGATCTACCCTTGGGATCTACTACTATTTTAAGAAGGATCATAGACATTTAGCTAACAATTTTTAAAATTCGATTTGTTAAAAATAAAGGAGAGAAGGAAGGACATAGAGGAAGGAAAATAGCAGAGGGTGAGCAGTCAGCATGCTGCACTAGGATGGTGATCAGAGCGAAAATATGTCCGGATCCATGTCTTTGGTCCATGTCTTGGTTTTGCCTCGGAGGTGGGGAGGGACTGGACTTCTGGCCTTGAGATCACGTTTGTGTCTTTGTGACAAAGACAAATAAAACAATTGGCACCCATTACTCTTTTAAGGAAAGTGAAGACATTTCTCATCTCTACCTCACTCTCCTTTTCCTAAGTAACTTGCTATCTGTTACCCACGTTGACCTGGGCATTGTCCTCTGCTCCGCTTTCTGTGTGGTACAGACTTCTACATGCATGCAGAGAAGGCAGACTCTGACCCTATCTGTCCTCTGGTGGAAGACCTGGGGAGAGACTTCCCTAAAGCACCCCAAGCCTGCAGACCCCAAGACTGCCCGTGCCACCGACTAGTGTTTACAATGCACACAAAGCTCTTCGTTCTCTAGTTTTCAGTAACTCTGCTGTTTCTGCTTCCCATTTCGACTATCTGTTTCTGTCTTGAGAGTAGACCTGAGAAGAATCACCGCCGGCTTCCTGGGCATGGCGGTGGCGGTCCTGCTCTGCGGCTGCATCGTGGCTACGGTCAGTTTCTTCTGGGAGGAAAGCTTGACCCAACATGTGGCCGGACTCCTATTCCTCATGACAGGTATGCTGAACACCTCAGACGTCTCTCTGGCAGAAGGGAAGGTCTTTGAAGAAAACAACAGTGTTCATAATATAGGCCTGGTTTCTCCACGGTGGCCTGTTAGAAGGTGGGGGGGAATGTGTTGGGTTTAATCTCCGTATGAGCCAGCTCTGTTTTTCCTGTTTCTGGTTCATACCTTGGCCCTAGCCCTGGCCTGGACACTCGGCAAGCATTGGCCATTGTATATCGGGAGCCCGCCACGAGAGAGACAGAGAGAGAGGGGTCAGCACAACCACCCCTTGGGCTGACAGTCAACTCAAAGTACTTGTCTTAGTGATGGTGTCTTTGGGGTCATTTTTACACACAAAACATGCATTCATTTCACTCCACAGATTGTTTTTGAGGACTCACTATGTACCAGGCACTACTTTAAGTACTAGAGACACAATGAATGAGGCAGATAAAAATCCTTCTCCATTTTCATCATCGAGAGACAGTGACAATAACTTGTGATAGTAATAAAAGCTGTGAGGAAAACAAACAAGGTGGAATCGGAGGCTCAGGGACACCTTGCTGAGGGGGCGATTTCCCAGCTAAGTTGTGAAAAGCAGGTGGCAGCTGGGAGTGTGCTGCTGGGCGAGCCAAGCCCTACAGTCGGGGATGGGTGGGTGTATTTTGAGTCACAAAAGACCAGTGTGGCTGGAGCGCGGGGAGATGCAGACAGTGGCTTGGATTTCAGTCTAAGCGTAAATTAGGAAGCCATCAGTTTTTTTAAAAGATTTTATTTATTTATTTGAGAGAGAGAGAGAGAGAGAGAATGAGCAGTGGGGGAGGGGCAGAGGGACAAGCTGACTCCCTGCTAAGCACAGAGCCCCAAGCAGGGCTTGACTTGGGGCTTGATCTCAGGACGTTGAGATCATGACCTGAGCTGAAGTCAGACATTTAACGCACCTAGCCACCCAGGTGCCCCAGGCACCAGCAGGTTTTAAGCAGAGGAGGGACTTGATCCTAAAGCAGGGGATTGGAAGGGGGGTGGTGTGTGGAGACATGACTGTGGTCTGTTTGATAGCAACTGAAGGCTACTTTTGTCTAAAAAGGAGTCAGGAGCTGAGCTGACAGCCGACACTGAAGTGGCTACAGGGAAGAAATCTTTTTTCCTTCTGCTCCTTCACACACACACAAATAATGTATTAGTGATTAGTGAATGTCAGATGAAGAGTTTCACAGGCACACTCAGCATCAGAGCTAATATGACTTTGGATATGTAGCTATTTCTGAACAAGCCTATTTCTACTTCTCTGGAGTTCAGTTTTTCAAGTGACCAAGACTGGGTTTGCCAGCACTTCTCACTTGATGGCCACTGACTCGTGCCCGCTTTAACCGGAGGCAGCAGGACCTCTTCATCGGCTGACGCCATTTTCTGTCTGCCTGTCTTTCAGGGTTGACAGATAGGTGGTGCTTTGCTTTCTGGGCAGCTGATCTGAAGCCTGAGTTACCCAAGTCACAGGCAGAGACCCTTCCTTCTAACTGCCATGGGCCCCTTTCTCTCTGTGAGTAATAAGGGTCATCGTTGTGAGCACCCTGACAGAGCATTTGGAAATCACACGGCCCCGGAAGAGTCTGAGCAGAAAACTAACTTAAGCGTTCCGGATTTTGGTGAATACACTAGGACTGTAGCACAGGGAGGCTAAAATTCCAGTTCCTGAGGTTTTGGAGGAGGATTTGAACCCTCCAGACTACCTATTGGGTGCCTCACGTAAAACCCAAATGGGTCAGGGTAGCAAAGAAGCAGACAGGCCTGTCTGCCCAGAAGATTCCTTTAAGCCTCTGCTGGGACATAATGGTCATTAAAAATCTTGTCCATTTTCTTCCCTCCCCCTATTAGCTGAGCCCCCATTTTTCTGACTCGTGTCTCTGTCTATATCAAAGAACTGCAGATTCACTTCCCCCCAACCCTAGAAAGGCCCACATCACGTCCTTTGTCAGGAAAATGAGGGGAGCTTTAGACAAGAAAGCCTTAGTGATGGTTTTAAAACATACTTTAATATGGGTAATGCATAAATAATTTAGGATGCTCTTAGATATAAAACAATTATTAGCAGTAAAATAAATCACTGGGCCACAAAAGCCAGGGCTAGGGAGGGTTCCGGAGAAGGTTGTGGGCCGTTCTCTGTTTTTAGATGAGAAGAGGGTGGTCGTTGAGCCCTGGGTGGGCATGGAGAGCACTTAGCCGCCAGGTGGCCTGTGCCAGCTCCGCCGCTCCCTGCTCAGCCCTTATTTCGGATCCCCACACGGACTGTAACTCCGGCAGCCTCAGGATTTATCATCAAAAGTCCCTGTGCAACTGTTAAACAAAAACAGGACAAACAAAACACGAGCCACAAGAACACAAACCCCACAACCACCAAAAACCCCCCAACAACTCCCCTCCCCCGCAAACTTACCGACCTGACGTTTGACCTGACGTTTGACGATCCGTCCTGAGGGACGAACAGACACTAACGTTTTGCTCTCTCTGCTTTCGGTCGGCCAACCAGCATTTTTGGAATAAAGGGCAAAATCCTCTTGTGGATCCCACCACCGGAAAAATTAGGTTGTTTAAATGTTTTTTCTTATTCTGGACCAAATCTCACTGATGAGTTTGCCTCATTTAAAAAAGAAGAAGAAGAAGAAGGAGTTCCCAACCCACATCCCATGTAAAGTACTTGGTCTTCTGGGCTTCCATTCACTATCTCACCATTAGCTTTCCCGAGTTGTTTCTCTGTTCTTCTACGCGGTTGTGTCCCGTAATATTGCAGAGCTGCTTGCTCTTGCAGGGGTGGATATGCTGTGTTGTGCTCGTCTGCTCCCTGACTGGTGGGTTGAGAGAGGTTTGTTTCATTTGTTGCAGTTTCAAATGCTGCCTTTCCCTTTCCTTTGTAAATGCCGGGTAACTACAGGAATCCATTGCCTGAGATAAATGGGCTGGAGGGTGCTCCCGTGTGGGAGCCGCAGAGGGGAGCCACGAAGGGTTAAAAGAATTGATTTTAATTAAGCAGAAGCGTCTTCAGCAGCCCTTGTCAGCATCTCTCCCACAGATTTCTGAGGCTAAACTTAGCCGCTTCTAATGCGTTGGTATCTTCATTCTCCGCCTGAACTTATTAGCCAAACCTTCAATGAAGAGCATCAGTGATGTGACAGTTTGAGATGTTAAAATGGAAACTTTGAAACAGTCTTCCTCCTTCTGCCTTACTGCTTGCAGACAGCCCTTGATTACCCACATGTGGCCCAGCAGTGCCGGGGCTTGCCCCCTTCCTCTGCCCTGGGGCCTCTCAAAGGGCCTTCCAGCAGGACCGGCGGTAGGCCTCACAACCCCCAGGCACCCCAGATGTGGCCCTTGGACTTCATGGCCTCTGAGGTGCCGCACGCACAAAGAGGCACGGGCGGAGGGCTGAGGGAGTAAGACACCTTCCAGCTCATCTTGTGCTCTCGGGGTGCTGCGAAAGCCTATTGCCATCAACACTCAATGATGGATTCTTTTAGATGGCCATGGTGATATAATTATAATGATTAGAATTTCAGTTATGCATACAAAGATTGGAAAGTGTTCATTTATTCAACGCAAGCGTTTTAAAATATAATGTTTATGTCACTGTTGCTGTTGTTTTATTATCTTTTAAAATACTGGTAATCTCAAAAATTGGTTAAAGCTTGGGCCTCCCGGGGCGCCTGGGTGACACAGCGGTTAGGCGTCTGCCTTCGGCTCAGGGCGTGATCCCGGCGTTATGGGATCGAGCCCCACATCAGGCTCCTCCGCTGGGAGCCTGCTTCTTCCTCTCCCACTCCCCCTGCTTGTGTTCCCTCTCTCGCTGGCTGTCTCTATCCTGTCGAATAAATAAATAAAATCTTTTAAAAAAAAAAGAAAAAAAAGCTTGGGCCTCCCTTGATGGGGGCCTCACTGCCCACTGGATCCATTCTCCTTCACAGGCAGGGCTGTCCAGTGAGTGTTGTGACAGCAGACAGAAAGGTGACAGGCCCCAGGCTGCCCAGCAAAGCTCAGGAACAGTCAACATCCAAAGTCAGTTATCCCTTCCTTTGCTTCAACGCATTAAAAAAAAAAAAAAAAAAAAAAAACGAAAATGAAACAAAGAACAAAACCAAAAAAACAAAAAAGCCACTACAGTAGATACATGGAATTATCTAGGTTATCCATTGATTGTGACCTAAAACCACAGGTCCTTAGTGCCTGAGTTGAAACATTGGGAGCCAGGTGTGTTTTGGAATTCAGGATTTTTAAGTTTTATTTTAGAAAGGTAAATACGGTGCATAGATCTTATATTGTCTAACACCCTCAGCGGGGTCTGAAATCAAATCCATTAACATTTCTGCAGCAAAACATATGAATATTCACACTAAGCAGGATCAGTAAGGGCTATAAATAGCCTCATGTCACATCAGGTCAGGGTTTGCATTACATAAGATTGCTGCCATCTTGCAGGAAAAGATGGGATGGTTTTTGGATTTACTAATTGCGAATTGTGGATCTTCTATTTAATTTTTTGAAGTTTTGTCTATTTCTTGCCCACTCATTTAGGAAAGACGACTTAGGAATGGCTTTTTGAGTAATCTGTGTGAAGGTAGCATGAGGCATTTTTGCTGGAAGAGCAAAGAGACTGGGATGATGGGCAGGCCATCGTTTGAAGGAGTGAAAAAGAAAAAAAAATCAATGTTTATGCCTTTGGGTGTTGCAGCGGCGTTATTTATGAAGCAGGCTGACCAGCGTGAGGCAGCTCCCACTCCTTTCACACTGTTAAGCACATCAAAGGAGGACGGTCAGAAGAGTGGGCCCAGTTACCCTCATTACAGCTCGCCAGCTGGCCACAGGCACCTCGAGGAGTTCGGGGAAGGAAATTGGGTTGATGATGTGTAGATGGCTGCATAAATTTACTTCCATCCTGATCCGAAAAGATCCCTTCCAACCCTATAATTCTGCTGTATCCTTGTATCTTTTAATTAAGAATATTGGTAGAAAGCTTTTTAATATATTATAAGAAAAGCATTTGCATGCAGGGCTTTTCAGAACCAGTAAGTCTTCACTCTTTTGAAGATGCTGCTGGCAATAACCACGACCCAGCCGGGGATTCCAGCTCGGCTGAAGAGTGTCAGTGGTAGCCGCAGGGCACTCCTGGCTGGTCAGGGAGCGAGGGGAAGGGAAGGAGAGCCTAGGAGAAGAATGGAGGCGAGGCGACCTCTCTCCTCCTGGATCTTCAGGAAGGACCGTTAGATTTTGAACTTTTTGAGTGCAGGGGTGGTACCTCATTTATCTTTCTGTACCCCAACCCATACCTTGAATCAACTGGATTGCTGCTGACGAACGTGCAGCGTTATCTGCGATAACTTGCTCCCTGGGTAAGCTCTACATGGGGTAATTTGGGATGACCCGGTCCTTAGGTTGGTAGAACTCCATGTGTTGTAGAACTCAGTTTTGTTCGGCAGGTTTTGTTGGCTCCATGTGCTCAGCACTATTAGGAGCTGTGTGGAACTTTAGTCTAGGGGGTGTCTACTACCTTGCCCTGAGATGAGTGCTGGAAAGTGGGACGGAAAGAACATCTGGGGTCCTGATCACAGCGACGTCAAACCGATCATGGCTGTGACCAACGAGGACTCATTAAACCAACCTCTAAGATGATCAGAACTGGGGTGGGATGTGGTAGATGCTTGAGAACTAATTGCCAAAGAACTGATTAAATAACATTTAAAATAGTAAAATCTTGCCAAGACCTATAAAAGAAATAGAAATACGCTTCCTACATTGACTACACACATATACGATGTCATGGGCTGAATTGTGTCCCTCCCCAAATTCCTGTGCTTGACATTCTAACCCCCAGTACCTCACAATGTGACTGTCTTTGGAGATAGGGTCTTTAAAGAGGTGATTAAGGTACAATGAGGTCATTAGGGTAGGCCCTAATCCTTCAATATGACCAGTGTCCTTATGAGAAGAGGACATTTGGGCATAATTACAGAGGGAAGACATTGTGAAGAGACAAGTAGAAGACTGCCATCTATAAGCCAGGGAGAGAGGCCTGGGAAGAAAGCAGCCCTGCCTGTAGCTTGATCTCAGCCTTTAGCCTCCAGAACCATGAGAAAATTTCTGTTGTTTCAGCCACCTACGGTTCTGGTGCCTTGTGACGGCAGCCCGAGCAAACACGTGAGCACTGTGAGATGTGCATATGGAGCTGCAATAGAATTCCGCAGTTGGCATCGACCTGAGACTAATAATCCAGCTCCAACAAAGATGTTTTCCTCATTCAAACCACGCTTGGTGTCTTTGAAGTGAGGATTCCTTTTTCCCTTTTTAAAATACCTTGAGTCAGTTAGGCCTCTTTTTACAAAATCTTGTTGGGCAAGTTGGAGACAATGCTTCTCTCCTGTCAGTATGTTTCCTGGTAATAATCAGACACAGGCCTGCCCGTTCCACAAACAATAGCTGTGGCAGCCCTCTTCGCGAACTCTCTGAGGCATGGGAGGGTCTAACAAAGAGGAACTCTTGCATGTGCTTTTTTGTTAGTCACTTTCCTCTTTCTCCAAACAACTTCAAAAGCGTTTTGGAAGAATTAAAAATGTCACCGAAGGGCACCCCCGTGCGAGCATCTGTGGAATGGGGGCAGGGGGGATGGGGGCCTGTTTGTGGGCTCCTAGTAACCGTCCCCGTCAACCTGAAGCACAGTGAGTTGAGTAAAGGCAACAGAAAATAAGGCAGGTTTTTGTCAAGGTTTGACAAGTGCTGTCTTCCAAAAAGAACTTCAGTGGCACAGAGCAACCATTATACCACCATAAAATAAATACAAATAAGTGATACAAATAAGATAAAGGAGGGATCAGGTTTGTGGGGCAGATGGGTCTAAGCGTGACGTCAGTAGCAGAAAGCATGACATGAGCGCCCAACTTCCGCTCATGGTGGGCTGCTGATCCGCTTTAGGTTCCAGCGACTCCGTCAGAGACAGAAATGTCTATCAGTGACATCGTGCACAGTGTCCCTGAGGTCCACAGACAGAAGGCACAATCATTCATGACACCGAGGGCAGAGAAAATCATCCTTCCGGTTAAGTCCTCAAGTTAGCTTATTTCTTATAATCCTTTTCTATTCCATGTGCCCTGGTGGTGTTCTGCTCAAATTCATTTTACCAAAAGCAACTTTATGGAGCTGGCGGGGGAGAGGTGCTAACAAAATCAACATTTAGTATAAAATCAAAGGGAACGCGTATAGTATATACACGCTTTCTTCTTCTTTCTGGGGGTAGGGTGGGGTGGGGCAATATTCTTGCTCCATGCCTTATTTTGGAATAACAGAATCACAGGAATTTAACCCTAGTCCCCCCCCTTCCCCCCCCCCCCCATGAAGAAACTAAGACTCAGAGAGGGTAGGTAATTTCAAGGTCGCACAGTGATTAGCAGTAGATCTGGGGACCAGAATACACATTTCCTGCATCTCAGCCCAATGCATTTGGACATCAAAGGATGCTTAAAAGTCTTAGTTTGAACTCAAGTTTTCAGAGGTCATTAAAACTACATTACTCATAAAAGCCTTGCTTTTAAAACGCATTCAGCTCTGTGCAGACATAGATGTAGAATAGACTTGTTTTTTCTGTGATCGGGTCATTGTTCTATTATTGTATTTTACCTGTTGATACTCCAGAGATCAATTTTTTCTGTCTTATTGTTCTATTACCAGCATTCTTTAGAAAGACCTTGTTATGTATAAACATTGTCGTTGTTGTGGTGCCAGTGAAAACAGTCATGTAAATGTAGGAACATTTGCTCTTCGCAAAGTTTGAAAAAAGCAGAGGAGTATTTTTTGACAAGTCCATTCCTTTATGAAAGAATTATTTCCATCACAATCTTTGGAGAACTCAAAGTGATATGTTTGCCATAATAATCTGGAGCAGGAAGTCAGCAGATAAGATTTTATCCTTTTTGGAAAAACAGAATCACTTTAGATTTCAAAAACAGATTTAGACAAAGGGTAGGAAATATCAAATTATGGCAGATGAAGTGTCCTTTTAATTTGAAACGTTTCTTTTCTAAATGCACATTTGGGAAAGGGTTCAGGCAATATGCCCTTATGTGATTTGAGGGCAGGCAGAATTGTGGAGCTTAAAAATAGCGTTGAGGTCATCTCGATTTCCTCCCAATTGCTCCCTGCTCTGAGTTTGGTTTTTCTGCTAGTGTTTCTGATCCCCAGAGCTCTAGTAAAAGGATCAGGGGAAAACTGTTACTTCTGGCCCTCTCTTTTTAGTCCCCAAATCTGTGTCTCTGTTACCTATGGAGATGCTCGATATATCCCCAAAGCAATTTTCCAGCCCATAGTTGCAACCTCCATTGCATGGCGGGCTAACCCAAAGTATGAAGGAGAGATGCACAGAATTTGGAACAAACTGGACATTCCAACACTTCACTGGGTGTTCGTTTCTGTTTTCATTACCCATCTCCTGCAACGGCCTCATTCTGATCCCCTGCCCATCCCGAAGGAGCATCCTTAGGGGTCCACTGGGGTGGACTAGAAGCATCTATCCCCCTGGAGCGTCACTTAAGTACTTAAAATACTGTGTTTGGGGAATTTTTATCCGAGTCCTGATTTTAGTGTTCTGGAAGGACAATTAATTATACCTACATGTGTTGGTATGGAAAAGTAAAGTTGGGGGTCTGTCCGCTTTACGTCACCCAAATCGTCTCCTAGATTCTGAATGGTTGAAGTATATGATCCCCTTACTCAGCTATTTTATGTCAATTCCCACATCCTGGATTTAATTTGTATCATTTAAAAGTTTTTATTGGAGCGCCTGGGTGGCTCAGTCAGTGAAGCGTCTGCCTTCGGCTCAGGTCATGATCCGGAGTCCTGGGATTGAGTCCCATGTCAGGCTCCCTGCTCAGTGAGGAGTCCGCTTTTCCCTCTATCTCTCCCCACCGTTCATGCTCTCCCTCTCTCAAATAAATACATAAAAATTAAAAAAAATAAAAGCTTTTATTCATTCATTGAAAAAACCCACGATTTGTTGAGGCCCTAGTATGTGCCATGCTCTGTACCTTAAAATATAATTTAGCACATGAAAAATTCATTTAAAATAATATTTACAGGGAACATGATAAGTACTAACGATAATGGTAACTGAAAAGGAAAACAGACATTGTATGATGCTTGCAACTCTATAAAAATGTGTCAAATCAGGTATAGAACAAGGGGAAATGAAGACTGTTTTGTATTAGGTGTGAGTGATTCTAGAAGATCTTTTCCTTAAAAATAGTGAGATTTTTTATTTTGTTGTTTTAAGAACCAAAACGAAAAATAAATTCAAATATACATACCATCCCAGCAAGATAATCCTGAATAATTCAAGTTATCAGAATTTTCTCCCGTGTTCTTCACTCGTATACCTCCAACGCCTTGTGTACGGTCTGACACATAAAGGTTTTGCCAATGTTTGTTGAATGAATGCAAGTTAATTCCAGGGCAAGAATTATAGATCCTTGACTAATTTGGAGTGACCGGCTCATCAGTTGACCTGATTTTCATAAAGGCCTGTCTGGCACGTGCCTCGTAGCAGGCCACACTGTAACCAATCATTCCTTTCTCTTTGCAATATTTGCAGGGATATTTTGCACCATTTCCCTCTGCACGTACGCGGCCAGCATCTCCTATGATTTGAACCGGCTCCCGAAGCTGATTTACAGCCTGCCTGCTGATGTGGAGCACGGCTACAGCTGGTCTATCTTCTGCGCCTGGTGCAGCCTGGGCTTTATTGTGGCAGCCGGAGGTCTCTGCATTGCTTATCCCTTTATTAGCCGGACCAAGATTGCACATCTAAAGTCTGGCAGGGACTCCACGGTCTGACTGTCCACGCTCAAGTTCACAGCTCGGTGGCCCGTCCAACGGTGCGGACGGCTCCTGAGAGGAACAGAGTGGAATTCAAGTCGGGATCCCAAGCACAAAATGGTCTTTTTACATTCCAACCTGTTGCCTGCCAGCCCTTTCTGGATGACTGATAGAAAATCATGCGAAACCTCCATACCTTTCTCCGGACAAGACTACTGTGGATTCAAGTGCTTTAATGACTATTTCTGCTTTGACTGTGAGACATGGGGAGCAGTGCCGTGGGGCACCTCTAGGTTTAGAAAAAAAGAGGAAATTGCAGTGGGAAAATTTGTATGATTGCCATTTATTTCAGAAAGTTTGTATATAACAATTACCTGAGAGTCATTTCTATTTGCAAAAGGATTCATAACAAAGCGAGTATAATTTTCTCGTCATTGTCCCATGCTTGTGAAATTTTAATGCAGTATCTTCGGAACTTGTCCTACTGGTGTCTTGTGTCCGCACCAAACATCTGTGCATTCTTTGTGGATGTTCCTTGTTGCAGGAAGATTCCCCTTCTGTTGCCTTTTTTTTGTTTATTTATTTATTTGTTTATTTATTTATTTATTTATTTATTTATTTATTTATTTATTTTTAAATTGAAATCTCTTCTCTGTCTTCGTACTGGAATCTGAATCCTAAGGAAAACAGACCAACCGTGTAAGAACTAATCCGTGACACTATGCAGTATCGTTCCATGTCTTACCTGTTGTTTAACCTCTGTCTCTTTCTGTTAACTGGATTTCTGCATTAAATGACTGCCCTCTTGTTAACCTGGGTGTGTCTTCTTTCAGCCGTGGCCGTGGGTCTCCTTAGCCATGTGGACAGAGGGAGGCTCTATTGTCTTAGTAAGACTCTTATGAAGCCTTACTAATGGCTTCATTTCAGTTAGGTTGGTCATTAACCTGCTGTTGACAAAAGATGTCATTTTCAAACTTCTTTTGAAAACCTTATCTTGGTACTTCAAGTTTTCTTCTCTCCCTTCCTTTCCCATCTGCTTGGTAGTAGGCTAGTGCTGAGGGTACATGGTCTCTCCTTCGTCCCTGGATCTCCTGGGCCAGTGGGTTTCAATTTGGGCAGCACATGAAGAATCGCCTGGTGAATTCCTCAACCGCACATAAACCGGGCCCCCCTCCTCAGGTCAGTTGACTCAGTGTCTGCAGCTGGGCCCAGGCTTGAGTGTTTTTGAAATAGTATCCTAGAAAGTTCTTGGGGCACCTGGGTGGCGCAGTTGTTAAGCATCTGCCTTCGGCTCAGGGCGTGATCCCAGTGCTTTGGGATCGAGCCCCACATCAGGCTCCTCCACTGGGAGCCTGCTTCTTCCTCTCCAACTCCCCCTGCTTGTGTTCCCTCTCTCGCTGGCTGTCTCTGTCGAATAAATAAATAAAAAATCTTAAAAAAAAAAAAGAAAGAAAGTTCTTACATGCAGCTGGGATTGAGAGCCACTGTTCGGGGTCAGAGCCGCAGTAATCTCAGCTGTTAACATTTATTTAGCACTTACTGTGTGCCAGTAACTGGGCTATGATTTCTTTCCAGGTATGATTTCATGTGACCTTCTCAAAAGCTCTATGAGACAGGTACAATGATTCCATTTTTATGATAAGGAAGCTGAGAATCAGCCTGGAACATTTGCTTCCTTTTTTCTCAATCCTTTTCCTCTGTCGGGGTATAGGACAAAAGTTAAAATCCTTCCATTGTGTTTGCTTATGTTTAGATAGATGGGTCTGGCACCAGCTAACTTCCAAGCTTTTCCTTTTAGCTCCAACATTATCCTGTTCCCCACACACTCGGCACACTAGGGGTGCTCTGTAGAATAAGGGAAGATGCCCCCCCAGAAGTGAGACATCATTTCAGATTTTAATTCTGTAAAAGGTATACTTTTACTTTATTATAAAAACTGATTTGGCACTTGGGAAAGGATAACGGTAGTGATAATCCTCCCCTTCCTGCACCCCTCCCCCACAAATAAAGCCTGACTTGCAAATGACAGTGTCCACACATTGTCACGTGAGCCTTTTCAGAGAGGCTCAATGATTCCGGTGACCACACAAGCTCCTAAGACCTGTGGAGAGATTCCCCAGCAATCTCTCAGGCCTGTTTAATAAACCCATCCCTCTGGACGAGATCAGAGACATGTAGAAAGAGGAATTATTTTCACTTATTACTTATGTGGGAAATTCTCGAAGCAGGAGAGCTGTTTCTTTGAAGTCTTGTTTAAAGATCCCCATAGAAGATGTCAAGACTCTTCAACATTTATATTCCAACCACCAAAGCAGTGTCTGAGTGAGTGACTTTTGAAGTTTCTGAGAAGTTTCCTAGGGATTTGAGGTGAGAATGGAAGAAAGCCTCGGAGTGACAGAAGGTTGAAGGGTTCACACACCAGAAAGATGCCCAGAAGCCAGGCAAGTTCAGTTACATTCAAACGTGTGATGGCGAAAACAGAGCCTCAATGCCTTCCAGCCAAAGTGAGCTCAGAGAAAGGAGTGATGTGCCCAACGTCCCTTGCTTTCTAGCTACTGTCATGGAAGTGTGAGCAAATGTAGCCAAAGTCAGGCATTGGGTTCCCAGTCCAGGGGCTTCTTTAAGGGGTGTTTTCTTCATTGGCTTATGAATGAAGGATGATGGAAATGGCCACTCAGTAGTGCGTGGAGCAGAATAATTTACTGAGGCAATCTGTTTGTTCTTCTGAAGCTCTCTCTGTCCCACTTCTACCTGCATGCCATACCAACACTGGATTTCTTTGCCTTGGGGATTTTTCTGTAGGACAGAAAGCAGAGGTGGTTGAGCTCATCGAAGTGAGGAAAGCAGTGGATCCAGAAGGGAGGATAGGCTGAGGACTGAGGTTGGGGGCTAAAAGTGCTCCAGGGCATCCCAGAGACCGAAAGAGAAAATTACGGCAACCACGTGATTAGCTGGGCAGCACACTCCCTAAAGGTATCAGGACCACAGAGTGGATGGCTGTGTGGGGTGTCCAGGGAAACTGAGGCCTTTGAACAATGAGCTTCTCAGTTGTAGCCAGTCTGACCCTTGGAAGGCTCAGGGATATTGGCACAACTGTATGAGAATGTCCCCAATAATGAATGGGGGCCAATTTCCCCCCATTCCTGCAAGGTAGGGCTAGAAAATGGATTTACAGAATACTGGGGATTGTAGGCTAAGAGTCATGTCCATCTGCCATATATAGACAACATTTACCAAAAAAGAGAGCTTTATCCAAAACCTTGATGAGACAATCATAAGCTCCACATGCCCCTCCTTTAATAGTGTCGTCCTTGGTTTATTTGCAATGTTAGAACTATTGCAGCCCACTCTGAGGGAACCCTAATCCCTCTTTCACTCAAGTACTATGGACCCTTGATAGTCAACAGTCCACGATGTAGGGAATTTACACAGAATGTAATTTCTTCATAAAAGTCACTATATCTTTCAACAAATATTGATTGAGTGCCTGCCTACTAGGTGCCAAGCACTGTTCCAGGCCCTTAGGAAACATCAATGAAGGAGAACGAAGTTTCTGGAAACAAAACACAAACGAGACACAGTTTATACCCAGGTAGTAAAATGCAGTAAAATACAAGTGAAATTCTAGTAAAATGCGGTAAAGTGTAAGTAAAAATTAAAGTCACCCTTTCAGGCCCCAAATGATTTCATAAGTCCAGGATTAAAGTAATTCAATACAGTTATTAAAATAAGTTTCTTTTGAATTGTACTTTCATTGGCTGTGCATTTCACTTCATATCATTCTTATTTGAATCTATCTTCAGTTCCATAAAAAACACATTATTAACTTGGGGGGGGTGACCTCTCCAAGGTTTCCCATTTGAAATTTCAACTGAGAGCCACCAAGGTGAACTGCACAGGTGGACCTCATTACCTGAGCTAAGGAGCCCAGGTTCTTGGGCTTTTAAGGTTACCTGAGCTAAAGATGAGGAGGAATCTAGGATCTAGAGACTCAGAAGGCACAAGGTTAAGCTAAGCTACCCAGTGAAGGTCAGTGCACCTGGGAAGCTAATGCCACCCGGTCACTGTCTCCGTCTTTGCTCAGGCTGTTTTCCCTGCTGGGGACTGCCACTCCCACTCGGCCTGTCTCAAGCTGAATTTTCCTTGTGTCTCAGCTTCCATGCAACCCTCCTGAAGCCTGCCTGTCACCGGTTATGCTCTGCATGTTAATCACTCGCTCACCCCTACCTACCTGGGCAAAAACCTTGTCCTGCTTGGGTTTTGTTTCCAGGGCTCAGCCTAGGAACATAGTAGGTGCTCATTAATCTTTGCAGAATAAATGCATGACTTCAGATCACAAAGATAAACTTTCATCTTCCCCAGACAGCAGTGACTCCCTTAGCACCAATTCTAGGGAGCCCATCAAAAAATGTATGGTAGTATAATAGACTAAATGGAATGAGAATATAGCTTGGCAAGCAAGTAAGCCTCGTTAGAATAATTAAAGGGACTGTTAACCCAAACTAGCCCAGACATAACTTGAAATGTTTTATGAACTAAGTACTATGGAACATTTATTTGATGGCTCAAACAGTATTAAGTTAGTAACCTCAATATGGTTCTACGCCTCCATTTAAAGCTTTCCCATTTATGTGCGGGTATGTTTTAAATCTCTAATTGGAATTCTGAAAGGAATGCTTCAAACATGACTTCCTTTGAATGCAAATAGCTATACTGACCACGAGCCCTTTTTAAATTGTATTATTCGAGTTTCTCCAGGACCCTGTCCTTAGATTAGAAGGAGAGGAAATTGTCCTTGCTGCAGGACAAACACAAATGCTTGAAGATGCTCAGGGCACACCATGACACTGGGAACTTGGCTGTCAATATATTCCCCACCCCTATACAACCTATATTTTGCCAACCTTCAAAGCAAGATTTCAACTTATTCTAATACCTATTAGCATATATCTTCTTGTAGCTTCCATAAAAGGAAAACAAATTGTTTGGCTATAAGATACTTTTCTGTTCTTATTTCCTGTTTTTTCTCCCCATCAGCATGTATGGTAAAATACTGCCTGCTCTCTGCTGTGTCGGGCTGTGCTTGGGCCCCTCTGCAGACAGGAACTAAGAGAAGATCATGGGGCTGGAAAGGCGAGAACAAGGGGGCAGTGGAGGCGGTGAGATTGTAGAGACAGGGCAGAGCTGTGTTGGCCTCCCTAAGGAGGCTGTGTTTTACTCTGGCTGTGGAAAGCAATGAGAGTGTTTAAGGCAGCACAGTGATGTGATCTAA
The DNA here is from genome assembly GCF_023065955.2 of Ursus arctos. Classification (NCBI taxonomy): domain Eukaryota; kingdom Metazoa; phylum Chordata; class Mammalia; order Carnivora; family Ursidae; genus Ursus; species Ursus arctos. The sequence goes on along the minus strand of NW_026623100.1, from coordinate 54,634,218 downwards.
TTGTCATTTTAAACTGTCAGTGTTGCCACTGGGGATGGAAGATGGATTGGAAGAAGCCAGTGGAGATGGAGAAGCCAGTTGAAGAGAAGAGTGTGGCAGGAGTCCAGGAGACATGATGGTGGCCTGGACCAAGAAGGTGGCTGTGAAGATAGAGACAAGAGGGTGGGTGTATTTCAGAGATAGACTTGACAAGACTTGCTGGTAAAGTAGATGGAGAGGGGAACGACAGGGACATTATCAAGGATGACAACTAAACAGTTTTTAGAGTCAGGTTATTTACTAAGGAAATTGTGATTCTTGTATCAAAAGGGGATAAGGGGGGGTGTGCCTGGATGGTTCAGTTGGTTGAGCATGTGCCTTTGGCTCGGGTGGTGATCCCAAGGTCCTGGGGTCGAGCCCTGCATCAGCCTCCCTGCTCAGTGGGGAGTCTGCTTCTCCCTCTCCCACTCCCCCTGCTTGTGCCTTCTCTCTCTCTCTCTCTCTCAAATAAATAAATAAAATCTTAAAAACAACAACAACAACCAAAAAAAGGGGTAAGGATTTGAAAGGAGGGGAGATACTAAGTGTCATGGTAAACCCAGTGTCATGTAGGATGGTGGTTATCCTTAACTGAGTAGAGCCAGGACTGAAAAGCTATAGGTGAGAATAGGGTCCAATGACCACAGTGCACCTTCTCCCTAATTGCCCCAACTGCCAGCTTCATCCTCTTTAAATTCTGGTTGTTCTCCAGAAGCTGCCTATGCCAGCCTCACTATTCAGTTTGAGTGTGAATTTTGTCAATTAGTGGTGACTGTGAAGATTTCGGTCCAGCCACAAGGGGAAAGCATGTAGTGATTGTGAGTTAATGGAAGCGACAGATGTCACCCACTGGCCTCCTCAGCTCAGATCACACCCGAGAGACTGTTGGCCTACTTCTGTTAAGTTCCTATTATGTCTTAAGGCTGGCATTGCCAACATTCACAAGATGCACGGACCACTACCCGAGATCTGCTCAGTTTGGACGACCAAGACTCTGATGACGTCACTGCCCTGAGTGTGGGTTGTGAGGATGGATGAACTGTAGCCTCAGGCTCTTAGGAAATGTCCTCAATCCACACAGGACCTCAGCGGTAAATTCCCTCAATATCAGCATAGATGTGGAGTGACATCGTCTGGGAATTCTGGAAAGTACATGGAAGCCTTGCTAGAACAGGTTCATGGAGGATCCACTAGACAGATCTGGACAAGAAGGGCCTGAGACTCCTTTGACTACCTTCACAGAACCCAGTAGGGTACCTCAGAATCACAGCCAGATGTCAAGATCAGCGCGTTCGGTTCTTAAACCGTATAGCACCTTTCATTTCTATCCTCGTGGCTTCACCTGTCAGTCAGGTTGGCTGTGACATGCACATAAATCCTTGCTTTAGAAATGTGCCTGAACTTTACTCAGCGGTGGCTTTGGGGGGCTTCAAACTCATTCCACACACGTAAAGCACATCCCGTCTCATCACGCTGGTTGGCACGGTTAAGCATAGGAGCACAAAGGAACCCAGAAAACTGCAGAGATCATTGAGGTTTTCTCATTTCTCCCAAAGCTTTTATTATTTCTGGACTCTGTTGGGGCTCAAAAAACCACCTCTCTCTTTCAAGCACTTGATTCCAAAAGGATGGTGCTGGAGTCCCATTCCTGTCGGTTTGGAGGGCTCCTACATCCTTGTAAATGTTAGATATAAATAAGAAGTGGAAAAGAAAGTTCTGATTCTCAGAATCCCCTCCAGTCCCGTCTCCTGGTGTCAATGAGATGCTACGGTAGGACTGACTCAGCCTTTCCTCAGTGCCCAGCCATGCTCTTTATGAAATCTATCTTGTTGTTATTGCCCCTACTTTATGGATGGAGAAACTAAGGCTCACAGAGGTTAAATAAGCTGTCCCTAAGACACTAAGTGGCAGAGCCAAGATTTGGATTCTGGCCTCTTCACTCCAAAGTCGTGATTCTTTCCACTTTCCCACACACCATCCACATCCTACCCGAGACCCAGCACAAACACCAGTCATGCCTCTCTAACCATATCTGAGCTTATTTCCCCGGATTATATGCATCTAGATAGATAAACATTCCCCCATGGTTTTGTGGTTCCCCTTGGAAGTGACTGCTCTGCAGTTTTTTTAAGTTCATTCATTTATTTTTTAGAAATCTCTCCACCCACCACGGGGCTTGAACTCACAACCCTGAGATCAAGAGTCACATGCTTTTCTGACTGAGCCAGCCAGGCGCGCCTGCTCTGCAGTTTTTAATCAAGCAGCTGCATTTCTAAACCAGAGCACACACTGCCCTTTGTAATTCTGTAAAGAATGCCAGACCTATTTTTATAAGCACAGAACCTCTCCTTACTGATTGACCTTCAGGAGCCCCTGTCCCCTGCAGGAGCCTAAAGGTATGACAACAATTTTAATTACCTTCCTGGCACTGCCCCCACAGAATGTTTTGAGAAATTCCCATGTCACCAGGGCTGCTCAAAGATTAATATTTAAGTGGGTAGATCCTCCTTCCTTTGTCCTGTGAAAGCATCCCTGGTGCCTCTTTAAAAATTATTCAATGAAAGCAATGACTCAAAAAAGAAGGCTAGATAGTCTTGTGGTTAAGAGATAGGCGAAGAACTCCGAGACGCAGGACTTCTGGTCCTGGTTTCGTGACTGGTAGCTGTGCGCTCCTGAAAGCCAGTCATCTCTCCTGGACCTCTGGAGACATTCAGGAACTGATGGGCTTTCCAGGGACACGGGTAATGCCGCACGTGGAACAAGCCCCTGAAACACCTTGAACACCTCTGCAAACTTTTATATTCTTTTCCAAGTTGAACGTGAACTCGCCTTTTGTGATGTGAACTGGTTTTAAGAGCATAGCGTGTAAATGACACAAACAATGAAACGAATCTCTCTGATGCCGAGTCAATATACGGATATCTTCCCAGCTTCTCAGTACACCTCAAGTAGGGCAAGTCATGTTCTGTTTCTCTTTGAGAGGTTCGTCCCTGCGCAGCGACTTCAAAACAACACATCTAGACGGCCTTGGGAGGTGTGTGGGGGCTCTAGCTGTCATCCCTGTAGGTATAGAGGAAACAGGCTCTGAGCGGTGTCTCTGGCAAGGTGTCTACGTCCCCAGCAAGTGAGCTATGTAGGTTTTGAGGTCCGCAAATCTAAGTATCTGTATTCCTGCAAACACGTTGATGAAGCACGAGCCTCTGCGGTGACTACGGTACATCGCTATCATGCCAACATGTTTCTCAAATAAAATGGACTTGGGAATTGAAACTAAACCAACTGTGAAAGGTAATCTGGAGGAGATAACACGAGCGATTAATGCAGTATTGATTCAAGGGATGAGCTGGTTCTTAAACAAAGCGTTTTCCAAATAAAGTAACAGTTTAAAGAGTGTTCACAGGGGTGGGGAATGGTTTTCAGGAATATTGGAGCCAAGTGAGGGAAGAATGTGGGAGGCAGAGTGAGGTGGGTTGAAGGGCAGAGCCGCGAGAGCCACGTGAAGTCACGCCATCAGGACATGTGGACACCCTCTTCTCTAAGCCTTGTCAAAAATACCAGTTACTGCAGGGAACCAGATGAGTGAAGAATGCAACGGGTTAAGATGGAACTTAGTGTGATTTCATTTATTTTTAAAGCAATCAGCCTGTGGGGCTGTGATACGCCTACATAATCAAGAAGGGTGTCACAGAAAATGTCGAGCTTTTACCTAGGAACGACTGGGTTCTGTGTTGCATGATTCCATACATCCCGATGTCACAAAGGAAAAAAGGGAAAAAAAAATCTTCCTTCAGGGAATAACGGTCAACATTTTTTCCTTTTTCCTTTGTGACATTGGAATGCATGGATTTGGTTGAAGCAAAGGGGGGCTGGGTCGAGCATCCTGAAACTTTCTGGCTTTGTTTACTTGGTTGGCAGATGACCATGAAAAGTAACCCGTGTGTGGTCATTTGTTTATCAGATCTATATTGAGTGACTGGAATGTGCCAGAGACTGACTTCAGTGCAGGGCACCATCAGTGAGCAAGTCAACAAAGCCACTCCCCTTGGGACCTGGAGAGACAGACAATAAGCAAACATGTCTCTTGTGCTGGAGGAAGGTGCTATGAAGAGAAATAGAGCCGGTGAGGAGAACAGTGTGAAGGGTGAGGTGGTGGCTCGTTGAGACAGGGAGGCCAGGGGTGGCCTTGCTGGTAAGGGGACATTGGAGTGGAGATCCTGAATGATGCAGGTGTGGGAGGAAATGTCCCCGGAGAGAGGGCAGGAAGTGCAAAGGCCTGAAATGGGAGGAAGCTTTGCATATTCCAGGGTCAGCAAGGGGGGCAGAATGCAAGAGAGAGTGTTGGAGATGAGGTTAGAGGGCAGATGGGGACACCGGGTAAAATGAAAGGTCTCTGGAGGGTTCTGAGCAGGAGAGTGGTATAATATGACTTAGTCAAAAATAAAGACAAAAAACTTCTGGCTCAGTGGAATAATTTTCCTTGGTTTCCATGTCAATATCAAGAGGCCAGTACTGGGCCTTTGGGGCAACCAGGCAGAACACACGGTTAATATACCCACTCTTCCAAGATGAACTCCATCTCTAATAGTGTGGCTGTATCCAGGGTCATCACAAAAGGGCATCAGAAGTGTGACCACGAAGTGGTAGAAATAACGAGTAAGAGAGAGGGGGATGGCAGGGAGGGGCACCTGGGGTAATTGCTCTCCTTTGTTACACCACCCAAGAAAGCAGTTACTTGTTGAAGGAACTTGATGAAAACTGACAATATTAAATGATTATGGCATTCAGATGGCAAAATTATCCTTCAAATCTCCTGATTCTCTTGAATATAATAAATTCATGGAATTTAACTGCAAGACAAAGAAAGCTGAGCTCTTCTTGTACCTAGGCTTGTTTTCAGTTGTTTCTTTAAACTCCCAACAAATCCATTGCTTGTCACTCAAACATTTCCCGGACTTCCTTCATCTTTCTCCGTCGAGCTTTTTCAGAGAGTGGTTTCATCCCTCCATTTCTAGAGGTCAGGGATAATCTTCTCTCTCCGACACTCAGACTTCCAGCTGGCGCTCCTCGCCTACCCCCCCTTTCCTGAGAGCTGTCAAGGCAGCATTTCAGGCAAGGCCAATCTACCAAGCAACATCCCCAGAGCCTGACACATAGCAAGGACTCAGTCAATGCTTGAGGGCTCAGTGAATAAGGAGTAAATGAGTGAGTGAAAGAATAGGAAAACAGAAAAATCTACATACACTATAAGATATAGTGTTGGTATAATATGCATAAAAATACTCACTTGAGATTTCTTAATGACCAGGATTTCTCTGTGAAGACCTTGCATCTCACCTAATTTTAATCCAAAGGCTTTCCTGCAAAGCTCTTTGAAAAATCAGATTTACCTTATAGCCAAAGTGAGTGGTTCCTCTTGAAAGGTAATACACTTTGAATCCCCAATGAGACTTAGCTTTCTAGGTCATAGAGGAACTAGGTGTCCCCTGGACAGCGGTCTGTCTCTTGCATGGCTTTCTGAGTGTCGCTTTGATTCACTGTCCTCAGAATCAGCAGCATTTTTTTTGCTCCCCTCTAACAGGAGCCAGTACAGTTTAGTTCAAGATACAGGAATCGTTCTGATGTGCCACACCCTGTGCCGAAGTGGGGGGGGGGGATACTATAAAATATTCCAACTAGAAGGTAACCTCAAATTTTGGAAAATCCTCAAAAAGCTTTATTGCCTTATGCATTTGATATTAAAGATGCTTTAGCAGAACCTGAAAGCATGATTTAATTCTGTGAAATACACTAAGGTAATTAGAACCACTGCCTCTTATGATCGCTGTCGCTGTCATTCAAGTCACTGAAAAAACAACATTTTTCTACCTGTCATTTGCTGCATCTTGGTTACACACACAAAGATGTCCACCCCCACATGTATTTTTTCTCCGAAAGATGAAAGCAAGTCTTCAGCACAGAGTAAAAAAGACCATATTGTTCAAAATTGTTGAGGCCAAAACATTAAAACTGAGACCTGGAAAATACGGCAAAAGGGAAAAAGCAAACCCTATGGAAACCCTCCAGCGAGATGGACACAGACAATACCCACACAACACGGGTGTGCTTAGAAACCTAGGTGTGCAGGGCAGGGTTCCCAGGTGCGACCCACAGTCCACTTTAGGTAGTTTATAAGAGAAGGAGTTCATTTTAAAATATATTAAGGTGCTCAAGAGGGCCAGAAAATTTGTCTGGTTGGCCATATAACCGGGAACACCATTTAAAACCTATGATGGGATTGCTGCCACCGTGAGCCATGGCGGCCTCTGCTGGACGCCCACACCGCAGCTTGCACCATTGGTGTTGGACCCTGGATGCTGCCCTCTGTCCCTGCTGACCCTTGAGCCCAGACGCTTATTCTGCCCCCCTTCCAGAAAGCGGGTTCCATTTTGGTTGCCTGCTTACTTAGAAGTGATAAGTAACAAGTACTCCTCCCACTCTCATCCACTGGGCTCTCAATTCTGATTTTGGGAGAAAGAGCACCATCTATTGGTCACTGGTTCACAGCACACGGCGTCGGGCAGGGAGGCATCTCACCCTCTGAAGGAATTCCCTCTGCTAGCACAGTAAGAAACGTCTGTCACCAGGCCTTCTGTTCAGGTGGTGGCGTCCTCGGTGAGAAATCCTATGAGCACAGGCCTATGGTCTCACTTCCATCCCTGTAACTGAACTCGGGTGGGAAGCCTCGTTGCATGAAATAAACGACCACAGATAAGGTAGTTTGGTAAGTCCATGAAGGGTGCTGCTGGCCTGGAGAATGCAAATCTAGAATGAGTAGCTATTCCAGCGAAGACCAATTATTGTCCTCTCCACAAGGGAGGGGGTCTCCACTATAGTCTTCCTCCCGAACGTGGTATTATAACAAGTCTCAGGGTTGGTCCCTGCTGCTGAAAGTTAATCAGCAGTGGCAGCCGGCAATTGGTGACAGGTCCTTCATTGGGCCAGTACGTTCTCTCCATTCCTGAAACCACAGCCACCTTGTCCATGAGGCCAGTGAGCAAGGGTGGCTAGGGAAACGGGAAGGCACAGGGCTGGCGATCTTCCACCCGTGTGCTTAGAACCTGGGACACAAATGTTCTCCCATACTGGGCCCTGTCCTGAGATGTTCACCCTGTACCTCTTCCCCGCACTTTCTTTCATGTTAGTGGCCACCCTTTCAAACTGGTAGCCTGCCCTGACATGGCTTCTACCTCTCAGGCTCTCTCTCCTTCCAGGCAAAGTGGACCATGTGGACTACTCCAGGTTCTGCTCCCTGGGAACATTTCCTTTCCTCGTTGTCCCTTGGCCCCAGTGGGGCTGAAAAGCCCCAGCAGTGAAATTCCAGCAGGTGCCAGCAAAAGGTGCAGAACCACATGTAAGCCAGATTTGGCTTTTTTCCTCTTCGATGAACTGCTCATCGAGAAATCCCCCATGGGACCATGGGCGCGAGGGAGGCTTGGAGTGCAGCGGGCAGGAGGCATGTTGCCGGATAATGTGCTGACTGCTCCTGGAGCTCATGGGGGCCATCAGCCACGGAGCTCAGTCCTGATGTATACCGCTTCCACCTGAAGAGCACAGGCTGGTGGGCCGGGCCCATTGATCTTTGGCTTCATGGATCAAATCACTCTCAGTTCAAATGGGTAGGTTAGGTCCCACAGTCACCTGGTGTCCTGCGGTCAAGCCCTCACTTGCCAGCCAAGAGTTCTTTCTAAAAGGAGAATAATTTCTTGCACAAGAGAGCTTGGCTTTGCTCCAAAAGCGAAGAGGCTGCAGCTATACTTCCCCTGTTAGGACTTGCTGCGGGCTCCTCACAGCATCCAGATTGCTCACAGACATTCTGAGCACCATTAGATCCCCTGGGTCATAAGGGCAAAAATGCAGAGCTGCTCACAGCGGGCCTGGACCAGCTGGAGAATCCTCTCTTGCACAAGCCTCCATTAAAAGTAAATGAGTCAGAGCAGCAAACCCAAAGGTGACATGGATTGCCTTCTGATGCCGAGGAATTCCATCAAGCAGCTGTACTTCCTTCTTCTTAATGGCTCTAATAGTTGCAGTTCCTACAAAGGAGTTATTGCTTTTGTTTGGCCAGTTTGCTTGGGTGGGGGGAGCCTGCGGAAGGCGGGATCTTGGTCCTCCTGTATCAGACACCCTTACTCCATGGTTTGGAAGCCATTGTGGGGCTCCTGCATTTGCTGAGGGTGCCATTCCGGGCAGAGAGTCAGGATCTGGGGAAATTACCACATAATTTCTCACTGAGGAAGCTGAAGCAGTCAGAAGAGAACTTGCACAGTCTACCACCACCACATCCGCCCACCCTTCAGCATCTGCTCCCACTTACGGTCTGTTCTACAATGCACGTTTCTGTAACAGGCATTAACTCAAATATTATTGCTGGTGGGGGATGATGTCACTCTAATGTGGAAATTGGGTCGGTTCATAAGTAATTTTCCCCCCAGCACATTAATATTTTGTGCCACCAGATAAGAGCAGCTGAATGTGAAGGCACTAATGGAGTGAGCTGAATGAGTAAACTGCAGGAAGAATAAGGTCATTTGCATGAGGCCTTTTCACTGCATCTTTTTACTGATTCCGTTGGGCCACAGGTTGTGTCTTGGAAGTCCTGATTGTGTACTAGCAGCTTCTACCTTCCTTCTACCAAATTCTATCAAGCTGTCTTTGTCCTTTTCTTGGAAAGGTGAAATCCTTCGTTACTGATATATAGTTGACCCTGGAACAACATGGGTTTGAACTGTGGGGTCCACATTTACATGTTTTATGTTTTTTTTTTTTAATATTTTTTTATGTACCTTGTACACATGGGGTGGGGAGGGGAGGGGCAGAGGGAGAGGGAAAGAGAATCTCAAGCAGACTCTGTGCTCAGGGTGGAGCCTGATTTGGGGCTTGATCCCACGACCCTGAGATCATGACCTGAGCTGAAACAAAAAGTCAGAGGCTTAAATGACAGCCACTCAGGTGCCCCTCCCTGCTTTTTTAAGAGTTGGCAACAAAAGCCACAAGGCATTTATTTATAGCTGCCCGCCTCAGTCTCCATGGGACCAAATCACAGGTGAAGGGTGCAGAGGTCATGCCTGCTACCCTCTGAGTACCTGGTGAGGCCATCGGAGACCATCAGCAGACCACTGGGGCCCAGGACCCAGCCAGGCTGCAGGTCAGCCTGTGGGTGGAGAGCTCGTGTGAGCAGGGAGGAGGCTGGACTGAAGCAGAAGGACAATGCCCAGAAGGCAGGGGGCAGGCCTGCAGCTGGTGAGCCCCTCCTCAGTCCTGACGCTGGGCTCCAGGGTGGCCTGGGGTGGCCATGGGCCTTGGGCCTCTGCGGGCCAGGTACAGATCTCTCCCCGTGGCCTCTGGGAGGTCAGCGGCCGCTGGCCGTGGGCTGGAGGTAGACCTTCCGGCAGATGGGGCTGTGCTAGGCTGATGGCCCTACCCACAGGCCAGCCCTGTGGCTGCTGCTGCCGAGCTGGGGCCACCACGCTTGGCGACTGCGCTGTCCCAGGGCCGGGCCCACTGCTGCCGCTGCCCTTGCCTTGCCGCCTAGCCGGCCTCCATGGTTTGTTTTCAACAAACAGACCTGCAGGGCTACAAATGAATTTTCTTTTCCTTATGATTTTCTGAATAACATTTCTTCTAGCTTCCTTTAGTGTAAGAATCAGGGTATAATGCATACAACAAAATGTATGTTAACTACGTTGTTAGTAAGGCTTCAGTTCGACAGCATGCTATTAGTAGTTAGGTTGGTGGGGACTCAGAAGTTATACGTGGGTTTTTGACCGTGTGGGGGTCAGGGCCCCTTCACTCCTGGGTTGTTCAAGGGTCAACTGTATTTATTTATTAGGAATGTTAACCTGTTCTTTAAAACTCTGTTAATTGGTGTTTTTGTTAGTATGCAATTTCCAAAGTTGGATAGGTTTGGAGTGGTCTGCCTGGTATTTCTTCTGTAAATTCTGTTATTTTTAGTGCATGAATTTGAGAATGAAAAATTTTCGGGAGTACGTTTATCATGTTATTGCAGAAATGCCTGTGTGCTGCCTTCCACTCGTAACCATGGAGAAATTATGCATGCTCTTATCAAACGCTAATTCCCCCATGTGTGGAATGTATTCCAACCCCCTTTTCGAGGACACTGCTCCTGCTCTTATCCTTTTCCTACCTTATGAGTTTTTCGCCTTTCCCAGAACATTCTCTTCAATATGAAAAACATGCTGCTACTTCTCCCATCTTAAAAAAAATTCTCCTTCTCTTGATTCCACATCGCTTTCAAACCTACTAACTTCATTCTTCTCTTTTCAGCAAAACTAGTTGCAAGAGTTGTTTGTATTCATTACCTCCGGCTCTTCGCTCTATTTTCTCTTCATTCCAATCCAGTGTGGCTTTGCTCCTTCCCCACTCCACCAAAATTCCCATGGTCCAGGTCACTGATGACTCCAAAGGTCAATTTCTAGTCCTCATCCTACCTCACAGCATTTAACAGATCAATGCCTCCTCCGTGTCCTTTGCTTATTTGCCTTCTCCTCCTGTTCCCTTGCAGATTCCTTCCCTTCTCCTGACCTCCTAGTGCTGGAGGAACCCTGGCCTCAGCCCTGTTTCTCTTCCTTCTTCTCCTCCATTTAGTCCTTTGGTGATCCCATCCAGTTTCATGGCACCATTATGCTGAAAATCCCCAAATTTAAATCTCCAGGGCAGAACTCTGTCTTAAACTTCAGACTCATGTATTCAATTGCCTACTCCACACCCCCACTGGGACGGTTCATGCACATCTCAAAGTCAGTGAGTCTAAAAATGAGCGTCTGCCATCTCACACCCAACCTGCCCCCTCCGCAGCCTTTCCCTGATCGGTTGATGGAAGCACCCTGTTCAGGGGGCTTGGCCAAGTATCTTAGAGTCACTCCTGCCTCCTCTCCACGTATCACACCACCCATCAAACACATCCGCAGATCTGCTGGTTTGAGAAATGAAATATATTTCAGGATCCAGCTGCCTCTTACCACCTCCGCTGCTACCGGCCTGGGGCAAGCTACCATTGTCTCTTGCCTGGATTATTGCAAAAAGCTCCCAACTGGTCTACTTTCACCTTTGCCTCCCCACACTACAGTCGTCACAGTGGTTCCATAAAATATATGTTAAATTTCTACTTGTTCGAATCTGTCCGGTAGTTGTAAGCCAAAGCCAGTCCTCCTAGCGATCTTCAAGGCCCTGTTTTGTCTAACCTGCCAGTGCCACCTGCAACTGACTTCCTCTTCAACCTCTCCTTCTCCCCCTCACTCACTCTGCTCCAGCCCAATTTCCTCTCTGCTGTTCCTCAAATACATCAGGCATGCTCTTGCCTTACGGCCTTTGCAACTGGCTATTCCATGTGCCTGGAACACTCCTCCACATCCTTTAAATTTTTGCTCCAATCTCCCATTCTCAATGAGGCTTGGCCTATTAAAAAATGCAAAACAGTTCTATCCCCATCTTCCTGTGTTTCCCCGATCACTTTACTCTGCTTTCCTTCCCCCAACCCCACACTTTATCACCTTCTAACCCATCAAATACATTATTCATTATGTCTACTGTTTCTTAACTATCTCCCCTACTAGAGTGTTTAAGTCCTATGAGGGCAAGGATCTTTGGTTCACTGATGTGCTCCAAGGACCCAGAACAATGCCTGGGCAGATAATAGGTATGCCATAAATGTTTGTTGTATGAATACGTGACAGGCTCAGCTCCCACTGGGATTACTGTGAAGTGCTCTCAGGTAAAAATTCCACGCATCCCTTGTGCCTCACTAGCCCCACACTGATTAGTGGACTAGGTTACATGCCACGCCCCAGCTGGAAAAGAACTTTTCAACTTCTCCTTTGGAGAGGTGGGATTCACAAGGTGAGAAATTTCCCAAACACGGGAAGGTTGTTGAAATAGTACTAAAACAGCCAAGAAGCCAAGCCACTACTTTAGACTATGGAAAAAAATGAAAATTGTATTTTCATCAACTTCCTATTAAGAAGATCTTCTCAAGTAGTAAACACAGAAATGTATTTAATTTAAATGAGAGAGGTGATAATTTATTAATGCTTTTAGAAAAAGAGCAGACTTTATTTTCTATCATACTGGAGGACACTGGCTTGATTCATAGTTATTATTCCCATTAATGTTTCATGTCACATGGGACAAATAAAAGGTATTGCAAATAAAAATTATTTTTTATTCCAATGGAGAAGAAAATTGCATGTTTAAAAATCAAGTTTAGTATCAAAAGAAGACATAAAAAAGTTTCTACATTTAGAAAAATCTGATGGTGAAAACATCACCAACCTTCTGATGACTGCAACATACTTTACGTGAACCTCTGAAAACCTTTGCTCCAAGTTGCAGCGTCTGCTCAGAAACAGTGCAGGCAGGGCAGAACTTTTCACCTTCCGACGGAATACGAAGTTTAAGAGTCCTTTAGTATAAATATTCATTCATTGGTCTTGGTCGGCGACTTTTAGCTCCTTAGGGTATAAAGCAGAACTCTACTGGGAACCTGCGTCCAGCAGCCACATCTCCCGTCCTCAGGGGAGTTTGCTTCCTTGGGACTGCGGGGCCTACCGGGATCCGGAGACAACCGCCTTCAGGGCTGTGCAGCTGCCCTGGGACGACTGGAACCGGCTCACAGCAGCAAGCCGGCTAGCGGCCGAAGAGGGCGACTTCCTGTACCTGCATATGAATGCACCTGTCCTCCCTAGGCTCACTCCGTAGCGGTCCACCGGCACCAAAGAGCCAAACGGTGGCATTTTGTCTAAGTCCCCCTGGCCACTGGTTTCGGCTGAGGATGACACTGTGTCTGATAGGTCAGTCTTCTCTCCAGGATTCAAGCACTTTTCGATTCCAGGTTCATCTGTGTGGCTGCCCTTGGAATTCCAAGGGATGCCGCCCCGTTCACAATCTTGAAGGCGCCTGTGGTGATCTTCACTGAGCAGCAACACGATGGTTCCGCCGACGCGCAGCACTCTGACGAAAAATGGTAATCGGCATGAGTATTTCTTTCTTTTTAGACAACAAGCAATCCCACTTTATTTAAAATATTTGGTGTTTTTAATTTGAAATTTAATTTTATCTATTTAAACACAAGGATTTTGATAATTAGGTAGTATCTTCCATAATGCATATTCATTATAGTAATCACAGAGTCACTAGCACAAATCTGCTTTAATTATCTATTTTTACTCTACTTGAAAGGCAAGCCTCCAAGTAATTCATAGTCACATTCTAATAAGTACAAAGGAAAAGGCAAATGAAAGAATCCTACCGAATCAGCATATATCCGAGGTAGTAGGCTGATGGCAGAAGAAAATCACCCGAGAGAGTGAGGACTAGCTCAAGGGAAGGACAACAGGGAAGAGCAGGAGAGGAAGGGAAGACCCTGAGATGCAATCGCTTGACCAAATTCTGCAGAGCGCATCTAGGCGGAAAAAGGGCGCCCGCCACCGTCCACCGAACTGCGGAAGTGCGCTGCACGTGGGAGAGAGGCCAGCGGAGGGTTAGGGAGGGTGCCAAATGCTACCGCCCGGGCGAGTCTGAGGCCCCCGGGAACGCATCAGGGGGGTTCCCAGACCTGCGCCGTGCGTTAAGGACAAGCAGAAGCGAGGCAGGCCAAGTGACAGCGAGGGACTGGAGCAGGACAGGGAGCTGGAGGCAGAAGAGCAGCAGACAGGAAGCCGTGAGGAGGAGGAGGCACTGCAAGAATTCAGCAGGAGGGTGAATCAGAGAGGATGGGAGGGGGAGGGAGGGAAAGAACACTGTTTGGAATCTGGTGAGGGACCTAAGGAACAGGGTGGGGTGAACTCTAATCCACAGTTGGATATACAGCCTGGAGGCAAGGAGAAGACCAGGGCTCGAGGTAGAGATTTCAGAGTTTTCAATAGTACACGTAGATAAAGCCAGATAAAGCCGTAACGGTGGAGGAAAAGGGGGGGTGTGGCAGTACTGAGTGAGAAGAGAAAAAGGGCCAAGGAACAGAGACTTCACACTTACGGGAGGAGAGAGGAGAAGGGTCCATGAAACATAACCCTACGAGTCTGGACAATAGTGATGGCATGGAAGCCAAAGGTGTACACTTTCCAGAAGGGAATGGTCTCAACAGCGTCTAATGCTGCAGGACAAACAAGTGACTAGGATTACAAGAAGTCATTAGTGAACCTGGACACAGCGATTGTGGTTGAGGGCAGGAGCAAATGTTGGTCTGCCAGAATCGAAGGGGGACTGGAAGGTGAGGAAGCAGAGATGTCAAGTGTAGACTATTCTTTCAATAAGTGTGGCTGTATTGGTAAGGAAGTAGGTGACAGCTCGAGGGCCAAGAGTTACAGGGAATCTCCCCCACGCCGGACAAAGATGTCAGGAGCTCAAGTAGCTTTCTCTCACCTCAACAATCAGCAAATCAAGACAAGTTTGTCTCCAAACTACACTGTCTTATGCTACACTGCCTGTATAAAACCTCGAACTATATAAAAAGTAAAAAATCAAACCATAAAGACTGTGGGCAGGTGTCAGGGAGGCACGGTCATAGAAGTTCCTTATCTCGAAATAACATACACTGATCCTACTGAGGCCTTCAGATTAGAGGGGAAATCTTGAATACCTTCTGGAAAGTTCCAGGCTAAATGTAAGTCATTGCTCACACATATTAGTATTTCACCATGAGCTGGCTTAATAGTATGTATGGCTGGTGAGTTACCTAGTTAGGCACAAAGGCTGTGGTTATTAACCCTGGCTGCACAACAGAATCAGCCCGGGGTGGTTAAGAAATACACCCACGTTCCAGTCCAGAACAATTAAATTAGAACCTCAGTGGGGAGGGGTGGAGAATGAGTGTCAGAGTTTTTCAAAAGCTCATGAAATGGTTTTAATATGAAGTCAGGGTTGCAAAATCTGCTTGAGGGAAACGTGTTATCAGGCAGAAGGGAGTACAGGAGCTGAGGAAATGTCTGAATTGTAGGTGTTGCCCAGAAAGAGATCTCACCTCACATGTCAAGGGTTAGGTTAACTGTGCAGCAGGGGAGGCTGCTTAGATATAAGATAATACACAAAGGAGTGTGGAGCGCCCAGTTCACACGATGGAGCTGAGATGGCTCTTAGATGGGCTTAGACTTTACGTCAAGCTTTAATTTTTCTTATGGAATGTCAGCCTTGACACTGAATTTTCTCCACCCAAAACCCATGGCTCATTTTTTCTACTGGTGACATTATCTGTATACAGGCTCTCGAACATCTATGTTGTCTTGCTCTATCAAATGCCCAACTGAGACGATTTCATGAACTGACCTCTTAGTCATATCTTTTTATTCCTGTGTTCTAGGTTCTCTCCTGTCTCAGCTTAAGTGATCAGAAAACTGGTCTCACTGCTTGAACCTCTCAAAGAAATACTTTCACTGAATTAGATTCCCTGAGGCTGACCTTAGAGACCATGACATGAATAACACTTCTGCACCTTCCTTCTACAGTCAGCAGTGTTGTAACCGCTCTGTTACTGAATGTTCCTTATGTGAAGTGTTGTGTGGTTTAGTAGCTGTGATCTTGAGAAAGTTCATCTTTCTGGGTCCCGGTTTCTCGTCTGTAGAGTGCTGCGGATTAACACAGAGGAGGCAGGGTTTTTGTGAAGATTAGGAGTAAATACGTAAATTACCTACTTCGGTGAATAAAATACACGTCACTATTTCAGATGCTCAAATTTCAGGCAAGAATAACAAATTAGTATCTTTTTCAGAATAAAACTTGTCATAGTATAAGTCAATATGGAATAACTATTTCAATTATAAGCTTCTGATTTGAAACCTCAGAAAATTAAACTACAAAAGCTTTGGGGAATTACTAAGATGCAATCAAATCTTAACTGAAGACCTAGGATATATTTTAGTTAGATGCCCAATAACTCAAAAATTATAAAAATAAACTCGGCAACTTACCTCTCCATTTCTTGTAGAATGTTTTTGATGTCTTTCCCTAACTTAAACTTTTTCCCAAATGGAATGTCAGAAATAATAATATCGACACTCTCTGAGGGCAGTGGCAATTCTGAAATACAGAAACCAGAGAATCCAGTTACATTAAATTCAAATATTTACAACCTAAATACGAGAAAATTGAAGTATGCAGAATTACTTTTGCATATTAAATAAAATTTAGGGTTGCTAACATTGTTTCCAAGAAATTACGTTTCCAAAAGGTTTTTTACTAAAAAATAAATGGTAATGTCATTATATTCTGTTCTTTGAAAACTGGTTTTTCTGTTATGATAAAATGACATAAATTAAGCAGAATCTTAATCAGAAAATTGAATTCTCTAAACATGTTACATGACTAGAAAGTTGCCAGATCCAAGAAGAAAAACGTTCATTTGTCTACAAGAACCTTCTACAAATGATATTCTATAATTTTCATCTCCATCTTCATAGTTACATTTATAATTTTGCATGTGTAGATCTATTTGCTTTTAAAGGAGATGACCTTAGCTTTCACTGAAATTTTAAAGGAGACCCAAAAGGTTAATTAAGAACATCTGCTTAAGTCCTAAGACCAGACAAAAGGCTAAGCAAATCAACAAAATGAATATTATCACTAAACAAAATCGAATACAGTGTTTGATTACTAAATCCAAATTTTTTTCTCATGCTTACATTTCTCAGAAATTAGATTATCAGAAGGTAGTACACATAATCTTAACTTCTACATTTTCTGAGTATACTTTTCATTTTCTACTTATTTTACTTGCCATCCATCATGTAAATTGGATATTCATAAGGTAGATGTCCCAATTTTCATTTTGAATAGCATCTAATTCTGTAAAAATCAAATAAAATGTAAATATTCTTTACTACTTTGAATACCATATAAATTTTTGTTGGCTGGAAATTTAAAAACAAAACAAAAAGTCCCATTACCTGGGAAAGTCTAATGAATACTTGATAATCTCACCTAGTTCTAACCCTTGCTTGAGATTAGTAGAAGAAAGAATAGGTTGTTAGAGAAAGTCTCAGGATAATATTCTTTTAAAGCCAGGGATGAATTCTTTTTTTTTTTTTTTTTTCCTAAGTCATATATTTTTTAAAGATTTATCTATTTATTTGGGGGTGGGGGAGAGCACAGCAGGAGAGGGTGAGGGAATCTCAAGCAGACTCTGTGCCAAGTGTGGAGCCCGATGTAGGGCTTGAACTCATGACCCTGAGATCATGACCTGAGCCGAAACCAAGAGTCGGTTGCTCAACCAACTGCGCTATCCAGGTGCACCCAAGTCATATTTTAACTTCATGCATTTAGTTTTAGGGTATTGATCTAGGACACGTACATTTAAATACTGTTTCTATCCTTTTTGCAGAGCTATTCAAGGCAATTTACAGTGAAGGCAATCATGGTTATCGGATGTTTTATACACGAGAAACCACAGAGTAGTTAACTCTGAAGTTTGAGCCCTCGTCTTTCTTTTGCATTCACACACACACACACACACACACACACACACACACACACTAGCTGCCCAATTTGTTCAGGTTTGGTTAACTTTTTTTTTCTTGTCAGTCTCTATTTTTATTTGCAACTTTCCTACTCTGTATTATATAATCTGCTAAACTGCTTTAAATAATTTTAGAAGTTGAAGGAACAAACTTAACAGAACAATTCTTTCAAAAAGTTCTAGAACTAAGCAATGCTCTCTTCCAATAGAACATAAAATAAGCTTTTGTGGATGTGTAGGAAAGGGCAGGCAGGCCCTGGTATCAGACAGCTTGGATTTGGCTCTGCCACTAACTAGCTAGGGGACTTTGGGAAGTTATTGTGTTAGTTTCCTTGTCTGTAAAGTGCTAAGAGGACCTATCTCAGAAGTTTACAAGTCATTTATGGAAAGCATTTGGAACAGTGCCTGGCACGGAGTGAGCACTCAATAACGGTTAGGTCTTGTTGTGGTTATTATGTACAATGTCCTCTCCGGATGTACGGGAGGATGACAGCCAGGTAGAGACCAGTGGGCCGGAATCCTTCAAAGCAGCTCTGCAGAACATAGCACGTCCTTCCCCCAGCTCCTCCAACGCCATGCAGGGCAACTGCTTCCAGATGGGCCTCTTTCCTACTCCTTTCCTCGTGCGGTGGTTCTCAGAGCCTCAGTATCTCCCAGGCAGCGTCATCAGGAGCTACCAGCAGTAGTATCTCCTGGGAACTGCAAATGCAAATCCTCGCCCCCTTCATCCCAAACCTACTACCTAGTGTGCATCAGAATTGACTGAAGGCCCCACCTCCGGGGTTTCTGATGAGGAAACTCCTGAAATCATGAGCACCTGACCCATGATCTTCAACACAGTAAAATCTTTTAAATTATTAAATGCTTTGAGCTGCCTGCGAACAAAGAGTTTGCCTGTAACTAGGGAGATACAATTCTGAAATAGAAACAGCTCAAAACAAATATGTAAAAATCATCTCTTTTTTACAACTCTGCAGGATGATTCAAGACCATGAAAAAAATTTAACATACTGGTGTGTCTTGAACAAAAGAACTGCTCTATTTCTCCCTCTTTCCAGGAGCAAAATGGGTAAGAACTGCTTAAAACTCAGGATTACGGCCCTAATATATTTTCTTCCAATAGGTTTTAAGAGCCTTTAAGATACCTTTTTGTGCATATATTTAGACAAATGACTAAATAAATTAAGATCTTCTACAAAATTGGGCAGACCCTTCCAATTTTCTTTCCTCATACGTCCTACTGTTTGAACATTCTTTCCACTGTCTGGATTTATAGAATTTGTATTCTGTCCTGTGTCTGTAATTCTCACAGTTGTTTAAAATCAGTTGTATATTTAAGTTGATTCAGGCCTCATGACCAATCGTTTTGTCTTGGCTTTCTGTATTCTTCAATTGATTTATCTCTTAGATGTTTGGATTTTATTAAAATTTTCCCCTAAAGGGTTTATTAGTGAAATGTTGTCTGAACTTTTTAAAAAAATGATTCTATTTATTTTTAGAGAGAGAGTGAGAGAGCATGTTCATCAGTGGGGGCAGGGCAAGGGGCGGGTGGAGGAGAGGGAGAGAATCTGGAGCAGATTCCATGCTGAGTGTGGTGCCCCACGCAGGGCTCAATCTCACCATCCTGAGATCGTGACCTGAGCTGAAACCAAGAGTCAGATGCTTAACCGGCTGAGCCACCCAGGTGCCCCCACCTAAACTTTATATTTGAAAACGTCTTTGTACTAAAATGACATCTTGGATGGGCATATTTTTGGGGTCACACTTAGTGTCAGTAACCTTGTAAACAGCCACTATTCTATTCACTATACTGCTCTATAACTTCCTGTTTCTTTCCATTGTGGCCAGATTTTGAAGTTTATTGCATATAGATTGTGCCCTTTCTTTGGTTGCTGATGCTGATTTTTTTTCCTTCTATTTTTACTATTCCTTATTTCAATAAGTGCAGGAGAATATGAAACCTTCAATAAAGTTTCACTCTGTCGTCCTAATCCAGAAGCTCTTAATTAGTCTTAAATATGCAAAATGTAGTTTGGCATCTGGAATTGGTGACCTTTTAATTTATAGTCCAAACAGGAACATTTTCAAGAACAAGATGATTAGAAATAAGATTACATACTTTTTGAAATATTTATTTTCTCACAAATTGGGTTTATTATTACAGTGGACCAAAAAATAATATCTGGGCACATTGAAATAAAAAACCCCACAAACTTTTAAGATATTATTTAACATTAAAATTAACAAGTGCAATGATTTTTTGTGGTCTGTATTTTTATACTGATTCGTTTCTTAGATGTATCAGTCTCTAATCTGATGCCATTATGGATATTTTTCTGAAGAATATAGTATTTTTTTTTAAATAGGGACTTCAAATTTTTTTCATAAAACTGCCTGCAATACTCTTCAAAGTTTCACTTGTATGGCTAATAAACTTCTCTGTAGACTCTAATATTTTTCTTTGAGAAAATACTTTATTTACAGGTTCTAAAGTAATAGTACAGCCATAGGTTCTAAAGTAACAGTAGAGCTCAGAGCAAATTCTGCTAACTGGAGGATACTCTCAATTCTATTTCTTTCATAGGGAAAGTGTAAATATTTCAGCTCTCCAGTTCAGTCTCTCCATTTAGAGTGCCTTTGACAAACATTTTCGCAACACAAGCCTCAGATAAATTGTCTCTACTGTTCTTTTAAATGGTTTATCAAGTGCAGAGGCTGTAGAATCTAAGCCCTTTTCAATTTGATTTCATTCCATTCTAGAATATACATTTATCCAATTAAAGAAAGCCATTAGAAGATTCTTCCTATAAGATATCCAAGCTGTATTTGTAGAATTTCAGAATTAAATCTTGTGCATTATTGAGCTCTCAGTTTTAACTTGTTCGTTTCTTCCTTGGTGTTTTTAGAGATTTTAATGTCCTCCTGTTGCCAGCTTTGTTTTTCATAGCTGCAATTCATCAAAAATTGCAAAAACTTAAGTTTTGGGGCATTACATTAAATTCTTTGATTACAGATTTCCAATGGATTTTAAAAAAAATGCAACCACAATTAACCTATTGGTTTATTTAAAAAAACTTTGATAGGACAATTGTAGAATACTTTGGCTGATCCACAGAGCCATTCTTTGAAGGCTTAAATATTTTTAAACCCAACTGACGAAGGGCAAGGGAATAAAATGTGTTCGGTTATGAAGTCTGTTTATTTTTTTGCAACAATCTTCATCACAAAGTCTGCAAGTCAGTCACCCCACGTATATTTTAAAAATGGTTTTTGAAAAAATGTTTTTTGAAAAGTTTGTTATTTGATAGTTTAAGTTTCTATTTCATTTATAGAACATCAGAGCTTGTTTGAAGATAGTTGTGAATTATGTGGGTACCACGCCAAATTCCAAGTACATTTCTGCTTCATAGATTTCGTTGGTAGAATATTAATTACCACTAGATACTGCATAAAGAAACACACATGCAGTTCTGAGCTGAATTTGCAATAGCACTCACAATGATGAAAGATGTTATCTTCGACAGAAAAAACTTCCTAGATTTCCAAGAACTGGGAAAAAGAAAAGCTAAAGCAGCACTGGAACAGATTTCATGGATTTTCTTCTTGAAGCGTCTGATAACACTGATATAAAACCGGCGACCTTTAACTGTCTGCAAAGCTCTTCTAACGGAACCAATAAATTAATAACTATAGCTTCATTTTGTTTATGTACATAAGAAAACTTGGAATTGAAAATGAGCAAAGTTAATTTAGAACAGTCATTTGATCTAAATGAAAAGTCATGCTTCACAGAATGAGAGTTAGATGCATTTTCTTTAGCTGCACTTGATAACTAGCTGTCTTAGGGCTCAGTCTCCTTGAAATAACTACTATGTTCTGGAGTAAATGCGGATGCGCCTATAAACAGATCGGTTTCATTTGATCAGTGATGTCACCAAGGCCCTCAGTGGATCATAAATGTCTACAAACGTTTTACTTAAGTAATGTGTTCACCAGCTCTCTTGAGAAATGGAAACTCTTTATTAACTTTCTCATTCAACACGTGCTTTAAAAAACTTATTACTGTGGAGTTTATTACAGAATACAAGTGTTATCAAATAATAAAAAAGGACTGATACCACACAACAAACTAAAAGCCATTATACCAAAAAGCACTCAACTCTTTGGGGTAAACTTCTTATTCCCTATTTCCACATACTCCACGTACACCTAGCCCATCACTTCCCACATTTCCTCTGATTCCCCAGTGGGCAGCCTGGAGGCTTCATGAGTCTCACATAATACGGCATGGGCCATAAGGCACGTGGCTGGAACACAGGGCCCAGGCCAGCAAGGGCAGGATAGGTACTGCAGGAAAACTCACACTGATATGAAAGAAAACGCAACCAGCACAGTATGGCAGCTTATGGGTGTACTGAAAAAAAGCACGTCTTCCTCCTACAGGGGTTGAAATGAATGACACCTGAGAACAAAGCACAGTTGTTGGCAATACGCTTGTTAAAAACTCTCCCCAAAGTAATGTGTGACAGACTATATAGTGTCTAATTGGAAATGAAAACATTCCTTTTTTCACCTGTCAACAATTTTGTCATTTTAATTAACTTATACATGTGTTTCTTTTGCTCAAATGTGTATATACTACAGCTGTCTTATCCTAGGAATGTATATATATCTGTAGATTAATGAAAAACAAAGCCTAACCAATGACTAATTAGTTCCTAAGATAGCCTGTAACATAATATTCATTTGGTTCCAAACTTTCATGATAATTAAAACTTAGGAATAAACACAAGCAATTTCTGCATATTAAAGGATCATCTACTTTCATACCAGTAGAAAGTTACAAAGTAAACATCACTAGAAAAGTAGAAAAAAAATACAGTCATTAAACACAAAGAGAACAAAGACAGTGATTCTGCAGATACGAATCATGATGGGAGTATTACTAACTTCCTAAACATATCCACATTTACAGAGGTCTTTAATCATGCTGTGAGTTAGGCAATGTACTCAATGTGCTTATGTGGTAAACCCCCACCACAGGCTCTATGAAGTAGGGAATACCTTCACACTTACACGACAAGACACAGAGGTCCAGGATTTTGCTGAAGGCCACACACTGGAGAAACAATGAGGAAGCCAGGATTTATACTCGGTCTGTTTGACTCTCAAGTGTCTGTGCTCTTACTTACTACAGTGAGAGGATCTCACACCTGTCAATGTTGAACAAGGGACTGATTCATGGGTCTCGACATTCTAAATTGTGTTTATGACTAAAGCTTTTAAAGGTAAAACCAAATCAGTGAAGAAAATAAACACTTGGCTCTAGCTACAATGTCCACCTCTCAAGTAAAGATGTGTAATGAGGGCTAATTATTAAATAGTTAATGCTGGGCCCTATGTACACAATGACTGAAATTGGGTTCCCTCTAGACTGAAATTTAATGTTAAAAGGTTAGGATGATGAAACAATTTAAAATAGATGGTTTATTCTTTCCTCCAGAAAGTTACTCTGAGTATAATTCACAAAAGAACAATCTACAAATGACATAATGTGAAAAATGTTTTATCGCACTAGTAATTGAGGAAAAGTTTGAAAAATGTATCAAATTTATAGTTTCCAAGACTGCAATACTGCAATAGGATGACACTATCTAGCCTCAGCAATGGCTTAGGGAAATGTGCCCTGCCGGCTGCTGCTGGTGTAACCTAGCATAGCTTCGATTCTCAAGTGCTCTGTTCGTCCCCAGGCCTCTTTCCCTTCTCTACACTCATTCCCTAGGCGATCTCCTGGATTTGAATGTTAACTATACTGACGATGCCTCACCTCTCCCCTACACTCCAGATTTGGGTCTGGGGCTACTAACTTGCCGTCTTCTCCACTTGGTGCCTAATGATCACGTGGAACTTAACAGGCGCCAGAACTTCAACTTGCTCCCCAGCAGTTTTCCCCGACTCAGTGAATGGCAACCCCACCCTCCAGCTGAGCAAGCCAGGAAGCTGGGTCATTCTTGCTCTTTTTCTCACATGCCACATTCAATCCAACAACAAATCCTGCTCGCTCTACCTTCAAAAATTAAGTATCTGACCTCTCCTCAACACCTCTGTAAATAGCACTTGGGCCTGAGCCACCTCATTTCTTACTGGATTATTGCAACAGCCTGAAACTAGTTTCTTTGTTTCCTGGTTGCATCCTCCCTGCTATTGTCTAGTCTTAACATGGCACTTAGAATGATCCTTCCTTTGTCTGCTTGGTGCCACAGAGAACTTTTTGTTTTCAACACTGAAAAACAACAACACTTGAACCCCTTTGCTTTTTTTAAAGTGAAATCTTATGGAAAATGCCCCCCACATGAAAGTAGATAAAAATGGAGTTGGAAGCATGGCAGAGGTCAGACAGACAGCTGGGTACTTCCTTCCTGATGCCTCTGAAGCACTCTGGAGATTGTAAAGGGTTTGAAAAATCACTGCTCTGCAACAGCTGAGGAAGCCATCCCAATCTTCTTGAAAGTCCCCCCAAAACAGCTTTCTGAAAGAAATTAGAGTTCATAAAAGCTGATTTCAGCCTCATTATCCACTGGTTTCCTCTAGAAACCTGTGTCTTATGTACAGAGTCCCCTTAAAAACCTTGACAGAGGGGTGCCTGGGTGGCTTAGTTGGTTAAGCATCTGCTTCGGCTTAGGTCATGATCCTAGGGTCCTGGGATCGAGTCCTGCATGGAGCTCCCTGCTCAGTGGGGAGTTTCCTTCCCCCTCAGCCCTCCTCTCCCCGCCCCCACCGCTCGTGAGTGCACGCTCACATTCTCTTTCTCTCTCACAAAAATAAATAAATAAAAAAATATTTAAAAAGAAAACAAGAAAAACCTTGACAGAAAGGTTGAAAAAGTAGTTGTTGGCAGCAAACAACTATGAGATCTCAATCAACAATACAACTTCTTCTTTGGTGCTGCTTTATTATGTTTTTATGCATAAGTCACCCTAATATTTTCTTCTTGATACTCTACTACTTTCCCACTACAATAAAAACTTTTAAAACAACATTTTGTTCCTCCAGATTTTAGGTTTAACACTGGGACCATCTACTATCTACCTATTCACACTGTGTCAAGAGAATACCATTTTCTTAGCTGGGAATTGAATGTCCTCGTTTTTAAGGGAGAAAGATGTACTAGAGGAGAGGGGAAGAAATAAAGAATGTGAGGCTTGTCTAAAATGGTCTAAATACTCTGGGTTTTAAGGAAATATTATTTTGATTGGACTGAGCAGAGTTGATTTCTAGTCATGTTTGTCATTGCTGATCCCCCATCAGTAAAAGGTTTCCCTCTACCTCACAGGGTGACCAACTGTCCGGGTTTGCCCCAGTCGTTCCAGTTTTAGCATTGGAAGTACTGGTTTAGCAAACAGGGATGGTTGGTTACCTCATTCCTATACACCACAGGAATACTGTCCAATGTGACAATGGGAAAGGTAAGATAATTCAGAACATTTCAGTTTATCTCAAAGAAATCTGAAGTTTTATTATTATTATCATTATTATCATCATCATACTGTCCTCTTTATTTTATGCCTATATTAAGTGATCCCTGGTTATGATTTGAGAAATGGTTCAGATACAACAAACACATCTTAAAAAGGTATTTTCGCTTAAATGCTTGGGGAGACTGAATAAATGTTGTTACTAATAATGAATCTTTTGAAAAATAAGGTTTATTGTAATTATACTATTGGAAATAAACAAGGATTAGCGCTACAGATATTCTATAGGGTATGAACAATTCAACCTTTATATATGGAAAGTGAATTTCGTTTAACATTATGATTCTAAATATATTTACATATGTTCCTTTTCCCAGATGTTTGCATCTTTAATATCTTACCTATAACAGAGACTTTAATATCTTACCTATAACAGAGACTTTAAGTAACTCAATTTTATCCTGAAGGCCTGCAGCTTTCAAATTATCACATGCACCTAGTAACTGTGAGTCACTGACGTCAGCACCCACATAATACACATCCTATGAGGAAAGAAAGTCATATTTTAAGTATGAATTAAACTATTGGACATTTTATGTAGTTAAGAAAACCTACTTGCTTTCCCAGATAATGAAAATGAATTTAATAGATCTGTTAACTCAGTTTAAAACACATTTACAGTATTTCTTTAAAATGATATTCAGGGGGCGCCTGGGTGGCGCAGCGGTTAAGCGTCTGCCTTGGGCTCAAGGCATGATCCCGGAGTCCTGGGATCGAGCCCCACATCAGGCTCCTCTGTTAAGAGCCTGCTTCTTCCTCTCCCACTCCCCGTGCTTGTGTTCCCTCTCTCGCTGGCTGTCTCTCTCTGTCAAATAAATAAATAAATCTTAAAAAAAAAAAAAATGATATTCAATAGCAAAAAATTAGAAGGATTCGTTAATTTTACAAAACTATCCATATTTTACAATAACAAATGTCTAAAGAGTTTGGGGATTAGCATAACCTGTCAGGACTAATCACTGAAATTGCTCACATTTTCCTAAATTCATCATAGTATTTTAAGCTATTTAATTAACCCTTTATAATCCATTTTGACAACAGTCAATAGCAACTCATGTAGTCAAAGCTAATAATCCTAAAAAGGCAAGCTACTTGTAAATAACTGGGAAGTGAATATACATATAATGACTAAAGTAAATATATTGCTTGGTTCATCAAACTTTAGAACTTACTGGCCATTCTTTAGCAGCTTCCAAAAGTATTGTTCCAAGTCCACACATTGGATCTAAGACAAATGCACCAGCCTACAGACAGAAATATTGATTTCATATTATTCAGCCTATCATAAATATGTATTATAAAAGAAACGTAAAACTTGAAACCTAAAGCCACATTTCAAAAGTAACGATTGCTTTTTACACTATATTAGGAATTTCAGGTGGCTAGAGCTGTAACGCAGGTGTATGCTCGGCATATATGCGATGTATGAAGACTAGGAAGGTCCCTGGTTGTAGCCAAAGTACAGTGAGTGTGAAAGAAAATGTGGTGTTCACATGAGAGGTAGCTAGAGAGTCTGTCAAGATGCACTGGGTTATATGCTGCACGTAGGAATAATCCCACATCTTAGAGGTAGAAAACAATATATGGCTCATGCTACAACCCACAGTAGGGCATCTGGGGCTTCTGCTTCTTACTCTGGAAGCCAGACTCATGAAGTGGTCACCATCCAGAGCAGTGCCATGACTGTGGCAGAGAGGAAAGAAAAGCATGACAGATGGTGTACTGGCCCTTAAAGGTGCCATCTGGAAGCGAGACACATCACTTCCACTGCCATTGAACTGGCTGAAGCATGTTAGTCACATGACACACACGATCTGAAGGGGCCAGGAAAGTGTAATCCTACTTGTGCCCGGGGAAAACAGGAAATTTGGAGAAGAAAGGAATTATTCCCATTCTGGGGGAGTCACATCATGTCGCATCTTGTAGGTACTGCAGGGATTATGGTTCTATTCTGCAGAATGGGAAACTACTGGAGGGATCTGAGCAGAGAAGTAACATGACATTTACACTTCAGAGGGATCACTCTGGCTGCTCTGCTGACAATGGACAAGAGAAGGGTAAGAGTGTTAGTAGGGAGTCTAGTTAGGGGAAGCAGGCAAAAGATGATGGTGACTTGAATTAAGAGTGGTATTGGCAAAAGTGGTGAGAAGTGGTTAGATTCTAGGTATATTTTAAAGGTGGAGCCAATGGACTGGATGTAGAATGCTAAAGAATGACAATGATCAGAAATGACTAAAGTTTTTGACCTGAGCAACTGGAAGAGTTCCCTGTTCCTGAGATGGGAAGGAGAAGCTTCAAAGGAGACAAGAGTATAGTTCTGGACATGTTAATTCTGAAATACCTCTTAGACCAAGTATGGATGTCAAGTGATTTGTTGAACATATGGGTCTGGAGTTCAGGGGAGAGGTTCAGGCTACAGATATAAAGTTAGGAACACTCAGTGTTAGTCATAAATGATATTTAAAGCATCAGAACTAGATGAGTCATCTAGAAAGTGAGAGAAGTTAAAA
Organism: Ursus arctos; assembly: GCF_023065955.2. Classification (NCBI taxonomy): domain Eukaryota; kingdom Metazoa; phylum Chordata; class Mammalia; order Carnivora; family Ursidae; genus Ursus; species Ursus arctos. The sequence continues at coordinate 54,606,655 of NW_026623100.1, read as the reverse complement.
AAGAAAAGTCTATGGGTTGGACCCTGGTGATCTCCTAAGTATAGATGTTGGTAGATGAAGATTCAGCAATGCATACTGACAGCAGCACATACTGATGTAGGAGGAGAACTAGAGTGGTGTTCCAAAAAAATGTGGAAAAACACGTTTCAGGAAGGAGAGTGATGACAGTATCCAAGTGCTAATAGGTAAGTAAGATGAGCAGTGTCAGTGGAGTCACTGGTGATGACAGCCTGATAGAAGTGGGCACAAGAGAGAAGGGGAAGAGAGGAAGTAGCGACACCAAATATGGACAACTATTTTTAAGAGTTTTTCTGTAAAGGGAAGCAGAGAAGGAGCATGTGAGTTCAGGAAAGGGTTATTTTCTTAAATTGCAAGATATTAAATCAAGAGTACATGCTGCTGGGAATGTGCAATAGAGAGAAAAGTCCTGAAGGAGGCATGAGGTAATAGAATCCAGGAAGCAAGTACAAGAGTGAAACAAGGACAGTTCACTTATTGCAATGATGATAATGCAAAGTACGTGGGCACAGACTCCAATATGTTGGTAGATTTGGTGAGGAGAACATGTTGAAGTTCTTTTCTGATTCCAATATTTAAGTCAAATAAGAAGCAAGAGAATGAAAAGTGTGGGCAAGGAAATGACTATAATGGTAGAACACAGAATCCAAGCTGTGAAGGAGGGGTGAGGACAGGTGGTGAGTAATGGACAATGGTAAGGTCACATGACTAGAGGCCGCAGGGTTAAGGAACTGTGTGGTGGCATGCTAGAGGAATTGAACAGGAAGGAGAAAGAAGCTAAGAGCAGGATTCCTGAAATTGAGATTTTGGGAAGGTATACCCCTCTGGGTATGGTAGGGTCCAGGATATGACTAAGGTAGATCATTAGAGGTAGGGAAACCAAGACGCTAAGGGGTCAGGTTACAGAGTGGACATTGAGATCATAAGAACAATGACAGGAATAGTGGCTTATACTCTCACAGAAATGACAGGAAGAGAGGTCTGCATGTGACCGGGATAATTTCATGGTATGTGCTTCAAACGCACTGAGAGGTTCTGGGCAGAAGGAGCAAAGAGGAGCAAGCAGAACACCTACCACCTCCAGGCCCATGGTCCCTTGATAGGTCTACAGAGGAAGCAGAGTGCTCAGTGGACAGCCAGGTTTCAGTCAGAGCCAGAGGGCACCTAATGGAAAGAAACATAATGTCCTTCAGGAGAGAGAGAGAGAGAGAGAGATTTTTCCTCTGGGTGGAAATTCTAAGGATAGTATCCTATGGCTACCCCATGAAGGGGCGCTCAGTAAAAAGAACAATGATCTAAATGACGATTTAGTTAAAAATAACAATGGTATGAGAACTATTTTTTATTAAGATCTTAATATGTGTCAAACACTATGCTCTTCCTCCCCCCAACATGGTCCATACTCCATGGTGTAATCTGACCTTAAATATTTTTAATGTCTTTTATGTTACCACATTCTCCAGCTATGACATTTGGGTAACTGGGCCGAAGTCGACAAGTATTTCTGTATGCTTCTATTATTAATAACTAAGACTTACAGAACTTGATTTTCCTTGTTTGGATATGTAGGAAGGAGAAGAGTTTGTGGTAAACATGAAAAAAATCTAACATCCTCATGTTTAGATTTCACTGTTAGTGGCACTGCCATACCCAAGGTTGGACACTGGGATCATTTACACTGTGGGTCATTATAATGCAGGATAATTGGAAGAAAGGCAGACAGGGACAAAGGGTCCGTGCCCAAGGGGAAACCACCTTAAAAGGATTTTACACCCACCCTGGAAGTAGCCCTCCTTTCTCATGGGATAGGTAGATGACAAGAACCTGACTGGGTGACAGGCGCAGGGAGGGTCAATCAGATTAAAACAGTCTGCCAACAAGCCCATAAAAACCCCTAGATCTAAACTGGCAAATCTCTCCGGTTCCCTTCCTCTTTGGAAGCTTTGCATTCTCAGTAAACTTTGCTTTGCTGCCCACCACTCTTCATCTGGTCTACCTCTTCATTCTTTGAAGCAGCGTGACCAAGAACCACGGGGCGGTAAAGGAAAAGAAATCCTGTAACAATTACTAAACTCCTCCAAAACAACTGTGCCGTGCTACTTCTTAACATGCTTCAACAGACTTCCTATGCTGGTGGTCACATTTAAAGAAACAGTTCTTACTCTAGGTTCTAGCAAGGCAAACCCACAGTAAGGAAAAATTTTATCTAATATTAGCTTTGGATATTTTACTTTCTACTTTTCTGACAAATGGATGTTTATGTCAAGATAAAGGTAACATTTCAAACTTGTATAAGGTGGTTATATAAATTTATATTTATATAATATGTATGTGTATATATACACATATACATATATATAGTTATATAGTTATATAAACTGTGGTGAGATCACTGGCAGTTTGGTAACCATAACTCTTTCTCCTTAGACTAAAAGAAGTTTGGACTAAAGATTAAAATCAAATAAAAAAGAAAATCATGGATCCTGGATTCTGGGAACATGATAATCTTAAAGTAGCTTTCTCCTTTTCTCTCAACTCCAAGCTATTTACTTCCCCTGCGCCCAAGTAGCGCTCAGACGTAGAGGCAACTAGTGCTAAGAGAAAGCCCTGGGCTTCATTCGGGTCCCAGAAGGAGCTGGTATGGGGCCTCTCAGCCATGGCTGGGTGGGGAATTAGAGACCAGCACTGGAGCCCAGGGTTGGGGGGAAATCATTGGAACTGGGGAGAACCTGGTTTTCAGAGATCTACAGATCTGCAGGGAGACCAGTGAATAGAAAAGCTGTCACCTAGAAATAGAAAAGTTTTCAGCATGGCTGACAGATTCTCCTTACACTGCCAAGCCTGGTGGCACAAGAGATCCATTTGCCTTCTACCATTTATAGGATTTTAGCCATTTAAAATATTTTAATAACCACAGTTGAGTCCCAGTGAGCCAACGAGAAAATAATGGCGCATCCAAAGGACAGGGGTCCGTGAGTAGCTAGAGGGTAAATAGGCAGAACAATCAGAACATACATCTAGTGAAACAGAGCTCCTGGAGGAGACAGATAAGTATTTGAACAAAAGAACTAAGAGCTTCTAGAGATATTCAAATGTAGTGTGCACACACACAAAACTTTTCAAAGATAAAAGACCATGATTTTTAAGCTAAAAATTCTGATGAATAAAGTAGAACATATCTCTATGACTCTTGTTATAGCTTGGAAGATTATGTTCAAGAATAACTCAAAATGCAGACCCAAAATATAAAGAGATGGAAACCATGTGAGAAAGGATAAGCAACGTGGAGGATAGCTCCAGGAAGCTTAACGTGTTTATAATTTCAGAAGCAGAAAAATAAAGTAGTTTAAGGTAAAAGTCACTAAAGCAAAAACAGTTGAGGCAATAATAATCAAATAAGTAATGAAAGAAAGAGTGCCTGAGCCAGAGAAATGATAACTTTAATAATTATTAAATATTCCAAATAATTATTATAACTATAATTATTACCCTAGCAGCAGCTAATACTTAAACATTTTCTATATGCCATGCACTGTCGTAATCACTTAATAAATGCTAATTCACTTAATCCTCACATGACCCTAGGAGTTTTTTTTTAAAGATTTATTTATTTTAGAGAGTGAGCGAGCTCATGTGTGGGGGTGGGGGGAGGAGCAGAGGGAGAGGGAGGGAAAGAATCTCAAGCAGACTCATTACTGAGCGTGGAGCTTGATGCGGGGCTCAATCTCACAACCCCGAGATTGTGACCCGAGCCAAAATCAAGAGTCTGACGCTTAACTGACTGAGCCATCCAGGTGCTCCCCCCAGGAGATTATTATTCTCATCTCGCAAATGAGAAACTGAGGCACAGAGATGTTAAATACCTTGCCCAAAGTTTCCCAGTCAGTAAGTGGTGGAGCCAGAATTAGAACTCAGGCAGTCAGATACACCAAGTTCTGGGCTGAGTGGAAAACACACATATGTAAGTATATCCTGCTAATATTCCTGAACTTCAGAGGATTTTTTTCTTCCAAGATTTTATTTAAAGTCAAGTTAGTTAACATATAGTGTAGTATTGGTTTTCAGGAGTAGAATTTAGTGATTCATCACTTGTATAAACACCCAGTGCTCATCACAACAAGTGGCCTCCTTAATGCCCATCACCCATTTAACCCATCCCCTGAACTGCAAAGGGTTGAAGAGAGAAGTCTTCCAAGCCTCCCAGCAGCAAGAACAGGCAGCTGTACAGGGAAAGGAAAACCATACTGGCATGTACTGTTCATCGAGAACACAGGGAAGTAAAGCGCAACAGGACAGCACCTACATACCTCTGAGGGAAAGGGACTGCCACTCAAGACTCTAACATCCAGCCAAGGTGGGTACGTATCCAGGATGAAAAACAAATTTGAGGATATATAGGAATTTCAGACAGTGTATTATTTGGAAACTACATTTGAGGAAATTACCTAAGAAAGGCTTTAACCAAGCAACAAATAAACCAGAGCAGAGACCTCGAATAGGGAAAGACAAAGTGAAGCACAATGGGGAGGAGTGACACACCTTGCGATATGTCTTTGTGTATTTATACAAGAATGTGTGTGTGTATACACAATTAGAGCTTAGTGATTAAGGACAGGCTGTTTAATGTAAGTGCGAAATAAGAACTTTTGAAATAGGAGGGGCATATTTCAAAGGAAATTCTGACACATGATAAATAATTTACTTCAGTCTCGTCATTGGGGGTTGAGAGTGGAAGGGTATAAAAATGTTACAAGGGAGGAGGAGATGGGTCAGGAGAAGAGAAGAAAAGCACTCTAGGGTCCTCATATTATGACAGGAAAGAGGGTAAGTTTGGAGTGCTTTGGTGCTAAAAACAGTGTCTTGACAGAGAAAAGAGTCGATATCTTGTCTTAAAGAAACAGCAGAGTTCTATGTGTTTAATCGAGAGAGATGGGAACAGGAACCATTAGTAGAACAGAACAGTAGAGTATGATCTCCAACCTCAAGGACAGCAATGAAATAATTATCAAGTAACTTGATCAAACTAGCAAAAATAAAACTAAGAAACAGTGTAAGAAGTTATAAACAGAGTAAAATGAAGAATACAATCAAGTATGTCTGTCATAATATTGAACTCTCATGGGAAGACAGAGACCATCAGAGAGGATAAAAACAGAGCTGTGTGTTCTAAAAAAACATACTGAAAGCAAAGCTGAAAATAAAGAAGTGGCAAAGAAATGCAGCAAATGCAAAGAAAAAGAAAGGAATAAAAATATTAACAGGACATGAAATTTAAGTTTAAATTCACTAATCAAGATAAAGAGAACTCTGTGTTACAATAAAAAGGCACAATTCCTGATGAAACAATAAAAGTCATAAATGTGCATATACCAAACTAGACAGCAGCTGACGAAGGCAAAAACTAGTAAAAGTGCAAAAACTTAAAAATATAAATATACTAACCTAAAGAGATTTTGAAATACTTCTTTCAGAATTGTGCAGATAATAGAACAGTAATATAGCAGACATTCCTTGACTAAAAAATACAATTATTTTCTATATCCACAGAACACTTCCAAAAATTCATCCAGATCTTGGTCACAGAGAAAAACTTAAAATTTGAGTAGAGGTTTTATAGGCCATGTGATTGTGACATAAAAGATTAGAAGTAATAAAAATGTAGCTATCTTTGGACTCAGCTTTTTCATAGCCAAAATACTCTCAGAAGTTCAACAATATATAAAACCATATTGCTGTAGCAGTTGATAAATGTAAGGGCAACAGAAAGAGAAAGAAACGGATAGAAAAAAAAAGAGAAACAAAAAGAAAGGAAAAAGAAAGCAAGCAAACGAGATGTCCACCAATCAGCTGATTATGCAAAGGAACTGGCTATCAATAAGAATGCAAATATTTTTCTTACCTTAATTTCAGCGAGAGAGGCCATTGCCCAGGCTATGGTAGATCTTAGGCCTGCTGTCTTGATGTAAGCTCTGCTGGCTAAAGGAACTCTACAAAGAAAAAGACCTGATGATACACCCAGTATTACTGTATGGTAAAGAAGATCATGATATAAATACAAATGATTAACCTGTTCACATCTGTGACTCATCTTAACACAGTCATCTAACATACAGCTACGTATCTGCTAAGTTACAGAATATTTTAACCTTATTACAAAAATATCTTCTCTAATAGGCACCTTGTCTCACCAGCCAGTGTGGTATTTCAGAAAGGTAAATTTGTGGGGCGCCTGGATGGCTCAGGCAGTTAAGCACCTGCCTGCAGCTCAGGTCATGACCCCAGGGTCCTGGGATGGAGTCCTGTGTTGTTGGGCTCCTTGCTCAGTGGGGAGCCTGCTTCTCCCTCTCCCTCCGCCCCTCCGCCCACTTGTACTCTCTCTCAAATAAATAAATAAAATCTTTTTAAAAAAAAGAAAGGTAAATTTGTTGGACAACTGAAATTTAAACTCTTAAGTATTTGACTTATAAGAAATCAAATCACATAGGAGGGAAAAATCTTTCTCAAATGTTAATATACTTTCCTGCCTTCCCATATGGAATATATGGTAACTTTTCTTGCTGATCTGGAGTCATCAAGAGGAACATACCGTTCTGTGATATGGATGAAGTATGGGAAGTAGGGCTGAATAGATGCTAACCCTTGAAATCTGTTTTCTGGAAAAAATCGCTTTTATAAATTTGTTCTTTGCTCATTTGCATCTTTCTCAAAAGATGAAATGAAGCATGACATTGCATTGTTAAAATAATTTACGGAATGAAGAGCTGAAGCAGACATCTACCAAATGAGTCCACTGGCCTCCATGATATATCACTTCATACTTTATCCTCTACCTCATTGTTGCTACTATCAGTGTTTCCAGATTTGATAGGAGTTTTCAAAATATTATTTCTGTCTTTCTAATGCAATAAACAAGAAAGAAAAGCTATTACAATAACCTTAAGCATTCTTTTTTACATCCTGGCTTACAGATGCGTAAATGTGAGCTTAGAGCTAATAGGGTATTCCTATTGAATTTTTATAATCTTTAAAAATATTCCATGCCTAGAATCTAGAAAAAGGGAATCTATATCACATTATACTATGTACACAGGGATGTGCATATAAAATGTTTTGAAGATGCCAACAATATTTACATGCTTCCAAGGAACTGGAAATCACTATATTCATCCAACTAGCTCTTTCTTCCCAAAGCATCTAGAAAAGTACCAGTTATATGATAAGTGTTCAACAGATATTGTAGAATAAGGAAACGAATCATTTGGATTTATTATCATATAGTACCCTGCAAGATTAGAGAGATACCTGAAGTAGATTTGAAAAACTGGAAATACTCTCCCACAATAAAAGAATGATGGCAACAAAATTTGTAGACTGTTCAAATGTGAATTTTAAGAACAGTGCTCTATTTTATATTTAAATAAAAACTCCAGATGCCAATAGACTAAGGGCCTGTGAAAATCATTTAATAATAGAAAGAATTAGATATAATTTTCAGTATAAATCATGTAATCAGTGAATGATTGTAATCAAATCTTTTATAGCTCTAACTGGCCAGATTAAATCATATGCATTAAGCACCAAGAAAACACTCAAGTAAAGAACTCAAATGCTTTGCCTTTAGCCCCCCTCTGTTATATCGATGTTTCATATTATAAATAAGAACATAAAGTTCTCACTTTTACAAACTCTAAGGGACAAACATGAAGCTTAGAGAACAATATCTACCTGAATACAGGGATTCCAACCACAGAGTAAATGTCATTTAGATGTATGAAAATCTGAAAGAACAAATAGAGAAGTTAGAACAGAACAGGAAATGCATTACCAAATGCACTGACAATTTGAAAACTTCCATTTTGAAACTATGTTTTGTTTTTAAATTAATTTTATTTTTAATTTTTTTAATAATTATATTTTAATAAAAAAATCTAAGGCCCTGTTTATCATATATGGAAAGACGTTCCACAGTATTTTTTCTTGAGCAGAGATAAAGTAAATTTTTAGTACACTCCATAGAAAAATTCTGAGGCTCATTCAGTATACAAGGCAGAGGGAGACTCATGTTCTGAAGAGACCTTGAGTTCTTGCTTCCCAGAGATTCTCTGAATTATCATAACTGGATCAGACTTTTCAGCATTGCGGGTTAGAGAAGACTTCCTAAACCCACCTTAATTCTAACTTCAAATAAGACTCGAGGTCACACAGGACCATCACAGGCTACATATACTTCCAGGGTAACAAAATAAGGCCAAAGATCATAGCAAGGGTGACCTTTTCTCGCTCTACTATCCGTAGGTGAGCTTCATCCTCTCTACTACCCTTCTTCTGTTAGGCCATAAAGAGGATTTAATGTCTCAAGTTATAATTAGTAGCTCAATTAAATTTTAAAAGTTAGAATATTACTTCTGTAGTCGGATGAAATTTATGGAATATTCTGACTCTGCTGTTTGACCTCAAGAGCATCTGATCCCTAATACTTTGACCCCAAGGTTATTTTTACTATGTAGTTTAATCAGAATTACTCCAATACTGACAAATTTTTATTAAGAAAAGAATGACCTGGAATGGACTCCATTTAGTCAATTTAAATCCTTGATCACCAAAGCTAAACTTTCCAATTTTTTGCATTATTCATTTCAGCAAAAGTATTTATTAGGATTCCTTTCTATTTAAAATCGATACTTGAGAGAAGATACACTGATATTTTTTTTTTTATGATTTTTTATTATATTATGTTAGTCACCATACAGTACATCCCCGGTTTCCGATGTATACACTGATATTTTTATATGTCAAATGTTATTAAGACTAGCTTCTCCCACAATAACATTTTTTTCTCTTAATTTTGCCGAACAAAATTTATTAAGGTTTGATTCTTCTGTTAATTTTGCTCACAAATTTTACTGTGTGCTTTTACTGTTGTCAATTATGTTAATAGCTATTATTAACTACACTAAGTGACAGGAATTAAACTAGCTATATTTATTTAGGAGCTAAACTATGAGAAAAGTGTAATTTTGAGGCAGTGATATGGGGCCAAGGGGAATGGGGAGACAGGAACTAGCAGAGCATAAGATAAGAGAACTGGAAAGGAGAGATGGAAGGAGGACACCCTCACGTCAAAACATTCTTGGGGTCAAAATATTTTTCTTTTTCTTTTTTTAAAAGATTTTATTTATTCATTTGAGAGAGAGAGAGAGCACAAGCAGGGGAGAGAGGCAGAGGGAGAGGGAGAAGCAGACACCCTGCTGAGCTCAATCCCATGGCCTGGAAATCATGACCCAAGCTAAAGGCAGACGCTTAACCATCTGAGCTACCCAGGTTCCCCAAAATATTTTTCATGACAGTAATGAAGAACATACATCAGGCATTACTTTGTAAAAGTGAAAATATCAAATAAAAACACGGAAAAATAAAAACACAAAATGTTCTGATATGGCCAGCTATTACTCCATTCAGAGCTAAAGAAGAATAAATTTATGAGTCAATGAATCATGCCAATGACTAAACTACCTGTCAAATTTATCAGATGGTTTTTAAAAAAGTGAAGAATATATCTATATATTTAAGATTTATTTATTTGAGAGAGACAAAGAGAACCACGTGAGTGGGGAGAAGGGCAGAGGGAAAGAATCTCAAGCAGACTCCTGCTGAGCACGGAGGAGCCTGAGATCATGACCTGAACAGAAATCAAGAGTTGGACTCTTAACCAACTGAGCCACTCAGGCGCCCTGTGAAGAGTATTTTTTATAGCTAGCACTAGTTTCCCCATATAAGTGTTTTACTTTGTTCCAATAAAAAAACTCACTTAACCTCATTAAGTTAATTTTGAAAATAGAGAAAACAAAAAGAAAAACATAATCCCAGAATCCTAACAAATTCACTATTAAAATACTATTGAATTTTGTTTGGGCCTTTTGGTTTTCTATTCATTTTCTTTGTTTTTAACATTAGCTAGAATTTTTTATTTTAGAACTTGTTACAGATTATAGTAATTGCAGAGAGCATCTCTGCACCTTATAATAAATTTTTAAAAATTCAACTGTGACAAAACAATTCCATCCCAAAACATCTTATTTGGATAAGACATTTTTCACAGTGAAAAGTACTCGCAAAATTATCTGCGCTATTCTACTGCTAAGAGAAAACAGACCGTTGGATCCATGTAGACATGCTTTTTAAAAAACTCTCAAGCAAAACTGAAAAGTACAATACAGATAGTTGACGTTGTCTTCAAACTATTAGGTTATAGGCATATAAAATAAAACAAACATTCAGTACCTCTAAATTTGGATTCCTCAAATCTGCTTTCCATCCAAACTGTTTCATAAGAGCAATTCCAATTACTCTTCCTACTTCCTGAAAAAGCAGAAAGTTATAGAAAAGAATACTAAAAATGAAAATTTTACATTTAAATGTAAACAAAAACTAAAAGAGCATGAGTCAGACTATCTGATGGTAATTTAGGGTTACAATATTAAAATTCGACACGAAAGCATTTTCTGCTCAAGGCAAGACGGTTGCATCTTACTTCTTCCACCCCCAACACATTCTATGGCATTGATGTCTACTCCTGTGTAACCTCTATTCTTGTAATAACCAGATCATGAACCGAAAAAGATGATCATTGTGGGTTTTAGGAAACAATGCATGGCGAAAGATGAACCATTTGAGCTACTACAATCCTATATGTTTATAAATTACCAGAACAATAGCATTAGACTCAATCTTTAGTTTATCTGATTTTAAGCCCTGCCAAAGGACCCAGACCTGTGCTCTTATATCACTGAACTTTGTTAAGAGCCAAGTGATAAAGTGTTTTGAAGGCAACTGTGGTGTTCACTCTCCCCTAGATAGTTGAGACTTTGACCGCATGTGTGTCTCTGCAGTCTGGGTCCTGGTGACAATCACACATACAAGGTGTAGTGTAGAGCAACCATTTAATAAACACAGAACTGAAGAGAAACCCAAAAAGCTTAGGACAATACGACTAGGATTTCCAAATGTAAAGGATATCTATGAGTTCAAGGAAACTTTGAGGGAGAAAGTAAAAAAAAGGAGGTCATTACATGGAATGGCACACCATGACTCTTAAGCATCTGAGGTAAAGTTGAAAAGGAAAATGTATTTTTAAAGAGATTTAATTTTATGAAATTAGGGGTGCCTGGGTGGCTCAGTCGTTAAGCGTCTGCCTTCGGCTCAGGGCGTGATCCCGGGGTCCTGGGATCGAGCCCCACATCGGGCTCCTCCACTGGGAGCCTGCTTCTTCCTCTCCCACTCCCCCTGCTGTGTTCCCTCTCTCGCTGGCTGTCTCTCTGTCACATAAATAAATAAAATCTTTAAAAAAATAATTATATGAAATGAGGCCTAGTTATCTGCCTAGGCCGAGTTATCTATTCTGTGAAAGGCTGTCATCTCATTTGAAATCTAAAGAGCGGTTAATTCTTTCAGAATATGGAACTTCACCCTGGGAGGTGAGCGTACCTGTGCTGTAAAGGTCTTCGCCACAGATCCACTGCAGCGACAAGAAACTCTGAAAGTCAAGTCCTTCTGGTTTGGGGCAGCAACTGCTTTCACAGCATCATTCTGAAATGCTTCTTGAGATTTTTCTCTATTAGTGAGGAAATCTCCCTGCTCCACTGTTGCTTCGTCCGTTTGCTTTTCCAGCTGGCATTCCCTGCTCTCTTGTAGCTCTTGCATTTGTTTTGTTTTTAATTTCTTAGGATTGATGATGTCATTTTCTTCTACTTTTCTTTTTAGTGGGTTAGCATCTCTCTGAGAAAGTTTGTCCTCTTTTGCATCAAGTTCAAGAAGATTTTTCCAAATTGAAATGGCACTCAACCAACTTTCTGGATCATCATTTACAAGTCTTTGCATTTCGTTAAATATTTTTCCTAAATAAATAAGATCTCAGTTTATCCTACACTGAAGTCTTAAAGACAGTCTATTACATTCACACCCCTAAGTTCCATTACCTTTATTTCTTTAAAATAAGTTTTACTAAACTGCTACATGAATAGTTGAGTTCACCTTCACCTGGAATTTATATAATTTAACATAAGAATATTGTGCAAATAAAGTTCATTCTTATATTCCATACTTAAAATCAAAACTGTTTTAAAATTCCTATAGAATTATCATATATTTTAGAAAGATCATTTGTCCTATGATAATATATACCTATATCTTCAATATATGCATACACCTAGAGTATGTATTGATTTTTGAAATAATGCTGATCTTGCCTATAAAAACTAAGTTAAAAAAACAGAATAAATTGCAAAAGAGAGCAAATGAATATTGAAACTATCTTAGACCATACAATATTAGTGTACATCATAAAATGAGTTTTCATAAAGTAATACTTCAGATACACAACCCATTCATAACTTAGGGACTGCCAGCGTGCTCAGTACAATGTAATCTTTTTTTGATGAACAAGGTTCATCAAGGTGACCCAAGAGTAATGGCTGCGTTCTCTAAAGATGAGAATGTGTGGACTGTTGGGATGAAATTATATTGACCCCATGGTAAAACACCTTAGGATTTGCTTTATAATAACTTTTCTGACCTGTTTTGACTCCTTGCCATTCATATATTTATCGACACAGTTTAGTACAGACCATAATATTACATAATATTACATAATATTACATGATCTCAGAAATTAAAATGAAGTTTAAGGCAATGTTTAGTCTAACAGTATCTAACCCTTGCTTCTATTAAGATCCTTAAATTATTTTAGTAGCATATTTATAAAATTAGAAAGTGGAGAAGGAATCTTGTACACCCCCTTTAACTGTAATATTTTATAAATGGGTATAAATTTATTCAAAACCTTAAATTTAAGGTCCCCTAAGCAGGAGATTCTATTACATAGTATTTTTTCCAATTATATAATTCATTGGTTAAAAGGTACAAAGTGACAGTTTTGATCAACTTATAAAACCAGGCATTCTGGGTTATTACATGCTCCTAGGTCTAAATAAATGCATCTGACCATATGTATCTGTAGAGAAGGTGTCTGAACATAATTAAAAGAAATGTGACTTAGGACACTAAGTCTCAGAAAATAGGCAGCATTGCAAAGAGACAAAATTAGCTGATAATACGATTAATATGGTTGATAATATTCCGGAAATATGGAAAAACAGATAATTAATGATCCCACAGGTATGAATGAATCTTAAAAATGTGAAATAGCTACAAATTATTTATCAAGCAGAAAACTTTGGAGTACAATACATCATGGGGTTAAACGCAATAGGCATATACGTACCTTTACTTACAGAAGAAACATTAAGTGGAAACTGCTTTTTAATCAGCAAAAATAATCTTTCTGCAGATTTTAATTTTTTCAGCATATTTAAGTCAGAACAGGTGGTGAAGAAAACTTTTCCTGAAATATATTCAACCTAGAGACAGAAAAGATTAATGTAGTCCTGTGTCAGAGTAAGAGTCACTTCCCTTTTCCCCCTCTTAAGGAATGAAAACACAGCGTCTAGACTGACAATAAAAACAACCATTTCTAAAATATGTACTATTTGTCAGACACTGTCCTAGGCACTCTGAATAGATTTTCCCTTTCATCTTTATAACAACCTTCTAAGGTAGATTTTATCACCCCCATTTCTTAGACTATGAAACTGAGGCTTAGATAGGTTAAATAACTTGTATGAAGTCACACAGTGACCAAGATCATAATCTATGTCATGGTACCTTTTGTAAAGTGTGTGTGTGTGTGTGTGTGTGTGTGTGTGCGCAAAGGCACTCCTAGGACAAATCAGGTGACTAGTCATCAGTAGGCATTGATTAAACACCTACCTCATGGTCTATCAGGAAGCATCCAGCATATGTCCAAAGATGAATGATGATTTAATACATATACACTGACATACAAATTAAAGTGTAAAATTTATAAGAAAATAACTTGAATTAAACCCAAAAGAAAACAAAAAAAGTTAACATAACAAATGCATTGGATAAGCTGTAGGTACAAGGTACAATAAGTAGCCCTGAATAGGGAACCATCATTAGCAAAAGTCTCGGGAAAGAACCCTGTAAGATCTGGGAAGAGAGACTCTAAGAGAAGAAAGGGCACGACGCAGAGGTGGTAGTGACAGCCTGGCTGAAGTAAACTGTAAGTCTGCATGGCAAAATTTGCTGTGTTGTGCTGATTGACAGTGTCGGGTGGATGGATGGTGTAGCTCAGGCCAGCCTGATAGATGGTCATGAAAATTTGAGTACCCCAGATGGTAATGGTCAACCATTATCGACTTTTGATGAAAGCTGTGACAGCACTGAATTAGCTAGCAGAAAAAATTACTTTAGAAGAGGCATAAAGTACTAAGTGTAGATTGTAATGCTGGACAAAGAAGTAGATTACTGAGGTAGAAATAATGAGAGACTTGGCTGTGGAACTGGAAAAGGGAAAACAGCAAGAAATACGCATCACACAGAAAGAGGCTTTGGAGACAGGATGGATATGTTGTAAAAGCCAGTGAAGAAAGGAAAATAAAAAAATGCACTGACTATAGAGAGTCTGGTGAGGTATGGCAAATGGTGCTCAGAACCAATGGACTCCTAAAACTTTTGGGATCAACCCAATCCTCTCAAGCTCAGGATGGATGTGGATTGTCTTAAAATTTTCCTTTTAGTGGTGGCCATGGGCTGACTAAGATGGTTCTCAGTTATCTCCTAGAACTGAGGTAATGGGGAATTTGGAGTATCCCATGTGTTTAGGCAGCTCCCATTCAACGGGAACTTGAATTCCAAGGATTTTTGTACTTTTGATCTGATATGGTCTAATTAAGCTTTTGGGATAGTAATTTCCGGGGTTACCATTCTAGCCTGATGAAGAAGAATCTCTGCAGAGGAAGCCCTAGGCTGACATCAAGTAAAACCCAAATACTTCATTATAAGATTAACAAGTTTTGGGGACCTAACGTACAGCATGGTGATTACAGCTACTAATACTATATTATATAATTGAAAGTTGCTAATAGCTCTTAAATGTTCTCACCACAAAAAAGTAATGGTAGTTACGTGACTGGATGGAGGTGTTAGCTAATGGTATGGTGGTAATTATTTGCAATAAAAAATTAGTCAAATCAACATGTTGCACATCTTAAACTTACACAATATGTCAATTATATCTCAATAAAGCTGGAAAAACAAATAAAAATAAAACCCAAACAGCTAGGTACCAGAAGTGCAGCTGACCAAGATAGATGGAGAAAGCAGGGAATGAGAAGAATGTTTAGGAATCAACATTTAAGGGGATAAGGAAGTTACAAAAATAAGAATTTCTAGTTTCTAGAATTTACTTCTTTCTCATTACAAAGGTGACATTTTCCCACGAAAGTCATAACTAAATATATACCTCAAAATGCTTAGAACTTGAAAACAAAGTTTTAAAAAGTAACTTTTAAAAGTTTAGATTTTATGTTACCTGACATAAAAATATAGCTGATATTAAAGCCATCACAAAACAAGCTAACAGACATGAAATACCTTGCCAAGACTGTGGGGAAAATGAAATAAATATTTTACTGAATATGTATGTTTTTAAGATTCAAGTTCTATAAACAAACTGATGCAAACTTCTAGACCAGTGATTTTAACCTAGTCAGTGATCTAGATATTAATTTATAGTTATTTAACTGTACAAAGATCTTATCTTTTCTTACTTATTTGAACATGAAGGGAAACATTGTATACAGTGAACTTCCTCTAAAAATATCATCATTTTGGGGAGGTGGGAAGAACAAAAAAAGAACATAACTGACAATCAAGTTAATTAAAAGGAACTAAAAGGCTTAATTTATTTGGGGAATCAAATCGTAAGAATGTTTTGAGGCATTAAAATGCTAAATACATTTTCAAAACCAAAAGCAACAATATTCTCTTTACTTAAAAATTAACATAAGGCCTACATTCTTTTTACAAGTGATACACATGTAATCAGAAGTAGTTTACTAAATTACAAAACAGTCACTATGAGAATCAAATATATCATGAAAGCACTATACAGTTTACTTTTGGTGAAGATACACTACTATATCTTAAAGCAGTAGGGAGAATGAATTTTGGTGCTCATGAGTTCAAAAACTGCTGAAGCTGGTGTTAACCTTTTTCTTTAGTTTATTGCTTGTAACTGATCATATTCAATTACAATACTTAGGGGAGAAATGTGTCATTTTAGGATATTTCATCTTAATACTTGTTAAATGAAAATTTATTTATATATACAATCTGTTTTTTCCATTTGGGATTAAATCATAACCAAGTGTCTAAAACCAGCTGGTTTTATGTCTAACACTTTTGAAGATGAAATAACAGCCTTTATTAAAATAAAAACAGTTCTGTTATCAGCTAGCATATCTAAGCAGTTAGCATTTTTTGCCTTTCTTTTAAAATTCAGGCACTCAAATCTAACACAAAAATTAAAAGATTAAGTTTAGGCAAAAACGCATAGTAAGATAGGGAGATACCAAAGTTCTAACTCTACAGATGCCATTTAGTTTTAGAATTAATTTTAAATTGCTAAGTGAAGAGCTGAGGTGGTACATGAGCTTTTTAAATTCATTTTAGAAGAATTAAAAAATACGTTT
This sequence comes from Ursus arctos, assembly GCF_023065955.2. Classification (NCBI taxonomy): domain Eukaryota; kingdom Metazoa; phylum Chordata; class Mammalia; order Carnivora; family Ursidae; genus Ursus; species Ursus arctos. The sequence continues at coordinate 54,590,024 of NW_026623100.1, read as the reverse complement.
TACTTAATTAAAAAAATTCAATCTACAAGAAATGCAGGGAATCTTAAAAAACAATCAACCTTATACAATTATCCCATTAAATAAAATAACTATGAAATAACCTGATTATCTGGTTAGATGTACCCACTACCATCTATCATTAACACTCCACTAAAAAATTAAAAATTGGCTGGCTTAAGTCTTTGCTATGTGGGTTAATAAAGACAAATTAATCCACTGACAGGACGTTTCTGCCTAGCTGGCATTAGGTACACCTCTATTTTATTGATTTTATCTTAAAAATGTTCTTGCTATTATTGTTGTAATAAATACCAGTATTTAATACATTAAACATTATTATAAAGTAAAGCTTAATTTTTCCCAATATATTTCTTTAAAGTAGTCCAGGTAAAATAAATATATATTACATATGTATATAAAATATATTAAACATATAACAATATAAAATTATACAATATAAATTAAATATTTAAACATACCCAGGAACCTATAAAGAAGTTTGCCCCACCACCAGGAGGAATAAAAAATCTAGCCTGAATCTGACCAAACTCTAGATACACCTTACAAGATTCCAATTTACAGGAACCAGAGAAGACAGAGAAGCATGTTAAACTATACCCTGGAGATGCAATTGGCAATATCTAGACCAGGGGAAACTCTAGCAGTGAAGTCCTACAACTTTCTGTGATGATGAAAATGTTCCATAACCTGTGCTGTCCAATGCAGTCACCACTAGCACATGCGGCTTCTGAACACTTGAAATGTGACTAAGAAAGTGAATTTTTAATTTAATTTTAGCCACCACGCCCTACTGGATAGCATAGCTCTAGACTAGGGGTCAGAAAATAAGGCCTGGTGAGCTGAGAATGTAAAGGGATGTAAAAACAAACAATAACAACAAAGAACATGTAACAGAAACCACAAAGTGATCCACATATGTGATCTACAAAGCATAAAATATTTATTATCTGGACCTTTAAAGAAAAAGTTGGCCGACCCTTGCTCTAGACTGTGGGACAAACAACCCTGCTTCTTTAACAAATAATAAATTGCTGGGGGGAAAAAGAGGGGTGAAGTGAAAATCTATAGATTAAAATAGACTTAAAAATTTTTTTAGAAAAATAAAAGATACTTAAAAGAATATCAGCCAATCATAATGTATGGCCCTTATTTGCAGCCTCATTCAAATAAACAAACTTAGAAACAAAAGTGACATTTATGAGACGAGTTGAAATTTGAACAGACTAGATATTTGGTACGAAACATTTTTAGGGGCGCCTGGATGGCTCAGTCGTTAAGCGTCTGCCTTCGGCTCAGGTCATGATCCCACGGTCCTGGAAGAGCCCTGCATCGGGCTCCCTGCTCCACTGGAAGCCTGCTTCTTCCTCTCCCACTACCCCTGCTTGTGTTCCCGCTCTCGCTGGCTGTCTCTGTCAAATACATAAATAAAATCTTTAAGAAAATTATTTTTAGGTGTGATATTGTGGTTTATATTTTAAAAGAGCCAGTATATGTATTATCTCTTCTATGTTATATCATAAACTCTTATGCTATAAGAGTTCTCTCATTCTAGATATACAGTAGTCCCGTTAACCGGAGTTATCGTTTCCTGCGGTTACCGCGCTCAACCGCGGGATTCCGGAAGCAGATGAGCTCCGCTCTGACGTAAGGTTAACAGCGTAAGGCCACGTAAGTCAATCGCAGTCCGGAAGCACCATCCTCCTTCTGAAGTTCCGTCAGAAAGTCAGTCCATAGTAACCTAAAGTCACGCACCTCACTTCATCTCATCACTTTGTCATCTCGCATCATCACAAGAAGGGTGAGTACAGTACAATAAGATATTTTGAGAGAGAGGGAGTGAGAGTGAGCGGGAGACCACGTTCACGTAACTTTTATTACAGTGTATTTATAATTGGCCTATTTATTGCTAATCTTTTACTGTACCTAATTTAGAAGTTAAACTTTACTATGGGTATGTATATATACCAGAAGATAGTATATATAGGGTTGGTACTATCCATGTTCTCAGGCATCCACTGGGGGTCCTGGAACGTATCTCCCATGGATAAGAGTGACTACTATATAGGCAAGTGCTGTGATGAAGTGATTTGCAGATGAAGTGGTATCTTGAGTTTGCTTCAAAATAACATGGGTGGAGTGGGAGGAGCATTAATGGAGCAGAATTCACTATGGGATCATTCTTGCAGCTGGTTGACAAGTATGTGAGATTCACCACACTATTCTACTTTTGTATATGTTTGAAATTCTCCATGATAAAAAGCTAAACAGAGTACACAGGACATTTTCTATTGCAAGCTGCATGTTGGGGGAAGCACCTAAATCAGTCCCCTGAGGAGGGAAGAGTTTGCAAGTTAAAATGCAAATGACTGGGCTCAGTACATTCCTGCTGAAAGAAAAGTTTTTGGGGGTGGCAAAAGGGACACGCATTTTCAACAAGCTCCCTACATGATTTTTATGTTCACTAAAACTGGAAAAACACTGATTAGAAAGGTGTGATTCATTTGTAAAAGTAAACAATCACTTCTAAATTAATTTGTTTTGTAAATTCAGATTTTACAATATCAATTCTCTTGAAGCAAACCAAAGTTTATAACAGACTCTTGTTACTGCATGAATGATTTTAAGTATTCCTGTGCAACTCATTCTTTGGGAACATTTATTGATCGCCTGCTAATTGCAAGACATTGTGTTACGCGTGCTATCAATTTTTTATCTCAAGGATTGCTCTAATCCTTTTTTTTTTTTTTTTAAAGATTATTTATTTATTTATTTGAGAGAGAGAGCACAAGCAGGGGGAGCGGCAGAGGGAGAGGGAGCAGCAGGCTTTCTGCTGAGCAGGGAGCCCAATGATGTTGGGCTTAATCCCAGGACCCTGGGATCATGACCTGAGCTGAAGGCAGACACTTAACAGACTGAGCCAGTGAGGCGCCCCTGCTCTAATCTTTTAAAGTAGGTATTATCATCTCCATTTTATATCCAAGGAAGTGAGGCTCAGAAATTTGAGTATTTGGACCAAATTAAAAAATTTATTAAAAGAAGATTAAGATTTGAACACATCTTTGGCCTCTAAAGTCTACATACACTCTTTTCCATGCTGTTACAGAAATAACCTACATGCTTCTGGGCAGTTTCCCACCATAATTTAATGTAGTTGTAAAGGACACGAGCTTCAAGGCAAGAAAGCTTCAGATACAAGTTCCAGCTCCACCACGTAGCATCAGGTTCTCTTTATTTCTTTGTAAAATGGAGGGAAAAATGACCTATCACATAGGATTCTTTTGAGGATTAAATCATGTCCAATGTATATAAAAGTATCTACCCACTTTAAATGCTTTATAAATGTTAGATGCTATCATTATTCTTTCGGGATTGCCTTAACTTTGAGAGTTTATATTAGTGAAACCGAGACGGAATTTCAGAGGTTATTTGTTCAGATTCCATTTTCAAGCATAGCTATTCTAATTTTGTTAAAAATATCTTTTATTTATTTGAGAGAGAGAGTGAACAAAAGAGGGGGAAAAGGAGTAGGGAGAGGGACAGAGGCAGAGAGAGAGGCAGACTCCCCACTAAGCAGGGAGCCCAACGTGGGGCTCAATCCCAGGACTCTGGGATCATGACCTGGGTCAAAGGCAGACACTTAACTGAATAAGCCACCCAGGGGTCCCAGCATATCTATCCTTAAAACATACACAATCAAAATATGGAAATACCTAAATCTCTTGGCATTTAAGTCCTCTCATTGCCAAGAAGTTTGTCCCTATAATTAGTTTATTTTTTTTTTTCTGTGATGAACCACTTAGTCCTCCCATATCTCATTTTGTCTTTACAGAAGATGGAGAACAAGCAGAGAAGATCATTTTTCTGATTAGACATACTCCAATTGGGTCAAGCCTTCTATTTTTCATAATAAGAACTCTAAGTTAACATTAAAAAAATCAGTTTAGCATGATTTAACAGTTGCACAGTAGTCAAGGAACTGGACCCAGGTACTGGCCTGCCTGGGCTGAACATGATTATATACTCATGGCTGAGTTCACAGACAGCTTGGGTTTGAATCCCAGGTCTGCCACTTTACATGACTTGAATAATTGATTGGACTTACCTGTGCTTCATTTTCTTTTTCTTTTAAATGTAGAGCCTATCTCATAGAGTTGTTGTGAAAATTAAGCAGGTGAATACAGAGGAAAGACCTAAGAACATGGGCCTAACACATATTTAATGCTTAATCAATGTCAGCACTGTTGCTTTTTTAGATTAGTTACATTTAGCGTTCTATTAAATTCTGTGACCCAAACCACAAATGGCTGGTAATCTAAGACTGATGCCATTTTTCATGACCCCCTCTATCCTCCACGCCTCCAACTCCCCCATGGCGGAAAATCCTTTCGTGGCTTCCAACGCTGTAGGGGCTGCTAGAGTGGCGTGGTCAATTTCATTTAGAAGTTCTCCTTTTCCAAAAACACATCATTCACACTGTCATATAGAGCCCATCAAGTTACTGGAGTCTGTTTCTATTACGTCTTTTCCCTCTGCTTTCAAGAAAGCAGCTCTCTATGTTCTAGAACCTAAACTCAAGTTTAAAACCTTCTTCATTTCATTGAAATGAGCGGATAGATACCAGCAACTGTTAACTTCCTCCAGAAGTTGGACTGTGAGGCCTCCAAGACCGTGTTACTTTTGTAGCTACTATTTACTCGGTGCTGACGGTGTGCCTGAGGTACCCTGTATCATATAATCCTCCCAACAATCCCATGAAGTAAATACAGTCAGGATCAGGAAACTGGCAAGAGTCAAGTAACTGACCCTGAAGATAGTATTTGTATTTAAAGGATGGAGAAAGGCTTCTAACTATGACAGATCGAATTCTAACTACAGGCACTATCCTATACCTTCTTTTAAAGAATCTAGGAACCAACTCGCCTCAACCCCCCCCCCCCAAAAAAAAACAAAAAAACAAAACAAAACTACAGGCGTGAGAGACACGCGGTCATAGATGTGGAGGGGAGAACGACTGGCGGTTCTTTCCAGCAGTAATTAAAGGATGTGTCAGAACTCCGAGGCCCGGGATTGTCGCCTCGGTGGGTCCGGGGCTTGAGAGCTGGGGACTCGCGTCGCTTTCCAGGGTCTACACGGACCCTGGCGCGGAGGGAGCAGGGCCGCCCTCCTTCCCGCTGGGGCGCACAGCGAGGCCGACTCACCTGCGTGGCCGCCAGCCGCGCCCGCACCTCCCGCATCAGGAAGGGCTCCAGGCCGCGGCCCGCGGTGCAGAAAAACCGGGCGCCCGCTGCAGGCCGCCAGCCGGAATCTGTCCGCAACGCCGCCATGACGGCCCGCGCGCGGCCCCGCGGCTCGGGGTCACGTGGCCTGGGGGCGCGCGCGGCGCATCCCCGAGTTCCTGGAGGTGTGCGCGGGGACCGCAGGGCCGGGTGGAGCCCGAAGCCCGCGGGCGGGGAGAACCCCGGGTGGGGTTGGGAGTCCGGTCCCCTGGGAGGGGTGGCTGTGGGTCTTCTTGGTTAGCTACTTGGAACTTCCTGGTTAGGCATGTGGAACTGTTTAGAATCACAGATGGACTGGATACAATTGGGACCTGTTATTGGATCTATAAAAAGATACGTATCAATCTAATCCATCTGTCTTCTTTTTGAAATCGAGGAAGTTGATCCCTAGACAGGCCAAGGGACAGTTAGTGGCACAGCCGAGGCTGGTCTTGATAGCCAGTATGAGCTTTCTTCTATTTCTCCCAACTTTCTCCTCTCCTCTTCTCCATCCTGCCCCACTACTCCTCAAATAAGGAGCCCTATTCTGTCTTCACCAAGAATTGGGCCAAAGCTGGGAATCCTTAGGACCAAGAGCAGAAATTCCCACTCTCCAACTGAATGTTTTCATGTTCATGGAACAGGTCACATTTCTTGCACTACTACGGTAACCAAGGTAATGAATGCACCATCCATTTTGAGCCACCTGATTTAATTGGCTCTCTTAACGGTATTGAAGGGACTTCTTTAATTTTGAATTTTCAATTGGCAATGAAAACATTACTTGGGAGGGATAGAACCCGTATTACAAAGTGGACACCATTGCATTAGCTCTGTAGTTATATGAAGTTATATAGAAATCATATATATAGTTATATGAAGATATATAGAAACTATTAAACAAATGACTATCTTTCTGGCAAGTGCCTCTCATGTGCTTCCCAATGGGACCTATGCAAATTATCTCTTCCTCCCCAGCTCCTGGTCTACTGGGACAGTAGTAAGAAAATTCTTATGGAATCATGTCACACGAGTGTTTCAAAGTTTCAGTCCTAGAACTTCTTCTGAGATCCTTTCATTTTGACAAATTCTTTCCTTTTTTCCTTCCTTCCTTCCTTCCTTCCTTCCTTCCTTCCTTCCTTCCTTCCTCCCTTCTTTCCTTTTTTTCCCTTATCTCTTTCCTTCCCTTCCCTTCTTTCCCCTTCCCTTTTCTTTTCTTTTCTTTTTTCTTCTCTTTTTTCCTCTAGACTTCTGTTCTCATTCTTTTGGCAGTTGACATAGCTCATCCCAACTTCTTTAATGCTTTGGGATTCCTGACACTCAACTCTGTCAGCTGAGTTTTGCTATTTCAGCATTGCATATGCAACAAGTAGGAAGTTGGCAGTTGGCAGGAACAATTTTACAACAGATATACTTTTAAGTGGGACCATTTTAGGAATTTAGGGCATGATTATTTGCTGCGAGATCTCCATGTTTTGGTGCAATTGGCAATTCCTTTAATTCTTAAAAGTGTTTGATGTAGGGGTATCTGGGTGGCTCAGTCAGTTAAGTGGCTCAGGTCATGATCTCAGGGTCATGGGATCAAGCCCCATAGGCTCCACACTCAGCGTGGAGTCTGCTTGTCTCTCTCCCTCTGCTCCTCCCCCCCACTCATGCTCTCGCAAGGCCCCCTCTCTCTCAAATAAATAAATAAATAAATAAAATCTTTAAAGAAAAGTGTTTGATATATGTACTTAGATATTAAAATGCAAATGCTTTAGGTTGTGAGATCCTTGAGGGTGGGATGACTTCTTTGATCTGGGCGTCCGTAGCAAGCATGCTGGCCTGCCTATGGTAGTTTCTCAGTCAGTGTGTGCTGAATTGGATAGGAGGTAACTAAATGGAAGGTCACTCACTAAGGAAGTCCTCCTCAGCTAGGAGGGATTGCAGTGACCACCACACCAGCAGGGGCCCTGAGTGAGTGAGGTATGGGGATAAAAGTAGAGGATTGAGGCCAATGGAGGGCAGTAAGGGAATAGAAGGACCCCAAAGATAAACTTCTTTGCAATTTTTGCCTGCTACTTCCCCTCCTTCCTCAGCATCCTTTTTATCATCCCCACATACTTTATAAATAATGTTCCTTAACTAGGAATACTTGTCAGAATGACCTTTAGGGTCTTTTCAATATGTCATGCTTGCCCACCCCCTCACACCCCCTGTGTTCTGGTACAGTTGAGTGGGGTTGGTGGTGAGCCAGACTCCTTCTCCCCAAGAGAATAGAAACCATTGCTGTATCCCAATGGATTCAATTGCCAACTTTTCCAAAATGTCCACTCTTTCCCTCCTCCCAGGACTTTGCTTATACTGTTCCCTCATCTCTTCCATTTCTTTCCTTTAAGGCTCAGGAAGAATGCCACATCTTCCAGAATGTTCTCTGCTGCTTTTCTATCATGCTTCTATTTATGTATTTTACAACTTTGTTATTTATTCATTCATAAATATTTACTGAGTCCATGTCAGTGTATCAGTTGATATGACAAGGTTCCAGCCATTGAGGAACTTTCAGTTTAATGGGGGGTAATGATGATGGTGCTGGATTGCTAATAGAGACACATAGAGGATGACAATGCAGTGCAATATATGGTAAGGAAAGGAAAGCAACTGGGCTTGGCACATAGTAGGCACTTAATAAATAAATGGAGTTGAATAAATGAACTTATCCTAAAGTCCAGTGAGCATTTATGTTTGCGGCTTTTCATCTACCTCTGAGCATCTTTGCCAAATCAGGACATTCTCCTTCTCCTTCTTCTCCTTCTCCTCCTTCTCCTTCTTCTCCTCCTTCTCCTTCTCCTTCTCCTTCTCCTTCTCCTTCTCCTTCTCCTTCTCCTTCTTCTCCTCCTTCTTCTTTTTTAAAAGATTTTTTTTTTATTTATTTGACAGAGAGAGACAGAACACAAGTTGAGTGGGGGGGGGGCAGCAGGAGAGGGAGAAGCAGTCTTCCCACTGACCGGGGAGCCCGATGTGAGGCTTGATCCCAGGACCCTGAGATCATGACCTGAGCTGAAGGTAGACACTTAACCGACTGAGCCACCATGGCACCCTGATTCTCCATCTTCTGAAACTCACCTCCCCAAGGTTTATACACACGATGGAGATACAGTGAACTCTTGCTCACAGAACCCAGGGTAGTAACTTTAAGATTTCATGAATTTTTTAGCATTCACTGGAGTTACGACATCATGGTAAAACCTCAGATACAGACACAGAAGTCTGTTGGACACACATTCCAATCAAGTCAATATAGATTGTGAAAGAATCAACGTATTTTTATGGCTGCAACTGCAAAACCAATTTGAGAAAAAGCTATTGGTTGTATAGTAATCATTTAAACCACTTATATGTACCCAATAACCACCTTGAGTTGTACTCCTTTAAATATACAGTTAGAAAAGAGAAAATTTAGCAGAAAACTATTGCATTATGTGCATAAATACTTGTGGAACATTATTTATTCACTACTGTTTATGTTACTGTGGTTTTAATGTAGCATCAAAATTCAAAAGGTGCAATCTCCTTGCCTTGATCTAGAGAGACAATTCTTTTATATGTATTATCTTGCTTTAGTTATGCAGCGCATGAAATTATTATTTCATTATTTTGATATACAAATAGACTTTAGTATATCCAGTGCTTTTTGGGAAAAGTGTGACATACATTTAATGCATATTTCAAAACACTGGGGTATTTGATGTGATTTTATTTGTTTAAATACATTTTGAGCTCATAAAACTGTATTTATATCTGATAGACCCTTATAATGTCCCAGCTGGAAGAGGGTATGGAAATTATTTCTTTGCTACATTTGCTGACTGAACAAATGACTGAATATACAATTTTCTTCAATTTACTTGGATGAACTGTATTGCCTAAATAAAACAAAGCCATTTTCTTCTTGCAGTTATGTTCACCTCACTCAGACTGTTGTTTTAATATTCCTTTTCCTTGTGCTGTATTTATGTGCATATTTACTATGAATTATTTTCCATTAGAGGCTTGTTATTACCAATCTTCCTATTTCTTAGTACAAGGAAAGCCCCAGAAATGTCCCAAACTGGCTAGGATTCCCATATTTTGGTATTTCCCTCTTCCATTTTCCAGTAAGACTCACTCCTTTCTAGTAGATGGTCATTTATTTTGCCTGTGTTATCAGTGGCAATTTAAACAGAATCACCTTAAAACTCAAGCAAATATGATCTGCAATTGAACAAAAACAACCAAGGGACAGATTCTATTTCTTCAGAAATACCGATAGAGAGTACCTTGTTTTATTGTGAATGGTATTTGGCAGAATAGAATCTGAAGATTTTATCAGCACGTTGGCTTAATTCAGTGAAATTTTCTCCCATTGTTGGCATGAGAATTGAGAGTGGACTGTGGAGCAAGCAAGCTTATTATGTTTTCATCTCTCTCTATTTTTCTTTTTGTTAGAGGGCAATAATTTTTCGCTGCTTGTGGACATTTTGTGCTATTTTGAAAAAAACCATTTTAGTACCCTTGAAAACTTTTTCTGATATATATCCACACATAATCAGGCTTGCCTTTCGACACTCTTTTTTCCGAAAGTTTCAAATTTAGTAATTAAGAATATACTACTTATATTTAATGTTATGATTTTTTATAATAATATGAATTACCTGGCTAAACAGAAAACAATATAGATACAAAATAAAAGCATGCAACCTGCAACATGGGGTTAGGCCATCATTTGGTTCTTCCATGAAATACCTTCAGAATAGGACGTAGCGCCAGAAATTATTTAGTACTAGATGAGCGTCTAGATTACAAGCAGATAATACTTGTATCTTTATTACGATCTGTTGCTTTATTGCCCTGTCACTCTAATTAACTTATACAATACAGATTATCTTGAATCTTCAAAATCTAAATGTAGCCAGGTTGGGAAAAATCTTAAAAGCTGGCTTCAGAATTCATCTTAGGTACAAAATAGTCTTTAGGAAATTGCCTTGATGGAATTCAGTGAGATTTCAAGTCACCCACCAGAGAAATATACAAATTATTAAACTGCTCTGCATAACAGTCAACAGGAGATAGAGAATATTGTGAGAGGGAAAATCTGATAAGGAAAGGGGATGTGTGGGACAGCAGCGTGGGAAACTGAGGCTGGTGGGGATAAACAACCAGTGAGAGATGGACTTAGTATGGTACCTAAAGAACTTCTAAGGATATTCAATGTTCAATTTAAATTTGTTTCTGGTGCTACCATGTTGGACCCTCTTCTGTGACCCCAACTTTCAGTAAAACAAATGGACAAAGCATAGCTTTTTGCCTGAGGTATTTTAGGATTCAAAGTACCAGGGTATTGTGATGTGGAAAAAAGGCAGCACCCTTTACATGGACTGTGGATGCCTCTGATCTGAGAAAATTCAGCAGAAGCAGAAACTCAGAGCAGAGCTGGTGAGAGAAACCTAAGTGTGTGGGTCTATTACAGGGAATGTAGAGAGAGGGGCGTGGGGTCATCAGACATAGGATGGGGATGCAGGCCAGTTTCAAATGATGGAAATCCAGTCAACAGCTGGGTTCAGCTGAATTTGTCCCTCACCTGGAATAATAAATTTTATATAAACCAAGTGTCTAATATTTAAGCACTGGTAGACATTGCAGATGAACTAATGGGGATTGAATCAGGGAATCAGGGGTTGGGCCTAACAGTCTCAATTTTGTATTTTTGGATGATCACTTTCTTCTAGATTTTAAGAAAAATTTAAAATAGTAGTAGCTTTGCACTAGCACAGGGATTAATCACATTAATCAGAATTGTTATCCAGAATCTCTTATCTGGATAGTAGATGGTAGTTTGTACTGGATGTTATATTGGTTGTCTACATTGGATGGAGATCCTAGTGTGCATTTCCCAGACTTTTTAAGCTGAGCACGCATACTCTTTAAGTTGGCAGCAGTCTTCTTCACTGTGGTGGTGAGCTTGGCTTCTTTAAATGATGAGTTTCTAAAGTTGTGAAAGAATGTGTGTGTTGGAGGAGGGGAGAGATGCTGTTACAAATTTAGAGGCTCTTTGTGAAAATAGCAGTGACGGTTTTGAAGAGCTGGATTTCCTCAGAAGACAAAGCACTTATGACAAATTATTAGAAACCATCGTTAATCCAGACAATTCCAGATCAATGTGACACCCATATGTTTTAAATATATTGCTCAATACGATCAGTATTTGCTCTTTCAAATTGGTTATACACAGAATAAAAACATTCATGCACATAACTTTGTTGAAAACTGCATGAGGTGATAACTTGATTGGGAAATTTGTGGTTAGCCTTCTACCCAGATGCCATCAGAGTGATATTCAAATACTGGAGAAAAAATGTCCCAATAATAGGATAAAGCTGGTGGGAGCAAATGCAAGGGAAAAAAATGGAGAAGGACAGACGAGGCACAAGGTTAATCCAAACCTAGCTGTCCTAAGCCTAACTGCTAAAAATGGATTGCACACTGACCACGAATTTCATATTTATTTAATATGATTTCATATAGTGTTTTTCTGACTAGTATAATCATTTCATTTTGACATGGATATGAAAGTAGAGAAGTTCAAGAAGAAAAATTGAAGAAGGAACTAAGGAAAATGAATCTTATGTTAAGGGCTTAAAGGAGTTGAAATTGTTTAGCTTCCTGAAATGAAGGAAAGGTTAAGAATGCCTTAAATATTTTCGGATATATGAATGGAATCCTTAGTGAGATACTGGTGTATTTATAAAGAGGACCGAAAAAGGGCACAGGCTGAACCCTTCAAAGATTTTTGAGACTGGTACGTCCCCTGGTCTGATGTTCAGGCTGGGTGGCCTGCTGATTCCTCTCCCGTGATGGTGTCTTCTGGGTGTCCTGGGAAGGTAGCAACTGGCGTTTGCCTTTGTCGATCACTTTCTATGCAAGGTGGGTGTCCCAAGATCAGGTCATAAAGGGTGAAATCACAGAGACAGATGATTACTGAAAAAGATAGTTGGATCATTACCCACTTTCAAAGATTTTGATGAATGAAAAAAATTCTCAAAAAAAAATTCTTTGTTCTCCCATGAGCTCTTTAGCTTTATTCTTCTATTAGGATTTATTTACCAGATTGATTTTGCTTTGTTTTTGTTTTTTTCATTGTAAAAATCACATAACATAAAATTCACCATTTTTAAGCGTGCAGTGTTAACTGTAGTCATGAGGTTGTGACATGGGTCTCCGGAAATTTTTCATCTTGTAAAACTGAACAGCTTCCCGTTTCCTTCCTCTCCTCGCCCCTGGTATATTGGATTTTGATGGATTTTTTTTCCCTCACATGTTTGCCCCCTTCACTAGTCTCTAAGTTATGGAACTTATCCATCTTTTGTCCCCAGGTCCTGTAACTCAGAAGGTGCTTAATAAATGTTGAATGAATGAATGTCAGAAGGAACATCAGAATGAGTCTTTTCAAGTAGAGTTATGGGACTGATAGTAAGGTGAAGGGTGTAGCAGGCACTGTTATTTTCTTTCCTAACCCATCCTCTTTACTTCTTCTCTTTTTAACGAAACCCAGATTTCTCTCATGATGACAAAGTGCCTATCCTAGCAATGACTCTTGAAGGATCCAGGCTGTGGCTCTCATCCCTGCCTGCACATACAGATTCCTGCTCCCCTTCCGTGGTTTCATCTAATTGGTTTGAAGTGGGGCCTAGGCACTAGAATTTTGAAAACCTCCCACTAGAATAGAGAACCATTATCAGGCAATCCTGTTCTTCTTTGCCAGATAGTTGCTTTTCTAAGCTTTTTATTCCCTGTGGATGGCCATGTGACCTAGTTCTGGCCAATGAAACTCTGCTGCGTTTTCTGGAAACCTTTTTGCTTTCCTGATAAAAGAAACAGATACCAGATGGTGTAGCATCTTCCTCTTTTCTGTCTTGAATGCAGATGTGATGCCTTGTGCTCTGGTAGCCATCTTGCAACCATGAGGCAATCATCATTAAGAACAAAAACCCAACAAGTTAAGAATGGGGAAGAGGGGCGCCTGGGTGGTGCAGTCATTAAGCATCTGCCTTCGGCTCAGGGCGTGATCCTGGCATTCTGGGATCAAGCCCCACATCAGGCTCCTCCGCTATGAGCCTGCTTCTTCCTTTCTCACTCGCCCTGCTTGTGTTCCCTCTCTCTCGCTGGCTGTCTCTATCTCTGTCAAATGAATAAATAAAATCTTAAAAAAAAAAAAAAAAGAACAGGGAAGAAGAAAGTTGGAAAGAACCTGCATCCTTAGTAACATTGTTGAACCCTCAGACTACCTACTTTTTCTTGTTAAGTAAACAATAAATGTCTTTATGGTGTAATCTCCCTAACAGTGGCTCTCCTGTTAATTACCTGCTTACAAAAACATTCTGAACTGAAACAAAGGGTATCCTAGATGGAACTCAAACTAGATGCAAATAAATCCCCAAGATGAAATGGTTTTCAGAAGATGTGGCTAAAACTCTAAAACAAGTTGTCTAAATATATAACTGCTATCACAAACATCCGTGGTATTTCCCATAAGATGCACTGGGATAAAATTATCAAACAGACCATGGTTAAAAACATTCCATGCTCACAGACTGAAAGAACAAATATTGTTAAAATGTCTATGCTATCTAGAGCAAGACAATCCATACATTCAATGCAATCCCTATCAAAATACCTTCAACTTTTTTCACAGAGCTGGAACAAATAATCCTAAAATTTGTGTGGAACCAGAAAAGACCTCAGATAGCCAAAGTAACGTTAAAAAAGAAAACCAAAGCTGATGGCATCACAGTTCTGGACTTCAAGCTCTATTAGAAAGCTGTTCATCAAGACAGTGGTACTGACACAAAAACAGACACAGAGATCAATGGAACAAAATAGAGAAGCCAGAAATGTACCCTAAACTCTATGGTCAACTCATCTTCGACAAAGCAGGAAAAAATATTCAATGGAAAAAAGACAGTCTCTTCAACACATGGTGTTGGGAAAATTGGACAGCTACATGCAGAAGAATGAGACAGAACCATTTCCTTATACCATACACAAAAATAGACTCAAAATGGATGAAAGACCTAAGTGTGAGATTGGAATCCATCAAAATTCTAGAGGAGAACACAGGCAATAACCTCTGTGACCTCAGCCGCAGCAACTTCTTGCTAGACACGTCTCCAAAGGCAAGGGAAACAAAGGCAAAAATAAACTATTGGGACTTTGTCAAGATAAAAAGCTTTTGCACAGCAAAGGAAATAGCTGACAAAACCAAAAGACAACTGACAGAATGGGAGAAGATGTTTGCAAATGTCTTATCAGATGAAGGGCTAGTATCCCAAATCTATAAAGAACTTACAAACTCAGCACTCAAGGAACAGATAATCCAATCAAGAAATGCACAGAAGACATGAACAGATATTTCTCCAAAGAACACATACAAATGGCCAACAGATACATGAAAAAAATGCTCAACATCACTCAGCATCAGGGAAATACAAATCAAAACCACAGTGAGATACCACCTCACACCAGTCAGAATGGCTTAAATTAACAAGTCAGAAAATGACAGATGTTGGCGAGGATGAGGAGAAAGCGGAACCCTCTTAAACTGTTTGTGGGAATGCAAGCTGATACAGACACTCTGGAAAATAGTATGGAGGTTCCTCAGAACGTTGAAAATAGAGCTACCCTACGACCCAGCAATTGCACTACTAGGTATTTACCCCAAAGATACAAATGTAGTGATCCAAAGGGACACCTGCACCCCAATGTTTATAGCAGCAATGTCCACAATAGCCAAGCTATGGAAAGAGCCCAGATGTCCATCAACAGATGAATGGATAAAGAAGATGTGGTATATGTATAATGGAATACTACTCAGCCATCAAAACATGAAATCTTACCACTTGCAACTATGTGGTTGGAACTAGAGGGTATTATGCTAAGCAAAATAAGTCAATAAGAGAAAGACAATTATAAGATTTCACACATATGTGGAATTTAAGAGACAAAACAGAGGATCATTGGGGAATGGAGGGAAAAATAAAACAAGACGAAATCAGAGAGGAAGACAAACCATAAGAGACTCTTAATCATAGAAACTAACTGAGGGTTGCTGGAGGGGATGGGAGTGAGGGGATGGGGTAACTGGGTGATGGGCATTAAGGACGGCATGTGATGTAATGAGCGCTGGGTATTATATAAGACTGAGGAATCACTGAACTCCACCTCTGAAACTAATAATACACTATATGTTAATTAATTGAATTTAAATTAAAAAAAAAAGAACAGACCATGGTTGGTATACTATAATTCTTACTCAGTTTAGCATTTATGTTTTTTAAATATTTCCAGTCATTAACATAAGCATGGTAGACTGGCACATCTAATGGCACATGGAAACGCCAGTGAACAAAACAAGTATCTCTGTCTTTAAAAATACCTCTGTGGCACTTATATTCTAGTTGGGGGGTGAGGGAGTCAAGCAAAGAAGCCATTATCATAATAAATATGACACGTAATGTGTCAGAAGGTGGGAAGTGCTGTTAAAAAATAGAAGAGGCTAAGGCAGGTCAGGAGTGCAGGAAAGAACATGACTCAGTTTTAAGTCAGGTGGAGAAGGCAGGCCTCATTGATTTTACTTTTGACATTTGATATATCTTTACTTAGATCCAAGCATCATTACAGAGAATGAAATATAACCTTACATACTAGATTTGATTTCTTTTTTTTTAAAATGATTTCATAATTTTTTAAAAAGATTTTATATTTATTTATTTGACAGAGACAGCCAGCGAGAGAGGGAACACAAGCAGGGAGAGTGGGAGAGGAAGAAGCAGACTCCTAGTGGAGGAGCCTGACGTTGGGCTCGATCCCAGAACGCTGGGATCACGCCCTGAGCCAAAGGCAGACACTTAACGACTGCGCCACCCAGGCGCCCCTAGATTTGTTTTCTGAATATGTACTAGAACCAACCCGTGCTCTGCAAAGGGCCAACGGAGTTTATAGCTGTTAACACAGATAAGAGGAAAAGGGTCGATCATTGATTTTGTCGAGATTATATGTCCTCCTGTCTATCTTATATTGTCATTAGACATCTTATGGTGTGTAATCTTTGGAACCCAAAAGTTGGCATTATTTTCTGCGGTTTAAATTTCAGAATTAAAAACAATGGTTTTTAAAAAACATAATCATGCCTGTTTTAGGTCCTTTGGATATGGTAATGAACAAGACTGAAAAGGTCCAGGCTTACAGGGCTCACTTCCTAAGGAAGTACCTCTCTGGGTTAATAAACATGTAAGAGTTCCCTGCTTCCTTTGAGTTTTGGTTTATTTTGGTAAGATTTGACATAGCCGATATTGTGATGGCAACATACTGCTCTGTTTGGAATAGAAAAGGAATATAACCAGTAGTGGCCATTCCTTTCTGACTTCGGGCAGGTGCCACCTTTGTTACTCTTGGCTCTCCAGCTTGCTTTGGTCAATTTAACAGCAGTTTTGTGAATTCCCAAGAAAATCCACCAACCATGAATGCAAAGAGGTGGGAAAGAGACAGATACAGGAATTAATTTCTCCTAAGAGTCTTCCTCAGATTGTACCTCAATTAGTTGCTTGAGATATTTATAAAAAATCATGCACATAAATTATTAATTTTTATGTAAAGCATTTAGAAAGGTTTTTAAAAGTGACTTTTGAGACAATGACTTTTGAGACTTTTGAGAAAATTAGTAACTAAAGAAATAACAAGATCTCCAGAGACTGGGGCTTGAATATTATTTTTTTTAATTTTAAAAAAATTGTTAAAAATATTCAAATATTTTTTAAAAATTTTACTTATTTACTTATTGTAATGGAATATTATTGATATTTAATTATTATTAACTAATCATAGAGGTTCTTATAGAGAACTCAGTAGGGAAAATTCTTCACTAGCTACTCTTTGGCTTATTTTTCTAAAGAAAAGTATGTTTTAAATGTAGTTGGGGGATAAAGAATAGAGTAAACACTTAAAACCTGGAGAAGGAGATATATATTTTTTGATAAAAATATCCATGAAAAGGGATATGGTTTCACTGTCAGCCAAACGGTAGCAATGTACAGGAGTCATCATGTTCTCTTTAGGGCAACTGATAATCGTAAGATTTTGCTCATAAAAAATTTTTTTTTTGCAGAACAAACAGAAGTCCCTGGAGGTCTGGACCTTCAAGAGATATGGTCTAGGCTAGCTGATGTTTTATGGCTGCATGGTTTCAGCCTGGTTTCGTTTTATGAAGTGAGAGGAGAAGAAAATGTTCTGTTTGGACCGCTCTGTGTTCTGATAGCCTCCCTGACTTATTGTGATGGCCTTCTGGTCTCAAGTTTTATGGCACCAAATGAAAACTGTTTATTTTGCCCGGGCTTCAATATCTGACAGAGGCAAATCGTCCAATCTTGCATCCTGGATTAAGTGTAAACAGAAGTGTGATACCTGAGGAACAAATTTAAAAACTAGTCAACATCACGGGAAACGATTTTTTATAAGCGTTTTCCTGTTTATGCCACTTGATTGCATTAATACTGGCACTGCCTACAGAAATGAGATTTTATGAGGTGATCCTTTTTCTTTTCTTTTTTCTTTTCTTTTCTTCTCTTCTCTTTTCTTTTCTTTCTTTTTTTCTTGTTTTTACTGTCAACACATTCAGAAGATAAATGCCGGAAGGAAATATCAAATTCCAAGTTACTTAGTGTTGCTTCTGTGATTTTGAAAATCAGCCCAACTGTATGTTTTGTGCATGGTTAGGCCTAATTCAATAAAAATATTTGGAAACCAAAGAAAATTTTTTTTCAGTATACCCTAGGAAAAGGCAGATCAGTAGATGGAGTGTTTATAAACTCTGTAAACTTGTTCTAATTATTTTTCCTTTGGAGTTGATACTGTAGTTTATTTAAATACAAGTTTTAATTTTACCAGTGCAACATTGGACAAGAACAGACTCAAGCTATTAATTTTTCAGAGTTTATTTTGGATATTTCTAAATACTGGTCTCAATGGAAATGACATATTGTTATCTTTATTGCTGAGCCTTGATTAGATAATAGAGCATGCTGTCCTACAAGGACTTACGGGCACAAGAGAAATAAAAGGCTTTAGGAAAAAGATGGGCTTTAAGGTTTCTAATGATCACTTAGGAGATTCCCATGTTTTCTATAAAGGGTCTCAGGTCACATGAAGCCCATGACACACAATGTCAGCTGTAATTGGTTCTATTTATATAAATGATAATATTCCCAATCGGAGATTTCCTACAGAAGAGATTCACAATCTTGTAAGAAACTTCCCTAAAATGATGGACATAATCTAATCTTCCTCTCGAGGCTTCCTTTGTTACAGAGGTTATGGTTATTTTTTGAGTATACAAATTAAAATGTTTATCTTGAGGTGTGAAGTTAAACTTTCCCCCAAGCATCATTAATGACATATTCTGGGTCCAAGTTCTGCTCTTAAACCAGATCTTTGAGTCCTGACCTTTGCCAGTTTTTCTTGCTCTGCCTGTATTTTTGATGCCTCTATGCTAAGAAATGGATTCCCTAAATGTTGGTAAAGTCTGATAACCCTGTTTCTTCATCTCTTCAGCCCTGATCAGAGTGAGTTATAGTCTTTTAAACAACGGCATCATGGTTAGAATTGGAGTTAAGAGAATATATACTTTGCACTTCTATTTTAAAATTGATTTCCTATCACAGAGAACCTTGGCACAAATGTCTTGCTTTCTATGGTATTGATCATAAAAGCATCTCTGTCTTGACCATCATTCACGACAGTCATTAAGAACTAAATAAAAGATAGCCTCTTAAACTTGGATTTCCTTACATCTTGAGTCTATTCTCTCCTTACTAATGTCAGGTTCTTTCCCTGCTTCCTCTCCCACAATCTTCTTGCCACTATACTTGGATATTCTTAGTAAATAAGAAAATAGTGGATCATAGCAAACTGGACTCTCAAAATATGGCTAGTTCAGCTGCTAAAATGGGAAAAAGATTTTTAAAAAAACCTTAAAAGGAAGTAATCTCATAGCGCATTGTTTCTGGAGTCATGGTGGTTTCCCAATTATCAATTGAGTGGTATCCCATTTATCAATAGATACTGTTCAGTAGTATCTGTTGATATGTTCCCTATGTGCTGGGAACTATGCTATTCCCTTTTCATTTACATTATCTCACTTATAATTCCCAATAACTCTGTGATCAGGTGGCTATTATTATTAGCCTCATCTTACAGATTGGGAAATTGAGGCACAGAGTGGTTAAGTGACTTCCCCATTGACAACACTGCTAAAGGGCAGAACTGAGAATAGAAGTTTTGCTGCTCGACCTCAATATCCAGGCTCTTATCAGCTTTCTCCTTCAAGAGATGTGCAGTAGCTGCTTCAAGTAATTGTGCAGTAAGTGTCGACTAATATTCACAGTTGCATTGAGACATTTTCCTAGCCCGTACCTCTACACTCATTTAAATTAGCTCCAAAGATCTGTGCATTTCACTGTCACATTCAAATGCCTAGTTTTTTAAGATTTTATTTATTTATTCATGAGAGAGAGAGAGACAGGCAGACTCCCGGTGGAGCAGGGAGCTTGATGCGGGACTTGATCCCAGGGCCCCAGGATCATGACCCAAGCCGAAGGCAGATGCTTAACCAACTGAGTCACCCAGGCGTCCCTCAAATGCCTTTTCTTAAGACACTGATTTTCATCTTATTTATTTGGTACTTATGTTTGTTTATTCTCTAATACTGTGATTAGGGTTATATTTTGGACAGCTGTGTAATTGTGCAAGGCAAGCGGAATTAGAGCTTTACAGTAATGAATCTGACGTACTGTGTGGAAGATGTGCAGACCCTCTTCTCTGGGTATAATGCTCCTTGAATCAGTGGATTAACTAGTTAATTTTGTTTAAACCTTCTATAGCACGTGCTGGCAAACTTTCCTAAAGGAGAGAGAGTAAGTATTTAAGGCTTTGCAGGCTATGCACTTTCTGTCATAACTACCCAACTCTGCTTTTGAAACTCTCAAACAGACCTAGACGATATAGAAATGAATGCGTATAGCTGTGTTCCTATAAAATTTTATTTACAAAAATAGGTGGCCAGTCTGCAAGCCATGATTTGCTGATCCATGTTCTATTTCTTTGTTATCTACCTGACCTATCAATTTCTATAGGGTTTGATAAAATTTCCAAATAAATTCATGTTTTATTCTTGATTTATCTCCTTAAAAACCTGTCCGTTGTTACTTTACCATTTAGAAGAGTAGCAGAAAATAGAGGTTGAGAGTGTCAACTCTGAGACAGCCTGAGTGTGTTCTGTGGACGCTTCTTAACCGTCTGTTAACCTCTGCCAAATGGGGGATGACAATGATATTTACCCCAAGGGGTTGTTGAGGATCAGATGAATTAATACATCTAATGCTCTTAGAATAGTGCTTTGAATATGATAAGCACTAAATGAAGGGGTATAATCATTGTACCTTTTTGGTTTATACTCTTTTAATCTGTATATCATATTCATATTTTCCCCTGCTATTTTTGGCCTTGAATTTACTTTCATCTGACATTAAAATTTCTTCTCCGTTGTTTTGGTCATACTTACCTATTACATTTTTTTCCTCCCTTTCATTTTCAACTTATCTGTATTTAAGGGTATCTCTGTAGACAATTTATTTTTTGCATCTTTTTGTTTTATGCCAATCTGATACTCTATTTCTCTTAGTTCATTAGTTTTAACCATTTACATTTATTTTAGTTATTGTCATATTTAGAATTATTGAGACCATCTAATTCAAATGATCTCTTTATCACACTTTCATTTGATTAGTATTTTTCTCTTCTCCTTCATTCCTTTTTTTTTTTTTTTTACATTTTTAAAAAAGATTTTATTTATTTATTTGCCAGAGAGCGAGAGAGATAGAGAGAGGACAAGCAGGGGGAGGGGTAGGGAGAAGCAGGCTTCCCGCCAAGCAGGGAGCCTGAAGTGTGGCTCCATACCAGGACCCCGGAATCATCACCTGAGCCGAAGGTAGACACTTAACTGGCTGAGCCACCCAGGTGCCCATCTTCTTCTTTCCAGTGAATAAATCAAATATTCTTATGCTGGTTAGATATTTATATTTTTTATTTTCATTTATCTTATGGTTACCTAAACCTTATTAAGACCTACTTTTATGTTTGTTTTTTCTTTCACAGTTCTTGATTTTATCAATATATATATATCTTCCCCTTGAAGACTGTACTCTGAATCAGATAGTCTGAGTTTGAATCTTGGCACTGCTTTTTACTGGCTATGCATCCTTGTACAAATTTCTTAACCTCTCTCTGCCTCAGTTTCCTCACCTGTAAAATATAGTCTTACTTCTCTCTGACTACAACCTTTGCTTCCCTCTTTCCTGAAGAAAGGCCATTTAGTATCATCCTATTTTAGTTCTGGATTATTAGGTATATTAATTTCCCCCTTCCTTTTTCAGACAAAATAAGCTTTATTGATTTGCTTGCCCTGATTTCCTTTATATCTGACTTTATTATTTTTCTTCCTACTAAAATACTTTTTCTAAGGATGTTTTCACAGCAAGTCTTTGTGTGGTAAACCTACTGAGGCTTTGCATGCAAACAATATTCTTAATTGCCTTCTCCTATTTAAATGTGCTTTACGGGACTTAAAATATTACGTTTAATGTTCTTTTCTGGAAACACTTTAAAAATATTTTTCCATTGTCTCCAGTGTAGTTGTTGAGAGAATGAATAATCTGAATTTTACTCCTGTATTTGAATTATTCTTTCTTTCTAGAAGCTTTTAGAATTTTCCCTTAGACTTTGAAGTCCTTTAGTTTTTCACCATTGATATCTGGATTTTGAATTTTCTTTTCCTTTTCTGTCTTCTGTCTGGCTTTTGGCACTCTACATGTCTTCTTAATCTGAGGTCTTTCATCTTTGATTCTGGGAAACTATCAATCATTAATTCTTCACATATTTACTTCTTTTTGTTTATTCTCCCATCATACTACTGAGCAGATGGTGACACTTTATTTTCATATCTCTTATGTAGATTCATAATATTCCACACATATTCTGTTAATCCATCCCTGAATCCTTCTGGAATGGTCTTTTGACTTGGTCTTCCAGCTCACTAAATTAGTTTTCCACTTTATCCATACTGTATTTCATGATTCTTCATTGGTTCTTCCTTAAAATTCTTATTTCTGCAGTATGTCACCAATACTTGATGTTATGCTTACCTTACATTCTTCTTTTTAAAGGTTTATTTACTTATTGAGGGAGAAAAAGAGCAAAGTAGAGGGGGCAGAGGGAGAGAGGGAGGCAGAGAGAATCTCAAGCAGACTCCCTGTTGAGTGCAGAGCCCGATGTGGGGGCTCGATCTCACCACCCTGATATCATGACCCGAGTCGAAACCAAGAGGAGGACACCAACTGATTGCGCCACCCAGGCGCCCCTGCCTCCTTTAAATTCTTCATTTTCTCCTCCCATTAATTCAGCTTTGTTTGCCTTTTGCTATTGTTTGTTTTTTGTTTTATAGCATTTATGTTCTTCATATGCCATTTTCCTTCTGAGCTTATATTATGTGCAATATTTGCTACCTTGGATTTTAATGAGTATCCAGGGAGAAGAGTCTGAAACTCAGGCCCTGGTTTGTAAACCTCCTGGTGAGACTACCATTTTCTCCCCACTCATGCTCATAATCACTTTCAGTGTCTCCAGGGATCTCTTAGGATGCTTATGATAGTTTTTAAATGCATCTGATTTCTTTCTTTCTTTTTTTTTTTTTTTTGCTTTGTTTTGCTTGTTTTTGCTCTGTTTTGCTTTTGCTTCTTTAGGGTAGGGTTCAGCAGAGGGAGCTAGCAGCCTGGGGTAGTTCAATGTCATGCCATAAGTATACATTCTTTATAATATTGGCAGTTCTCAAATTGTATCATGATGTTTGAAAAGGACAGTGTTTACCATGGCTCCTTCCCAAATTTCAGTGATTTTAGTACTTGCGTTCATTTTAATAATTAATATTCTGGTGATTACTATATAATTGACTTAGCAATACCAATTGCTATCTCTGGTGACCGCTGACATGGAAAGAATGGTGTGCCCATAGTATATGGACTTGGCTCAGCTTCTCTTTTTGTGATGGGCCCAAAAGGGCCAACACTCTACTTTCAAGGGTATAATTCATGTGCTTGAATGGTGATTCGCTGGTTCTACCTCTAGTACTCCTCACCAGTCTTGATGATTTACTTTGACAGGAAAGTCCCATCTTGAAATTTATGTTATTTTAATAAAAAGTTTAAATTGAATTTTACTTTCATTGATTTCCACAAAGTCAAGCAATTCACTTTAGCACTATAAATCCTGCAACTACACCAGATCTGTCAAGCAATAATGATGAAGAGCGATGTTCTTCCTGTTCTTTCCATTTTCATGCAACTTTCTACTTTTTAAAGTCTTCTTGTGGGGAGGTTTGCTTGATTGTTCCACAGGGCATCCTACCACCAGCTTTCTGGATCTCATATAATATTTATCTCTATGAGGAAAAAAATTAGATTTAAGATGTAAGTTAAATTTAGTTTTTTATTTTTAAAAGAAATTTCTGTGACAGTTGTGAATGATAATTTAGTTGATAAAAAGGATTTGTGTTAAGTGCTAAAATTAATTACTGAGATGACATGTAAATTCTTTCTATGGAGGTTTTTAAATATGGAATATATTTTTATCTTTTTGAGGTGACTAGTTTAGGAGTATTTTTAAAGAGGGAGGGATTGAGATGATATCTTTTCTAATTCTCTTTGAGCCCTTTGATTGAAACTGCTCTCCAATTTTAGTTAAAAAACACACCTTCATAAAAAGTGCTTTGGTGAAACTGATATTTTTCAAGGGATGTAAGTTAAGACAGATATACAGCCTTGAAGGAATTATATTTCATCTGAAAATTTCTGTTAACCAATTCTTCTTCCCTATCTTTTCTAAGCATTTGTATCTGCTCCTGCTGCTCTTTATTTTTGTCCTAATAACTCCCGGAAATAGCTGAGACATTCTCCTTACTCCTCCCTAACACTGGTAGAGGTTTCATAGTTTTCTTAAGATTTGCCATATATATATATATATATATATATATATATATATATATATATAAAGAAAAAAGATGTGCCTGATATATGTACACTCCCTTCCTCTGTCCCTAACCTCTCCTCAAACAAATATGTTACAGTGACCTAGACAATAAAAAATAAATATTCCTACAATGGTGGGCTGACTTTTCCCTAGCTTTCTTCATCATTGTAATATTCTTGACCACTCTCTGCTCCCTTATACATTTCTTTGGGGGAGAGGGGATAGTTAATTATTTTCCTGGTAAACTTGGGAACAGGAAGTGGCCATTTCCCTTCCCCTCCCCTTTCTTATGAGATCAAGTTTCCCCAAGGAAGAATGCATTTTGTTCTGCTTCTCCCCGCTGCAAAATTTACAGGGTGCCTTGCCTCCATCTGTGTCCAGGAGAGGCCTGTGGTTGTGTCAGCACTTCCTGTGACTAGCTGAGGAGGGCTTTCTAATTCTGAGATTCTGTCCACTTAATGAAATTACTGAGTGTTTGGATTTAAATCTACCATTTTGTTATGTGTCTTCTATTTGTCTCACTTATTCTTTGTTTTTTTTTTTCTTTCTTTGTATTTTTTTTCCTTCTTTTGAATTTAATTATGATTCCGTCTTTTAAAGATCTGTTATTTAAAAAAATTACACATTTTATCATATCCTGTTAGGGATTACCTTCAAAATTAGAAGTTACACTTATAATTACCAAAAATATTCATTAATAATTTGTGAAGGTTTGAGTTCATCAAGATTTTTACCCTTCTCCCAGGAAATCCAAGAACCTTACGAGTACTTTATTTCTATTAATTACCCTCCCAATATGTTATTGTTTCCAGGTAATTTTGTTATTAACACTTTAAAGGTTACAAGACATTATTTTTATTTGATAGAGCTAATATTCTTTCATATTTACGCCATATTTTTACCACCTTATTCATTCTTTATCCTTTGCTGTATTTCAGATTCCATCTCAGATCATTTTTCTTTTGCATGGAGTATATTTTTTTAGAATTTCCTTTAATATGGGTCTTCTGGTGATGACTTAACATTTTTTCTAATTTGAAAATGGTAGTATTTTGTCTTCATTTTTGAAAGATATTTTCCCTGGATGTGGAATTCCACACCCACTCACTGAAGATATTCCATTGCTTCCTGGCTTCTATTGTTGCTATTGTGAAATCAGTTATAATTCTAACTTTTGATGCTTTGAAGATCTTTTTACTCTGGCTGCTTTTAAGATTTTCTTTAGTCTTTGTTTTCTGCCTTTTTGATATGATGCATCTAGGTGTGGATTTCTTTTCATGTATCATGCTTGGGATTTGTCTTCTTCAGTCTGTAGATGAATGTCTTTCATCACTGTGAAACTATTTTCAGCCACTCTCTTTTTTAGATAGCTATTGCCTCAGACACATCCTTTTTCTCCTCTTCTTTGGGAATGCCAACAAAACATTTATTATACTTTCTCAACACATCCTCCAGGTACTTTTTCTTTCTTTTCTAAATTTTTTGTGCTATATTCTAGTTTCTTTTGACCTTTCAGTTGAACTTTCAGTCTTTTAGCTGACTAATTTTCTGTGTGTAATGTATTATTCAGACCATCTGCTGAGTTCTTAATTTTAAGAATTCTATTTTTCAGTTCTAGGTTTTTACTTGTTTTTCTTCTAAATGTTATTTGTCATTTCTTAGTTTTCAGTTTCTACCTAAAATTTCAATCTTGGCCTTTATTTCTTTCAACATAATAAACACAGTTTTTGTTTTTGTTGTTTTGCTTTTTTAGTAGTGTGCCTGATAATTTCAATACATCGTATACAGTTGACACTTGAACAATATGGGTTTGAACTGTGTGGGTCCACTTACATGTGGTTTATTTATTTTTGTTTTTTTTGATGCAGTACTGTAAATGTGTTTTCTCTTCCTTATGCTTTTTTAAACAATATTTTCTTTAGCTTACTTTATGACTGTTTATGTTCTTGGTAAGGCTTTTGGTCAATAGTAGGTTATTAGTATTAAGTTATTGAGGAGTCAGAAGTTATACATGGATTTTTGCCTGCATGGAGGTGGTGCCCCTAACCCATGTTGTTCAAGGGTAAACTATATATGTGAGTCATTTCTGTTACTTATTATTTATATTGTGTTTTGTTTAAGGTGTTTATTTCCTTGTGTGCTTGGTTATCTTTAAGTCTGTGCTGCACACTGTTTTTAAAAGATATTTAGGGAAATATTTTGATGCCTAGGATGATGGTGTCTTCTCCCAGAGGGGGCTTTCATTTGGTTCATCTAGGTGTTTGGGAGTGCTACCATTCTGGGACCACTTAATCTTGATGCAAAGTTTGAGGTTCCTGGACATCCTGCTGATTGGAGACTAGATTACAAATCCCTGCTCAGGCTGATTTATTTTTAGTTCACATCTATCCTGAGGGCATGTTTTTCATAATTTTAGGTGGAAGTGGAAATTAATTTATCGGAGTCCCATCCGTTGGCAGTGTCCAGGCTTTGATTTCTGTCTCTTTGGCCTCAAGATGACTCTAAAATGCAAATGAGGTTCTTAGTTTCTTTTCCATCATAGGCAAGCGCCTTTGGAAAAAATGCAGCTTTGAGTGGCTGGGCTTACTTTTCTCAGTTCTTGTGTAGTCTTGGCCTAGCAATACTACATAATTTTGTAAGTTATTTTATTTTATTGGTGCAGGTTTCTTAGTTGTCCTCAGTGAGAAGGTTAGTTCAAATTACCTAGTCTGCTATTCTTTTTTTCCTTGAGAACTCCCTGTCTGCAGGGATCAGGAACGTTGGTCTGCTCTTGTCCATGACCTTAGCTCTTGTCCATGACCAGAGTAAAAGCTCTGGTGAAGCTATTAGTTCTGCCACATGCTTCTTAAATTGTATTTATCAGTTGCTTATCTGATTAAATATGATGAGCTTTTTTGGGGGGGGTGGGACTTCTCTGTGATATGTCCTAATCTATTTCCCTTTAGGCATTTGCTTCTGAAATAAAAACAGATTTCAAACTAGGTAAGTCCTCACACAAAATGCTGTTAGCATGAATTTTTATAATAAAATGGACAGTCATTGAAATATTTGAGAAGCCAAGAAAGGAGAAAAAAAGTGTCAAATAAGATATGCTAAAATACTAAATGAATTTGGCAGGCAAGAGATCATTGGCTACCTAGGCAAGAGTAATTACTGGTGAGGTGGCAAGAAGAATAGATGTGAGATGTGGGAGCAGAGAAAGCAAATGTAGCATGTTTTATAAAAAGGTTGTAGAGGAAAGAAGTAGGGTAATAGAAGAGTCATGGGAGCAAAAGATAACATAAAGATGAAAAAGATTTTTATGCTGAGAAAAAAAGAGCTCATATGAAAGGGAGAGGATGAGGATGTAAGAGAGAGAATAGATAAAATTATGAAGTTAATCAGTTTTTAGATGGTGGTAGGCTCAAGAGTAGAGGTGAGTTGATCCTCTGACCAGATTTTGAACACGTCTTCCACTGACTTTGTTTGCTTCAGGGTTAGGAGCCTTTAGGATTGAAGCTGAGTGTCAGCCTTAGAATAGGTCTTCTTATATATACTCTGAAGATAAGCTAGACACCCTCCTGTTATGCTGCTTCCAATCTACTCTCTTAAGTTATTAAATCAATGAATTTTAATTTACTTAAAGTTCTTAGCCCTTTTCTGGCCTAAAGGTGACAATCAGCTTCTCTCAAATAGTAAAGTACAAGTGTTTTTATGGTAGTTAATCCTTTTTCACTTATTTTCTTAGTTACTATCTGTGTTGTAGATAATTGAAGTTACCAGAAGTTAAGCTATTTCTTTTTAACATTCCATAACAAATGCTTGTGCAAATGTATTGAGTAACAACTGTGACATTTTTCTTTACAGCTCAATAGACTTTGATTAAATTCCACTAATGTTAATTGGACGCCTACTCCCCACAAGCTACTGTGGGTGATACAAAAATGAATAATACACAGTCCTTGCCAAATGGGAACTTTCATTCTATACAACCACTTGGAGAAACTCCTATAATTCTTCCCTTTTATATTTCCTTCATGGAGGGGTGAAAGGTAGGTAGTAACAGATGGAACTTCTCGTTTTATTCAGCTTGCAGTTTTGATAATCACCAAATGTGATAATTCTATTTTATGTTATAAATTATATCCAAGTCCTATTAAGCCATGTTTGACTAATTTTACACAGGTGGCAGTATTGTATAATAGGCCACCATATTAAAATGCAAATTTGGCTAAAAGATTGTATTTGCATATGGTACTTATTTTTTTTTTAATGTTAAAAAAAAAACATTTAAAAGCCAGCCAGTTGAAGTTACTGAATCCTTTTAAAAAATTGCTCTAATCTCAAGGCATGAGACAGTGACTTAAAATAAATGCTCTTAAATGATTCTACTATTTGCATATGCAACTGTAGATGTCAATTATACATCTTAGATTTAACACCATCAAAAGTCATCTCTTGATTCCTGCACATTCCAACCTGTTCCCCCAGTCATCTTCCCAATCTCAGGAAATGCTATCTCCAATCTTCCCTTTCCACAGGCAGAAACACTAGTGTTATCTCTCTTCCAAATCCCATATCCAATCCAATTGTAAATACAGTTGGCACTAACTTCAGAATATATCCAGAATCTGGCCAGTTTTTACCACCTGCACACAAGATGGTGATCTTTGTCCAAGTCATAATTACCTCTTGCCTGGCCAGTTCATCTACATCTGTTTTATAAAACAACAAATAATTGCATGTTATAAAAAGTATGGATAAATTATAGTTTAACTATTTTGTTTTTTAGTAGTTTGTTTCCAGTTTTTCAGTATTAAAAATAAATTGCATTGAAATAAGCCAGTCACAAAATGACAAATGCTGTTTGATTCCACTTACATGAGGAACACAGAGTTGTCATATTCATGGAGAGAGAAAGTAGAATGATTGTTGCTACAGGCTGGGGGGAAAAGGTGAATGGGAGTGTTGGTTGATGGGTTCAAAATTTCCGTTTTGCAAGATGATGGGTTTTGGAGATTGGATGCACGATGATGTGAATGTACTTAGTAATGCTGAACTGTATGCTCAAAAATGGTGAAGATGGTAGTTTTTGTTATGTGCAGTTTACTAAAATTTTTTAAAAAGAAAAAATATAAATAACATTAGGAAAAAATTCTAAAACTCAGAGCTATAAAAGAGACTCTAATCAAGTTTAACCACATAAAAATCGAAAACCTCTTTTATAACTAGCGAAAGGCAAATTGTTTAACTGAGATATTCTCCTCTTACTGTGTGGTCAAAGTTTTTTTTTTTTTTTTAATATTTTTTTATTATATTATGTTAGTCACCATACAGTACATCCCTGGTTTTTGATGTAAAGTTCGATGATTCATTAGTTGTGTATAACACCCAGTGCACCATGCAACACGTGCCCTCCTTACTACTCATCACCAGCCTATCACATTCCCCCACCCCCCTCCCCTCCGAAGCCCTCAGTTTGTTTCTCTATGGTCAAAGTTGACAATACTGATATTGGCAAGAGAATGGGGAAATAGGCATTCTTAAACCCTGTGGGTGGAAAGCCCATTAGTAAGACCATTTCAATGGGATATTAGTTCATTGATATAAAAATGTAAATGTGTATACTCTTAGACTCAGCAAAGTCACTTCCAGTCTATGGAAATGTATAAAAATCATGTAAAAGACATTAATTAAAATTTTTCTTGTAAAATTGAGAAATAGAAAAATAATGCTGAAAAATTTTTTGTACCTCTTTTGTGCATAGTTTCAAGTTTTTTTCTAGGGAACGCAACCATGGATTTCTGAGTCAAAAAGTTTGTACATTTAAAACATGAGAAGGTACTGCCAACCTTCTTTCCAAAAAGACTCTGCCAATTTACACTCATATGAGAGTTTTTGCCAGTTTTCTCAAGATTGTATATTGTCAATGTTATTGATGTTGCCAGTTTTACAGATTAAAAAAATAATGTCTAATTGTTGATTTTGTATTTCCCTGACTACTAATGAGTCAGAGATCTTTTCATATGCATATTGCTCATTTGCATATTTTTTCTGTGAATTTTCTTTTCACATACTTCACCCATTTTTACTGTATTTTTATTGTTTTATAGGAGTTTTAAAATATATCAAATCTGGATTTTGATCTTCTATATATCTTTCATCTATCCATCTACTATTTATCAGTTATGAGTCTGTGACCCTACTCGGGTGTGTAAGAAATGCCACATTCCCTTATATTCTTTAAATGCAATTATATGCATGTCTCACAACACCTTCCCAGAGATAAGCTCATGGTCAGTCATCATTGGGGTTCTTCTCCTAAACGTTCATAGTTGTGGGAATGTTCTCTGGGGCAGAGCAATATATTTGGCCAGGCCCTTGGGCTCTACAATCCATGGATATCATCCATATGCCTGTTTTTTCAAGCCCCCATTGTCTTGGCCACTCTGCTGGACTTGAGCACAAGATTCTTTTCTGAGATTTGAAGTCTTTATTTCTTTTCATTCCTTTTTCTAGTTACTTTATTATTTATTTTATTTTCATTTATTATTTATTTTATCGTTAGATCTTGAACTCATCTAGAAATCTACGTGCTCATCTACATGCCTGTGTGTATGTGTAAGGTCTGCAGTAAGAATCTAAGTTTTATTTCCTTTTGGACACTCAACTGTCTGATGACCACTTATTGAATAATCAATCCATTATTTTCAGACATGGACTACAACATGTTACAAATACTAGACTGATGAAGGAAGAAAGTCAATTTCTGGTAGGAATAAAGACTCCAAATCTTAGGCAACTTGAAGTGTGCTAGAAAAAGAAGGAAAGAGACTACTGACAGATATAAGATATATAAACATGCTGAACCAGAATCCAAAGAAAAGTACCATAAATGGAATTAAGATGAAATTGAAAAGTCGAGAACAGTATTTTCTATTTTAGTGCTAAAGGGTTGATTTTCTTAACACATAAAAAGACTATTCTAAATAATATAAAAAGATAAGCACTTTAATAGAAAAATGGACAAAAAGGGCTTGAAGATGTAAAAATGAAGAAAATCATATAGTAAAGATATGTAAGTAAATATTTTGTCCACTAGAACACATTCATCTTTTAGCAATGAGACACTAGTTTTCACCTATCAAAACGGCAAGGTTTAAAGAAGTGATAAAACTCAAACTGCTGTGTGAAAATGTAGCTCAAGGAATGTAAAATGGTACAAATTTTTCTCTTGTCAATTTGACAATATATTTTAAGACTCTTGAAATATACATATTATCTTACTCAAATTTTACTTTTGAGGAAATATTTCCTAAGAAAATAATCAGAAATGTGCACAAAGATTTACAAAGTATTATTTAGAAGGAGAACTACCTTAGTGCTTAACAATTGTGGGAGCAGGTGGTGTTAAAAAATATATCCACATAGCCAACACTATGTTGTCATTAAATTTCATGCCATGGGGAAATGTTGCACATGCAGCATGTATATGGAAATCATCTGCTTGTGAAACAGTTTGTGTTCTGATGTTATTTTTATAAACATCGTTTATAAAACATCATTGCAAGGCTTTGATACTGTTTGGTTATGATAGCACAAGTTGCAAAGGGGTTAAATAGATGAATCACTGTGTTGTGCACACGTGTATCTGCCATACCTGGGGGTGTGATTTCAATGTATGGAGGAAACACAGACCTCAGTCTTATTCATCACTGAGAAGTAAAAGAAAACACCCCTGTCCCCAAATTAGGACTTCCGAAAAGCCAAAAGTTTACGCTTAAAGATAACTCCCTTGGAAATCATGATAGTGTCAGAGTTCTTGCCTTCCTTTGGTATGAAATTAACATGTTGGGAACCCTTTTGCTTCTCTCTTTCATGGCCCCAAGTGCACAGGGCTTTGTTTCTTCCTTCCCTGCACTGTGATTCAAACTCTTAACACTAAATTGCTATAAACCCACAGCTACTGTTTTCTATCCCAGAAATAGGCCAAGTGCTTTTAGAAGCAACCTGCCTGAGACTGTAATTATAGGAAGGGTTAATCATTTAGGCTAAGTAAGCAAGGAGAGAAAAATCTCAAGAAATCTGAAAATCAGGGTCCCTGCCCAGGGGAAGAGGAGAGACGCTGTGTGGAAAGCATCTTGTTCTGGTGGTTTGGCTGTCAGATTGTGTTCAATAAACCAAGCACCTTCCACCCACTGCTCTCTGTCTTCTGACAGCAACTACAAGCACAATAGGGCAGGGGAGGGGCTGGTCCTGGAGGGAAAAGAAATTTAAAAATATGTGTAATTGCTCCGAACCAGATGTCGTTTTCCAAACTTGTTTTGCTCAGAGGGAAAGTAAGCTTATTGAAGTAAGTCGTATTTGTGCCACAAGATGCCACCCTTCCCTTGAAAAGAAGAGATGAAGATAACTAAATAAAATGCAAGTGTTTTATGAGTCCATTTCTCTTGCTTTTACATCAAGGAGCTTCATCTTGGATGAAGGAAAAGCAGTTGTATTTTGTTCTATAACATTTTGGTGCAGCAAAAGAAACTAGTGTCTTGTTAGCAAAAGTAATGAAAACTCATTTAAACTGTTATGGAAACATTACTTTCCCATCTTATCTGACAATGGATTACCACTTTGTGCACGAGCTTTATTACTTTGGGTTCTTGGTTTTAGCCTAGCTTTTTATATACAGTCAAGTTGTTACAAAAGGTCACAAAATAACATATTGTCATTCTCCACAATTTTAAACTTCCAATTTCTCCAAGAGAGATGTTTAGATCTCTTGTCTGTGGAAGCAAAGAATGGATACAGTTTGGTTTTGATTATTGGTGGGTTACTTTTTTAAAAAATTAAAAAAAATTTTAATTTATAATAATATTTTTTATTATATTATGTTAGTCACCATACAGTACATCCCTGGTTCTTGATGCAAAGTTCGATGATTCATTAGTTGTGTATAACACCCAATGCACCATGCAATACGTGCCCTCCTTGCTACCCATCTATGAAAATCCACACGCCTCTGTACCCATCAACACACACTCATCTCAATGCAAAACCGAAGGCTGTCACAGCCAAGCTTAGACTTGAAAAGTAGAAATCAGTGCAATTCCTAATGAAATTGTCTTTATATTCTTAGCTGAAATCTGTACATATTTATTAGGCATAATCTTTGAATTCATCTTTGAGTAGTGTTAAAAGCAAAATGTCAAGAATTACCTGTGTTGCCCTAGTATTTTACTTTTTGCTTACCATGAACCTAGTCCAAGTAGATCAGTCTGCTGCTGTCAATGGTTGGTCCTCAATCACCTTTCGGCCTTGGTGAGAAAAATGGAAAAATTTCAATTGTTCTTCCTAAAGGGAAGCCAGGAAGTAGATGTGACCTTGAACATCTCATTTAACCTGCTGGTACCTCCATTTTATTTGTGAAACAAGGCATTTTACTGACTACTCTCTAAGTTGTCTTCTGTTCTTTTGAGGAGATTTTTATGATACTCTCTCATTAAAAATTCTGATAACCAGACAAGTAGTGGGGTTAGTAAAGGAAAATATTGAGAATTTGAAGGGCTACCAATATTTATATTAAATTCTGTCTGATTCCTATAATCCTATTTTCACAAACTAATCTTCCTCCTGTAGCAAGATGCTAATGATATTGCCATAAAAACCTCATTTGCATATAGATATACTGATTTTTAAGATTGACATGATGGAAACATTTTATATTTTATTTTCTTCATTTGAATTTTTATCATGATGATGAGTCTAGAAAGTCTAAGTGCTTGTTTACTCCCCACCTGAGAAAAGCAATTCAAACCTTTATATCTGCATTAAATTTCTGGGGTTTCTGCAATGTTCGTAGGTTGAACCATTTCTGGACACACTAAGGATCAATGCTTAAGTCCAAGGTATCCCAGGATGAGTTGGTCATTGGAGAAGCGTGGTGTGAAACTCTACCCATCTCTACTGGGACATAAATGAGAAGATGAGTCACTAGAGTTTAAATAATCTTTTCCTTCCAAATACTAATCTCTTCTTCCTGTTCTCAATTAGACTTTTTATCTTGGAAGAAATAAGAGTAGTATTGCCGGATAAAATGCAGGACGTCCAATTAAATTTGAATTTCAGATAAAAAAAACAAAAAAAATTTTTTTTGGTATGGTATATCCCTAATTTACATGCATATTATACTAAAAACGTAAAGTACTATACTGAATTTTATTTTATTCTAATTACACCAAAAATTAGTTGTTTTTTAAAATCTGAAATTTAAATTTAATGGTGTACTGTATTTTCATTTGATAAATGGACTCTTAACTAGGACCCAAAGGAAATATAAGGATGTTGAGATGGTTTCTGTGCTGTGCACACACTCACAAAGAATAGCAATAAATCCCTATCAG
This sequence comes from Ursus arctos, assembly GCF_023065955.2. Taxonomy (NCBI): domain Eukaryota; kingdom Metazoa; phylum Chordata; class Mammalia; order Carnivora; family Ursidae; genus Ursus; species Ursus arctos. The sequence continues at coordinate 54,555,229 of NW_026623100.1, read as the reverse complement.
CTAAAATGATATACTTTTGTATAAGGTGAAAATAACCGAATGCGTTGATTTGTGTTTCCTAGTATATTCATATGTGTGTATCTTTTTTTTAGAGTTTAAAATTATATATTTTTGTTTTTTCATTTAATATATACAATATTTCTATTAATATATATATTATTTTTTATTAATATATACAATATTTCCAAGTCAATATTGCCATCCAATTTCATATTGTAGATAAATTATCTAACATTTCCCTATTATTAAATATTTAGAGTATATTCTTTTTTTGGGTGTTCTGCTATAAATGTTACAGCAACTTCTTGAAGAACATAGTACTTTTTTTTTTTTTTTGGTTAAACTGTTTTTCTAGAATAAATTCCTAAGAGTGAGATAAGCGGGACATCAGGAATCAAATGGTCAAATTATGCCTGAATAATCATATTCAGGTTTCCCTTTTCATCCCCTGTTAAAAGGGGTACAAATTGGGAAAGGAGAAGAGATAGAAGAAATGCACGTGGATGCAATTTTGTATCTTACTAGTTCTGCAAGTGGGCAATTCCTTTACAAGAGTGTTTCAGGTTTCTGAGAGGAAGCCATTTCTATTTTTAAAACCAGTAGTAGAAGAACAGACTTGGAAGTGGATTTTTTAAAAAAATTCAGCTGAACATGAAATAGGTTAGTAACCCATAACTTCTCTCCATCATCCATTTCTTACCAGGATGCAACCAGGCTGCTATGATCATCACGAGTGGCCCATAACTGTGCCTGGACTGACATGATTGCTTCTTAAGTATGTTTTTTTATGGTTACATTATCGAAGGAAGCTGCAGTGTGCATCTGACCATAAACTAATTGTGTACTTCTCTATCAGTGTGTTAGAGACGAGAAATAGTTTTGAAAAAAAAAAAAACTTCTGCAACAAGGTGGTCCAAATGATAAACCAATACTCAACTTTTGGTTTTGTTTTGTTTTTGTTTGTCTGTTTTTTTAGAGAGGTAGAGGGAGAGTGGGGAGAGGAGCAGAGGATGAGGGAGCGAGAGAATCTTAAGCAGGCTCCATGCTGGGTGTTGTGGGGCTTGACCTCACCCCTGGGATCATGACCTGAGGCAAAATCAAGAGGCAGACGCTTAACCCACTGAGCCACTCAGGCCCTCCTACCCAGTTGAAGTAATAATGTTACTCAGAGCGGAAAAGGAAACATACAAGCCCGTCAGGGCTATTTTCTTTTAAGGAAAGAAAGAGATGAGAAGGGTTGGGAAAGACAAATGTAACTGTGTAATTGTAATTTACTTTCCTTTTTGACCCTGAGTACCATTTAAAGCAATTTGAAATCAAACAAGCAAGATAAAATGGAAGAAAAATATATAGAAGTATAAAGACTCCAAATTAGGATTTTCTGTAGTTTCTTTGGCTGGTTAACTTCAGCATTATCCAGTTCAAATTAGACACCAAAAGGAGATATGTTGCTATTCACAGCTCCCCAGGGAAGCTCATAGGTAGATAAGGTTAGGCCTTTCTGGGAATACTGTGCTGTGAGAAATTAAGCTTTCATGGGAACTATGGGTTTAAGTTGACAATGAAGCAGTATTTCAGTAGAGAGGACTAATAATTCAGTAATGAGAGGAATATAATTCAACAGAAGTCCTCCTCAGTGTTAAAGATCTTCTTTAATGTCCTAGCTTGAAAAAGACTTTTCTCCCTTCCCAACCAATCTGTAGTTGGGAGTTCTACGAGCATTTACCAAATCGTTTTCAGAGGGAACATTGGTAGTTCATCAAGAATATAATAGCTGATCTCCAAAAATGAGGTGAAATGAGCTTGGAAAGTTACTTGCTATGTCTTCCTCCCTCAGAGATCCAGGATGCCCATTAGAACAGTGAAGGCTCTGAGGCGTTTGCAGTAGAAAAACCTATTTAATTTATAACTCCCCAAAGTATACCGAAGAAAGTCATTTTTTTTACACAATTCCAATTAACATTTAAGGAATACCCATGTTCTAAAGAACAATCTACGCAAAATTCTGAGTTAAATGTATCTCAGTGATAAAGGGGTATAGAAAGAGTTGGTTGGAAACCCTTTCAGACTAATGTTTGATGTGTATTGTCACCTTGTAGCTTGCCCTGCCCACCCAAAACTTCTCTATATCTGCTGAGTCACTTGGTATGAGTCATCTATAATTTTCTACAGAGATTTAAGTCTCTGGGTAGGAAAATAGAAGAGAAGGGTAAAGGTTACCCAGGCTTTATATTCATTTATCCTTCTAGTTGAACCCTATAGCTTTAGAATCAAAAGGAGAGTGGGAAAGTGAGTTGGCTATAAATACAGAGCAGGATTTTATCTAATAAGCCATGACGTCAGAACAAAAGGACAAGACGGAAATCAAGACAAAATACATCTCAGACATACTGAGAAGGACGTGGTTGGAAAGTGGAATGTTTAACTAATTAGGAAGGCTCAAAATTGAATTGGCCAGTGAGAACAGAGACTGGGATGGAAAGATAAAATTGGGTCCCATAGGGGATGATTCATGGCGGAGAAGGAAACAGCACAGTAGAGGCGATGGTGAATTATTTTCAAGTGAAATTGCAGTTAAATGATTTGGAAATAAGATGTATCATTTCAGATGCCTAACTACTAATGTTCAGACTGCAGAGTAGAAAAGAACATTTAAAAATTTCTAACAATAAACTTGTTATTTAATTAAATGAGTAAATGTTGATTACCTATCATGTATAGCATAGTAAAAAGGAATTTTAGAATACAAAGGAAAAATTCTGCTTCCAAAGAAGGAATACTATGCATATTTTAATAAGAAAATAAGTACATACAAATAACTTATATAAGACAGAATGTTATCATTTTGAGCAGAAGAGTAATGTGATGAGAACTGAGTTTTGAAATCTTTATCAGTGATATCCAGAATAGGTTGGAATATAGATAGTGGAGGTAAGGAGACCAGAGAAATAGAAATGGATAAAATCTTGATCTTCAAAATGGTAATTAAACCAGGGGATTAGCATACTTTTTCTGTAAAGAGTCAGATAGTAAATATTTTTTGGCTTTGCATGCCATATGGTATCTGTAGCATGCATGCAAGGCCATAGGCCATATGTAAATGGGCGTGGCTGTTGTTTTCCAATAAAACTTTATTTACAAAAACAAATGACAGGCTTGACCTGGTCCACAGGCTACTTTTCCAACTCCTAAATTAAATAAAGGAAGCTTAAAATTAACTGCTGATGAAAGTATAAAAATTTATTACTATATCATAACAATATAACAAAGGCGAGCTTTAGAAACATTAGAGAACAAATCAGGGCTTACTAATTCCATTTAAAATAGAGTTATTTGGGGAGCACCTGGGTGGCCCAGTCAGTTAAGGATCCAACTCTTGGTTTCGGCTCTGGTCACGATATCAGGGTCGAGACATGGAGCCCTGCATCAGGTTCCAGGCTCGGTGAGGAGTCTGCTTGACCCTCTCCCTTCCCCTCTGCTGCTTGCATACTCTCTCTCAAAATAATAAACAAACAAACAAACAAACAATAAATAAATAAAATCTTCAAAAAAATAAAATAGAGTTATTTGGATATCCATGTCTAACAATAGCAGAAGTAGCTTGTTACTGACCAATTCTTGCACTGGAAAAAAACTAGAAAAGCTCTGTGTGTGTGTGTGTGTGTGTGTGTGTGTGTGTGTGTGTGTTTGTGTGTGTATGCATGTGTGCATGTGCATATGCATGTATGCACATCAGAGTGCTACCATGACAATGAGGACTTGTAGGGGTTTAGAATACATAGAGGATTAAAATACATGGCAGCAATAGTACAAAAGACAGAAGGGGAAAATGGAATTAATATGTTCAAAGATCCTGGCACTGTTCAGCAATTGGTAAAATCACAAATTTAAATTAGATTTTAATAAAACAGGGTTCCATTTATAATTTCTATGGTTACTATTACCAGAATAGTAAAAGAATGTACTGCATAACTGGGAAGCTAATAGAAGGGAAAGTAGAATAATAAAATACTACTTAATCCAGAACAGAGCAAGAAGGTGAGAAAGAAGAAATAGAATAGCTGTGACAAAAAAAAAAAAAAAAAAAAATGGTAGGGGTGCCTGGGTGGCTCAGTCAGTTAAGCGTCTGCCTTTGGCTCAGGTCATGATCCCAGAGTCCTGGGATTGAGCCCTGCATCAGGCTCCCTGCTCAGAGGGGAGCCTGCTCCTTCCCTTACCCCTCACCCTGCTCATGCTCTCTCTCTCTCTCAAATAAATAAATAAATAAATAAATAAATAAAATCTTAAAAAAAAAGTATTGGTAGATTTAGACCCCAAAGTGTAGTAATTATATCAAATGTAAATGGACTAAATACACTAGAAGATAAAAGTTATTTGGATCAAAAACCAAAATTAACCAGTATGGTGTTTGTAAGAGATACACTTTGACTTTGAGGCTACAGAAACATTCAAAGTAAAAGGCTATAACAAGTATATTTTAAACAGAGAAAAGATTGGTTGTTGCCGGAGGAGGGGGTGGAGGAAATGGGTGAAAGTGGTCCTGGGCTACAACTTCTGGTTATAAGACCAGTAAGTTCTAGGATTTGTAATGTACTGTATGTGAACACAGTTTCTTGATGTTAAAAAAAAAAAAAAGAAAGAAACCAACCAGAAAGGGTCATCTGTAGTGACTCCCAAACTGTAAAAAGTGGATCCCTCAAGTAGTCATAATCCAAATATTTAGACCTACATGAAGTGACAATATCAAATGAATTTGAGCTTTTGAGTAAATCTGGTAGAATTCTAGCCAGACTATTGAGTCAGTATGACCTTGAAATGTAGATAGCCTCAAGCTCTTAATCCTCTTCTGGTAATATTTTCCTTTAATTTTTTCCATAAAAGGGGGGGAGCAGGATTCACTTATTATTTTTCCATGAAGGCCATACTTAGCACCTTACTTCCGGCTCAGCAGGACAGAGCACCACCCCTGAAGTTGGCCACAGGACTAAGAGGGGTGGCTGGGCAGGTACTTGCCATCCCTGTGTAAAGCCTATGCCATAATGAATCCAGGTTGGTTTTCTTACATTTGCTGGTTGTTAACATAAATATTATAGTGTGTGTGTGGAAAAATGAATGTACACGCTTTTCAAGAAAGAACAGAGGAACAGCAAAAGTGAGTGCAGACAGCTGCTACATTAAAGGATTGTGGGCTGAAGCCCCATACCACAGGGCATTTGAGGTGGCCTCGAGGCTGGTGCCCAGACATTAAGGAAATACCTGATTGCCGTCCTATGTGTGGTGAATAAATTGACCCCAAAGGCCCCAGAAGTGGACATTATGTGGCATGCAAGCATCAGACAATCTGTAAACTTTGAGAAACAACTAAAAAGGGTTGTGGTCAAAGGGCAAGAATGCCTGCATATGAGGGGCAGGGACTTGAGTAAGGAAGTAAATGGGAAGTTTTATTTTGAGTGTAATAGTTTTCATCTCACACTTGGACTTAGAATGGATCCCTTTCTGTATGGCAGCAATGGGAAAAAATTAATTTGACATTTTTAGCTAGAATTTGAGCCCCCCGTCCTTTATCTGGAGCCATCCATCCAACAGGTTGAGCCAACATTGGAGTGTGACTGACCAACAAACATTTTGCGAAGTATTTTGTACTGCACACATTGCCTATGCATGTAATTTCATGTACTGGGTAGATAGGACCATTTCATTTCTTAACAACTTGATTCTCCTACTGTAGAAAGCACCAGAAAAAAAATTATGTTTACATGTGCAGAGGTTACTTAGGAAGTTGTTAAGTACACAGTAATTATTTTGAGTCCTTGAAGCATCTGCTTTGGGAAAATCCAGCACAGAAATACAGAGAATGAGGTCCTGAATGTTTTTCTAGTTAGACCGAACAGTTAATATGCTTCTCAATGTGATTGTTTGCTATTTGAAAAAAAGTGAGGAAAGTCTGCAATTATTTACCTCTTACATCTGAATGTAGGCTTAAGGAGCCATAATTGTGTGAATGGTACCTTAAGTTGGGTGTGATGTTCATACATACACTTTACATAGTCAAGATGTATAACATAGTATCCTGAGAGAAAAAAAAAATAGGTATATTACTTCCACTTTGGGAGAAAAATCTTTACAGAAGTTAGAAGATTTTAGGATGGTTTTTGAAGGCATGGAAAGGTAAATCATGGGGCTAATGCCTTGTTTCTAAGCATTATGTTGGGGTGCTTTAGATTAAGGCGACATCCCCCTTTCCTCTGTTCTTTTTGTTGTGTGTTCATGGTCCAGTTTATGTTTTCATGATAATATAAATAGCTCCTTCTCCTCTCAATGTAAACTAGAACTGGATGTAAAATTTGGATTAAGAATGAAGCTTATGAGTTACTGAATATATACCAATTCTCTTTGGTTTATTTTGTGTGGTCAATGTTGCCATTATTTTGTAATTGGGTTTTTTATTGGATAACTTTTACAGTTGTCTTAAATCTAACAAGTATATTGTTCCCAATATATTGGGAAGGTGTGATAGGTCACTTGAGGATAGAAACAATTCTGTATTCCAAGGATCCATGTGATGCTCGTGTTTTCTTGATTTTTCACATGGTAAATATTAGTCAGGTACTGAAGACTAAATATAAGACCTTGCCAGCGATTTATCTGTTTACTAAAAGTAATTTATATTTTTCCCACTTCCTATGTCCAAACATTTTTCTGAGATAGCGTGATCTTCATGGTATGTAGTTGGGGAGGCATTGTTTTTATCTTAAATCTATGGTTTCTTAAAAAGGTAATGGACTCTCCTGTACATTTGGGGAGGTGAGTTTGAATGGCAATATTAGGAAATTTAGGGTTTTTCCTGATCCCAATTCTCAAACATGTCTCAATGTTTTATTGGAAGGGCATATGTGAAGGATTTGGGGATAATGTCCTTAAAATACCCATGTATGAATTTGCCAGGAGAAAATTATGGGTTCTTTTCTGAACTGCTAGGAGAGGGTTCCTTGCATATGGAAATGACCTGGTGCTGAGGGAAAGTCAGGACATCCATGTCTTCCTTCAGAGAACAAAAACTTGAAGGGTATGAACTGGCTGGTATTTCAGAGACTAGAGTCCCTAATCCAACACTAAGACATCCTGAACAAGCTCTGTTCAAGAGTTGTGCCCTGCAAGACATAGCTGTAAAGAGACGGCTCAGCAGGACACTTCTAGGGCTCTGAAACACCAATGGCTGTGTTTCCATCTCTCAGTGAGACGCCAGGAGCCATGAAGGCCAGAGGGAACTGCTGACAAGGCATTGCCCCTGCAAGCAGCTGTTCATTTATCTGCTGGGCTGGCAACTCCCTAGAGAAAGAGCTGCTCCCAATTGTTGGCTTAAGACTTGTGGGAAGGGCACAAATCATTGGGCTGATCGTACTAGTTACCAAGAAGGGAGAGTAACAATCATCCCAACTGCTAAGATATTTGGAGGATTTGAGATATAAATCTGGGGGAGGGGCTTGAGCCAATGACAGAGTCCCTTAGATTTTGGGCAGTGTGGATATAGCATTGGGACAGAGTTTTCCAGAAAAGGTGCTTATTTCTAAAATGGGTGATATATGTTTTTCTCTTGGTTTTAGTTGAGTGAGAAAGTCCTGAAGGCATTATCTGTGTTGTGCTTAAGAGGCCCACATTCGTGTGTATGTGTATGTGTATGTATGTGCATGTGTGCGTGTGTCTGTGTGTGTTAGATTCTCTTGGTAGCTCTTGAAGCTCCTCGAACAGCGCCCGTTCCCAGAATCTGTTCACACAGCCTGCAGGAAGGAGTTTAACACAGGTAATGAAGAAACTCTCGTTTATAGCCAAAATCAAACTGTTTTGCCACAAGCGCAGCCAACAAAATAGCACACTGCTGGCAGGAGACAATCATTGCTCTGGTACCTTTTAGGCTGCCAAAAATGAAAACACTATAGTAACACTGCTGTCCCAAGCAAAAAATCTCAACTTCTAGACCTAAACTATTTATAGGGCATCTGTTCAATCAGAGCCTGCATTAGGTGAGGTTGGTCGTGGTGATAAATGACCCAGCTGTATTATTTCATAATTTCCTATCTGTTTTTCTCCTTATGTGGGTCGTACTTCTTGTCTACCCCATAGCTGCACTCTCCTTGCCCCTTGCCACCTCAGTTATCTTGTATCTAGGCTGTTCCCTTTGTCAGTATTTGTCTGAACCACTTTTTCTTCCCTGTTTTCAATATCTCTATCAAAACATTCCCTTCCTATAAATCTTTCCTATTGAGCCCTGATAGGTGGCTTGCTTTTTTAATAAGAATTTTGGGTATATCAGGAATTATTTTCAAGACCCATTTATTTATGCTAGCAACATGATCTGATACACAGGGAAGTAAAATAACGGACAATCACGGTTTCAGTGATCAGAGGGCACTTAATTTTATTGCTTTATTAATTTATTTATATCCACGGATCCATTCAGTTGTTCAACAAATATTTATTGTGCATGTGCCATGAGAGACAAGTGAGATTTGGTTTCTGCCCTTATGGAGAAAGTCTAATGGGAAAGCTGGCAATATTCAAGTAATCACAAAATAAATGAAAAATTAACAACTGTAATGACACTGTGAACATGTATTGTAAGAATTGACATAATATGGGAGGTGAGAGAAAGCTTCTCAGAGTGAGTGAGAATTGAGATGAAGTCTGATAGAAGACTAAATGTTGACTGGAGGACAGACAGTCCAGCAAATGGGGAATAATATGTACAAAAGCCCTATGGTGTGGAAGAGCATGGCGCATTCAACAAACTGATGTGCAAAGGCCCTGTGGTGTGGGAGAGCATGGCACGTTCAAGGAACTGAAAGAAGGACTGGGTGATAAGAGTTCAGAGGACGTTGCTGGATTTCCAAATAGCTAGTGTCAGTCACTCAAACTTTTTTTTTTTTTTTTTGAGGAGGTAACATGATCAGATTTGTATTTCAAAGAGAATACTGATTTAGATGGGCAAATGGTTGCAGGAGCAAGAGTACATGGAGGTGGACCAGTGAGGAAGCTCTCACAGTAGTCTGAGGAGAGTGAGGGTGGCTTGGATGGGGTTGGTGCTGTGGTGGAGATGGACAGAAATGGGCAGAAATGAAGGTATGAGTTTAACTCAAAAGGTATAAATTTAACAAAACTTGGTAATAGATTGGGCCTAAGAGGAGAGAGCAATGTGAGGCCTGGGTGTTAGATTTCTGGCTAGCTCAAGTGGTTGGATGAGGCATGATGAAAGAGAACCAAGTTCAAGGTGGAAAATCGCAAGTTAGTTTCTTTTAGATTGAGATACTTTGAGATTGTTGAGGTGGAGATGTCAGAGGAAGTTGGACTTATGCATCTAGAACTCAAGAGAGGGTCTGGAAAAGAGTTATAAATGAGGAAACCAAAGCTCCAAGAAATTCTTGCTCCAAGCCACACAGCTATTAGGGGGAATAGAACCATGATTGAATCTGGGTCTTTTTGCTTCTTGATCAGGCTTATCCTTAATGCTACAAATAGACAAAAATAAATGCAGTAAGGTGAGATTATGAGGTAGGCATAGTCCCCCTTTCCTGCCCCAGTGATTTTACTGATGAAATGCAAATATTAGAAGAAAGTAGCATATTCATACGTTTTCTTTAATTTGAGTTGCATTGTGAGATTTGAGAGTTTTGCTCACATCTTGATTTTATATTTCCTATATCTAAATATCAACAACTTGCTAACAGATTGGATGTAATGACCCCTGAGAACCGAAGGTATTATTCAATAAATTAATGTAAATAGATTGAAATTGATTGCACCATCTTGTCAGGTTTTTAAGAGAGGGAAAAAATGGTGGGTAACTGAAAGAGGCCATATTTGAGTCTAGTTGTAGTCTGTTTTTTTAGAAGACAGAGAAGAAAATAGTATAGGAGGAAAACTGCAGGAGGGCCATAGTTATCACAAAGATAGGATAGGAGCTATTGGAAAAAGTCTACTGCTTGTGTCTATACTAGTGGACAAAGGGCAAATGTGGCTTTTCTTCATTGTGTTTGCTTTGAAAACAGTGAGCTATTAGGTATGGGAGCTTCACATTATTATAATTTTCTAGTGCATGTGCTCAGGACACATTTTTAAATGTTAATGATACTAGTAATTCCCAATCTCTATTTTCAAATTTAAAATCACTTATTCTTCTGTAGGGTTGAAACCTGACTTTCCATTATGTGTCATAAAAACGTCTCAACTCTTTGATTTGTTTTGCAGGGAAAGATGATTTAAATGTTTTTCATTGTCCTTTCTCTTGTCTCAAAGATGCTCAAGCGGTTTTTAATTCTAAAATTTCCATTTCAGTTAAGTCTAAAGCTGTGTATAGAAGGCTGCTGGCAAATTCTCCCTTCCCTCTTCCTCTCCCTCACTCCTTAGGTCCACACCTCTTACTCCAAATGTCTATGGGACTAGCCAGACAAAGTCATATGTTATGTCCTTTTCTTCTGCACCCATTTTCTTTTTTGTTCTCATTGTTTTGTTAGGGTTTGCTTTGTCCAACACTTGCTGTAGTCAGCTTTGAAAAGAAAATATCGTGATGTCATTTCAATGTATGGAGTACAATGGTACAGTAATTTTGAGGTATAATCAGAACCTTTAATCAGAACCCCCAAGTATCTTCCTTTAGGGTTCTAGCACAATGCTCCAAAGTCCCACATTAATTACTGAGTCAAAGCATGAAAGTGTGTGGCTAAGATTTGACCATCTTCCAGACTGGACTCAGAGGTAGGAAAAGTAAGATATAGGACATTGTGCATATTTATTGCTCTAATAGGTGGTTATGTGTGAATGCCATGAGGTATTCTGGCTGATGTTCTCTGCAGTGTTAGTATCAGGTCTAGGTATCTTGCTTCATGGTGAAATAATCTGACATAGGCCTGGAACTCGGAGGTGTTTCAGGCTGTCATGTGTGGTTGTATAGTTTGTACACTGTGCAATGAAAGGTTGCACCCTGGTTTAGAGTGCGGTGTGGTTACCACGCTTCCTCCTCTCACAGAGATAACAGGGGAGGATCTAACAGATGCTCCCTGGGACTCTATTGAGTCAAACCCTGAGCAGCAATTGATAAAGCTGATCGCTCTCCACCTCTTGAGACACGTTCTTCCTTTTCACTGGCTGCTGCTTCTGTCCCCTTCCTAGATCCTCCTCATCTTTTCACCTCTAAGCAGTGGAGGACGCCAGGGCTTGGTTTTGGGCTTCTCATCTCTCTCTATATATACACCCATTGCCTCGGTAACGTCATCAGACCCTAGGACTTTAAATAGTCTGTGAGCCAATGATTTTAAAATTTTCATCCCCAGTCCTATCATCTCTTCTGAACTGCAAACTGTATCTCAATGCCCGCTTGCATCTCTACATAGATTTCTTAATAAGTTCAAAACTGCCTTCATGGGCTTTCATTCTCCTAACATGCTCTTTGTTCAGTCTCTTCTGTTTCAGAAAACGGCAGCTCCCTCGTTCCAGTTTCTCAGGCCACAACACTTGGCGTCATCCTTGACCCCTTTCTTTCTCTTCATCCCACTTTCCCTCCTTAAGCAAATCCTTTGGGCTCTATTTTCAAAGCATATGCAGAATATGACAAGTTTTCACTATGTCTACCACATCTTTATTTTGGTGTCTATGTGCCCAGGCTAAAATTTGGAGGCACTGTTATCATGGAACAAAAAGAAAAAGATGAGGTGACAATCAGAAGTCTCCGATATAGTCTGCCTGTTTGACCATGTGGTATCTGTACATATTCTTCTTCCCTTGTATAGAGTGTATCCCTAAGGTAGAGAGCCCCAAGTCCCATCCAGCCTCAAAGTCAGGATCTCCAGGTGAAACAAATTCCTTTCCATGATCTCAGACGTGGCTCTTCATTGCCTAGCTATCCATAAATGAAAACACAAGCTCGCTGCCTCCAAATAGCACAATATAAAATGGTGGAGTAGAAACAGGATAACTGGAAGAGAAAAAAATGGCAAACACATCATAGGCACTGGTCCATAGCAATTATCAAAGCACGCTAGGCAGGGCTGGTGCACATTCTTTTCCAGGGCAGTAGTGTAGGCTTCTGGACTTGATCATCTGGAACTCCTGGTTCTGCTTTCTGGGAGGAACTCCCTTATCATTTATCGTCTGTGACCCCTGACTCTATCCTTGACTAGAATCATCCAGGTTAAATCTGAGATCTTTAAAGAGGAAGCATTTCTTGGGGACTCCATAGTTTACAAAGATTGCTTTATGCAGGTGCAAATTTGAGGGCCAGGGTATCTCCTAGGGGTTAAACCATCACAAGCTTTTACAGACTAGGCTTAGGGTTTCTTTGACTAGAAAATTCTCAGGCTAACTTAGTAAATTTCCAGGTAGTTTCATGTGCAAGTATCCATAGCCAAGTTCTTCACTAGATGTAATTTTTAAGGTTAAAGACACCAGGGTTCTTTTTTTTTTTTTTTAACCTCCTGGACCCTGTGTTGTTCTCTTCTCTCTTTCGATTTAATGTTGCCTGTCTTAAGACTGAATGAAACAATAGGCTTGGGAGGAAAGGCAGTGGTTAATCTGGTCTCTAACAACAAGACTTTAGGACCTTTATGTCATCTTTATCGGCTGGAGCATCAGCCATCTCTTGTGAAGGCTGCAGCTTTAAGCCTGCTTATTACTGTTTCAGTTTAGGATGTAAAAGCAGTTGGCTTTTCTGTCCGGCAAGGCTCCAAATTGCAGGCAGAAAAAACATCCATTATAGGGCTTCTAACTTTCCATCTCAGCTTGCGGACTGGTTAGCTCCAGGCTGAGCTTATCCCTTTCATAATCAAGAAGCACAGATTGCAACATTCTGATTTTGTTCCTGCCATTTCTCTGAATGCCACAGCCTTGGTCAGCACATGCTCTCCTAACGTATGGTAGGGGAGAGTATAATCATATATTCTGCCACTTTAAACAAGGATACAGCTCTCCAGTAGCCTGCATGGAGTCAGGACCATATATTCTAGGTTTGGTTCCATGCAGCCCCCAACTGCCAGGCAGAAAATTGTGTATCAGTTAAGATTAGGTTCAGCTGAGAATAATAGAAACTCCTGTCCCCTTGCCTCTCTCTCCCCTCTCCCCCCATACCAGTGACTTAAATAAGACAGAAACCTATTTCTCCTTCCCGTGAAAGTCTGGAGATTGGCCATCCAGAGTTGTGGCAGCTCTGGCCACAAAGCCCTCGGGGACCCAGGCTCTTTCTTGCTCACTGATACACTGTCCCTAGGGATGGACCTTGTCCTTGTGTGCTCCAGCCATCACACTGACATCCCAAGGAGGCAGACAGAGAGAGGGACAAGGAAGGAAAGAGGCAAAGGGTGCATGCCAGCTAAAGTTCCTATATGTTACATGATACGTCATTTACGTTTTGTAGCCAGCATTTAATCATGTAGACGTGCTAGCTCCAAGGGACATTGAAAGACCCCTCGACCACAGAGGCCTATTCAATCAACACCAATTAGTTTATATTCTTTATATAGCAGCTCATCTCTTATTGTAATATTAAGGTGACTTTCCCCTCCCCCCAGCTTTATTGAGGTATGATTGACAAAGACTGAATATATTTAAGGTATACTACTTGGTGTTTTGATGTGTTACACCTTATGTAAGGATTCTAAGGTGACTTTTCAGATGCAAATCAATGACATTATAAGATACAGTAGAAGTTAAGATAGCCAGGAATCCAGATTCCAAAGCTCCGTGGTCAGGGCTTTCAGTGTTCACATTACAAAGTAGGAAAAAAAATTTCACTACTGGTTTTCTCATTTTTCAGCTATTTTCCTTGGCAGGAGTCCCAGCCAAAGCAACCCCTCATGAAATGACTTGCTCCAAATGATGTTGTTAGTTAATATGAGAAGTAGGGCTAGCACTTGTTTTGTTTTGTTTGGTACCTCAACTAACTTTCTTTCCACTGTATCATTATGTGACACCACATTTATGTATGGAGAGACAGACTTGACGGACTGCATTTTCAAACTGGTAGATAAATCATGGAACGTTATTCTACAAGGAATTAATGGATATGCCATGGAAAAGGAAGTATTATGCTCACATTTGAGAAAAATTAGTTGCACAAAGAAAACTGGGATTTTTCACTGCAGGACTTCTCAAGTCTTCAAAATGTGCATTGTGAATCTTTGACATATTTATATTTTGGGAAATGCTCAGATATTTAAGGAGCAACTACTTCATGATGCTAGATGCTTTGGAGCCTGCAATGAATAAAACAGCCCCTTATTCCAATAAACACAAAATATAATTGGAGAAAGAAACCATGATTATATGAAAAATGAAATTAAATTACATAAATTCAAGTAACATTTAACAATTGCCTAATTAATGCCTACTATATGATACTTACTATTCCAGGCGCTGGCAATAAAACTAAACCACACACATGAGATCCTTTTCCTTACAGAGTTTGCTTTTAGATGAATAATAGAGCAATTCAAGACAATCCTCATTTTTGGCCAGTACTTGTGAAATGAATAGTGTCATTTTCAATCAGTGGACCATACATCCCAGGGACTGCGGAATTATATAAGATTAATGAGTGACTTTATATGTGTACCAAGCATTATCTGCAGACTGAATAAATAAATCAAAGTATAATTGTTGTGTTGGAGTCTGCATCATGTTTTAATTTTAAAGAGATTTTACTTGGGTAGTTGAAGGGCCTTGTTGTAGATAGAAGGGGCTATAGATTCATTGAAAAGGGGATCAGTGTAATAATGGCATTTGGTTTGGAGGTTAGAACTCACAGTTGGTTTATTTTTGCTATAGGGTTATGTAGGAAAAAATGAATAGACTTTCATTTCATGCTTCACTGGCACAGCAGGCCACATAGGTCTCTTCCTCTCTATTAGGGTCATAGGTCTGACAGTAGTTTTATTGCAACTGGCCCCATTGCTCATTTCTTTGTAAGCAGTTGCAGAATAATCTATGAAAGAGAGAAAATGATCAAAAGTCAGCCTTTCTTCACCCCAAAGTAGAACATTGGATGCTCTGCCCTGAACATCCACCATGATGCAGACTCTGATTAAGGCTCATGGGCCAACCGGAGGGAGTGCAGGGATGATGTAAGATGTTGGCATCATCATGGGGAGATTGGCAGTGATGATGTGCCATCCACTCTGATGCTGGCCTCATGCAGATACTCATACCAGTACTAACTTGGGTGTAGACTAGGTCTTAAGCAGTGGGATGAGTTACTGTCCAACCTCTATCCTCTATCTACTCCATTTCAAGAAGAAATGCTTGCCAATGGCTCTACCTGAGAGAGTTTGGTTTTGTGGCATGTTAGCTTTTATTTTGGGAAGGCTGATATACAAAGGTGAATCATGTTCTTAGTGAATCATGAATGCTTTGCTCTCAAACAATAGTGTTTATTGAGCATGTGACTTGTGCCTAGATAAAGGGTAGATGCTGGGAGGGACTCATATGTATTGGGGAGCACTCATTCTCAAAAATAGATTGCGGAGTGAAGCCTAAGGCAGGGACCAATGGCAGAGTATACGGGTCAGCGTATAGCCATGTGATAGTGTATGGCAGCGGGAGTTCAAAGAAGGAGGACGTTAGTAGATTGAGAGACTCAGGGTTAGTGAAAGAAGTAGAAATGAAAGATAGATAGGATTCAGCCATATCATCTGTTTCCTTTTCTACTCTTTGAATCAGTGAATTTCTATTCCTTTGGCTACACATTCCTTATACCTAGAGAGGGCCATGAAAATACTCTTCCTTGGTATTGATGATATTCAGCTCATTTCCGTGGCTAAGATTCTGCTCTACTATTCAGGATACTTTAAGTTGGGAAGGTCAGAAAACAGATCAATCACTTCTGATGGTTCCCTGTGACTGTCAAAGGACATCTGCAGTCTGATGACTGGGCATGAGGGGACTTCAATCATAATGCCCAAGATACTCCTTAGTTATCTTTATGAGGAGGTTGGAGAGTATGTACTGACGTTGCACACTATGTATCATAGTACAATGCAAATATGGAATCTGTTTGCAGGTGTATTACTAGCAGAAGGCAATGCTTCCATGGCCCCTCTAATGTCATAGTGCTCAGATGTCTTTCAGAATTACAGTGAGGCTGCTATGCAGACACCAGGCTCCAGGTGTGGAGGCAGAGGGGGAGAGTTCCATCATTTTGTGGCCCCTGGGGGTCAATAACAGAAGCCTATCAATGATCTGTCAGAGTAACAGCGATTCTTAAATAGGACCATTTAGGAAAAGAACAGTGTTGAAGAGTTACACAAAGGGGGAATAATGACCACCACAACTGTTACTTCAGTTGTTACAAAGTTTATTACCAGTTGCTAAACTCTATACATTGCTACCTACACATATTTGTAAGTTTCTTATAATTTTTACTGGCAAATGTGCATTCAGTAATCCTGACAATTTCTTTTGTTTTCATAAAGTCTTGAAGCTAAAGATATTCCCTCTTGGCAATTTGATGGCTGGCAAGACTCTGATCCCCAGTGAAGGCAAAACCAGATAGTACGCCCCAAATAATTCTATTTGGATATATGACATATTTCACATCTCTAGCCAGGAAGATATAATTCCCAGCTGATGATAGAAATTCTTGCTCAGCTTATGATGTAAAAACTTTGAAACAAGAGACAGCACAAGATTTTTAAAAGTTTATTCTATTATAGTGCTTTCAGAAGTTATCTCAGAAAGGAAATGAATGAAAGGAGATTTTATGATTCATTTAATAAAACAGTAGAGTTGATGAAAATTGCTCTAAAATAATAGAGTCTTCAGAAAGCGTAGCTGCAAAGCTAGAAAGCTGCAGACCAAATGTTTAGTGGCAGTGAGTTACCAGTGAGTATAGGGAAAGGACTGCAGACTGATTTGAAATGCTGCCATCATTTTTAGAAATCCCATTGGTTTATGATGGAAACTGCTAATATGAGCTGGAACATTCTGGATAATGAATACTACATAAGGGATGGGGGAAATATTGCAAAGAAAGCTGTTAGAACAAAAGATATTAAGCAAGATTGAGTCCCTTGGCTGAGATTGTTGTGCCTGGGGAAAAAATATCACCCCAGACTAAAAAGAATGCTATCCTTGTAACAGACACTGACTTATTTTAATTTTTAAAAGTTAATTTTTTCCACAATGGGGTAGACTTTAATGAGGTTTATTTAGGCTGTAAAGTAAAACAAACAAGTGAATAAAGGCAACACATTCTCCCTTTGACTATTCTCAACAGGTACACTTTATATTATTTCATAATTGACAGTATTAATCACAACATGTCTTATTAAGTGGAGCTATTATTTTGTTGTAATGAATTCTTATACATGCAACTCTTATTTTGGCCACACTCTTGATTTTATTGTCTTGAGCTGGACATGGCAAATAGGTTTCATTTCTTGGATTGGCACCGACGGATTCAAGTGAGTTGACTGTGCTGTGTGTTGAGATGTATTCTGAGGCTCCTTCAGGGCTAAGTGGGGAAGAAGAGCATGCTTAATTCATGATATCTGTTATGGATTTGGAGGGAGTAGTGGTAGAGGTGGGTGCCATGTTTTTACTATCTTAGAATTTAAAGTCCTCAGCCAGAAACTCAGAAATGATCTCGACCAGATTCTTCAGTACTTGGACAATGCAATATTTGTTGAATTAAGTAGATACTAATTTTCCCATGGAATTATTGAGAATATCAGCCAGGTATAGATTGTTCAAGCTACTTAAAGAAACATTTCTCTTTTCAATATCTTTGGAACTTAAAGCCTAAACATGGACATAATAATGTAATATGAGAACTGAAGAAAGACTTTTAGTAAAATTGACTCTGTGTGTTCAAGGCACTCCCTCTTTTCTCCGATGAAAGATAACATATTTAAAAGGAAAAATTAAAATCATCCACATACTAAAGAACAGAGTAAATATCTCATGGACAAGCTCTGAATCAGAAATACTAAGTAGTGGTGAGGCTGAAGCCCCAGACTGACTGGAGTCAGGACTGGATGCATGCTTGGTGGCTAGAAGTTTGGTCCCTCTGGGCTGATGGTATTAACATTTTCTCACAAGTTGGGAAAAGAGAGTCAGGCTAAACATTTGAAACCAGGGCCCTGGTAGTACTTCCACTTCTTGTTAAATATGGAAGAAAAAATGCTGCTGCCAACCCATGCCTTAGGCTGAAGCTTTTAAGACCAATGCCTAGAAAGTGACTTAGATTGAGACTCTTCACCAAGAACTGAATCAAGGTGCTTTCCAGATGCATATCTGCCATATTCTTAATACCACTCTAGGTTATAACTCTTATCTGTCAATACACTTAATTCTGATCTGGTAGTAAGTAACCATGAAACCTCTGGACAGGAAGGGGTGGAGAAGAAGGAAAGGGAAAAAAAAAAAAAAGCAACTTCCATACAAAAATAAGCTGGGAAATAAAATCCCAAAGGAAGAGATGAGAAAGGCAGCCAATATAATCAATAATGAGAGATGAAAAAGAGGAATGCAACCCACTTGAAATGAAAATAATAAAGGAGCTTTAGAAGCCAGCTTTAACAAACACTTCAGTAGTTTAGTAGTTTGTCAAGGACCCTCAAGGAGATGCATGGAGACATAATAACGTTTACTTAAAAAAAAAAAAGAGAGACAAATTCTTAAATAAAACATGGAGATACGAAACAATATCATGTAGATATAAAAATAAAGCAATACAAATATTAGAGATTAAAGTAGCCACTGACCTAATGAAAGAGAGCATTGTCAAATTGTAATGTAGAGGAATTCACCCCAAAAGCACATTTTGAAGATATGAAAAGACAGTTAAGACAGGTTCTGGTCTACCTCTAACAAAGAGGGAAAGATGACATAAAAACAATATTTGAAAGCTAATGGCTGAGATTTTTCCAGAACTGAAGAAAGACAAAGATTCTCAGATGAAATAAATAAAAAAATCCACAACTACCCATATTATTGCTGACTAAAGAATAAAAAAAATCTTAAAATTTAATTACGAGAGCAAAGTCACTTTTTTACAACTGAATGACAATTAGACCAATGGCAAAGATCTGATCAGTAACAAGACACTGAATTAAACTGAAAAAACAGTATCTCTGGAGTGTCAGGGAAAAATAATTGTGAATTTAGAATCATATACCCTAAATTATTACACAAAATAGAACTTTGTGGTAATACAAGTACTAAGAGTTTACTCTTGATGAATCTAAACTAAAGAAGTATTAAAAAAACCTAAAGTAAAAGTAAACCCTGAGGAAGGTGTAGAAGCAAGAAACTAAGAAACTGCAGTGAACATAACAAAAAATAAAATGTCAGTAAGTTTTAAGTATGGACTGTAAGAATGATTAATTTTGGTCTGTACACACAAAGAACATAGAAAGTAAAGTATATATAGACATACTGAGGTGGGATATATTTAAAGGAATAGTTCAAGAACCTTAAAATATTTATCTTGTTGAGGAGGAACATGGAGATGTTAAATAACCTTAATTATAATTTTAATTTTTTGGTTTTTTTTGAGATCTTAAATAAATTTAGAAGATGAACAAAGTATTTGGTATCTAGGAATAACTTTAACAAAACAGGTGCAAGACCTTTTTGCTTTTTAAGGACATCAAATAGTATTTAATTAAATGGAGAGTTAAAAAATGTTCGTGGAGGAGATGACTATATGTCAATATCAAGATATATCAATATCTTAATATCAGTTCTCTCTCAATTAATCTATGAATTAAATGTATTCCCAGTGAAATAAAAATTGGAATTTTTTGGGTGAGAACTTTGATAAATTAATTTTAAAATTCATATGAATGACTAAAATGCCCAGAATAACCCGATAATTTTGAAGAAGAGCAGTATAGTTCCCCTACCAGATATCTAAACTTATTCTAAAGCTTTATGTACTTAGTGTGGTATTGACTATGGAAAGGCAAATAGACCAGTAAAGTAAGTAGAGAAATCCTAAATACCCAACATATTTTAAAAAGACACCTTGGTATATGATAGAGGTGGTGTTATGTGGCACTGAGAAAAGGATAGGTTATTCAGTAAATGGTGCTGGTTATGCACATGGGGAAAAAGTTAAACTAATTTCTTGTTTTAATCATTTATAAAAAATAATCCGGATGGGTTAATAACTTGTACGTTAAAAATGGAATTTTAAAACTTTAGAAGAAAATAGAGGAGACTGTCTTATAACCTTAGGTATAGAAAAGCCTCTCAACATGCCAAAAACCAAACTACTAGCGAAAACATTGCTAAATTTCATTCCATCAAAAACATTTTTTGTATAGAAAACAACAAATAAACTGAAAATACAAGTCACAGACTATAAAAAGATGCACATAACTGACAAAGGATTAGTTCTAGAATAGGTAAATAACTTATAGAAATCAGTGAGTGAAGGACAAAGATTTCAATAAAAATAGACAAGGAATATAGATGGTTCACAAAAAGTAAAGTTGAATGGACCATAAACAAATGAAAAAGTGCTCAATCCCAGTAGTGATCAAAAATATACAAACCAAAGCAAAATGAAATACCATTTCATAGGATTGGCAAACATTTTTCTAAATAGATCTTTATTTGAGAAACAGAGAGGGGGAAAGAAAGAGAGAGCGCGCGTGTGCATCAGAGGGGGGAGGGGCAGAGGGAAAGGGAGAGTGAGAAGCAGACTTTCTGCCGAGCGTGGAGCCCCACGTGGGGCTCTATCTCAGGACCCTGGGATCATGACCTTAGCTGAAAGCAGACACTTAGCCGACTGAGGTACCTAGGCATCCCAGGATTGGCAAACATTTTAAAAGTCTGGCAATACCAAGTATTGGAAAGGATATGAAGTAGTGGTGACTCCCATAATAGTGGGAGTATAAACTGATACAACTACTTCCATGGTTAATCTGGCAATAGCTAATAAAATTTAAGATATGCCTACTCACTAATTCTACTTTGGGTAATATAGTACTATACCTATATCCTAGAGAAACTTTTGCACATGTGTTTAAAAAGGCATGCATGATCATTTAAATTAAAACCTTGTTTGTAATCAGGAGATGTTGTAATAACTAAAATATTCATCACTGGGACATGGAAAAATTAAACATGGTATAAGGATACATGGGAATACTACAGTAGAGGTGGATGAACTGGGATCACATGTATCAATATAGATACTTAAAAGAAACTGTTGAGTGAAGAAGCAAGTTGCTGAATGTTTTATGCAGTATGATAGCATTTCTTTAAACTTGAAACACCCATGACTATACGATTGTGATTACCTCTGGGTAGGAAGAAAGGAAATGGGATGGGGGAGTTGTTAATTGAGGGCTTCAACAATTTCTGCGATATTTTACTTTTAAAAACAAAATAAAACAGAGACAAAGTAATATTTGAAGCACACTGGAAAAATGTCAACATGTGTTCATGTGGGTTCTTGTGTGTTCATTATTCTTTATATTTTTCCATGTTTGAATTATTTCAGACTTAAAAATTATGAGTAGAGAATAAAAGCCAGATATCTGAATTCACATGTTAGCTATGGAATGGAATTTGGTGGGCATCTGCTCTCCAGGATACTACATGATAATTTTGCAGGGGCTGTCATGAACTATTGTCTTTTTAAATGGAAAGAATTAACCCAGGGCAGATATTGGCAAAATATCTGGGGCCATTAGGAACATAATTTCCTTTACTCTACCACCTCTTCAATGAAGATAAAGGTAACTCTCAATTGTATTTATAGCCCCAGAAAAAGTACATCACAAAATTTACAGTTTGTGTGTGTGTGTGTGTGTGTGTGTGGGTGGGTGGGTGTGGGTGTGTATGTGCTCTTACCCTTGACAATTCATGGCTATTCAGATATTTTTTTGCATCAGTGTTCACTCCATCAAGTTATATGCATTTTCCTTATATTTTTGCCACTTTCTAAAAAATATTTCATGTTCTTTGGTACTTGGATATATTTTTTATAAAGATATAGTTTTTTCCATTTTGGGGGACAATAGTTGCTAATTTTTTTTCTTATGATTAATATTAATATTAACTTACCCACACACATTCCTAGATATATGTATATAAAGGGCATTTTAAACATTTTTTGGATGCATGCTTTTCTCATATTCTAAGAGCACAAGGTCTGTTAAAAGTATTTTCTTTAAGTAGTTTTGCAAGGAATAATACATTATTTTTTACATTTTTTTTTTAAGATTTTATTTATTTATTTGACAGAGATAGAGACAGCCAGCGAGAGAGGGAACACAAGCAGGGGGAGTGGGAGAGGAAGAAGCAGGCTCACTGCAGAGGAGCCTGATGTGGGGCTCGATCCCATAACGCCAGGATCATGCCCTGAGCCAAAGGCAGACACCCAACCGCTGTGCCACCCAGGCGCCCCTTATTTTTTACATTTTTAATAAACATTAAGTGGACAAATAAAATCAACTTCCTTTCTTTAATATACCTCAGTATGTAGTGTACATTTTAGAAATTAGTGTTAAGTTGTCTAAGTGTCTCAGAAACTTGGAGAAATCACAATTACCACCCACACAGGTTGTAGAGGCCACATGTGATTTGCTTCCCACCCCAGTAGATGGCGCTGCTGAGAGTCAACTCTCAGTACTGCTCCTGCCGACCAGGGCTACATGTAATTTGAAGAAAATCATGTCTTTGCTGGATGAATTGTATTGGGATGTAAATATTCAAAATAGAAACTGAAGACATACAGGAATTTCATCTTAATATTTCAGGGAAGAAGCTGTGGGAAGCAAGTCACGTGCAGCCTCTAAAACTCATGTGTGTAATATAATAATTACTATGTGTGTATAGAGCTTTCGTATACTTTGCCTCACATGATTCTTATCAGAAGCCTGCAATGTAGGTAAGTGTGTGGAGGAACTGGATTCAGGTCCAGGATTTCTGATTCCAAAGTGTGTGCTCTTTCTTTCACTGTGGCCACACTTCCTGGTTCCAGTGTAAACAAAACAAAACAAAAATCTCCATTCTCTAGAAATTTATGTCCATAGAACTCTGAGACAAATTTCTTTCAGAGTATTATACTCATGTCTATCTAAGGAAGAAAGCCACTGCTTTTTAATATGAGTATTGGCTTATTCAAGTCACAGGGATGAATTTAGTTATAGCTATCTTATTATCTCAAAGTATTACCCAAGTATTATCCAAAAGTAACACTTTATCTTCTTTTATACCATCTTCCAACTTATAAGGCATTTTGTGTAGCATATAATTTATAATTCATGTTCACAATTCTTGAAGGTATGTGGGATATCATAAATGTATAAAGGAAGAAGCCAACTCCCAAGAAATCCAACTTCAATTCAGAGTATCTTATTTTAAGGTGACTGTGTTTCCAAATGTCATGACTCTTCATTTAGAAATTGCCTCTACTTCCCTTTCAATTATTTTTCATTGGCCGATGTTATTTTAATCCTTTACAGTATAAAAGTAGTAGTGAGGGAAAAGGTGTATCATTGAAACCCTTGGAAGAGTTGGGATGTGTGTGCAGTTTGGAGGATTAGAGTTAATATGATCATATAATAATTCTGTATTTGAAAGTGAAATATGAAGTCATATTTGGAAAATGAAATGAGTGCCCGTTATTTTTTTTTAATATAAGCCATGGAAAGGATGTTTGGCCAAGTGTTTAGGGTGGGATATAGCTAAGAAGGACAGAGAAATACTCATGTAATGAGAGCCACAAGGGCTGTGAAATCAGAGATTTAGGCCTGAATCCCAGCTCCACAGCATAGTGGCTGTGTACCTGAAGCAAGCTGCTCAGGTACCAGAAGAGCCTCAGTTTCCCCATTGGAAAATCGAGAGAGTAATAATGATTTTGTAGATTTGGTGTGAGGATTTATCAAGTAACAGATACAACAGATTGTCTAGAACAGTGTTCGATCCATGGAAGGTATTCAAAAAACAAATTTTCTTTCCTTTTTTTTTTTTTTTTTAAGTTCGCTCTTTCACTCAAACAACTGTTTAGTTGTTTTGACTTGTCACATCTACTTTGTAACCCATCAGACACAAAGTTAGGCGAACACAGACTGATTCAAATAAAGGTGATTTTGGAAGAAGGGACTCATCGTAACACTTTTTTTTTTTTTTTTTTTTTTGCTTCAAAACTGGGAGAGGGAAGTGTTTCATTTCGGCTGGTTTGGATTGGGATGGCTTCTCTCCCTGCCAAGTCCTTAGTGTGCAGATCGAAAATGCCAAGCGTTGGGCAGGAGCCAAGTGGTGAGAGGCCAGTAAATGAGAGCCCTCAGAAAGAGCTTTACCTCTTCCAGCCCGCTGAGGGGCATTTAGCACCCGTCTGTCTTCTCTCAGTGATGGGAAAGATGCCCTCCAAGTTTGAGACTGGGCGTGGGTCAGCAGATAATCCCTGGCTCTTGTGACGGCTTTAATGACAACCATCTTTGAAGGCCATCCTTGTCACACGCGCAATATTTAGAAGTTCCCAGGGCAAAGCTGGTCTTACCAATGGATAGAATTAGCTTCTTTCCTTTACGGGCTACTTGCTAAATGACTGAGAGGCTCCCTTAGTTGAATATAATACATTTTCAGAAATCTCTCTTTTAGAGATTCACTCCTCTCTGTTAAAAATGATGGGGTGGGAACTGTAGGTTGGGTCTCTCCACCTCTGTTTCGCTCTTTCTTGTGGGCCTTGTGTCCTGCAGAGGCTGGAAAACTATACACTTTCTTTCCCAGACTTCCTTGCAGCAGGGATTTGGATATGATTTGGGTTCCACCAACTGGGTGCTGTCAAAGGAGACTGAAACTCAGACAGCAGCTCGGAGGGGAGAGTGGCAGAAGGCATCTGTTTTGCTCCTAAGAGTCCAGCAGGCATGGCACTGTTTTAGGGTCAGCCATTCTGAAGGGACTTCCTGATTCTCAGATCACCACTGGCAGGGGTGACCCGGGAGCCAACAGCTGGAACAGCATCTTCCTAATTCCAGATTCCTGGCTGTGCTGGAGGGAGACGTTACCCCGGTGGGCAGTTTGGCAGTGGTGTTTTGGGAATCAGGCCCAGCCTAGCCCCTGTTCCTTCAGACCTTTTGATAATTTTGTAAGCCCCCTGTCACTTATATTAAAATTCCTTCTCCCAAACACGGCCACAGTGACTTTTATTATTTACCACTGAATCCAGCAGTCGTATCTCAAAAATTTTAAAGTCTTTTTGCTCACCAGGTTATATCTTTCACAATTGCTGTGATCTGTGATAGTAACTTTTATGGGGTGAACAGAGGGAAACGGGGTGATATCGTGAAGAGATGGTGAGCTTTGGAGCCAGAAAGCCTGGTTTTCACAACTGCTCTGCCAATTTACTAGTTGTGGGTCTTCAAGTGAATTTCCTTCTCTCTGTGCTGAAGTCTCTTCTTACACAATGGGAACAATACTAAGTAACTTTAGGGGATGCCATGAGAATTAAATAATATAAAAATACATGAAAAGCATCTTCTATATAGCAGGCATTCAATACATATTGGATGTAATTATAAATATCCATAATGCACGTGGATACATGAGGTGAAGGTATGAAAGATTGCAGGAATGAGTGTGTGTGTGTGTGTGTGTGTGTGTAGGAGACCAGAGGTAGGAATGGTAAGAGGGGGGCATGGGTACTTAGAAGAGGCATCAGGAAAGGAATAAAACATTTTGAAAGGGCTGTTGAGAGGTCATCACTGTCTGACTTTATTGCCTCACAGACGTCACAAACCATTTTCTTACTAAGATGACATACTTCTCACACACAGAAATACTCCCAATATGTTAGATATAATTCACTTGTTTTCACAGAGCTGTGAGAGTAGGGACGCTATTCACATCAGGGCTCCAGTCCTTACTTGCTCTGTGACCACAGGCACCGGTACAATAACGAACCTTCCCTTGCTGCAGTTAGTTCATCAGTAAAATGGGGATTAAAAATAAGACCTATCTCATTGAATTTTTTTGGTCTTAAATGATTTAATACATGCAAATCATTTAGAAAAGTGCCTGGCACAAAGTGAGTGCTCAATAAAGTTACTCTTGTTCTTACTGATTAATTATAATTTACTCTCATGGAGTCAGCATGTAAACACATGTGCAGAGGCATAACTTTGTATGTTTGTACATTTGTGCTTGTGATATGTACGTGTGTATGCATATGGATGCTTATTGTGAACACAGATGTTTCAGCAGCTATATGCGCACGTTTGATCTTGTTCACCTTGCTTTTGAATTCTTGGGCAGATATCTTTTTACTGGTCTTGTTTTGTCCTTGCATATGCACACACCAAGTATCTGCTGAGCCCTGAGTGCAGAATGCACATGGCCATCTTTCTGAGGGTTGTTACACGTCTACTCTTTTGTATGAATGCGTATATGTTAGGTATGTGTGTGCTGTATGACATATGTGCTTGTATTTACATGTATGCATTAGTGTTTATGTATGGGTGTACTTGCTGGAGGTACTTGGTGTTGGAGGTACTATATGTTGACTGTATGTGTATGTGTCTATGTTGGGTATGTGCATCCCTATGTTCACATGTATATGTACAAGAGTTGCTGTGTATGGTTGTCTAGGATGTTTGGTATAGAACATAAATAATGCCTTTTACATTACAGTCCGTGTCAGTGCCCAACCCTATGAGGTGGCGCTGTGTGTGACTTACAGCAGTAGGAGACCCAGTAAAGGTACCATGAGAGGGCGCCATTTCACCCTTGTTGAAATACAAGAGCCATAGGTTTTTCTCTCCTTTTTCCCACTCTGCTGGAAAGAAAGAAAAAAAATGAGGTAACACTATCTATTCTGTGCAATATACACTGGCCTAAACTACTTTATGCCTGGTTGGGTTTCATGGGTTTTACATTTATTGTGTGTCATTGTTTGAATCCAGCACAGCTGGTTTGGCAACCTAGAGAACATTACCACTTTGGAAAGCACACACCAGCCCTAAAGTAATCTTGGGTAAGCCATTCCAGAAATCTTGGCAAGACCATTTCCTGGCAGTTCAGGAAAGTTATAGGCCTTCGGGATGTAGGATATCTCTCATTTGCTGAATTCGGTTTTCATAAAATCATAGAATTTTAGATCTGGCTGCCACTTTGGGCAAAGATTTAGGGGTTTGAAATCCTTTATCTCCTTCTACACTCACTGTGTGTGGTCCAGTCCTGTCAGCAACATCTCTCCTGGTTGAGAACCATTAATTCAGAGCAGCAACTTTTTAAATGAATGAGCGCCCCCAGTGCTTAAGGTAAAGGAATTTTCCCAAAGTCAAACAGCTACATGGGAATAGAGGTAGACCTTGAGTCTAGAGATCTTAGTTCTGGTTGAACCTTCATATGCATATTTGTTTTTATTTTTGGTTTGATTATCACTTAGTTTTCAGGCATGGACTCTGGTCTGGTGCTCATGGAAGCATTCTTTCAAGGGCAGGCAGGATAAACACTGAAAAGTTAAAGTCCTTATCCTTGCATTCTACGTTCCCTATCCAAAAGATGATGAGCGTGTACGGCCCCAGGAGGAGTGAAACGAATTTTCCAGCTCTCATATTCCCTATCCTGCTATCTTCTCAGCTTCAGAGATAATTCTTTTGGATGGGTCCTGATGCTAAAGAGAAGAAGGCTCTATAAAAACCATGTGCTTGCTGAGTGGGTTTTAAATGGTCCCTACATAATCTTTCTCAGCTTCTGAATAAAGTATCCTGGAAGACACTGAACAATAATAGGGATCATGACTGACAGTTACTCTATTGCCAGAACTTGAGAGAACTTTTCACAAACTACGTGGCTGAAGAACTGTGTTGAACAACACCATCAGCAGCTGTCTGTGCTTAGAAAGGAACTAAGACCACCTTCCTAAATGTAAGTACAAAATACCCTTTGTGACCACTTCACGTGGGCTACCCATGTGTGAAATGTGATTGGTATCCACCAGAAAGCTGTCCATCCATCTCCATTACTGTGTGGCTGATGTGCTGTTAATTTAAGGTTGTCACAATGCAATCTCCTTTCTTGCTTTCAGTGTAATACCACCACTCAGAGATTGGGAGCTCTGTGGGCAGGAAGTGGTGGTGGTGAGGGACTTGTGGGGTTCATGATATCCTCATTGGTACTGACCTCATGAGTCATGGGCTGAAGGCAGATGCAGGGAGGTTTTTGTTTACTCCATTTGCTCAGTACACCAGAGAAGTAGCCGGTCAGATTTGGGGACAATGTTCCAGAAGCCTGGCAGAGCTCCTCTAGAAGAAAGTCCACTCAAGACTGCAAACTGGTTTGAGTTACGCACAGAAACCTGTAGATTTGAGAAGTGATTTTATTTTATTTTTTAAGATTGTATTATTTATTTGAGAGAAAGAGCTAGAGAGAGAGAGAGAGAGCATGAGCCGGGGAGAGGGGCAGAGGGAGAGGGAGAAGCAGACTCTCCACTGAGCAGGGAGCCCAATGTGGGGCTTGATCCCAGGACCCCAAGGTCATGACCTGAGCCGAAGGCAGACGCTTAACCGACTGAGCCACCCAGGTGCCCTAAAAAGTGATTTTAAATAAGGTCTGAACGGAACAGAGAGTTGGGTCGAGGACAACTCAAACTTCCTGTCTCTTGGCCAATGCAGGCCTAGATACATTGACCCTCATTTGAGTTTTAATAAAAACAAAATAAAATAAAACTCCACGAGAATATGTTTCCTATGAGATAGAACTTTCTGCAAAATAAGTGAGAAGCCATATCATCCTGAAAATTCAAAAGAAGAGCAGATTTATTAAAATTATTTCCTGTAGGGACCACAAAGGAAAATTTAGTAACTCTTTAGCTACCTCAGTAAAAAGCTAGAAGACATGATAGCCTGTGAAGAAAAAGTAGAAAACTATAAAGAAAGAACAACCAGAAATATAATCAGGACAACTGATGTAATAAGAAAAGATAAAAAATTAAAAATGAAGTAGAATTTAAATTCTCATTAGAGACAATAATGAGAAGAATGGACATTACTGAACATCGAGTCAATGATATGGAAGGCAGAATAGCTTTCTCAGAATTCAGAGGAAAAGGACAGGGATAATAAAGATGAGAGATAAGATGAAATTCTACACATATGCATATCAGATGATATATATACTTGTACATCCATTCATATGCGTATATATGTGTATGTACAGATATCTGTAGATGTACAGATGTATCTGTCTGTACAGATATCTATCTATCTATATATATATAAACATACATGTATATTGATACAGTGGAGAATAGAGAGCCAACTTAATCATTTCATATGTTCCTGAGGGTGTACTGGAACATTCCAAATAGAAACAATAACAATATATTTAAACTTAAAGAATACTTTCTTGAGTTGAAAAAAATTTGAAGAGGCTGATTGAAAACCCTCCATATTGTCAGCAAAATCACTGAAAAGTGACCTCAGGGTCAAATTTTGAATTGCAAAGCTACAGGAATAAAGCTTGCCTATGTGCAAAAAGTGAAAGGAGAGATTGCATAAAACGGAAGGAATCATCATGATCTCTGACTTCTCAGCTATAATAAGTGTCAGAAAACAATGGGACCCAAGTGTCCAAAATCTTGAGGAAAGACTGCAGCTCAGTCATTCTGTAACTATTTCCTTTCCCTTTACCAAGAGGCAGTCCTTACTCCCCACCTTCTTCTAGAGTTCTCTGTGCACATGGCTGCTCTCCTAGAGCAGATTGAGTCTGGGACATCGTTGTTTGCAGTGGTGCCTGGCACAGAGCCCTCCATGGTGGGCTCTCTAGAGAGGTTTGGTAGGATGGAAATAGGAAGAGATAATGGCTGTGGGTCAGGTGCAGAGCCCTCAGATTTGGATAGCTGTGGCACCCAAGTGGGAACTCTGCCACAGGATTGTTCTGGAAAACAAATTAGGCAATGGAGATGAAGATATTTTGTAGACCACCTCCCACTCTACAAGGATAAAGGGCTATTTTTGATTCTGTCAATTTATTATTGTTCTATAGTAAATGTTATCAGGGCTAAAAAATGGGATAAAATCCATTGTTGGCCCCAAGGGGAGACTTTTTCTCCTTTTCTATTCTTTTCCTCTTTAGGTGAGTCTCTGAGTATTGTTCTATCAAAGCCTGCATTAAAAAAAGGATTAGACATAGACCTCTCCCATCATAATGTTAATTTAAACGCTGGGGTTATTTTCATTTTACATGTGATCCCTGATTGAAGAACAAGAGGCTTTGTCTATTTTAAAATAAATATCAAGCATTGGTGAGGAGTGGACCATGAAGTCCACCCATCTGGACTGAGCTGCCGTCTCCTGCCAGCCACGGAACCCAGGTGTCATTTACATCGGTGGCCTCTCCACCACCAAGGGGTCTTCTTCCTGGTCAGTGATTCCCCATTCTTCTACAGTTCCACCATCTTCACTCATTTCAGTTCAGAATTCTCTAGAAGACAAGTTTTGTAGATGTTGAAAATTTTTGAGAATGATTGTTTCATTTTTTAAAGATTTTATTTATTTATTTGACAGAGAGAGCACAAGTAGGCAGAGCGGCAGGCAGAGGGAGAGGCAGAAGCAGACTCCCCGCTGAGCAGGAAGCCCAATGAGGGGCTCAATCCCAGGACCCTGGGATCATGACCTGAGCCGAAGGCAGATGCTTAACTGACTGAGCCACCGAGGCGCCCCAAGAATGATTGTTTCTGAGGCAATGTGGAATTTTGTCAGACAAGTTCTACCCTACGGGATATTTTTATCAACAGCCCCTCCCTGTGCTCCCCAGTCTAGCAGTCTCCAGAGTTTTGGGAGGACTAGAGAACAGAACAGACTTTTCCAGAGGATTGGGTCCTAGAATATAGAGAATTAGGAAGCAGATGTCAGTCATAAGTGAGGGAAGGACAGACTATCATTGCCCTTTGAGGCTCTATGCAGTGAAAAGAAACTTTTGGAGTGGTTAGTGTCATGGACATCTTGGTTGCCAGTAATCAGTCTAAGTGCCTGTGATAAATTCCATGGTAGGAGGCGTTGTAGGGCACCTACAGGAGTATACTTCATAATCTCTGACTTTAAGGAGTTTATAATTTAGTGGTAGAGATGAGATGTATATGCAAAAAATTAGAAAATAACACAGCAATTAAGCCCTTGAGGAGTTGGAGGGATGAGCTCTATAGGAGACTTGGGAAGAGAGAACCCACTGCAGATGGGGTGGCCAAAGGAGACAGTTGAAGTATATGAAGTTGACGTTCAGCTACTTTCCAGTGTCTGGAATCTATCAGTGACCCATCAGCCCACGTGGCCTGGATGGCCAGAACTTGGTGGTGGGGATGAGGGGCTGAATATTTATTTGGAAGGATGACGAAGGGTAAATATCATTCAAAGAGGTGGAGAAGGCTGGGAAGAGACCATTTCAACTGGGCAAAACAAGGCCAACATGTTTGTAACTCCTGACATGCTTCACTAACTCCGTGTTACCTCGGGGCTTGCCCCCGAAGACTGGAGGTGCTATGGAGCACTGCAGAAGTTCATAAGTGCTACGAATTGTTGGCCCAGCCTAGCTGCCCACGTATGAGAGAGAGGAGGACAGCTGCCACTCTCCCCAGCTTCCAGGTGAGGACACCGAGTAATCAGTGGAGAAGGAGGAGCCAAGGCCTTGGTGATTCCTACTTCCACGAGGTCCTCGACCATCTTCCCCCGTGGACCGTGTTGCTTTTCTCTCTATATTAGGGTGTTTTTAAGCCAGCAGACCGAGTGATAATCTGGAAGAAGGAGAAAACCGAATTCCCTCCAGCTGTGCAAGCTGGCTAATGGCCCCAGTTGGACATGCTGGGGATCAGGAACCAGCCTGCACGTAGATGTGTGGCCACCAGAGAGGTGAGCACATTCGGTGTTATTGTGTGATTCATTTCCTCCCCCCAGCTGGCACGTTGGAGCGGGCTCTGCAGCTTTCAGCCAGACAACCACGGTGCTCCACGAGGGGCCTGGCTCTCCGGTACTGATGTGCAGATTTTCCCTGCCGGCCTCACGCAGGCCCGGAGTTTGCAATCACCGTGCTCCAGGGTTATAAAACGCCTGTCATGCCTTCTGTTCTGAGCCGGCTCCTTGGAGGGACCACAGTGCCTCCACCAGCGTCGAGAGCACGGGGACACCATCCGTTCCAGAGCAGCTTGCTTCTACATGATGCAAATTGATTAAAGGTCCATTTAGTCACAGGTGGAGGGAAAAAAGGCCACTGAAGGATTCCAGATACTGGAAAATAGCTGAACTTCAGTGACCAAAGAGCATCTGGAGCATGGAGGAAAGTCTCCTTTGTGATTCAGCTGACAGGACTCAATTTGGCTAATTAGCTTCCCTCAAAGCTGTTGGGGAGGGGTAGCACTGACCTGAGGAGGCATATGGGTAATCACTGTTAATGGCCTTCTCAGTCTGGAATGAACTTCATCTTGGTGTTAGGATCTCCATTTCCTCCTTCTCTTTTTTTCCATTGATTTGCATGGCTTTGATTACCAGTAAGGTTGAACATTTGTATTCACTTCTATTTTTTATTGTAAGAATATTTATTTATTCATTTATTTATTATTTTTAAGAGAGGGAGCAGAGGAGAGGGAGAGAGAGAATATTAAGCAGGCTCCGTGCCCAGAGTGGAGCCCGACGCTGGGCTTGACTTCATAACCCTGAGATCGTGACTTGAGCTGAAATCGAGAGCCAGACACTTAACTGACTGAGCCACCCAGGTGCCCCAGTTGTAATTCTTCTTAACATGGCATCTGCTCACTTAGCAGATTTTTATGTGCACAATACAGTATTGACGATAGGCACCATGTGGTACAGATCTCTAGAACTTCTTCATCTTGCATAACTGAAACTTTATACCTGCTGAGTGACAACCCCCTGTTTCTCCCTCCCCCAGCCCCTGGCACCCAGCATTCTGCTCTTTGCTTCTATGGCTTTGACTATTTTCGATACAGGTTTCATAAGTAAACAGAACATCTGAATCCAGCAGGTTATATTTAGACACGAAGCTAGGTGCACTTTTCTTCTTTTTTATTGTGGTAAAAACATGTAACCTAGAACTTTATCATCTTAATCGTTTTTAAGTGTACAGTTCAGTAGTATTACGTATGTCCAAATTGTTGTGAAATAGATCTCCAGAGCTTTTTCATCTTGAAAACCTGAAACTCTTACCCATTAAACATGTGCCCTCGTCCCCCCTCCTACTAGCCCCTAGCAGTCACCGCCCAACTCGGTTTCTGTGGATCTGACTACTTGAGATAGCTCATAGGTGGAGTGCTATATTTGTCTTTTTGGTGACTGACTTATTTCACTTAATGTCCTCAAGGCTCCTCCTGTGACAGGGTTTTCTCTCTCCCTTTTAAAGCTGAATACTCCATTCTATGTGTATACTATATTCTGTTTATCCGTTCATCTGTTGATGGACATTCGGGTTGCTTCTACCTCTGGGCTCTTGGGAATAGTGCTGTCAACATGGGTGTGCAAATACCTCTTCGAGCCCCTGTTTTCAGTGCTTTTGGATATACAGCCAGAAGTGGGTTTGTTCGATGACAAAGACTGGTGAGGAAGTAGAGAGATTGCAACTCTTGTGCACTGTTGGTAGGAATAAAAAATGGTGCAGCCACTCTGGAAACAGTATGGAGTTTGCAAACCACCACCACCACCCAGAACTATCCTAGGATCTGAATTTTAACATGGCAGCATGTGAACAAATCCACATGGGTTTTTTTTGTTTTGTTTTTTTGTTTTTTAATTTTTATTTTTACCATTTCTTTGTTGAGCTAGATGCTTTGCTGATTAATAAATATAAAGCCTAATATATTTGAGTAAGCCTAAGTAAGAAAGATTTCAAGATAATGGAGATTAATGCTTCCTACCAGGAAGAACAGAATTGCAACACTGCAAATAAAGATCAAACCTTATTCTCTGCATTGACTATAAGGGAATAAGCCACAGGTATGCACGAACAAACAGCTCTAAGTTGTTTATTGTAATACTTAACAAGGGTTCGACATTGTAAATAACCAAGTTATCAAACCATGGAGGAGATATTGGAAGATATTCACAAAAATAATAGTGGTCAAGACTCCCGAGTTACATAAGGTGCTTTGCATTCTGCGTAAAACACAGCCCCAGGGTTGTGCAATGCAGCGGCCCTAAGTGGTTATTTCTGGGTTGCGGGATGGCAGGTGTCCTCTCTTCTGTAGTGCTTTGGTTTGTTTTAAAACAAAACTCATGACTTCAATTTTTTTTTTTTTTAATAAAAATCCTATAAAGTGGCAGATGAAGGGCGTTTGCTCTGAACCCAGAACACTTCAGGCCCCGGGAACAGCCTCCTCAAACTTGCACCATGCTGTGAGGTAAGCAGAGGTGCTCACATGTAGGTAAGCAGTAGGATCACCAGGAGGCCGTGTGGAAGCAGGCGGCCCCGCCCCCCGCCTTTCTTATTTAGTGGGTCTCCAGTGGGGCCCGAGGCGTGAGATTCTAACAAGAAGCTACTCTTCCTGCTGCTGGCCCCAAAGCAGCATTTTGAGCACTGCAGAAGAGGGGAGTGTTTTGGTGGAGAAAGGCCCAGGCATGCTCTGAACTGGTTTTGAAGTTTTGTGGTGACAGTTGTATTTGAAGTCTCGGTTCGGAACTCCAGCCTTCCACAGGACCTTCTCTGACCACTCCCGCCACCAGGACCCCTTTGCCATCCAAGGTAAAGTCACATAAGGTAGTGACTTCACTTTCAACTTCTTTTCCAGGCCCAGGACTAGAAGAACAAAATAGACTCTTCAAAGCTCGTTTTGACTTGCTTCGTGCCTCGGTTTTCTTCTCTACAATAGGGTAATACAAGAGTTCTCTGTTGCAGTTGTATCACGAGAACAGGACTATATCTGAGATGTTCTAAGACTTGTTTGGAAAAACATTACGAAGTTTCTGGTCCATTAAAAAGGAGAAAAATCTGTGCCTTTACGCATACTGCCAGATTTACTGAGTTACATAAATTGCTTAATCCCCGAAAGAGTTCAACTGAGGCTTTGTGAGCACAAGTGGAGTGCTGTTTTACTAAATTCATGGTATAGGATTTAAGACTTGTCTAGAAAGATTTGCATGCATCGTGAACCTTGGTAACGTAGCCAGGCTGACCAGTATAATTGACTTTTTTGACAAAAGCCCTTGTGAAGACTTCGGAATGTGTTCCAAAGGGGAGAGTTGTTTGTTCTTTGGAGACCGTAAAATCAAGGACACCTAGCAATGGAGATCAGGTGACTGGAAGGCCATAATGATGGCACTCATATTTGTTGCTTTGCTCTTCTAAAACACTTGGCTGTTTTAAAATGCTTTCAAATTGCTTCACT
Source organism: Ursus arctos (assembly GCF_023065955.2). Taxonomy (NCBI): domain Eukaryota; kingdom Metazoa; phylum Chordata; class Mammalia; order Carnivora; family Ursidae; genus Ursus; species Ursus arctos. Next base: position 54,519,903 of record NW_026623100.1, on the reverse strand, counting down.
CTCCCCTACCCAGCGAGGTAGGCCAGGTTGTGTTATTTGTGCCTACTTTTATAGATCAAGGAATCAAATTGAAGTGGTTTGACTTGCCTTGGGTAGTGAGCTGTGATTTAAACCCAGGTGTCTCCACTCCAGGGTTTTTCTCCCAGCATGTGCTGCTTATTAACCTCTTGGTCACCTTTTTTTTTTTTTCCCCTAAAGTCTCCTAGAGGTGTGGGAAAGGTGTTACCTATTTAAAGCTCTACCATAGTTTCTTCAGAGCTGTGCCGGTAGCGTTACAGACAGCATTTCCTGTGATATTCTTTTCTTAAATTTATGACTAAGAATTTGTTTTTCTTTTTCTTGAAAGACAAAGTTGGCAACATCACAGAATTGTGTAATAGGGCATAATTGTATAATTATAGAAACAACCATCAAATGAACTCATTTTTAGCATTAGACAAGAAACAGCCTAACGCTTTCTAATTCTGATGGGAAGGGATTTTACATTTAGAAAACCGTTCTTTTAATTTCACTCCTTGGCGCTCTCCTCTGCATCTTAAGAGCCTGGGTGATTTCCTGGCAGGAGTTCTGCTAAGCCACGGCCAATGCCGAGCTGGGAGGCGGAGGGCTGGGGCCGCAGCCTGGGTCTGTTGAGATTCTGCTTAGTCATACTTTGGGAAAGTGTCTCAACCTTGAGGAGTCACAAAAACCAAAGGAAGCTGTTCGTTGGGGGTGGGGGGAGGGAAATAGTCGCTTGTCAAGATCACTTTGACAGAAGGGGCCTTGACATCTCTGCAAAATACGCATGCTGGTTGCATCTCTGGAGAGAAACCGTTTGCAGCAGACTTTTACCTTTCTGAGTTTTGCTGAATAACTGAAGAAATAGAAAGGCTTTCACCTCAGGATCCCCGTAGGCCTGATGTTCAAATGCCAGGAATTGAGTCCTGAAGCCAAGGTCAGAAAGGTCTGCGGTGAGCTCCAAACGCCTGTCAGAGGTATGCTGGCGCCCCACAGCTGTCCATGATGGGGTCGGCCCCCTAGCCAGAGTCCTGCATACACAAAAGAACCCGAAAGAGTGTCCCCAAATTCTCTGAAGCTTGAGGCTCAGGCAGTGGCTGAGGACTTTTTGAAATGAAAACAAACCTGGACTTAGATAAGGAGAAACTAGATTCAAAGAGACAACTGTATTAAGGGGCACGCTCAGACCTTAGGATCTATAAGAGTCTCAAAACCAAGCAAGGGAAAAGGCTTTTCTTTCATAGGGAGAGGAAGCAGGACTAGGAGGAACTTCTGTGGGGAAATTGGGCAAGCAATTAAGGTGGAAAGATGGCAGGATGGGGTGGTTTGACAGGAACATTCTCAGTGCGGTTGGCCTATCCCCGGGGGTGAGCTGTTAAGAGCTCCATGTTCTACATTTTAGTGCTTGCTCAGGCTTGGGACGAGTCAAAGTTCAGGGGCCTGTGGGAAGGAGAGAAGCCTGGTTGAAGTCCGTGGGTAATTAGTGGGCAGTCATGAACACTTGGTCAACCTCGAGCTCTCTGGGCACCGGTGGTCTACTCTGCACTCCTTCTTGAATGTGGGCCCCAAGACTGGCTGCACCTGGCAGCTTCTCAGAAACTGATTCCATAATACGACCTCTGGGATTCTGTTCCCAAGCTTGGCTGTGCATCAGAATCAGAAGCATGTTAAAACACAGTCTATGTCCTCAACAATGGGTGTAATCAGAAGACCTGGTTTAGAGCAGTACATCCACGACTTGCCAGCTGGCTGAATCAATTATACTTAGCCTCAGTCTCCTCATCTGCAAGGTGGGACTGCTGCCTACTTCAAGTAGTCCTCATAAGGACGGTATGCTATTGTGAATGTTCCCATAGGAAATAGGAAAACTTTAAGCACTAAGTTATTACCATAGATTTTGTTGGTTGGGTTTTTGTTCCTAAGAAGTCTCCCACATCTCTCAGTAGCCCAAGTGTCAGCTGTGAGCAGCTCACTTACACCAACATGCTCTGGAGAGATTTCTTATGTGTACTGCGATAGGTGAGAAATTAGAAGTACGGGGGCCCCTGGGGGGCTCATGTCCATTAAGTATCAAACTCTCGATTTCGGTTCAGGTCATGATCTCAGGGTGGTGGGATCGGGCCCTACATTGGGCTCTGTGCTCAACAGGGAGTTTGCTTAAGATTCTCTGCCTCTGTGCCTCTCCCTGCTTGTGTGTGTTCTCTCTAAAATAAAATCTTAAAAAAAAACAAAAACAAAACCACCCAACAACTGGGAGTAGGGCTTGGACAGGCTACTGAGATTTCGATTCTATAGGCGTTCCAGGATTGGAATCCATCTTGAATCTGTCCAGTGTCCTAGAAACTCTGTGGTCTTTGGTAGGATCATAAATCCAGAGCTTACCTGGATAGAATGGTATACTCAGAGCTGTAATTTCTCCTGGACATGGAGAATGGGTTGGGCAGTATAACCTTGGTAGTAGGATGATAGAACTGATGCCCTTTAGGAAGTTTGTTTGTTTTTCCTGCTGTTTTTAGTTGTCATATTTGTTTTTAGACCATAAAATGGTTTCAAAACAGGGAAGAGAAAAAGGCTTGATATTGTGGCAGGAATTTTGCTGATTGGGGATCTGACCACAGCACTTTCTACCACTTATTTTTCTACTTATAGTCAGGACTCTCTCGGGACTCATATTCCCATTGTATGTGAAAGCACAACACTCAGGAAGTCACAGGTGCAAATACAGTATTTTCCCCCTGACCTGGGGTTTCATTTTCTGTCGTTTCCGTTACCTGTGGTCTGGAAGGATCTGATACTCCTGACAATCGTCAGATAGTCCATGGTAGCCTAACTATATCACAATGCTTATCTCACTCACCTCCTCATATAGACCTTTTATCATTGTACCTCCTCACACAAAGGGGGAGTACAGTGCAGTAAGATTTGAGAGACCACATTCACAGGACTCTTATCCCGGGCTATTCTTAGAACTGTTCTACTTTAGTTGTTAATCTTACTGTGCCTAATTTATGAACTAAACTTTCATAGGTATATATGTATAATGTTCAAAACCAAAATTCACCCAAGTAAACTTCAAGATCTAATTGGCTTTATTAATTGATTCATGAATCAGGCAACATCCTATCTAAAAAGTACTGTGGAGAGATGCTCTGAAGGGTTGTACAGAATGGACAGTTTTTATAGGAAGGAGGGCAGGGCAAGAAGTTGTTAGCAAAAAGAATGGTTACATCTTCTAGTTTGGGGTCTAAGGGAATAGTGGGGATTTTTACCAAGTAGATTCTCTCCCTAGTGCTGATCAGGAAACATCAGATTGTTAAAAGGTCACATTCCTGAGATAAGTTGAAACGAAGTCTTGGTTTGCTGTTGTGGGGGCACAGATGACTCCATTTTGGGATTTTAACAATAGGGAAAATATAGAACATAGAGGGTTTGATACTCCCCATGGTCTCAGGGCATCCCCGGGTAGTCTAGGAACGTAGCCCCTATGGATAAAGCGTGGGAGGTGTTACTGTACTTTCCTAACCTCGACAACGTGTGTCTAATGTGTGTCCTTTCCTCCTCTTTTCCTTTTCCTTCCCCTCCCTTCAAACCTTTTTTTTTTTTTTTTGGTGTCAGCTCTGTGCTAGATAGATGCTATATTAGATGCTGGACTATAATGATGAATAAAACCTAATTCCTGCTTCCTTGGAGCTTAATACCTGGCCACTGTTCTCAGTGGGGTTTGGAATGGGGAATGATTAGTATGGTCTCCCTGCCGAAGGAAAATTGGTCCCATATGAAAATAGTTAAGGACTAGAAATCCTGTGTGGGGTACAGAGCTCTCTAGGAATCCAGGTACCTGAGTCCTACCATTTAGTAAATGGGTGACTTGGAATTATACCTTTGAAATTTATATCTTGGTGTCTGAGGAAAATCCTGAGATGAGCAGGGAGGATCTATTAGAGGCTCAGATGAGACAATCTATCTGTATATATAATTGCTGAGGATTACGAGGTGCTTTATAAGAATATTAATAATGAGACTCCTGTCTCCTTCCTACTAGCCAGTAGTATTCCTACTAGCCAAAAAGCAGAAACAACCTGAACGTCCATCAACCAAGTGGATAAGCAAAACGTGATCTTGGTATACAATGGAACATTATTCAGCCATGAAAAAGAGTGAACTGATACATGCTGTAATATGAATGCATCTCAAAAATCTTATGCTAAAGAGAAGCCAGAGACCAAAGGACACATATTGAATGGCTTCTTTTATAGGAAACCGAGAGCTAAATGTTCAGACAACAGACCTGGTTGTTGCCGGGGGTGGGGGGAGGGGAGTGACTACTCAGTGGGTACAGGGTTTCCTTTCAGAGCGATGACCGTCTCCTAGAACTAGAGGTGGTGATCGTGCAACACCGTGAATGTTCTACAGGCCACTGAATTGTATACCTTAAAGATTCATTTTGTATGAATTTTACCTCCATTTAAAATGGAAACAATGAAGGCACTGGGACTGTTTGGGATCATGTGACAACGTAACTTATCCTCCCTCTTCATGAGGAAAGCTCTAGGCAAAAGTTATGGAGGTTCTTTTTTTTTTTTTTTTTTTTTAAAGATTTTATTTATTTATTCGACAGAGATAGAGACAGCCAGCGAGAGAGGGAACACAAGCAGGGGGAGTGGGAGAGGAAGAAGCAGGCTCATAGCTGAGGAGCCTGATGTGGGGCTCGATCCCATAACGCCGGGATCACGCCCTGAGCCGAAGGTAGACGCTTAACCGCTGTGCCACCCAGGCGCCCCATTGGAGGTTCTTGTCTAGTTAAGAATCCAGTTTCATTCAGTGGCTTGTGTTCTAGTCCAAGTAAAAAGTGTTCTCCTTGCCCCAGACTCTTGGAGCCAGTCTCTATCAGGAATGGCTTCCCTTAAAGAGTCTAGAAAACGTTTTTGCTAGCAAAGTTGACCATCTTCTCAGGAGCTTGGGAGTTAACTTGATCAAGATTTTTTACTTCTGACATTTTAGCCTCCTTCCCCCCCACCCCGGGTGGTTTGCCAGGTGAGTTATTCCCTGCTAGGGTGAAAATAGCCTCTTTAATTTCTTCCCCTGATATGTGAGTGTCTCTGTTTCATTACTCTGCTTTGTTAATCAGGAAGTCCGTCTCCGAGGAGCAAATCTAATTTCATGGACTCTCAATCTGAGACTTAGCTAAGATTAAAAAAAAAAAATGGCATAAGGGTCCAGTAAATGATGACTAATTATCTCTGAATACATACACATGCTCCCAGAGTCCTTGAGAGTCTACAGGTCTCATCTGGAATCCAGATACTTATTAGGGAAACCCATGTCCCTTCTGGATCCCCATAACCAAACCTTATTTTTAACATTTTGGACAGAGTTCATGTAGTCATTGTATATATATATGGGTTATTTTCTGCTCTCTAGGTAGCTGATTATATGTTGCTGGAATCTTCTCCTGAAGTGCTTCTTAAAAACTGTTTTATTTCTCTGGTTTTGTTTTGTCTTTTTAAAGTTTCTTCTGACCCCCCCCCCCCCAAAAAAAGCTATTACCTACTGGAGTTCAGGTTAGTGGCAGAATTCATGGGGTAGGACGAATCCTACCAGAGGGGCTTCTAGTTCCTTCCAAAGCAGTAGAAATGGGAGAAATGCTGAATTGTTCCCTATGTAACTTCAATCCCAGAGTCTCATGTGGCCCAGGATATATTGATGTTACACCAAAGAAACAGCCATCTTACGGAATGTCTTTTTTTTTTTTTTTAAAGATTTTATTTATTTATTTGACAGAGATAGAGACAGCCAGCGAGAGAGGGAACACAAGCAGGGGGAGTGGGAGAGGAAGAAGCAGGCTCCCAGCGGAGGAGCCTGATGTGGGGCTCGATCCCATAACGCTGGGATCACGCCCTGAGCCGAAGGCAGACGCTTAACTGCTGTGCCACCCAGGCGCCCCTAACGGAATGTCTTTTAACCATGTTTTGTTAGAAGGGCAGAACTGGTATTTGTGCAGCATTCTACTCAGAAGGCTTTCTAAAAATTAAACTTCACATTCTTCCTTTCTTCATGGTTTCTACCTCATGGCAGCTGCTGAAACTCCTCCTCTCTGGCACTCTCCCAGTCCTTCCCTTCAGCTTCTTCTGGGCTGTGGCCTCCTACCTCTGCCCTTCTTCTCCAAAGCCTCTATTCTCTATAAAGACCCTTTCCCAGAGTGCAGCTCCCTGGCAAGTAGAAAGGGTATGCCTTTACCTGTCCCTTTCCCCAGGCTGGCTCCCCTGGAGGTTAGAACTGGCTGGGCTGCTGCCTCTCCCCTAAAGCACACATTTACGATTGGGACCTGAAGCTGCTGGGGGAATAGAGCTACTTGTTTCTATTTCTACCCACTTACTTAAAAAGCAGCTGAAAATTCTTTAGGGAGAATCATGGAGAGGCCAAAGCCCTGCACTGGAAGATTGGAGTCCTGGTATGCAGTGCAACCCAGGACAAGAGTAGAGGTTCAGAGTCCAGCAGATTGGATTTGGTTCCTTCGTTTATTAGCTGTGTGACCTTTGCAAAGTTCATGCCCCTTAAGCACCACAGTGCCCATCAAAATGGGTCTAATCCTAGGGTGTTTTCTTGTAAGAGTGCTCCAGACTCAGAGCAGAGGGCCCTGCCTTCTGAGCCGATCCAACTTGCTTACTCTGGAGTCTTCATGGAGTCTTCACCTCTGAGAAAATGCCTCAAGGGTTCCCCTCCTTGGGTGTTATGAGCCCAGTCTGGGCTGCAGAAAGGCTGGCCACCCAAGTTTTTGCTCTCTCCTGCTTCCCTGTTCAGGCATGGTGGCTGGAGTTTTTCCGTTCCATCCCTGGTAATAAAACAGGCTGTAATGTAAGTGATCTGCCATTTGCTTAGTTAGTAACTTTATGACATCTCTTCATTAGTTTTCTCTTTAGTGTTTATAAGACCATCAGATGAAAAATGATATCGTTGTCACTAGGAAGCAGATGAGCCAATGCACTAAGCATCATTCTGCAGCCAATTTAGGAGGGTGGCAAGCCCAAGGAATAAAGAATGCAGTGGTGGCACTAAGGAGGAAAAGGAAGCATGCTGAGTCATTGGAGCCTGCTCCAGAAAAGGAGCTCTAGATGCCAGACGGGGCCTGAATGAGAGAAGGGCCTGCATCTGACCTTGGATGACAAGTGTGGCCAAGATTAGCTGCAGAACTTGCAGGGCCCAGAACAACATGAATGCAGCCCCCCCCCTTTTTTTAAACAACTTCAAGACCACCACAACAGAGCATGAAACCAAGCTTGGGATCCTTCAGAGCATGGGGTCCTGTATAACTACACAAGTTGTACACCCTCAAAGCCTGTCTTGAGGGTGGCTAAGGTGACTCCCCCATGTGCTCTCACTGTGGCACTTAACATACTGTGTTTTGATGGTAGCCCTTCAAAACCCGGGGAACATTTGAATCATAAGTTCTATAAAAGGATAGTGCCCTTAAGGCTGAAGAGAGGACGAAATAAAATCTGAAGGAATAAAAAAAATGCATCTTTGTCTACTGAAAGCAGAAAGGTAAATTGGAGTCTGTTCATAAATAGGATTTGATTTTAAACAGATCATTTCTTAATATCTTAAAAGCAGATGTCTTCCAGGGAAATAAGGTGTTGTTGAGGGATGGGGGTGGGTGTTGATGTGGTCAGATCGATTGGTTAGCAAGACTTAACCCGAGAAATTGTTTTCATGATCACTGAAGAAAATGCTCTGTTCTGACTTCGTTAACTCAGTTTAGTCTGGAAGAGCATCTACTTGGTTGGAGTTTTATCTGTGTTGAAGAGAACATTTAGAAATCTATATCTTTACAATCCTTACAGATACTTTGACAGCAAATATCTCCTATAAACGCTCTTTACTAGAACAGAATGTGTTGGGTTTAGCTAGTTCACGACCACACATGATGAACACCCATTTGAGTTTGATGGTTTTGATTTTTGAGTTTCTGTCTGTGGGGCCCTGATTTGTGCTGAACACAATGATGAAGAATCAAATGTGGTCAAGGAATCCTACCATTTAAAGTGTTGTTAATCTCCATACTTCGGAATACATAATTCACCATGCCCTCTAACATTTTCCTAAAGTAAATCTGAGAAAGAATGTAATTAACGTTTAACGTGGTGTATGGCTGAAAATTAACCTACTTCTAGAAGAGGTCAGAAAACTGGGCTTTCAAAAGTGTCGCAGGGAATCAAGGTATTTTTAAAAAATTCTTTTAGGACACCTTTAGTAGTAAAACATGCGGTAAGAGCATGTCAGATTATGACCCAAATCATAAAACTGAGTTTTTCCTCTGATGTAAAGGATGCTCACAGTGTGCCAAGAAGGACCATAATCAGCTACATTTATTCTCTAATGTAGAATAAAATTGAGGACAAGCTGAATTATGGACCATGCCATGAAGTCTTCTGAGCATTTGCTGGTGGTAGTGAAAGGCAAAGGACGTAGAGAAAGCATTTGAAATACAGATGCATTAATATGTGCAGAGAAATCTTGCCTTCTATCTAATGGTCCTAGCAAGTCCTTCCCCGTGTCATTGAGAAGCTGAAGTTTAGGCAGCATGTTCTAAGGAAAAATGAAGATGAGGGCTTTCTATATTCAAGATGGAAGCTCCATTTCCCCAGACTTTGGGAAGGTGCTGGCAGAGAGGCTTTCCCCATTTCTGTTGATGAACCCGCTTCATCAGGCCCTACCAACAGGGGGTGATACACTGTGGATGTTTCTATTATTCAAGAAAAGGGACTTTGTAGAGAACGTCAAAATTGTAGATGCAGAGAATGACAGAAGCAAAATGTATTTATTTTAAATTTTACTTTTCTGTGTTTGACCAGTGTTCTAAAGGGATTTGCCATTTGTTTTCTTTTTAAAGTGATGAAGTATTTACTTTCTAGGGTAGAACTAACTGAAATTTTCAATTTTGTGCGAGAGGAAAAAATATTCTTTTCGCTCAATATAATCTATACTAAAGATATAGGAGAGATGAAGCTAGTGGAATTAATCTTAGCCTCATATAAAGTTATAATCAAAGAAAGGTAGAACACATGGATTAGGATGGCCACTGTACCTTCTTTAGACTGACTATGCCTCATTAGGAGCATGCCAAGCATGGTGAGATAGAGAAACAGGTGAGCAGAGTTCTACTGGCAATGATGCGACTGAATATCCCCATCATTATCATCATCACAGCCATCTTTGGGGTTCACTAGTCAGTTGATGAGCTAAGCAATTTATGTACATTCTCGAAGTCCTAATAACTCTGAGGAAGGTGGTATTATCACTGTATTGTAAATGAAATATTAAGGATTAGTGAGGCTAAATAACTTAGGCTGCATGGCAAATATAAGTAGGAGCCAGCTTTTAATTCATGTTCCCAAATTTATACTACCTCTGTTGTCTTGAGAATCTAGGATCAAAGCATACTCTTGGCCAGCTAGAATAAAAGCCGTGCTTAAGTTTAGTTGGAAAATGGAGTCGTTTTAGTGGTTTTTGCCTCTAGCATCTACTTCTCTGTATGAAAAATATATCCTGATAGTCCACTGGGGGAATCCTGTCTCCCCCCAACTCTTAGTCTGTGTGTTGCAAGAGAAGTTGATTTAGAAATGGAGGCTAGTCGTGGTGGATAATCCTTTTAATGTACTATTGGATCCTATCGGCTGGGATCTTGTTGAGTATTTTGGCATCCGTGTTCATTAGGGATATCGGTCTATAATTCTCCTTTTTTTTTTTTAATTTTAATGATTTTTTTATTATATTATGTTAGTCACCATACAGTACATCCCCGGTTTCCGATGTAAGGCTCGATGATTCATTAGTTGTGTATAACACCCAGTGCACCATGCAATACGTGCCCTCCTTACTACCCATCACCGGTCTATCCCATTCCCCCACCCCCCTCCCCTCTGAAGCCCTCAGTTTGTTTCTCATAGTCCATAGTCTCTCATGTTTCATTCCCCCTTCTGATTACCCCCCCCTTTCTTTATCCCTTTCTTCCCCTACTGATCATCCTAGTTCTTATGTTCCATAGATGAGAGAAATCATATGATAGTTGTCTTTCTCTGCTTGACTATAATTCTCCTTTTTGATGGGGTCTTTGCCTGGTTTTGGGATCAGGGTAATGCTGGCCTCGTAGAATGAGTTTGGAAGTTTTCCCTCTGTTTCTATTTTTTGAAACGGCTTCAGAAGAATAGGTATTATTTCTTCGTTAAATGTTTGGTAGAATTCCCCTGGGAAGCCATCTGGCCCTGGGCTCTTGTTTTTGGGGAGGTTTTTGATTACTGCTTCAATTTTGTTACTGGTTATTGGTCTATTCAGATTGTCTGTTTCTTCATGTTCCAGTGTTGGTAATTTATAAGTTTCCAGGAAGGCATCCTTTCTTCCGGGTTGCTTGATTTGTTGGCATATAGTCGCTGATGATAATTTCTAATAATTGTTTCTATTTCCTTGGTGTTAGTTGTGATCTCTCCCCTTTCATTCATGATTTTATTAATTTGGGTCCTTTCTCTTTTCTTTTGGATAAGTCTGGCCAGAGGTTTATTGAACTTATTCTTTCAAAGAACCACCTTCTTGTTTTGTTGATCTGTTCTGTTTTTCTGGTTTCTATTTCATTGATCTCTGTTCTAATCTTTATTATTTCTCTTCTCCTGCTTGGTTTAGGTTTTATTTGCTGTTCTTTCTTCAGCTCCTTTGGGTGTAAGGTTAGCTTGTGCATTCAGAATTTTTCTACTTTTTTGAGTGAGGCTTGGAAAGCTATATATTTTCCCCTTAGGACCACCTTTGCAGTATCCCATAGGTTTTGGACTGCCAAGTTTTTGTTCTCGTTGGTTTCCATGAATTGTTTAAGTTCTTCTTTAATTTCCTGGTTGACCTAAACGTATCTTTAGTAGGATGCTCCCTAGGTGTAGGACAGTCAAAAATCTATTCTCCTAGCCTAGGCATAGGCCAATTGAAATCTCCTATTCCTCTATCGAAAGTGGTTGGATTAGAGACAGACATCCAATCCAGGTCAGGCCAGTAGGAGTTAATAAAACTCAATTTGGGACATTGGTTTGCCATCATTGAAGAGATTTCCTCTTTTCTGCTGAAAATTTAAGATTAGAAGGATGTAGACTAGAAATAGTGCAGTCTTTTACAGTCCCAGGTTAAAGCCTATTTGGAGGTTGAACCAAATGCAGAAAAAGGCAGAGAGATGGAGAGAAATGGAGTCCTGGTTGTATCACTTGAACCCTGCTCAAAGCTGTACCTGAAAGAAGTGCACTGGACTTTCTAGTTACCTTGGGTTGGGTCTTCACTTGCAGAAAGAGTTCTAAGGTTCTCAAGGTAATTGGATAGCTGATGATCTGTCTCTCTGCAATCATCCTTTTTCGCTGGATGCAGGTACCCACACTCAGTCCCATCTGCTCTAGTACCTTCACTTTGTCCTCTCTAGGTATCTCAGCCATAGCACTAGTAGGCCTTTATCTACTATTCTTAAGGTGAATCTGTTATTTTCTTTCTCTTTTTTCTTTTTGGTTAGGCAGGTTTCAGAGGAGACCCTATTTGTTCTTGGAAATGTATCCCATCTACATCTCTTGTTCAAGATTGTATTCAACTTCATATGGTGGATGAGCTTTCTCCTAAGCAAAATGACTACAGGAAAGTGGTTCTTATTATAAAAGGATCCAGAATTCCTGGAGGGCCATAGACAGAGAGATGGGGTTTACTCTTTCATTCAACAAATATTTACTGTACATCTATATTGTGCCAGGTACTATTCTAGGCACTTCCATCATGGAGTTTATATTTTAATGGGGGAGATGATGAATAAATTTGTATTTGGTGACAAGATTGTCCCAGAACGAAGGAAGAGCAGTTACAAATTTGTCCTTATAGTATTCTTTGAAACTATTTTCAAGGCCAAGTTCAACTTAATGTAGTCATTGAAAGCCACTTGTAAAAAATGTGTAAGAAGCAGTAGACCACTGTTCATTACGCTGTGAAGTAATTCTTGAGTTTACCAATTTATTAAAAAACTGATCAAGAGAAGCAGCGTATTGTGTGGAAAGAACAGTTGAAAGGAGTTGGGAAAGCCTGGATACAGGCCCAGTTAGACCATTAACCATAAGAGTAGTAGACTCCATTTAATTTCAAATCAGTTTTATAATCTATGAAATGAAAATGGTAATATGCTCTGCCAAACTTTATAGTTCTGAGGATCAAAATGAGACCTCCATATATTTGGGAAGTATTGCTGCTACCTGAATGTTTTGGTATATGTCAATACTTTATACATATATTTTAATAAACACATAACCTATATAATATATATAAAATATTGGGAGGGGAGGGAGGAAGAGATGGAGAAACAGATTGTTTCCTGATCACCTTCTCTTCCAGTTTCCAGTCCCTCCTATGGCCCAGCTACTCTTTTTCTTGCCCCTGTGATTCTAGAAGACACCCCTAGGTCCTTTCAGTAAAACTTCCCCTTTAAGTTAGAGTAGGTTTCATTTCCTTTTTTAAAGAAAGTCTCAGGGGAAGAGTGGATCCTAGACTGGATAGGAGTTGTATAAAATCCTAGGTTTTTCCACCAAATTTAAGAATCCCTCCTTGACAGATAGTGACTTGGCTTCTGATTGAAGACTTCCAGTGATGGAAAGCTCACCATTACCTGAGGAGGTCTATTGTCAAATGATTATCTTCTGTTGTCTGAACTTATTATATTCATCTAAAGCTATTTCCCTATATTTTATACCCTCTGCTTATGGTCTGACATGCAGAGTAGTACAAGCTAATGCCTTTGGGGTGCTTCTTCAACTCTTGGTGAAGGTTATTGTGATTCTACTTTCTCTTGGGGGAAACACAAAAAGAAATACATATTTTACATAAAATAGTCTGGAATGGGGCAACCAGATTGTTAAGGAATCTGGATTTTTTCCTTTAATTGTTCTTGGATTGGCTTTATATCCTATATGTTTGCCCTGTTCTAGATAACTTTCATACATAACCAATGTCCTTCTAAAATATGGTCTCTAGAATTTAGCACAGCGTTCCAGATATGATGGAACCAGTAGAACTGTTGAATTTCATAGTTCAAATAATAATCCTATCATTCAGCCACTACAAGACTACCTAATCTTATCACATCTTTATGATAATCTAGGAACCTTGGTTATCCTTGAACAACATATTGACTGTGGAGTGGTAGAATCCACCAAAGAAGGATTCATTTTTAACAATATTGATTGGTATACAGAAAACATACTTAAATAATTGGCAGCTATGTTTATATGAACTCTTTCAGTAGGTATCAAATCCGTATTCTATCATTCTTACTAAAGTTTATATATAGCTTTGGATAGTTAGTTAAGGAAATTAAGCTTTGGAGGTTCTTCCAGTCTTTGGCCTTGGTCCATCTAGTCTTGGTTTTCCCTTTTCTCACGTACTGTATTTTATGACTGTCTTGTTAAAAATGTTATCTTGATTTTTGTCATTGGTCTGGCAGGACTTGGGCATTGAGGGGTTTCTTGCGTCCTCACTTATTTTTTCAGCAAGGAAAAATCCAAATTGAAATTTACCTTCAAGGTCCTTTATAACATGCTCTTTTTCAATTTTTTCCTGCAGTGGCTCACCTTCATCCTCGGGTCCAAATCACTCAATCCTCTGTCCCCTGGATTTTCTTACCTTTGCCTTTTGTTTTGCAGAATGAAATACCTTTTCCTTTTTTCAATTCTGCCTATCATAATCCTATTTATCTTTGAAAACATGATTCTAATCTCTCTCCATGGTACCTTCCAAGGTCTTTCCTGTTCACCATAATTCCTCTGACTTTATATTCTAATAGCATTTAGTTTATCTCCTGCAGAGAACAAGTAATCCTACTCATAAAATTTTTTTTATGATAGTATATTAAACTTTTACTAAACTCTTATATATTCCATTTTCTTGTGCTAATAAAGATGAAAATTTTAAATGTTTCAATTAAAATTAAAAATTAAAAATATTATTTAAAATGAAGGCAGAAATCTTGCGGGATTGGATATTTCTGAGAGCCCGTAAAGTTCTTTGCACTTGGGTGCTTAAGGAGAAGCTGTCCATGGTTTAACATTATAACCCCTAAACCAGAGATCATTTAAAGAGCAACACATTGCAATGAAGTTTGGATTTAGTATGTTTTCAAGTGCAGAATGTAGAGAGAATCAGTATTTTTCATTCTCAGATCTCTTAATAAAGTTTTCTGAAAGGGAAAAAAAACCCAGTAACATACTACAATCACAAACATTTCTTCGTTTCTTGTGATCTGGAAAATATTATCCTCATGCCTTAATTCATGGCCATACATATTACGAAAACTTGCCTTCTCTCTGGATTCCCAACACTGATGACATTAAAGTGCCACGCATCTATCATCTATTACTTTCCTCTGCTTGTCCCCATGTTCAGGTTTTAAATCCACAGATCTTCTTAATTCCTCGTATTTTAATATCTATTTTACATATCTGAAGACTTAGTCTTTGTTATAGGAGATCATGATGCAGGTTGACTGTGAGCTAATTCTAATGCCAAACCTTAAAGAAAAATCTTAAAATTTTCAGTTTATTGGCCTTTGAAACATTCTACTGAATGTCCTAAATATCAAGGATTTGCAAAAATTAAACTTGTGATTTGAACTTTTGAGTGTACCTAAACACTTTTTTTAACTAACTTTTTAATTGAAGTGTAGTTGACGCACCATATTAGTCTCAGGTGTACAGCATAATGATTTGACAAGTCTATACATAATGCTCTGCTCACCACAAGTATAGTTACCATCTGTCTCCATACAACGCTGTTATAATGCTAGTGACTATATTCCATATGCTGTGCCGTTTATTCCCATGACTTATTCTGTAACTGGAAGCCTGTGCCTTCCATCCTCCTTCACCCATTTTGCCCATCCCCCCCCCATCTTCCCCTCTGGCAATCTGGCAACTATCAGTTTATTCTCTATTTTCTGTATTTATGGGTCTGTTTGTCTTTTTTTTTTTTCCTAAACACTTTTTTCCATCAAGTAAGTCTGATTTGTGAAGATCACTCTAGAAAATTTCCTTTTCTCTCAGGATTGCAGAAGAAGGAAAAACTACTTTAGCGTTGCTTTTCTACTAGAGTTCTCATCAGCCTGAAAAGAACTGATCTTCTATGTTTTGATACAAACTGCTTTTCTGAACTCCTTTGCCCCTGTTTCCATAGAAATTTGGGATGGGCCTGGATTTATCACTACTAATTTCTAAATTCTAGGCACTCACATGTTAGGGTTTGAGGTCAACATGTTTTAGTAGAATGTCTTTGACAAACATTTATAGACTGAAAACAATTTCTGTATTTAAGGAATGGTCACTGGCATGGAAGGAAATTGGTTTCATCAGTTGGCTGTAGTTGGAAGTCTGCCAACAAATAGGCTAATTGACCATTGCTTTGGTGTCTGATGGAGGCCAACAGTGGAGTGAACCAGGTACCCTTCTCTAGTGGCTCTCCACGCACCTCCTAGATGCTCTCTCAGAGACTACATTTGTTCTAGAATAGTCTTAGGTATTAAGGTCCGCTCTAACATGGACCCTAGGATCCTAGAGAAAATGGGCTGTCCTGCCAGAGGGCTGTGTTCGAAACTATGTCCTTGACCTGACCTCTTAGGTCTGCTCACTTTGAGGTGCACTGGGTGGCTAATGCTACCTATGACTCAGCAACTAGTTTTTGTGTGTTCTTATGCTTTAACAACATATTAATATCAGAACTTGTGGTTTATCAGATACTTCCTTAACATTTTGTGTCTTCACTTATAAGCTAAGGAAAGAATTCCATGGCCCACATCATGATTAAGGAAAGTCACTTGGTCAAGGTCACATAAGTGGCAGAGGTTCTTATAGAACCGGGTTTCTCAGCCTCACTATTGGAATTTTAGGGTAGAGAACTCTTTGTGGTGGTGGACTATCTTGCATTGTAGTATATTTACCAGTATCTTTGGCCTCTACCTGCTACATAACAGTTGTAAACTGCCCTCTGTCCCAAGTTGTGACCATCAAAATATCTCTAGATGTCTTCTGGGGACAAAATTGCCCCCAGTTGGGAACCACTGATCTAGAATAGGATTTCCCACTTCAGGTTACTTTTTTTTTTTTTCCTTAATTCTTCAGGAGAAATCCCACATTGCTTTGTTCTCACATAATGCAATCTTTACAAAATTAGAGCCTTTTACAAGGAGGGACCTTATGTGTAATGAGAACTTTCTGTATTCTAGTGAAAAAAAAGACACTTCCACAGTTTAAGTGAATCCTTTCTTACTCTCTAGAAGAATGAACTGTAATTACTCATTTTCCATAAGAGCATAAGTTAGGACCCCAAGCTACTTTATATAGCCTATCAATTGTTCATGGAATGTTCAGTTTAATTCCCATTTAATTGACTGTGCAAGGAATGTTGCACCATACAATGTGTTCTCTCATGTGAAGTGCCAAGAGGTTAACAAACCACCAATTCAATAAAATATCCAAGGATCTCAGAAGTTTAGCATAGATACCAGGAAATGTTTTTAGGGTATATTTGATGTTCAAGAGATAAATAAGATGTGGCTTAATAGATTTAAATACTTCTTGAACATCCATTATGTGCAAGACCCTGAGCCAAAATGAATTACAGGGCCTCTGCCCTTCAGGGACTAGAATCTTCTCCAGACATCCACAAGCTGCTATTACAGTGTGTTGTTAGAAGGTTGTGAGGATCTGCTAGAAGCAGGAGTGTGACATGGACTTGTTGAGTTGTGTTTTAAAAAAAATAGTGCTTAGGAATTTCCAAATAATACAAAAATACAAAAGAAATTAAATCATAATCCCATAAAATTAGGAAATGACTTTGATGTTTTGGATAATTAATTCAAGCATTTGACTGTAACTGTTGAGTCCCACCTATTTTTCCTCAGCTTTGAGATGTAACCTATAATCTAGTGTAAGGTATATAATATGTTGATTTGTTACACTTGCAAAGTGATTGCCAATTTAGCATTCCCTAGAACCTGCATCAAATCCTATAATTAGCATTTCTTTGTCACATGTATTTTTCTTAAAGCTGCATCTTTACCAAGTGTGGCAAATCTTCTACCTAATGCGTTAGTGATTAGATTTACAACCAGCTTGTAGAGGTTTGTTTTTCCACTATCTTCTTTAGAATATTTTTTTTTGGGGAAAAAAAAAAGCGCCTCCAACAGCCAGATCTTTGGGGACAGTAAGACTAGCCAGAACTAAACTCTTAATAAAGTCAGTGATTTTTATGAGGTATGAAGACTTTTTCTGGGAGCTGTGCCCATAGGGAAGATGGAAGAAAGGAAATCCTATTTGAAAACACATGATCAAGCACATTTTGTCTCCCACATGTAAGTGAAGTTTATATAGAAAAGGGAATAACCTAAAGGAAATAGATGGACTAAGGGTAGATTTTATTCAAGACCTTTTTTTCCAGTGAGTTTTACAATTTCTCTTCAATTTTATAAGAGAAATGTGGGCTGTGACAAAGTTACACATTTGGTTGGAGTGAGCTTTATTATGTTGGGTTGTATGCTCCTGTCTTATAAAACTGGGAGAGAGTAAAGGGGTGTCATGGGACCTCCCTTGTGAGAAAGGGTTAGGGAGAATTAGCATTTCTTAAGCATTTCCTATGTTTTAGATGAGTTAATATGTATTAAGTAACTTAGACACGACAACCTTCTGAATCAGGTGGTGGTAGCATTATTTTAAAGGAGAGCACTCAGAAGCCATGTTAATATGTGACTGGAACAGACCCTGGTTCTGTTTCATGATAAACCCTGTTCTGTAATGGTTGAGTTCTCAACTTCAGTTTTATGTGCCCTGATTATTTTATCTTGTAAATGTTATAACAGGTTGTGTCTAGGAGATGCCTACTTTTTTAGATTCATTCCTTCTATCCCCTTCTTTTCCTGCTTCCAGAATAGTCAGGGGTCTCCAATGGGCCACTCACAAGATCAGGGTATGTGGGAGAGGGATAGCAAATTTGGAATCACGTGGTGCTATTTTCAAATGCCAGCTCTGCCACTTAGTAGCTTTGTGACAAGTTTACTCTCAGCTTCAGGGTTTTTGTTTGTTTGTTTGTTTTTTAACTGTAAAATCTAAGCAATAATATGTATCTTCCAGAGTTGTTGTATGGATTAACTGGGGTGTGTAAAGAACATGGCTGCAGGGCCTGACCTCCAGTATACACCCCATTGGTGGGAGCTGTCAATCTCCTTAGATGTTGGGGAGGGAGAAGGGAGCTGTTATTCTGTCTCTCCATCCCTCCTCAGAATAATATTCCCACTTTCTCCACTTTGGTTTTCAGTTTTCCCCATAAGTTATAGCTCTGGAATAATCTACTTAACTATTTCTGACAAATTCTTACCTTTTAGCTAATCTAATTGCATCTGTTATCATTCGAGGTCTTCTATGACCCACAACTTGAAAGAGACTATGGGAAGAAAACTACTTTAGAACAAACTATAATCAGTGGAAAGTAGGTTAATCTATCTAGTGGGCAGAAGAGGATAGGTCATTACTCTTGGTAGTTAACTTGGTTTATAGCAAGCTATTCTGAAAAGTCACTGCTGTGGGTGACCAATGGGTCCCCACTGGGTCATGAGTGTCAGCCAATATCAGAGAGTTCCAGATTTGTTTTCCTTAAAGGTTTCAGTGCCTCCCTGAGGAAAAACATAAACGTTAATAAACCTGGGCCTTGCTCAATGTGTGAGGAATATATAGTAAGTATCACCATTCCCATTCTGGGAGGAAAAACTCAAGATGAAGTCTCTCAAGGTCACTCCAAATTAGTGCCATCTGTCATTCTTCCTTCCTCCTGAGAGGATTGGCCCTCTCCTAAACAGCAGCTCTACAAACATCTGGGGTGAAGACATAATGCCAAGATGAAAGCAGGCCCAGCAGGTCTCTTGTCCTCCAAATGCAGTGTGCTTTTTTATTTAACTCAATGGGCATTCCCAGGGTTGGGGTTGTGATGGAGGCCTACCTCTCAGTCAATAAAGAAAGAACAGCTAGAGGCTTATAGCCACAGATAGGAGGATGTTAACTGGGTCAGGAAGTTTTCTCTAGTTTAGTCTAAATTAATATTTATTTTTAAATACTTAATTTGGAAGAAAGAGGGAGGGAGGTAGAGAGCACAGGTGGGGGGAGGGGCAGAGGAAGAAGGTGAGGGACAAGCAGGCTCCCTGCTGAGTATGGGGGCCCAATGAAGGGGCTCAATCCCAGGACCCTGAAATCATGATCTGAGCTGAAGTCAGATGCTTAATTGACTGAGCCACCCAAGCACCCTTGAAATATTTAATATTTAAAATGTATTCTCTAAATATTGTTCCACAAGAGGAGAGATGGAAGACTTCTGGAGGAATCTGGGTGAAACTGTAGGAGAGCATGGGCTGTGCTCCAAGTGGTCTGGATCCCACTCCCTGCTAGTTGAAGGTTCTGAGACAAGTGACTTTAACTCTCTAGACTCCATTTCTTCACCTGTAAGATATGGCGATACCCAGTCTCTTATTTCTCTCCCTAAAGGTCTTGCTCATTCTTTAAAGTTTGGTTCAGATGCCATGCCTCCATGAGGCCTTGTCCTGGATCTCCTTCCTTGCACTCTGCCTATGATTTATCTGTGCTGTCTACTCTTCTAGCACTTCCCCCACATCATAATGATAAATGTCTTAATTCAGTAAGAGGGACTAAGACTTCTGAGAATAAGAGACTGTCTCTTTGCCCAATGCCTTACATAGAATGCCTTCAAAAGCTGATAATTGAGTATATGAAAGCTAAAACAAGAAGAGAAGTTAGCATGGACCAGGCACCAGGCGAAATGCTTTACGTGGGTTATCTCATTTAAACCTCACCAAACTCTGAAGGAGAAACATGGTTTTTCCTAATTTAGATGAGTGAACTTTATTTTATGGAGGTCTGGTCATGTGTTTAAGTACGAAGATTCAGACTGAACCAGTCTTAACCAACCTGGCGAATATTAGGCAATAAGGGTTAATATGTATACAACCATCTTCTGGATTAAGCACTGCTCTAGGCATTTACACAGATGACTCATTTAATCCTCACAATAATCCCATGAGGCAAATAGTATTGTGCTCATTTCATGGGAGGGAAGATGAAGGTACCGAGAGGTTAAATCTTTTTAGGACCCCATAGCAAGAAAGTAGTACAGTTGGGATTCAAATTTAGGCAAATTAATTTTGATTTTCAGTTAAATTCTTTACCCCTGGATAAGTTTTGCTTTGGGTGGCTTCTTGGGGGGGGGGCAAAAAAAAGATACTGAGGCTTATTGAAGTTACATGGGACAGCCCCCTTATTTACTGTGGTGTTTGAAAAATTAGTTGCCCTCTAGTTTTTAATTTCCTAATTCAGGAAATCCAAAGCAGTATGAAAATAGCCTAATCCATAAGTCTTTAGCAGTGTTAAAGCTTTTATGAAAGACAGGAAGATTATGAAAAAACCCAAAATCTTCTAGGTAAGAGCCTGTCCAGATTTGTCTCCACAAATCTGAGAAATTCTTGATTCCACTCTCCTTCCAGAGCAGTTGTTAAATGGTTAAGAGAAACCCTGATGAAATAACAAATCAACAATTGCTGCTTAATATCCTCCTTTAACCTTCTCTGGATTTCAGTCTCCCAGATAGAAATTTAAAGACCTCTCAAGTACATAGGTGTACTCTGTTCATGCTTAATTTGGGGGCTGTGGGTTGGGCAAAGTATGTAGGTTTTAGAGTTACCAATCTTGATGACTGACCCTCCACAACTCTCAGTTCAGGTTTCCTTGTCTGTGATATGTTTAAGAAGGCGGCTTCCCTCTTTTCCCTTCCAGTAAGACATAGAGTACTGGGTTCAGGTCAAATATTTACATTTATCCTATGGTAATTGTCACTGAAATGAAGGCTATGAAGAGCTTGTGGTTTTTAGGAGAGTAGAAGAGATGGCCATTTGACCTGGTAAGAGAAGTCAAGAGATTTCCAGCCTTTTCACCCACTCTCTTCCTTGGACTCCATCCACTTCTATTGATCTGCCCTTCCTCTTCAAATGGGAATTCTGTTTGGATTCTCTTTTCTGGACAGTGACCTCAAACCATCTGCCTTATTTCAATCTTTAAAACTTTATTGCCAGTTCAGACTCCCAAAGACCATAGGAAGAAAGCTCCAGTTCCTACTTCTTGGGGAAGGGGAACTGGTCCCCTCCACCTGCACTATATTTTCTATCACAATATTTGGCAGAAGTCCCAGACAGGGATGCTATTATTATTTTCATATACTGGATTAGCCATACAGACACTTTCACATGCTTGAGGCCTTGTCTATGGAAGATTTAGTTTAATTCAGTGCAAAAACTAACTTGAGCTATTCAGTTTACATCGATTCAACAAGATTTTATTGAATGGACTGACAGGGTTTTTTAAAGTTTTTATTTTAATTCCAGTTAGTTAACATACAGTGTAATATTAGTTTCAGGGGTGGCTGGGGGCTCCTAGTGTGAATCAGCATATTTGAGAACATCAGAACCCAGCAAGTAACATTTAGGCATGAGGCTGAATGCACTTTATATCCTGTTGTAAAACACAAAAATTTACCATCTTAACCATTTTAAGTTCAGTAGGGTTAAGTATATTCATGTTCTTATGAAACAGATCTCCAGAACTTTTTAATCCTGCAAAACTGAAGTTCTGTACTCACTAAACAATTCTTTCCCCCCTTCCTCCAGCCCCTGACAACCACCATTCTGCTTTGTTTCTATGAATTTGACTACTTTTGATACCTCCTAAGTGGAATCATGCAGTCTTCTTGTGATTGGCTTCACTTAACATAATGTCCCAAAGGTTCATCCATATGGTAGCATGTGACAGGATTTCATTCCTTTTTAAGGCTGAATAACATTCTGTTCTATGTGTATATTTTATTTAGTTAATCCATTCATCTGTCGAATGTTTGGGTTGCTTCCATCTCTTGGCTGTTGTGAATACTGCTGTGAAGAGAGGGTGTGCAAGGATCTCTTTGAGACTTTGCTTTCAATTCTTTGGGATACAGACTCAGAAGTGGGATTGCCGGATCATATGGTAGTTCCATTTTTTAATTTCTTCAGGACTTTTAATACTGTTTTCCATAGTGGTTGTACCATTTTACATTCCCATTAACTGTGTGCAAGGGTTCCCTTTTCTCCATATCACAAACACTTTTTTTTTTTTTTTTGGATAGTAATTATCGTAATAGGTATGAGGTGACCTTCTTCCTCCTTCCTCCTCCCTCCTCCTTTGTTCTTCCTCCCTCCTCCTTTGTTCTTCCTCCTTCCTCCTCCTTTCTTCTTCCTTCCTCCTCCTTTCTTCTTCCTTCCTCCTTCTTTCTTCTTCTTTCCTCCTCCTTTCTTCTTCTTTTTTTTTTTTCTTTGCCATGAAGAATGGAAGCAGACTTGTGGGGAATCTCAACTTCATTATTAAAAGCATTATTATTGCCATTCTGGGAGATATGTAGCAGAGGCAAGATCTTTTCTTACCCTCCAGAGGCCAATGAAAGAATGACCTAGAAATCCTCACTACCTCCATAAGTTGCATTTACCCTTTTGCTTGCATAGTACATAAAAATTCTGTGAATGAATAGAAACTCCTAAAACTGGTATGTTTAAGCAGAGTGAGTCCTAGAAGACTGTCCTTTTCTAATAAATCAGGGTTAGAAAATGTGGATAGTGAAAGCTTTTGGAAAATTAGTGAAAAGCTTTTGAATTGGTGACGAGGTGAGGTAGAGGTGGCTGGCTAGAATAGGAGCCAGGATGAAGAAGAAATTCCATGAGGTATGCCCTGTGAGAAATCTTTGAGGTGAGAGTGAAAACATCAAATCGTCATAGAAAAGCAAATTTGTGGGGAGGTGAAGGTGTAGAGAGACTAGTTTGAGGAGCTGAATGAAAAAAGGAAACAGATTGAAGTCCTGAAGTGAAGGGCTATGGGAATTCACTGCCTTGTCCATGTATCCAATTCAGCAGGGTCTGGCTATAGGCCTTAAGGAGTTGGTGAAGGGAGGAAAAATCCCTTTTGGCCTAAATGTTGAGGTTTGATGAAGGAAGTCATAGGTGGTTCATCGAATATGTGCTTCACTAGTGAGAGATGGTCAGGGCCTTGTCTATGCACTTTACTACAGGAGAGGAAGGGACAGGATGTGTAGGGTGATGTGTCTTCATGTTCTTTTACTTTCTACTTTTGATCTTCACAATGCCCTTTACTTTGGCTCTCTAATATTTTGTCTTTTGTTATTTGGAGGGTTTCTGTCACGGGAAATAATTGTTTTAGAACATCAGCATTTGTTCTGCCATTTTTTGATAGGAGTTCAAGGTGAAACATTACATTTCTGATGTTAACATTGTAAATGTCCATGGCTGGCCTTGTAACTTTTTATTCTATATAATTTTTAGATGGTTATATACACCTGTTCTTTTCACAAATGACCTCTCCACTCTCTTAGACTTGGCCTTTAGGAAGAAGAGCAGGAGCCTGATTTTGGTTTAATGGCACGGTTTCTTCAAGTTTTAGTTCTGCAGCCAAGAGTTTTCTTCCACTGCTCATCTCAAGTCCTTTCCATTTGACCTGCTGTATGACAGTACAGTTTCATTTCTATTTCTCATGGAAGGCTGACAATGATCCTTAGCCAGATTCAATGGCCCATTTTATCCCTATCATTGTTTAAGATGTTAGAATTTAATCAAAGCTGCACTTAAGGAGAATTGCTAATATTCTGCACTCAATCTCCTACTGCTATTTATTGGGGTTTATGGAAGAATTGCTAAATCATACCCTTCCTGTTTTCTATTTATAACCAGTTGGGAAAAAAATGAGTTTAAAAATGAAGAAAAGTGTTCCATTACTGGTAGTTGATTCTAGAACATGTCTTGACCCATAGCCAATTGGATTTCTTAATTTATTCCCTACTGTGCCAGTTGAAATGTATCTGACTGCTCACAGGCTATCTTTCTCTCTCACAGCTACTTCACTCACACCAAGAACTTCCTGTTTCTCTTCTTGGACTAACAGGAAATGCCTCTACATTTTCTTCTGCCCCAGGTGGTAACCGCCTTCCTCTTCTCTAGGGCAAAAATTGAAGGGCTGCAAGGAAACAGTTACCAAGGACAAATATGCTAGGAGATACTTAAAACCTATTCCTGTTATATATACAGGCAAATGACATTTGGTCAAAATTCTGTCTCTCTTCCCTGCCTGCCACTTCTAACTCTGTTTGCTTTCCCAAACAGCTAGTACCCACTTTTCACAAATGACTTCTTTTACCCTCTTAGATTGGCTTTTGCTTGGAGGAAGAGAAGTCACCAGCCCATAAGGTCTTGAGGGTCCGTGGCAGTGTGATACCCTGAGTCACAGATTAAGCTTCCAAGGTGGTCAGATGCTTGCCATAAACAGCAGGATGAATCCCTACAATCAGGATGTAAGTGTAGGTTTTTAAGGTCTAATTACAAGATATTTGGTAAGTTCTATTATGCCATACATGGAGGCAGAAAATGAAACAAACTTAGTTTAAAAAAGTCCATTTTTATCTCAAGCATAGCTTTTTCACACCCTCCTAATAACACTCCTCAGGTTTGATGATCTTTATTTTCTCTTAGAAAAAGAAAATAGAGAAACTATGACTAGTAAGCAAGTATTACTAAGATCTGTTAACTCTTTTTCCAGAAAGAGGAAATTTATGTGTGACAACACTTGGAACAAGCCCCTGTAGGCATTTATGCAAGAATCTCTTCAGAAACTGTGCCAACTGCTGTCCAGGGCTGAAGTCAAGAGCCCAGTCTGCCTTAGGGCAGGAAATAGAGTCAGGACTAGTGGAGTCATGACTCTCCCTCTGAAACCATTACTCCCTAGTTGGTAAAACCCATCTTATTCTGCCTGCACTGTGCTTTCTCTCTGGCATTCCCGTGTGTACACAGACATAATGTTGAGCATGGGGTGACAATCCTGAACACAGCCTGGTGATAAGGGCACAGCAGGGATGGGGGAGTGGGAAGGGAACTCTGGAAGAGGGATTATAGACTCTGATGCCCATGGCGCCAGGCAGGAAACCTAAGTAATCAGCTGTTTAAAAATAAAACCCAACCATAGCCCAAGATGGTGATAAAAGGCAAGCTCTGTGGTGGGGACTGTGATGAACTGGAGAGTACAATTCCCGTCTGGGGAGGCATCCTCTGTTCAGCTCAGGCAGGATGTTGGCTCTAATGCTGCTGGGCTTTCTGAAATCTCCCAGTTTTTAAAGGATGGAAAATAATTCAAAGATGGAAAAAACACTGGACAAGGAAAAGGAAACCTGTCCGCAAGCAAATTGGTTGATTTGGATTATTCTAAAAAGACCCAATGCCCTAAAGTGAGGGAAGGACTTCAGTGCATGTAGAATGAACACATGAGAAGCCTGGGGCTTTCTCTTTATATTTATCTTCCCTCCACCTCCTCCTCCCATCCATGGTTTTCTCCACCTCAGGTTATCTTCAAAGATGAGAAGATATGAAAGGTATGAGTGTCTTAGGCTCCTGTCTTAAGAAGAAATATTTGAAGCCTGTGGTATTTGTATCTTAATTGGCTGTCTGCCTTATTTTCACTCCTTTAAAGGAGATGGACTTGTTCTTTGAGTCAGTCCATAGATGCACGTGCATTTGGACACACAGAAATCTAATTCGCATGCCACAAACTTCACTTGTTCTATGAAATAGAAACCAATTCCACTTCTTCAGAAGATCCATGAGTTGTTTGTATATACTGGAGGTTGTAAGTGGTGCCCTGCTGACAGAAGGGATGCAGCAGCTGTCTTATCACCCAGGGTTAGATAAAATGTCGATTTTTGATATTTGCGAGAAGGCATGCTTCTCCTGGTTTTCACAGCCCACAAACCCTGTAGCCCTGCCTTTTGCCCCACACAGTGGTCCTGCCTGCAAGAACCCTGGGGCCACATGGATTTGTGACCCCTGACTTAAAACATAGTTGGGGATCAATCATGATAGAAACCAGTCCCCCACTATATCCTATTACCCCCACCATAAATAAACAAAATAAGGCCTACTCTAAAGATTCTTATGTAACATGAAGTGAAATGTAGCAAGTTACTACCCTTAGTGTATTTCTGAGATTTTTTTTTTTTTTTACCTTCTCAATGCTGCCAACCTCCTATTCACTTGGAGAACATTAATCATTTAGGATAATTTTAATCTTGTATAAATCCCAAAGATGAGAAACTGACTACAGGCTATATCTATCCTTAATAAATGCTCAGGGTTGGGGTGGGGCGTAGAAACGGTGTTTGAAGCTTTAAAAAAATTTCTCTACTTTAGTTCCCTAGAAGCCCTGTCCATTCTGATATGCTATTATAACCAACTGCTTCAGACACATGCTCTCAGCCTGCTGCCTGTAAACACCTGGGTTGGTGCTCTGTGCCACCCACAAATGTGAAGATTCTGGCTAGCCCTAGTCAGATGCTTCCCCATTATCACCATCATTAGTAGTTGGGATCTTGACCATGGATTATTAAGACTGACCACTCAGGCTTGGAACCTCTCTAAGCTATGTCTTCTAGATTCCCTGAGTACCAGGGAATCCTTTATACTAAAATCTAAAGAAGCCTGAGGATCTCAGGCTTCCAAAGGAGGTCTGTGTCTGCATTCTATCCCTCATCCTTCTAATAAAGTGTTTTATCTCACGATAGTGTATTTACCTGTCTGTTGCAGGGGCAATACTTTCAAACTTACTAGTTTGCTTTCCTCTTTTCCCTTTCTGAATACAAGCACTCTTGCTACACCTCCGTCCGGCAGTTGTTTGGGGCGGGGGGCATCGGGAGGGGGCAGTTCTGGGGAACAGGATACCTTACAAAGAACATGCTAAGGGAGAGAGCAGGGACCTTCTCTGATTTTGATAACCAAAATCCGATTCGTCGGCAAGATATTAGGTTTGTAAGCCATGATAATGGTCTTGAGGAAGGATGTTCCATTTCCCTTAAAAATATCAACAAATAAGGCTGATGGATCAACAAATAAGCAGGCTCCTCCCAGGTGTGAGGAAGACACCTTGTCTGTTAACACCAGCCTGGCCCCTCTGAGGGAGAGAGGGAGGGTGTAGAGGAACAAAGAAAACACTGCCTCTGTTTGCTGTGTGCAGAGAATAGAGATGAGGAAGAGAGACGGCAGGACAGATGTTGCCCATTTGTCCTTCACGTTTAGGCTTGAGAAATTGGTGTGTTGGGGAAATGAGGCTGGTGCCAGACAGAGAAGGGGGCAAGCTGTTCCTGTTTTTTCTGGAGTACCACCACAGGAGAGCATACTGAGTGGTCAGCCTAGGAGAGGCAGCAGTTGAGCTTCCCTGGGTTGCCCCAAATACTGTCAGGAAGTCGCTGAATGGAGAGCCTGAGGGCCTGTTCAGGGGGCTGATACAGCTGTGTGCAGTGTGATCCTTGACCGGACCGAGGATGATGTAACTCGTGGACCTGCAGCCTGTCGAAGGCAAACTATAGCGAGTCAGCACAGGAACACATCTGAGCCAGAAGAATGAGCCTGAATTCAATCATCTTTGGGGAAGATCAGCAGGGCCTTGGGGCACCCAGTCAGACTAGGGCTATTTTTCCAGAGGCCCAGTACAAGATAGGGAGACTCCCGATGTCCCCCAAGAATTACCACACCTGACTCCCCCATACACGTGCATGCCAAGATAGGGAGAGGGCCAGAACAGATAGAGGGAATCTGGAACTCTGAGCAGCCTTTCTTAGAGACATGGAATACTATTTTAAAGGATTGTTTAAATTCTTGAATCAGATTATATCTAAAGTGGATTGAGAAATTAAGGACTTGAAAGATTACATTAATCAGACAAATCAATTAATAGGATTTATCCACCTTGCACATCTGAGTTGTGAGTTAAATTTTTGTTGACTCTGTTACATGTATCTGAGGTTGGAAAAGTCTGGTGCTTCCTCTAAGAAGTCAGCAAGATTTTTGGTTAGGAGAAATTCTGTGAATGTTTCAAGCCAGGAGACTATCATTTAGAAATTTCTACTTAGTACACAAAATAGTACAAGCTGGCCACAAAATATTGCAGCCCTTCTTAAGGTCAGCCAACAAGTCTTTGCTCACCTCATACCTTCTCTGTAACTCTTCAGTTTATAAAACCCCTCCAAATGAGAAATCTCACTTTATCCCCTCTTTGGTAGGGATCCTGCGAGCTAGGTGGGAATGCTTAGCAAGGGAGAAGGTAAAGCAGTACTAAAGTCACTATCCCAATGTACCAAATTTTGCAACTGGGCCTTAGCCTCATTTCTGATTTCAGGTCCACCTTCAGCCCAGTGGCCTCTTACCAGTTCCCTTTCTCCCACTTCCCATCTGGTGACACGCTGAGATGGAAAGGTGTCAGAACAATGTGTTCAGGATTTTGTTAGTGCTAAATCAGAGTTGTGAGGTGTGGTGGTCAGCTTCCATGAAGATAGTTCACCAAAGAATGCCCTGAGGCTTCTCTCAGCCTGAATGGTTTATCCTGGTAAATTGATAGTCCTGTAAAAGATGGTTCCTGTTAATCCAAAAATACCACCTCTTTCTCAGATATTAGTCTTTTAAAATTCCCTTCTTAGCATCCTCAGGTTGCTGAGGCCTGAGAAGTGCTCCTGCATGGAAGTCAGTGTGGCTCAGTAGAACAGTGGAAATGGGGGTGGGGGCTGTGATAAGAACCATGTGTTCCACGCTTTTGGGTCCCGACCTGAGGGAACTGTGAGAATGTGTCCAGCAGGGAACTGGGAGATGTATAAATGCAAAAAGTGGTATTTATGGGAGTTGGCCCAACCCAATGGGCAGGACCTGTGTAGGCCCTTTAGAGGATGGATTAAGGAAGTGTTCAGGAGAAGAATTAAATGTACAGGCTGAGACATGAAATGCCAAATTTATCCTTGTCAATAAGTATAGGTAGGTGGATGAGTGGTGATTCCAGGGAGGAGACCTCACCTGTGCAAAAGACAAGTGAGTGGGGCTAGGGGCTGGGGGTGGGGGGTGGAGGTAAGTTTCATGTGACTGCAAATAAGCTAGGTTAGCTAGACCACAGATTGTAAGAGGTTGAGGATGATGTATCTGGAGATCTAGATGGGCCAGATTGAAAAGATCCTTGATGATTTGTTAACCATTAAAGACCTTAAAATAGCAAGAATCCACCCTTTCATAAAATGTGCTAGGCCCAAAGTGTTTCATAGGTTCTTCAAATCACAAATAGTAAAGGTATCTAAGTTTTTCTGTAACTTAGATTAAAAAAAAAAAAACCTGCTTGAATCATTATACAGGGGTTAATTTTGTTATGAATACCACACAAACCATGGAAATTATAGGGGCAGTCATTGAACATAGACATGGAAATCTTAATATATTGCATACACATTTGATAGCTTTTTTTTTTTTTA
The DNA here is from genome assembly GCF_023065955.2 of Ursus arctos. Lineage (NCBI taxonomy): Eukaryota > Metazoa > Chordata > Mammalia > Carnivora > Ursidae > Ursus > Ursus arctos. Next base: position 54,490,452 of record NW_026623100.1, on the reverse strand, counting down.
ATGCATCATGAGTAAGAATAGCTTATCTCAAGGAGTGATTCAACATCAGAAAATGTAGTTTACTACACTTACAGAAAAGAAGCCAGATTTTGGAGAATGATCTGGTTCTTATTTGCTATGCTTTTTATTTTCTCAACAAATTTTTTTTGATAGGCTTGAAAGTTGAGCTTTAATTTTTATCCTGCTAGTTACTCCTAAGTTGAAAGCCATATTTGTACCTATTTTCCCTATCCTCTTATAAAGTGCATCTGTCCTTATGCCTGCCCTGACTCCTCCTCTCAAATAAGGAGAGGACAGTAGCACACTTTGACCTTCCGTTGTCTCTTCCTGCCTCACCTCCATTTCTGAATTCTTTTCTTAGTATCTTAAGGTTTTGTTCCCCACTTCCAGAGTAAGGGTGTATTTTCTTGTTTTCCTGTTGTCCTTTTCTGTCCTCCCCGACTCTGCCTCTCTCCTTATGTTCCTACCACCTCTCCTTATTTAAACCACAATTTATAAATTCTGCTTACTTCCCGTATCTCCTCCTATATTCATTTCTCCTCTTCTTGTAGAATATCTTTCAAACAGCTTCAATGTTAGTATATTTTCTGACCTCTCATAAATCTGAAAAAGCTTTTCTTTTAGCTAGCATAGTAGGATATAATATTCTAGGGTTAATGATCTCTTTAATGTATTCATGTATCCAATGCAGCTAAGAAATCAGACATCAATTTCAGGTTTTCCTAAAGATTCCTCCCATCTTCCCCTTCAGAAATATTTGTGTTAAAAATTTTCATGGTCTCAGAAGGACTTTTTGTCAAGTCCTTTTACAGTCTAAATTCTTTCTGTGATCCCAGGTCTGTCTGTTCTGGAAAAATCCCATCTGTCATTTCTTCAAATAATTTCTTCCCTTTCTGTTCTACTTCTTTGTATCTTTATATTTTTTTATGTGTACTTTTTTTTATACCTATATCTTTCTTCGTGTTTTCTGGACAGTTTCCTCAACCCAGTCTTTCAGCTCACTAATTTGCTATTTAACTTTGTCCGCTCTGCTGTTGATTACTTCAACTGAGTTTTCATTTCAATGCAATATCTTCCTTATATAGTTTTTCAAAATTTTAAGATCCTTTATCTTGTCCCAGCTTTCAGGTCGTCAGCGTTCATCGTGTTTATTTTATCTTCTGTCAGTTCTGTATACTGTTATACTTGCTTTAGATTTCTGTTCCATTGGTTTTCCTCGTATATAGGTTATACTATCAGTTGTGCTTGTGCTTCATAGATAATCCAGTTTGAACTGATTGCCTTGCCTTAGCTACTCAGGACTGTGGCTCCACAGGCTGAGCACAGCGTCTTCTCACCCTGCTTGGGCTTATTAGCCCTTCCATTAGCACTAAAAGGAAGGTCAGGACTGAGTACTTGTGTCCCCTCCAAATTCATGTTGAAGCCTTAATCCCAAATGTGATGACTTGGAGGTGTAGGGCCTTTCGATGGTAATTAAGTTTAGATGAGGTCATGAAGGTAGACCACCTCCCTTGACGAGATTAGTATCCTTATAAGAATAGAGGAAAAAGCTAGAATGATCTCCCTCCCGCTTGCTCCTCCTCCTTCCCCCTGCCCTGTGAGGACACAGTATGCAGGCAGCCATCGTAACCTAGGAAGAAGGTTCTTAAGGGATCTCAATCATGCTGGGAACTCGACCTTCCATTCTCTAGAACTGTGAGAATAGTCTGTTGTTTAAGCCACTAAGTCTAGAAATTCAAATGGAGTCTTTGTGTTCTTGGTGGATAATTCCCTTGAGAAGATATTTACCTGCTGGACACATGGTCTGGCAGGAATGATTAGGACATGACTAATTTAGTATGAAGTTTTTTTTACTTCAGAGAATTTTTAAAAAACATTGCTTTAATTCCCATAAGAATCATTTGTAGGGCGGAACATACAGCAGTTGGGACCGTTAAGGGAAATATGTAAAACCAAGAAGTAAGCCAAAGCTAATATTTTTGAAAAGATGAAAAAGACTAATCTATCTAAAGCAGAAAGAAATTTATGGATATTAAAATGTAAATTCATGAAAAATCTATATCTACTGCTCCAGCTCTTGATCAAATAGCTTGAGGAAAAACACATTATTTTTCATTCTGTCGCTGTTTTCACTTCATAGCCTGTCAGTCTCCTCAACCAAACTGAGACAAATTCTCCTGAAAACCATTAGGAACCCAAAGTCAACATTCAGCGCCATCATTATCCACTCTGTCATTCTCTGCTAATTAAGTCAGATACATTTCCAAATAAGCCATGGGTTATCATTTTAGCGTGAACTCTCCTCAATTGCCCCAAAAAAGAAAGGATGGGGAGAGGAATCAGCACGTGGGTTTGCTACAGTAAGCAATCAATACTCTATCAGCTCTTTTCTGCCCATTTTAATGTCACCCTTGCCTTTTTTCCTCCTAAAAATTTCCTTCCAATTTATACGTCTTAATCTCCCATTGTTCTTTCCCTATATATTTTCCTAATACCTCATCTGCTGTATATTTACTTTATTAATTTTAGGAAACATTATTTAAAATGCTGTGCTTAGGTTGAGCAGAGAGATAGAAGTGAATAATGGTTTTTTATACTAAGTAATGTTGTGTGTAAAGTAGGGTTCATTTTTGTGTTACTAAAAAAATAAAAATAAAAAACAAAGACTAACGAAAGTAGGAATTAGATGCTCAGTGGTTGTCTACCTTAAAATCTGGAAAGGCCAGAACTGCATATTCAGTCATGAAAGTAAATATCTACAAGTTGACTTTGAGTGGTAACAGTGTTGACCTGTAGGCATTCTATCCCTAATAGAAGGTAAGATCAGAAACCTTGTCTTCATATCGTAGAATGTAGGAGACTTCCTGACACCTAGCAGTAATTTTCAGTAATTTTTAAATGAACTAAAGGATAAAAACATGGACATAGCCATCATACTGTAGGTTAGTTATGATCTGCGTAGACTATGCTTGTGATAGTGAGGTAAGAGAATAGACCTTAAAGTCAGATACCCTTAAATCTTGAGGTTTTAATGTACTAGATATATTATCAATTGTTGCATAACAGATTATCTCAAATCTTAGTGGCTTAAAACAGTATTACTCCAGTTTTAGTAGGTCTGCCATCTTGGTGAAATTTAGCTGGATCTGTAGAGTCTCCCACAAACTGTAGCCAAGATGTAGGCCTGGGCTGTGGTTATCTCAAGATACTACTGAGGGTAGATTAGCTTCTAAACTCAATCACGTGGTGATTTGTAGGAGTCAGTCCCTTGAGTGCAGTTGGATAGAAGGCTTCAGCTTGTTGCTGGCTCTTGGCCAGAAGCTCCTCCTTTCCATGGGGCAGCTCACATCATGGTATTTGGCTTCATTGTCCTGAGCAAGCTAGAACTAGAAAGAGTTCCAGGAAGTCAGAAGTCAGTCTTTTGTAAACCCCTTCTCAGAAGTGACTTCCCGTCACCTTTGCTGTATTGTATTTGTTAGAAATCAGTCAATAGTGAATGTGAATACCAGAAGGCGGGGATTGCTGGGGGCCATATTAAGACACTGCCTGCTACACAAGACAACCACGTGGCCTTGGTAAGTTACTGACCCTCTTGCTTAGTTTCCTTATTTTAAAAAACAGGACTGTGAAGGCTGTTGTGGTAAGGAGAATGTGCACATCAGTGGCTTGGCTGAGTGCTCAACCCAGAGCAAAATCAGTGTGTGCTATTATTACTGCTATTTTTTATGTCCTCCTTTGCGGATTTCTTACTTATGAAGTGAAAAGATGATCTGACTCTTTGTAAGCCCTAGAGGTTTATTGATTTTTCTAGCCCCTGGAATCTATAGACTTTCAACAGTCTAACATTGTTTGGACTCAACATCAGTAGTTTTTTTCCCCCCTTTCCCTTATAATATCTCATTGTGATCACATTTTGAAAATTGTAACAGCTGTAGGAGCTATCCTATTGATGTTTGGAGCAAATCAGACATTGTTGTGGCACCCTTCTCTTAGAGTCAGAAAGTAAGTTTTATGAATTCTTTCTGTTTCTGCCTGTTAAAAAACTAGACAAGTACTTTAACATCTTTGTTTGCAGTTTAACTCCTGGGAGGGTAGGTGGATGGTCTCTTATCCCTTCTAGTCTTAGCAGCCTTTGGATCTAACTTACATTTGCTGCCTGTATTGGCTTTTAATTTTTCTTGTCATATATTTTACATATGTTAGGACCAAGTTTCTGAGATTAGTTTTCAGGCGTTTTTAAAAGAATATTCTCAATTTCATAAAGACTATAGGATTGATAGGAGTATAGTTATATAACTTCAGGAACAATGAAAATATAAAGAAATTGAGAATAAATAAACTTCTAGGATACCCTCTAAGATACAAAGGTCATTTCTATAACTTGAAAGGAAAATGAAGTCAGATGATTTCATCTGTATGTATCAGAGGAAAAATTACTCCCAATTGACGAAAAAAGATTTGGGGCCTTTGGATTGGCTGGAATTGAAGGTAAAAAAAAAAAATTTTTTTTTTCTGTAATGTCCAATAACTTGTATCATTTCCTGAAGTCTCACTTGTGTCTTCTTAGACATCTACACATATACAAGCTGTCTCAATAAAATAAATGAACTAAAAGCAAAGCAGATCTTGTATATCCTGATTTTCGATAAGCTATTATAGTTTCATTTTGAAATTCCTTTTCTGAAACTACTTCAAGAATCTTTTGAACATGTTCATTCTCTCTGGTGTTCATTTCTTGAAATCAAGTCCATGCTCAAATAGAATTTAAAAGTAAGCACCATGGATCGAGTGATTAAACTGGATAATACTTTCTAGTATATAAGACAACAGCAAGAAGAGAGTGGGTTTTTTTGTTTAGTTTTTTTATCTGCACTTAAAAACTGGCTCTAAAGCTCGTTCAGAAGATAACTCCTCAAATTGTTTAGAGTAAGGAGTCTACATTAAAGAAAAATGTGTATTTTTTTAAAAACACAGCAAAAATTCTCGGTCTCCTTTTATATGAAGTGTTATTTGATTTTGACCCTGAGCCATCCTGAGCCATTATAGTCCATTCAAATTCCCATTCTGTCATTTAGGAATGGGTGCCATCAGGAAAGACAGTGGGTGTCCCTGAACTTCATTTTCACTTATAATCTGGGGTATGTCACTGAGATGTGAGGAGTGTTAAATGAGATATGTGAATCTATCTCACAGACTACTGGGTAATCCCCAGGGTAGTTATCAACATCAGTAATGTTTTATACATGATTTCTTGTCTAGATTAAGTGAAATCACTAGACTCCTATGTATTTCAAAGATGATAGGACTAATGACATTTTTTGGAGTACTTCACTGCCTGTCAGGCACTCTGCTAAGTTCTTATATAATCCTACTCAATTTAATCATCGTGAACACTGAGTCTCCATTTTACAAGTGAGAAAACTAAGGTGTAGAGAGGTTAATTTTCCCACATAATCAAACTAGCAAGTGACGAGGCTGAGATGGAGATCCAGATCCGAATGATCCCTGAAGGGGTTCTTTGAAGCCCTATGCCACACTCCCATTTCTGGCACCCGCTATGAAGAGGAATACACAAGCCCTCCTCGTTCTGTGTCATCAGGGGTTTGCAAATGTAGCTGCACAGGAGAATTAACTGAGAAGCTTTAGAAAAAAAATTCTCAAGCCCAGGACACACTTGAAACCTATTAAGTCAAATTCCCTGAGGTTGGGATCCAGATATTAGCATTAAATAATAAAGCTCTTCAGGCGACTCCAACATGCACCCACTTTGAGACTGCACGTGTTAAATGTTGAGCCCCTGAGAGATCCTAGCTTAATGCCCTGGGCTGAGGAGTAAGAGGATTCTGATTTCCGTTTGCTGGCTTTCAAGTTGTGTGATCAGAGACTGGTTTCCTGCCTCCTCTAAAGTTTGAAAATGATACTAACAGCGTCCTATTTGTGGTGAAAAATTAGCCCATGAAACATTTCCAGCACACGGCCTGCAACATAGGTCCTGCCCAGTGGTGGTAGAACTTTCATATCTCTTGTTCATGCCCTGCAGATTTTAGGTTGCTTCATGAAACCTTTAAGCACACATTCTTCTCTCCCTGGGTGGAAATAAGAGGCTATTGGGCCCTAAGGTCTCTTTCAAATAATTAATTTTATGCCATTTCTAAAGGGTAGCATGGGACTTGTATTTCCGTAAGAGATCGACAATATTTAGCCACGGAAACAATACATTGCTTATCCTGGGAGTAACCTAGACCACTTAGCAATGAGAACAGTTATTTGATGCCTTGATTAGTTAATGCTGGGGTTCTGGAAATGACCATCTACATGCTGTTATAGACAGGTTTTTTTTCATTGTTGCCCTTTCCCCTTATAACTTGTTTACTTGCCTCGCACAGGTGTGGGCAGCAGGGTTTGAATTAGTCTTCTAAGTGAGTGTATAATGGAGATGAGTAATTGCTTGCAGCTGCACATATCTGTAGGGATTTGTTTTTCTTTGAGTAGGGGACAAGATAATTTGCCCGACAACTTTGCAAAGTGTAGTCTTCGTTGTCCCCATATGCTTGAGGGTGACTTTGCCTCTTGAAAAGCTACCAAACCTTCCACCCTCCCATGAGAGGTCATGGTAGCTGGAGGACAGGCAGCCAATTTTATCTTTACAGGTCCCCCCTTCAATTAAAAAAAAAAAAAAAAGCAAACAGTATGGTTTCAACTTGAGTGAAAATTATAAACATGAGTAGTTGATAGTTATCCAGGGTAGAGAGTGATTTCAAGGGACTGGGACCTTCTAGCTTAACCTCAAAACATCTATTTTTGAAGATGAGGTTTTAGGATGTGATAGATACAGCTTGAAAGTATAGCTCATATTCCAGTGTACAAAACCAATTCCATTGTCTGACTGTAAGGCAAAATATGGTGTGTGTCCTCCAAACGCAGTAATGACCCTACTAACCCAGAAAGTTGGTAGAGGAGGACTTATTTCTGTTGGTACTGAGGGACTCACAGATAGGAAGATTCCCATGCACCTAGCTCTCTCCTGTCCTAATCTCTTCTGCAGCTTGGCAGACCATAGCTGACCTAGGAAGAGAAAAGGGCAACAATGGCCCCTTGAGAGTATGGTCTCTCTAGCCTGAACCTTAAATTTATTTCCATTTTTTCCCCCTAATGAAGACTGGATTTTGGACTGCTAGCATTGTTGCAAGTAGGCTTTTGAGATCTTCCATTTAGAAATAGGGTTTTCTGCAGACCTTATCTATAGAGACATTGTAAGGGAAAGAACAGGATTGGCAGCAAAGAATGGGGTTTGAGGGTCGTAGCTGTGCCATTTCCTAGCTATGGGATCTTGGATGATCCACTTAACTGTCTTAGCCTCAGATGTATAAAAAGGACATAATATTTTCCTGGGTCAGCATTACTGTGAGGATGAAAATAGTCTTCAGTAGTTTGAAGAAACCGCATACTGTAAAGTGCTTTACAACTGTAAACATTTTGCATGTTTTCTGGCTTATGCATGGCAAATAAAATGGGTAGGATGAGTGGGTAGGATGAGTTTTTAATTAGAAATGTTCTGACTCTTGGGTAGTAGCTCACTTCTCTGTCTTCCAAAGCCTGATCTTAAGTCTTGAGAAGAAGCCACCAGTAACAAAAATCCCAAATCGTTGTTCTCCTCCACCTGCCTGGGCTTGCTTTAAGGAGATGGGATAACGGAGTAGGAGGGTGTAGCCAGAGTTTAGGTGTCTGGGTTCAGGTACCCATCTGGTCACATACAAGCTATGTGACCTTTACCTTATTTTCTTGTAGGGTACTTGCAGGATTAATTGATATATTTCATGTAAAGTATCATGAGCAGCAGTTATACAGTACATGTATTTCAAAGAATTACTAAAATATACAGCTTTTAGAGATAAGGTCTTACGATCCTATCTCTGTAATTAAATTGCAAAAGAAAGGCTAGCATCCATCTCATCTTTTATAATTCTCCCAAATGACGTTTCACTTAAACTTTGTTTTTTGGACATGTGTGAGCTGGTACAAGTTTATACCTAATAATGTACTTTATTGAGTACCTATTACATGCTAGGAATTACACATACATTTTCCCTCACTTTGTGAGCCAGGCATTATTTTTATCCCCCTGCCTTTTTTTTTCTTTTTTCTTTTTTAAAATTTATTTATTCTAGAGAAAGCACGGGGGAGGGGCAGAGGGGGAGAGAGAGAATCTGAAGCAGACTTCCTGCTGAGCACAGAGTCTGAGGTAGGGCTGCATTTCACAATCCTGAGATCATGACCTGAGCTGAAATCAAGAGTCCGACGCTTAACTGACTGAGCCACCCAGGTGCCTCCCCGCCTCACTTTTTCTTGAAGAGGCAATAATGGCATCACAATATTGAGTGACTTGACCAAAACCCTTAACCAGTGACAGGACTAGATCTTAATTTGCATCTGAGATCCTCTGAAATGTGTCTTTGACCTCACACAACTCCTTAAACATCCTTGCCCTCTGAGGAGGCAGAAACCATCCTTTTACCCTTAAATGGCAATGAAAACCTATGTACTCATGCCATAGGTGTATTCTGAGAGTTATGAGGTAAGAAATTGCTTTTGTAAATCAAATTACATTCCAAATTTACAAGAAATACTGATATTCAGATAGAATCCTATGAAATCTTCCTGAACTTTTTGGTGAATTTAGATATTACTGAGGGGCTTAAGTAGAAGAGCTAACCTACTAGCTACTACTGTTCTAGCATGCTAACCCATGATACTATAGAATGGATTAGTGGTTAGTCAAACAATTCTTCAGTGAGGTTGCTTTTGATGAGGAGAGTGCTATCACTAGGACCAGAAAAACAAGCAGGCAAGCTCAGTTCTGTCAGGCCAGGCACCTGTCCTGGCCACTAGAGGGTGGTATTGGCATTGAAATGACACATAGACCTTTCCCTCAAATTGAGAGGATGCCCTGTGTGAAATGTGGACGATGGCTAAATTTATATAAAATGATTTGATGAAACAATTTGATATGACAGGAGACGCCACATGATTGTAATTGGATTCTGCTGTTACTGGCAGCATACATCCTGAAGGGAATTCTTAAGGTCCAGTGCCGGTGGGTCATGGGGGTGGTTTACCTCGGGCCAAAAATCAAGCATGTGCCATTCAGGACTAAAACCTTTCCTTCTCACTTTTCTACCTCAGTTCTGCTTCACTTTTCCATTTGTAAATTGGAGGCATGCTTGCAGTTCCTAGTATGAGTTACCTTCTTTTTTTTTTTTTCAAACTGCAACCATGACCACCACAGAAGTTGATTCCTCACGTTAAGTGTCTTAACAAATTAAATTCTTGTTGCAGAGGTCACCGTGCCTGTCCTCGTTAGAGCTCTGCAGTGGGTGCCCTTTTACAGAGCCCAGAAGATGAAGTCCTTGAGCTTCCAAGTCTCCCCCGTTTGGCTGTAGAGCAGAGGCTGGATTAAGGGATGCATTTTGTTTAACTCCGTTGATTGATTTCCAGTACTTAGGTGTATGACCTTCTTAGCCCCTTTCCACCCTGCTTCCCTTAGCAGTCCTTAGAACCATGAGGTTGAAGGTAGTAGGTGAGTGAGTATCCAGGGCAAGATATTTTAAGAGTATTTTCCTTAAGAAATACATATTTTTGTTTACTCAAAATTTTGTGTTATCTTATGAAGCGTGCCACCTGATTTTTAAAAAAATTATTTTGAGATTGTAGAGCTCAGGATTGTAGCTTTTCATGCAATTGTAGGAAATAATGCAGACGGATTCCATGTACTCTTTACCCAGTTTGCCCTGTTGGTAACATCTTGTAAAGCCATGGCATGATATCGCCACCAGGATATTAACATTGATATTGACAAGATACAGAACATTTCCATCACCACAAGGATCCTTCATGTTGTCTTCCTATAGCTGTACCCACTTCCCTCCCCTGTTGCAACCACTGCCCTGTTTAACATCTAGGATTTTATAATTTCAAGAATGGTATCTAAGTAGAATTATACAGCATATAACCTTTTGGGATTGTCTCTTTGCACTCATTGGATTCCTCTGGATGTTTATCAAAGTCACTGAGTGTATCAATTTATTCTTTTTCGTTGCTGAGTAGTAATCCGTGGTGTAAATATATATCATGGTTTAACCATTTACTTGAAGGACATCTGGGTCAATTCCGCTTGGGTTATTGTGAATAAAGCTGCTATGAACATTTGTGTCTAGGTCTTTGTGGCGTAAGTGTGCCTTTCTTTCTTTCTTTCTTTCTTTCTTTCTTTCTTTCTTTCTCTTTTTTTCCTTCCTTCCTTCCTTCCTTCCTTCCTTCCTTCCTTCCTTCCTTCCTTCCTACCTTCAGATTTTATTTATTTATTTATTTGACAGAGAGACAGCCAGCGAGAGAGGGAACACAAGCAGGGGGAGTGGGAGAGGAAGAAGCAGGCTCATAGCGGAGGAGCCTGATGTGGGGCTCCATCCCAGAACACCGGGATCACGCCCTGAGCCGAAGGCAGACGGTTAACGACTGAGCCACCCAGGCGCCTCTAAGTGTGCATTTCTGAGACAAATGTCCAGAAGGGCAATTTCTGGGTTATATGGTAACTTTATATTTTAAAGAAACTGCCAACCTGTTTTCTAGAGTGACTGCATCATTTACGTTCCCCCAGCAATATGTAAGTGATCCAGTTCTCTGCAATCTCACCAGCATTTGGTGTTGTCACTCTTTTTATTTGGGTTATTCTAGTAATTCTTTTTAGATTTTCTTTGAGGTCTTTCATCAGCATGGTGTAGTTTTCAGCCTACAAGTTCTGTCAGGTTTTGTCAGATTTATACCTTGTTTTTTTTTTTGTTAAACAGTAGTAAATGGTATTGTATTTTTTAACTACAAGGGTTCAAGCGTTCATTGCTTAGTATATAAGAATGCAGTTGATTTCTGTATGTTTATCTTGTATTCTGTGACTCTGTAGACTCAGTTCTAGGACAGGTGTATGGTATGTATGTGTGTGTGTATATACATATATATATATATATATATAGGCAGGTGTCTTGGGATTTTATATAGACCATCATGTCATCTACAGTCACGGGCAATTTATTTCTCTTTGCAATCTGTGTGGCTTTTTTCTTGCACTGGCTAGAATTTCCAGTACAATCATGGATAAGAGTGGTGAGAGCAAGCATCCTTGCTCCTGAACTTGAGAAAGCATTCAGTCATTCATCGTTAAGTATGATTTTAGCTGTGGGGTTTTTTTATAGATTCTCTTGATAAAATTTGGGACGTTCCCTCCTCACTGAGAGGTTTTGTTTTTGTTTCTAAATCAAGAATGGGTGTTGAATTTTGTTGAATGCATTTGCCACATTAATAGCATCACAGGATTTTTCTTTTCAGCCCGTTAATATAGCAGACAATATTGACATATCAAATATTGAACCAGGCTTATAGTCTTAGAATAAACTCGACTTGGTTATGGTGTATAATTAACTTTTTTAAAAAATTGAAGTATAATTGCCCTAGAATTCAGCAATATATAAAAAGAATTATATTTGCTATTATTTTAAGGACTTTATGCATCCATGTTGATGAGAATATTGCTCTGTAGGTTTTCTTTTTAAAATATTGTCTGGTTTGGTATCAGGGCAGTACTAGCTTCATAAGATGAATTGGGAAGTGTATTGGCCCATCTTCTGGAAGAGATTACGTAGCATGGATGTTAACTTAAATATTTGGCAGAATTGCCAGTGAAGCCATTCTGGCCTCATGAATTCTTTTTCGGAAGTCTTAAAATTATAATTCAATTCCTTAATAGTTAAAGGGTATTGAAGTTTTTTGTCTCCTATTGGGTGAGTTTCAGTTCATTTTTGAGGAATTGGACTATTTCATCTAAGTTGTTAAATTTATGCGTGCAGAGATAATCCTAGTATTCCCTTGTTATCCTTTCGATGTCTGTAGTATCTGTAGTGCTATCACCTGTTTCATTTCTGATATTGGTAATTTGTATCATCTTTGTCAGTCTTAAGGTTTGACAATTTTATCAGTCTCTTCAAAGAATTAACATTTTGTTTTCACAATTGTTTTTCTATTTTCAGTTTCATTGACATTTTTTGTTGGTGAGACATGAGCATAGATTAATTTGAGATTTTCCTCTTTTTTTTAATAAAGCTTTTATTTTAGAGTGTGTGTGTGTGTGTGTGCACGCATACACGCACACCAGCAGGGTGAGGGACAAGGGAGAGGAGAGAGCATCTCAAGCACACTCCCCACTGAGTGTGAAGCCCCATGCAGGGCTCAATCTCATGACCCTCAGGTCATGACCTGAGGCAAAACCAAAAGTCAGTGGCTTAACTGACCGAGCCACCCACGTGCCCCTCAGTTAAGTGTATTTTTAAATTTCCTTAGAGGGCTCAGGTTGTGATCTCGGGGTCCTGGGATCCAGCTTTGCATCAGGCTGCATGCTCAGTAGGGAGTCTCCTTGTCCCTCTTCCTCTGCCCCTCCCCCCTTCATGCTAGCTTGCCCGTTCACTCAGTCTCTCTCTCTCTCTGTCAAATAAAATCTTTAAATTTCCTTGGAGACATCCTCTTTGATCATGGATTATTTAGAAGTATTTCAGTTTCAAGTGTTTTGACTTTTTCCTGTTACGTTATTGATTTTCAGCTTGATTTCATTATGGTTAGTGCCTTTATTGACTTCAATTAGTTTAAATTTGTTGAGGTTTATTTTATATGGTCTATTTTGGTGTGTATTCTGGGGGTGTTTGTATATTCTGTTTTTGGGTGGAGAGTTTGTTTATTAGGTCTTATTGATTGATGATATTGAGTTCTTTGATATCTGTGCTGATTTTCTGAGTAGTTCTATTGGTATTGAGAGAGAAATATTGAAGCCTCAAAGTATAATTGTGGATTTGTATATGTTTTTCTTAGTCTATCAGTTTTTGCTTTGCATATTTTGCAGTTCTCTTGTTAGATGTATATATATATAGGATTGCTGTCTTTTTGGATTATCTTTTATCATCATATAACTTTGTCATTGGTAATTTTCCTTGCTCTGAAGTCTACTTGTCGAATATTAATATAGCTTTTCCTGCTTTCCTTTGATTGAAAATTGCATTATATATCCTTAGCTTTTTACCTGATACCTGCCTATATTTTTGTATTTAAAGGGAGCTTTTTGTAGATAATATTATAGTTGGATCACTTTTAAAAATCCAGTCTGCCAGTCTTAAATATTGATGGATTTAGATCACTTATATTTAATATAATTTTTGAAATATATATGAGGGCTTAAATCTGCCATTTTAATTTGTTTTTTCTTCCCCCTGACTTTCTACGGAATAGATGAACAACGTCTCAGTGTTTTGAAATATCTATAGTGTATTTGAGCCTTCCCTTTTTTTTTTTTAAGGGGGAGAGGGGGGAAGAACAGAGGGAGAGGTAGAAAGAGAATCTTAATCAGGCTTATGCCCAGTTCAGAGGTTGTGAGATCATGACCTGAATAGAAATGAAAAGTCAGATGCCTAACAGACTGAGCTACCCAGGCACCCTTGAGTCTTCTCTCTACCTATCAAAGTCTTATGCTTGTTTTACATACAATGTCCAGGGATTTTTCAGTTAAACTTGGCAGAAGGGAGCAATAGGGAAAAATAGGTCTACTCCATCTTCCCCAAAATGGAAGTCTGACATTATTTTTATTAACAGCTTTACTGAGAAATACTCACATGCTATGCAGTTCACCTGTCTAAGCTGTACAGCTCAGTGGCTTTTAGTATATTCACAGAATTGTGCTACCATCACCAAGTCAATTGTAGACTCTTTATCCAAAAGGAAGCTCCATACCCCTTAGCCATCACCCCTTAACCCATCCCCACTCCTACCTTCCCCCCAGCCCTAGGCAAACACTAATTTACCTTTCTATAGGTTTGCCTATTCTGAATATTTCATATAAACAGAATCATATGTAGTCCTTTGCAACTGGCTTCTCTCACTTAACAGTGTTTTCAAGATTCATCCATGTTGCCACATGTATCAATATTTCACTTTTTATTGTCAAATATTCCATTGTATGGATATTATACTGCTGCCCTACTTAAAATAGAATTACACAAAAATTTTTTTAAACTATAACTTGACAAAACAAAATATAAATGTTGAAAAATTGTACTTGAGTGTAAATTTTTTAGTTTAGTAAGACCAAATGTTTCAGTTAACTTATACGTACCTATAACTTAGTCTGTTGCCTTTCCCCTAGTGGTGTCTATTTGTCTACTACATGAATAATTTTGATTCAGTGGAGGGCACATGTCTTATGAACTTCTGGGTAGTTCTCTACCAGGGACCATGCTATAGATAGTGGGGAAATAGAAGTGGTTAAAGACAGGGGGCCTCTCTCAAGTGGCTCAGAGTCCAGTTGGAAGGATTGACATTGGCTGTGATTTGTTCTTTGGGGTAAACATAGTGCTATAGGAGTATGGAGTAGGGACACCAAACTGGGATGGCTTCCCAAAGAGTTGTCAGCTGCAAGGCATGTTGTTGAGAGTGTATGCATTATCCATATCTGGAAGAGGAGGAAGGATGTAGGGAGAAGAATTTCAGGGAGCATGTTCAGAGACATAAAGGAAAAGAGAACATGGGGAGTTTGAGGAAAGCTTTGCCGAGGCTAATAATCTTGGTTGCTCTTTCTGTCCTCTATTCAAGACCTTTCTGTCTTCTATTCATATTGTCTGTCTTCTATTCAATAAACAGTTTAAAGAATTTACTTCCATTTCACAAGTATTTATTGGGTATTCCATATGTCTGACACTGTACTAGATTCTATGAATAACAAAGAAAACACAGGTTTAGACATTAAGAATAGATGCCATGTCCCTTCAGCAAGAGAGAAAGTTGAAGTAATGCAGAGAACATTGGGTTGTCAACAGGAGACCATGGATCTACTTCTCTTGGCTCTTCTACTACCTGTGTGACACTGGGAAGCAACTAAACCTCACAGTATGGTGATCTATAATATCAGGGAGTTGTATTAGACACTATTAATTATGCTGAGTGAAATAAGTCAAGCAGAGAAAGATGATTATTATATGGTTTCACTCATATGTGGAACATAAGGAATAGCACAGAGGACCATAGGGAAAGGGAGGGAAAACAATGGGAAGAAATCAGAGAGGGAGACAAACCATGAGAAACTCTGGACACTGGGACCCAAACAGGGTTACAGAAGGGAGGGGGGGATGGGAGGATGGGGTAACCAGGGGATGGGTATTAAGGAGGGCATGTGTGGTGATGAGCACTGGGTGTTACACACAACTAATGAATCATCGAACACTACTTCAAAAACTAATGATGTACTATATGCTGGCTAAATTGAACATGATAAAAAAAAATCATCTTTGAGTTCAGAGGAAGAAGAAGAGAAGTTTGGTTTGGTCTGAGAAGGCTTTACGAAAGAGGTTGGATTTGAGTTAGGCCTGGTGTCAGCCTGGTGTAGCTTTCATAATGTAGTAGGATGAGTATTCATCTGATGCTCTCTTCTTCCCTGCAGGAACTCTTTAGGAAAACAACTTGAGAAAGACTCTCCAGGGGGGAGATTTACTGGGTCCAGATGACGCTGTCACTGCTCACAGCCAGTCTTTACATGCATGTATCGCGGGGCCTGCTGCACCTTGTGCCGGTGCCCTGCTAGGTCTCTCCAGGAGTGCCCTCCTCCATCTCTCCTGCTGTTGTGCATTCTAAAAGTTCTGAGACTTCTATCAGGGTCTTTCTCCTCCAGAGATGAGCTTCTGAACCTTTATATTCTTAGGACTCTTGTTATTTAAGACACTTACCCAGCTCCTATACCACCTTTCATTGCCCTGTTCTGTCTTAACTTTGTATTTCAAGTTCCTGGAGGGCACAGCCATCTCGTCTATCTACCAAAGTTCCGAAAGGGACTTAAAAGCTCTCTTGGAGAGGTGGTTCCTTAGCTGATTATCGGTATCACTTGGGAGCTTTCAAAAGCTATAGATTCTCAAGCCCCATCTTATATATAATGAATTAAATTGTGTGTGTGTGTGTGTGTGTGTGTGTGTGTGTGTGTGTAAGTGTTTGGTGAGGGCATGGTGGGTTAGAGGGATGTGAAAAGAAGCTTTTTCCTAAAACCCTTGCAGTCTACAAAAACGGTCTGTAAAATATAGAGCCCCTGATCGGTGTGCCTGGCACCTAGTATATATAGCTTACTTCGTGGTTCTTTGCTCAACACAGGATCCTGAGGTTTCTCACTTTTCTGTGACTGTGACTCAAATTCATGAGGGATAATTGTGTATTCTTAGACTGGATAGCAAGCCCAGCTCAGTGCCATACCGTTCTCCTACAGAGCTCTCCTGCTCGCGTTCTTGGAATTGTGTCCTGCTGGGTCTCTAGTAGCCTGCTCTATACATCATAGACTTGTCAATGGGGATCCTTCATTTTACTCTGTTGTCTTTCTATATAAGAGTTTAGGAGGCCTACAATAGGCCCGATGACTCAGTGTATTTTTTAAAATGATTTTATCCATCTATTTGATAGAGCACGAGGACAAGCAGGGGGAGCAGGAGGCAGAGGGAGAAGCAGACTCCCCACTGAGCAGGGAGCCCAATGCACGGCTCAATCCCAGGACCCTAGGATCATGACCTGAGCCGAAGGCAGACACTTAACCATCTGAGCCACCCAGGCGCCCCTGACTCCGTGTATTTTAATGCATATTCAGCACGTGCTTTGCTAAATAAATGTGATATAGCAAATTGACTATTTACTATTTCTACTGTATAGTGGAAAAGATAATGTCCAACTAAAAATGTCCCACTGAAGAAAATAACTTTTTTTCCTGATGAACCCCCTAAAGCATAATTTTAGCATTTGGTGTCAGGAGTTACTCAGAAAATACAAGTCAAACTTTTCTAAAGAAGGAATTTTTTTCCTTTGTAAATCTAGTGGAAAATTAATCATACAAAATAGGATGGTGCCAAGAAAGCATTTGCAAGAGCGCAGATGCATGAGTATGAAACATTACATTTTCCAGGCAGTGCGTTTCCTTATCGGAGCAGACTCCTTCGTGACTACGATGATTATTACTCAACAGTGATGGGTGACAGAAGCTCATTTTCCCATGTTTTCATCATTTCTTGAGAACTGACTGTGGACAGGGGGAAATGCCCTCTTGCTGTGCAGTGCACATTGTACAGAAAATGGGACGTTTGCGGGTCTCTCCTCCCTGTTTCAGGGCAGTGCCTATATAGACCGAACCCAGTATTGAGAGATTTGGCATCCTGCATTCCAGCTATCCGTCTAATGAAGTAAATTATCACATTGATTAGAATGTTTTGGTGCCTTGTGATGAGAGGAAGGAACAAAAGCTCAAAAGGCTTTGTCTGCTTCAGACTGTTTAGGGTGGACTAAATTTATATGGTGCCCTCGAAGCTCTGTTCTGGAGCAGGGCCAGATGTGGCCCAGCTCCAGCCCCAGCCATTAGTGTGACAGTCACTCAAGCTACAGCTTTTCAGTGGCTTACACCCTGAAACCACCACCACGGCTTGTCTCCCTAGGAGATCTGTTCAACTGTTATCTTCTAAGATGTACTGAATTTTAATATATATGGTATTTTTAATTATCACAAATTGTCTCTTGTTCCATAGTGTTCCTTTTTTTTTAATTTTTTTTTTTTTAGAGATTTTATTTATTTATTTGACAGAGATAAAGACAGCCAGCGAGAGAGGGAACACAAGCAGAGGGAGTGGGAGAGGAAGAAGCAGGCTCATAGTGGAGGAGCCTGATGTGGGGCTTGATCCCACAACGCCGGGATCACACCCTGAGCCAAAGGCAGACGCCCAACCGCTGTGCCGCCCAGGCGCCCCTGTTTTTTTTAAATTAAATTCAATTAGCCGACATAATACATCATTAGTTTCAGATGTAGTGTTCAGTAATTCATTAGGTGCATATAACACCCAGTGCTCATCAGATCCTTAATGCCCATCACCCAGTTACCCCATCCCTCCCACCCACCTCCCTTTCCACCACCCTCAGTTTGTTTCCCAGAGTCCCGAGGTTCTCATGGTTTGTCTCCCTCTCTGGTGTCTTTCCATTCCATTTTCTCCCCTTTCCCCATGATTCTCTGTACTATTTCTTATATTCCACATTTGAGTGAAACCATAAAATTGTCTTTCTCTGATTGAATTATTTCACTTAGCATAATACCCTCCAGTTCCATCCGTGTCAGTGTAAATGATCAGTATTCATCCTTTCTAATGGGTGAGTTAATATTCCATTTTATATATGAACCACATCTTTATCCTATCTGTGCAAGGATATCTTGGCTCCTTCCACAGTTTGACTATTGTGGACATTGCTGCTATGAATACTGGGGTCTAGGTGCCCCTTCTTTTCACTACATCTGTATCTTTGGGGTAAATTCTTTTTATTCTTTAAGGTGCCTAATTCTTCTTAATTTAAAAAATATTTACCTTTCTGAAATATTCCATTGAGATCAATTCACAATTTGGTTCACTATACATTTTAAAAACCGTATCAAATTTTATTGCTCATTGCCTTTACCATTGTGGTGTTTTTTGTTTGTTTGTTTTTTAGCTTTGAGATCTAGTTGATACATAAGATGAAGATGGACAGCGTGTTGATTTGACACACTTACATATTGCAGAATGATTACCACCAGAGCAGTAGTTAACCCCTCCATCACATCATATCTTTCCCATCTCTTTTTTTGTGGTAAGAACATTTAAGATCTAATCTCTTGGCAATTTTCAAATTTGTAATACAGCACAATATATACAATATAAATAATCACACTGTGCACTAGATCTCCAGAATGTATTCACCTTACATCTGGAAGTTCGTACCCTTTGACCAAAATATCCCCATTTCCCCCAGCCCATGGTAACCACCATTCTACTGTTTCTGTGAGTTTGACTTTTTTAGATTCCACATGTGAGACCCTACAGTATTTGTCTTTCTGACCTTTTTTACTAGCCTAATGCCCTCAAGGTCCATCCATCTTGTAAACACCAGGATTTTCTTTTTCATGCCTGACGGGTACTCCATTTTATAGATCTAATACCCTTTCTGTAACCATTCATCTGTTCGTAATGTTGTTTGCATATCTTGGCTATTGTGAATAATGCTGCTATGAACATGGAGTGCAGATATCTTCCCAGGAAACTGTTTTCATTTATTTTGGACACACACACACACGCACACACACACACACACAAGAGTGGAATTGCTAGATCATATGGTAGTTTTAGGTTTTTGAGGAATGGACATACTATTTTCTGTAATGGCTGTACCAATTTACATTCCTACCAACAGTGCATAAAGGGCCCCTTTTCTCCGCATCCTTGCAAAAATGTTATCTCTTGTCTTTAGGATGATAGCTGTCCTAAAAGATATGAGGTGATCTCTCATTGTGGTTCTGATTTGCATTTCCCTCATGATTAATGATTTTGAGTACCTTTTTATATACTTGTTGGCCATTTGTATGTCTTCTTTGGAAAAACATCTATTCCGGTCCTCTGCCCATTTTACAATTGGATTGTTTTGTTTGTGATTTTGCTATTCTGTTTACATATTTTGGATATTAGATATATGACCAGTAAATATTTTTCTCCCACTATGCAGATTGCCTTCCATTTTTGTAGATTCTTTTGCTGTTGAAAAGCTTTTTAGTTTGTTGCAGTCCCACTTACTAATTTTTGCTTTTGTTTCTTGTGATTTTGGTGTCCTATCCAAAGAACAATTGTCAACTTCAAGGAGTGGTTTCCCAATGTTTTGTTCTAGGAGTCTTATGGTTTCAGGTCTTATGTTTAAGTCTTTAATCCCTTTCAAGTTAATTTTTGAGAGAGGTATGAGGTAGAGGTCCAATTTCAGTCTTTTTGTGGTTATCAGCTTTCCCAGCACCATTTATTGAAGATCCCATCCTTTTGACATTGAGTGTTTTTGGATCCCTTGTCAAATATTAGTTGACTGTATATGTGAGGGTTCCATTGGACTGTGTGTCTATTTTTTTATTCCCCTGCGTATGGTACCGTACTGTTTTTTACCATCGCTTTGTAGTGTAGGTTGCAATCAGGACATGTGATCCCTCCAGCTTTGATCTTTCTTAGGATTGCTTTGCCTATTTAGGGTTTTTTGTTTCCTTTCAAATTTTAGAATTTTTTCTATTTCTATGAAAAATTCCATTGGAATTTATAGGAATTGCATTAAATTTATAGATGGCTTTGGGTAGTATGGACATATTAACAATATTCTCATGATCCATAGACATAGGATAGCTTTCATTTGTTTCCTCTTCAATTTCTTTTCCCCCAAATCTTGTAGTTTCCAGGGTACAGGTCTTTTGTCTCTTTGATTTAAATTTACTCCTATGTTGTTTTGTGTTGTTTTTTTGATATTGTGAATGGGATTGTTTCTTTTTCAGATATTTTGTTAGAGTAGAAAAATGCTACTGATTTCTACATGTTGATTTTTGTATTCAACTTTACTGAATTTATTGGTTCTAACAGTTTTTTTTTGCGATGAAGTCTTTGTCATTTTATATATAAAAGACTATATGGGGATTAAGGAGTGTACTTATGGTGATGAGCACTAGGTGGTATATGGAAGTGTTGAATCACTAAATTGTGCACCTGAAACTAATATTACACTGTATGTTAGCTAAATGGAATTTAATAAAAACTTAAATAGATTATACTATCTGCAAGCAAAGACAATTTTACTACCATTCATATTTGGATTCTTTTTGTTTCTCTTGTCTGCTCTGGCTAGGACCTCCAAGCCTATTTGAATAATTGTGGCTAGAATGGGCACCCTTGTCTTGGTCCTGATTTTAGAGGGAAAGTTTGCAGCCTTATACCATTGAGGGTGATGTTAGCTATGGGTTTCTCATATATGGCCTTTATTATACTGAGGTATATTCCTTCTATACTGAATTTGTTGAGTTCTTATCACGAAAGGTTGTATTTTGTCAAATGCTTTTTCTGCATCTACTGAGATCATATGTTTTTAATCTGTTATTCTATTAATATGGTGTATCACATTTATTGATATGCATATGTCGAATTGTCCTTGTATCCCAAGGATAAATCCCTCTTTTTTTTTTTTTAAAGATTTTATTTATTTATTTGACAGAGAGAGACAGCCAGCGAGAGAGGGAACACAAGCAGTGGGAGTGGGAGAGGAAGAAGCAGGCTCCAAGTGGAGGAGCCCGATGCAGGGCTCAATCCCAGGACCCTGGGATCACGCCCTGAGCCAAAGGCAGACGCTTAATGACTGAGCCACCCAGGCACCCCCCAAGGATAAATCCCTCTTGATCATTATGTATGATTTTTTCCCCAATGTGTTGTTGATTTTGGTCTGCTAATATTTTGTTGGGAATTTTTGCGTCTATATTCGTCAGGAATACTGGCCTATAGTTTTCTTGTAGTGTTCTTATATGGCCTTGGTATCAGGGTAATGGTGGCCTCCTAAAATGAGTTTGGGCATTATTCTCTCCAATTGTTTTTGAAGAGTTTCAGAAGGATTGGTGTTAATTCTTTAAATGTTTGGTAGAATTCACCAGTGAAGCCATCTGTTCTTGGACCTTCTTTGGGAAGTTTTTAACTACTGATTCACTCTCCTTACTCATTATTGGTCTGTTGAGATTTTTTATTTCTTTCAGTTTTGTTAGGCTATCTATTTCTAGGAATTGATCCATTTCTTCTAGGTTATACAATTTGTTGGCAATATAGCGTTCATAGTTGTCTTTTAAGATCCTTTGTATTTGTGCGATATCAGTTGAAATGCCTCTTTCGTTTGATTTTTGTCATCTTAGTCCTGTTAAACATTGGTCAATTTTATTTTTTCTAGAAAGCAGTTCTTAGTTTCATTGATCTGTGCTATTTTTCTGGTCTCATTTCCTCATCTTTTTTTCCCCTTCTGTTAACTTCGGGCTTAGTTTTCTTGTTTTTCTTGTTCCTTGAGGTGTGAATGTTGGTTGTTTATGTGAAATCTATCTTTCTTTCTTTCTTTCTTTCTTTCTTTCTTTCTTTCTTTCTTTCTTTCTTTCTTGATTTGCAAACTTTTTTTCCCATCTGAAGATTTATTTAATTTAAATTCAATTAGCTAACATATAGTACATCATTAGCTTCAGATGTAGTGTTCAATAATTCATCAGTTGCTTATAGCACCCAGTGCTCATCACATCACGTGCCCTCCTTAATGCCCATCACCCAGTTGCCCCTTCCCCCATCCACCTCCCCTTCCTCAACCCTCAGTTTGTTTCCCAGAGTCAAGAGTCTCTCATGGTTTGTCTCCCTCTGATTTCTTCCCCTTCAGTTTTCTCTCCCTTCCCCTATGATCCTCTGCACTATTTCTTATATTCTACATATGAGTGAAATCATATGATAATTGTCTTTCTCTGATTGAATTATTTCATTTAGCATAATACCCTCCAGTACCATCCATGTTGAAATTTATTTTAAATGTAGAATTTATCACTGTAAGCTTTCCTCTTAGAACTGCTTTTGAATTATCTCATAGCTTTTGATATGCTGTGTTTCTTTTTTCCATTTTTTCAAGACGTTCAATGCCCATTTTTGAATGCTGCTTTAACCCATTGTTTCAGGAGCATGTTGTTTAATTTCCATGTGTTTGTCAATTTTCCAGCTTTCCTCCTGTTACTGATATCTAGTTTCATGTTATTATGGTGGGGAAAATATTTGTATTGATGTGATTTCAACTGTAAATTTGGTAAGATTTGCTTTGTGACATGTCATATGAACTATCCTAGAAAATGTTTTATATGTACTTGAAGAATGTATATTCTGCATCGGTTGGATAGAATGTTCTGTGCATGTCTTTTAGGTCCATTTGGTCTAAGCTATGGTTCAAGTCCAAAATTTTTTTGTTGGATCGGTCATCCAAACAGAAAACCATTGTTGAAAGTTGATATTCAAGTCCCTATACTATTATTGTATTGTCTCTTTCTCCCTTCAGATTTTACCATTTAATATATTTTGGTGCTCTGATATTGGGTGAATATATATTTATGATCCATCTTCTCAAAGAATTGGCCCCTATATCATTATATAATGACTTTGTCTCCTATCACTTTTGACTTTAAGTCTTTTTTGTCATATATAACTATCCCTGCTCTCTTTTGTGTGTCCTTAAAGTTAAAACGAGTGTCTTGTAAGCAACATATATAGTTCAATCCTTTTTATTCTTATTTTTAATCCATTCAGCCACTCTGTTTTGTGTGTGTGTGTGTGGGGGGGGTGATGGTGGTGATGGAATTCAATCCATTTATATTCAGAGTATTGATGGGTAAGGACTTATTAATACCATTTTCTAGCTGTTTTGTAATTGCCTTGTTCATTTTTCTTGCTGCCTTGCTTTGTAAATTGATTATTATTGTAATGGTATGTTTTGATATCCTTTTTACTTTTTGCAAATCTACTGCCCATTTTTGCTTTGTAGTTACTACGAGGCTTACATAAAACATAAGTCTATATACTTTTACCAGCGTGTTGTGTATTTTCATGTTACTAATTAGTGTTCTCTTACCCACTCCAATGCATCCAAACTTTTTTTTGCTACAACAGGGTGCTGGAACTTCTCTGGAAACCTCCTCTGGACGTCCACAGAGCTCTTTCATCCATGGGTGAGTGTCTAAGACCATGTTTTCTAAGGGCTCCTGGACTGTGGCTGAGATTGCTAGAACTGGTTTATGGGCTTTTGCTAGGTCTATACCTTAGGCTGAGGTCTGTCTGCCTGTTACCTGATTTGTGGGTGGGTGAGACAACTCCTAGGTCCCTTGGCATTTGATACCAGATCTCACGGCTCCTTCAAAGGTTCTTTTGTCCATGGATGGATGTTGAATTTGTGTGTGTTAGGGGGAGGGGGCTGTGGTGGGTGTGGGCAAAAATGAGAAACAGATTATGTTGCCATGATGCTGATATCCCTGCAAGCACCTCATTCTTGGAATGTTTTCAAAACTCTTACTCTTAGAGCGTAATGACAGATAGTTCTTTTCAAATATTCTCTCCTTCATATATTTTGTGTATATGTTCCTGTTTTGGTCTATCTTCATTTTAGAAGTATTTCCTACACATCTGGTGATCTTGGGCTGTGCATTTTTTAGTAGGTATTGAAATGCTCTTTGGAAAGTCTCATGAGCATGGGACTTGCTGACTTTTGAGATTGAATTTCACTGGAAAGTGCTGGATGCAAAATTCAGTATATGTGGGTCTATTGAGTTAGTTTTTCCTAGGGAGAATTCTCCAGTCTCCTGGCTGAGGAGCATATGCCTGGCTGCTTTGAGTTTGGGGACATAAGCTGGGAAAAGAACTGGAGATTTCACATTCAGCATGTGGGTTTTTACTGAATTCCCATGACTTCAGAGCCACGTGGTACCTCCAGGGAATTCCTATGTCTAAGGAATTTGGCCTGTCTTTTGAAATGAGTTCATTGCAATATTAGTGGAGTTGGGAAGAAGTAAAGATAAATGTGTGTTTAAGTTATGTTTATTTGGAACCCCAAGGTTGATAGTGATTTATGGAAAATTCATTTATATTCAATACAATTTCTGTAAGAGGACTTGAGATACAAGGAGTATGTACAGTTTGAGTAACAACTGATCAACTAGTGACTCTCTGGCACCAAAGAACTTTAAAGTAGTTAAGGATTAGGACTCAGCGAGCTGAATGGCTTCTGAGACCTCTGGCCAGGGATATGAGACAATGGGTTTTCAAAATATACTAAGGATATAATTTGGGATATAAAAGAATTTGAGAACACTGCCCCTCTCTTTGTGATATGCAAGATCTTGGGCTTATTTTAATCTGCATTGTCTCTACATTAGCTTGTCTTCAGCTTTGCAAAGATTGACCTTAGAGTTGCTAAGGCAATACTTTATACTTGCTAAAACTCTTTCACATACATTTGCCCTTCCACATTTTTTTAGTTGTAAAAGATCAATGTGTAATTTACATGTAACAATAGTAAAACTTTACAAATATCAAATTGGTTATATATCAAAGCCCTTATATGACAGTCCCTAACAGTGTGGTGGGTAGAAGTTGAAAAAAATCTTATTTTAGAGTTTCATAACGATCACCTACGAAACCAGAGGTTCATTATCATTCTTCATTCTGGGATCATCATCCCCCATCCCATGGAACTTTAAACTCAGAGCAAAGTTTCCTTTCTGGACTGCAAAGGGGTTGAGACTTCTTGGTCCCAAAGACTAAACGGTTTGACTTTATAAGTACATCTTTACAGCAGACAGAATTGCATCTCAGAGGACTGTTTTTAGAACATGTGTCTTTCCTCTGTATAGATTTGGATATCCCTGCAACAATGTAGTCTTGCCTTTGCTCTGGATAAGTTCATGTGCATTTGCTTAAGCCACCGCTGATAGGAGAATAGAATATAAGACCTGACTGGAAAACATGGGTAGATATGATCTTCACCTTATGTGGCCCGAGTCTGATGCAGCTCAACATGAGAGAGATTGTTGAGGCCCCAAATCTTACATTGAAGAGTGAATATCCAGACCTGGGAGTTAATCTACATGAACTGTTGTGTCTTTTGGGGCTCACTGTTGGTTTGCAAACTGGCCGCCTTATGTGGAGGGCAAGGAGAGGCCAAAGAAAGGGGCAAACTACTCTAGTTAACAAGTGGCAATTTTAATAAGCAAGGAACCTTTCTTACAAGGCTTGTCTTGGGTGGCCACGAGACAAGTACATCTCCAATACCTGGCTGCCAAATCTTAAAAGTGTATATAGAGGTCCCAACTGGGTTCTCAGTCACATATTACCGTCCAGATGATCTCAACACATTATTTCAAGGGTATGTCCTTGAGGAAGCTTCTAATGGCAAGGCAAGCTGAATGCATGTTCCAAGGCCAGGGAAAGGGATGAGGAGCCTCTGATTGCCTGGGTCCAGTTGTATGTCAACTGGCGGTCACATCTTCTTGATGACTTCCCCCAACACTCATTCTAAAGGTCATTGAGCAAAACCTTATCATGGGAATTTTACCTTGAAGAGGAGAGGCAGTCTCAGATCATGGAATGAGCCCTGAGTAAGGAATAAACTCCTTTTATTTTTCTATGTCTTGAGATTAAGAACTCATTTCACTGAAAACCAGGATGTGTTCAAGGACCTTCTGCTAGGAACTATATGTGGTGTTCATAAGCTGGTTCCTGAAACATGGTCTAGATGGGAGAGCTACAGGTATGGATCTCTTGAAGTTAGTGTGGGTCTTGTAGGTTACGAGAGCCCCATATATAAAAATGGTTTCAATTTTACTGCCTCATTTCCTTTGCTTTGATCTATTATCCCCCAAACAGCAATAAAATCTGGTTGACCTGATCTCTGCTATAACTGAACTTGAAGAAGCATTATACCCAGGCTTTAGACAAAGCAGTCTAAGGGAGAGGAGTGGTTAAAACAACAACAAAAACCATAACCCCTGAGGAGGTGGCAGGAGGTCATATATGCAAGCATTGGTCCACATAAGAGACCAGGAGCCGGGTGGCTGGCTCAGGTATCAGGTGATAAGATGGATTTGAAGGGCATGCAAACATTTCCCAAGGAGTCCAGAATACTTGGGATGGAAATTTGATAAAGACTAAAGTTATCCAGACAGATGGGATAAGGATCTCAGATATTGTAATTTGGGGATGAGGAATTCATGAGAGAGATGGACCCACACTGGTTACACTGATAAAACAATTACTTTCTAGTTTTTGCTTTTATAGGAAAATGTGCTCTATTCTTTTGATGTCCTCCTGGACCCTAATTGAGCAGCAGATGTAAATTATAATTCTTAATGACTTCCTTTCCCTTCTCCTTTTAAGGAGACCCAGACAAATGTGTTGGTTTTCTTCTCCTTTTGTGTTTAGTCTGATCCCACTTGTATATCTGCTCACCAAACTCAAATCCTCCGCACATGGTTCTAAGTTCTCTAGCACCTTTTGAAGAAGCTGCTGCTGCTTCTCCTGCCCACCCCTGTCTCTTGAACAGGTACTCTACCACCTCTCCTTGAACTTTGCTGTTAGCCTCGACAAAAAAAGATATTAAAATGTTCCCTGTGTTATCTCTACTTTCCCTAATTCTTAAATTTGAAAGGCTCTCCAGGAAGCCCCCACAACCTCTGCCAACGTTGTGACTTTAATCAGTCCATGCCCACATGTATGTGTTACATCTCCAGTCACTGGTCATTACCATTGTGTGTGTCAGTGTCTTTACTTTGCTCAGGGCTTTTACCGCCCACGCTTCATCTCTGGGCTTAGGGAAGTAAAAAGAAGCCCATCTTTCACACAAGGTCTAAGAACCCCAGCCAAATCACTCCATTTCCTTTTTGTGGGTATAAACCTTCTTTGAAATTTTTCACTATAATTTTCCTGTTTTTTTTTTCTTTTTGATCTTTTTTTTTTTTTTGATTGTCAAGTATCTAGTTCCTAGAGTAATGCCTAGTATACAGTAGGTGCTTAACAAATGTTTGGGGGAATGAATAAATCTAAAATGAGCCAAAACTTGGTTTCAATTCTAAATTCTCAAAGGAGGTGGGCTTGCCTATCTTTAAGATCTCAGAATAGATCCGGATTCCCTGGTACCCTCATTCTTTCTAGTTGCATTCTATGTTCTCCAGTCCTCAAGAGTACCATGCTGTCTCTAAAGTGTCCACCGTGCTCTTCAAAGCCTGCCTCTTTGCCCTGTGGGCGTGAATAGTCCTTGGGCCATCGCTCTATGCTAGGCATGGTATAGTTGTTTCATAGGTAACTCTGCAATTTAATTGCTGTCATAAACTTGAGATAGTTGATAATATTCTCATCTTATAAATGAGGAAACAGAGGTACAGAGACCAAGGTTCCACCTCTGGGAATCTTGTCAGGACTAGGATTTGAACGTAAATAAAGAGTCCGTGTTCTTCACAGCTGTGCTCTCCTCTCTCCCTGACCCAGGTTCCAGAACACCCTTGCTTTCTTCCCTCTTCTTCAGGAAGCATTAGGAAAACTATGATTTATGCAATGAGCAAACACTCATGAATAATTTGTGGTTTTGTTTTTAATATTTAGGATGCAGTGTTGGAATCCTAAACATTTTGGTGCTTTTCGTGACTATGGTCTAATGAGTTTACTGTTTTATAGTATACGTTTATAAACCTTATGGTGTTATAACAATTTCTTATTTAAAAGATCATTTTTATAAAAGCTGTTGCATTGATGTGTCCTCTCTTCCATTCCTGCCACACCCCATCACCCCTGCTTTTATTTAGCACCTGTTAAGAGTCTGGCACTCTGTTAGACACTGGGATTACAAAGATTCTCAAATACATATGTTCATCTCTTGCCAGTTTAAATTTCCTCAGTGTCTCCTCATTTCCTTAGGATAAATTGTGAAAACCAAAGCCTGACTTTAAAAACCCTACATGATTTGGCTCCTGTGTCCCTCCCTTGTCATTTTTCTCCTCTTCACTTCATTTCCCATTTTAATCTCTTTTTCTCTACTTCCAACCCCCCAGTAAGTGAACTCTCCTGAATGTCTTTCAGTGATTTTACCCTCTCTAGGTTTAACATGTCATTCTTCTGTCTGGAATGCTATCCTCCCCATTTGCCTAAAACTTGATTTTTCGTTTTTGGCTAAACTCCCTGCAGGAAGGTTTTCTGAGCCCCAGAGTCTGGGTAAGAGGCCCCTTCTCACCACTTCTGCATACTTTGTGTTTCCCTGCTTGTAAACAGACAAGGGTTTGCTTTCTTTTTCCTCACCATTTTGTGGCCTCAGCATAATGCCATTCCTGATAGAGATATGGCAGTGCAATGGCCAGAGGCATGAAAGGGAGATGGGCTCTTTGGGAAAAGGCAAGTATGTTTTGTTGTTGTTGCTGTTGTTGTTTAACTTTGGCTGCCTTTAGAAACAGGAAAGCATCACATTTTCTTCCAAGTAACAGTGTTTGCTTCATCTGTTTTGCTATAGTTTTGTTTTTTGTTTTTTTTCTGGAAGGATTGCAATTCACCCCTTATTGCTTTCTTCTTTGCACTCAAAGTATTCTAAAATCCTTTAGAAAGTAGAAAGCATTGGTAACAGGAAACCTCTTATTTTTGGCAAAACTCAGTACTTTATCACACATTTTGGAACCTTCTTGCCAACTTCAAAATCCTTTTGTTGAAAGTTTTGTGTTCCCTGAAAGAAACAGGGAGCTTCCCTCGAATCCTTTGGATTAGTTATGGGGCAAGTAAAGACACTCCTGAGGTTTCTGTGTATGTGGATGGAGGTTCCAGCTGTTCTAGAAACCACCAGCTGAACATAGTCTTGGCCTTGATCGTTAGGGGCAGGATGGGGATGGGGTTCTTGCAGCAATGATTATCTCCTCCAAGCATTGCTTCTTTGGCAGGAGAGAGGGTACCATTTTTCTTCCCCTCTTTGCAACTGACCAAAACACATTTGATTTGACTTTATGAAAAACGCAACAATAATTATTTCCTTGGGCCATTCATCTTACATGTTCAATTTCTGGGCATCACAGGAATGCTCTCTATGTACACCATGGAGGGTAAGACATGAACTCTGTTGGGCGTTTTGTTTAATTGTAAAACTTAAACTTCCTATATGCTCAGGCTTTAGTTAGGAGCTTACATTCAACTTAAAAATATTTTTTAAGTCTGTCACTTCTCATGACTCAGCTGTTAGAATTCTGGGCTGGGGTGAGAATTCCAAATGGTGTAGCAAGGAAATGGTACAGTAATAAGAAGAGGAAATACTGCATTGTGACTGTTAAATGTCATCTGCTTAACATTTGGTCTGGTTTATGCTTATAGAAGGATACAGGTGGAGCTATAGAAGAAGAAAGAGCCAATCAAAAGTATAATTTCTCTCCTCACTTTTTCCACTGTGATTCCCTAGAACTCCAACTTTGATTTTTGCCTGCCTTTTCCTCCACCAAATCCAGGAGTGGGGTGGGGCATCTGTTCTCCCTGCTCCCCTTGTCAACTACTGCTCACACTTAACTTGGGGATGGACCTGCTGCTACCCCTTCAGAGCTGCTGCTTCTCCTACTTCCTGCCACCAGTTACTGCAGTTACTACAGTCACACCGAACCTAAAGGATATGGCTCCTCTCCACGCGAATCTGCCCAATAATGAAGCCAAAAGAGAAAAAACAGAGCTCAGAGCTAAAGAGATGGTCGTGATTATATTGTTTGGACCCCCAGATCCAGCCATGTCTGAAGCCAGCACTACCTTTTAGACTATTCTGTTTATACTAGTTTTAATGGCATTTTGACAGCCTTTAAATCTTGGCTAATAAAGGTCCCAATACATTGTTCCAGTGCTGTGGTCATTAAAAACCCTGACTCCTTTCCTAGAAGCTAATGTATGCTTATCTCTTGATCGTCCCAGCTGGGCCCACAGCCATGGTGGCAGCAACACAAGTCTATGTTTTCACCTCTAAGCTCTGCTGTTTTTCTGCTGGCTTCATTATTGGGCACATTCCATGTGGCATCCATGAAGACCACTAGACTGCTATCCCCAGCAGAGAGAAAGCATTTGTAGAATTGGTAGGAAGATCTTGGAGGAGGATCCTGACTGGCTTGGCTCCAATCAGAGACTAATCCCCACAGCAATCATGATACTTAGGGGAAAGGAAGCTTTTGACAGGTCAGGCCTAATTTCATGGCCATCATTTGGGGTGAAGATGGGGCCAGTGCCATGAGAACAGGAAAGATGTACTCTAAGGCTGATAAAGAAAGGAATTATGGGACTATCCATTTGGATAAGCAAGGGCTACTCCTTGCCTTGATCTTGGCATAGGACCAGGTCCCTGGAGGAAATACATGAAGACTACCTTGTTTTGGGGAAGAGTGGGTTGTGTCTTCCCATCTCTTGGATGGAAAGCCTTGATGTCTGTCCCACAAATCTCTTCCTCCTGGTATGAATACCATAGCTGTGCCTGCCAATTATTTTAGGTCTTATCCTGGTTTTGCCAGGAATCAGAGCCTGAGGCAAAGACTTACATGCTACTTCTTTATTAGGGAGTACAATTCCAGGGAACAGGAGGAAAGGAAAACTGAAATGAGTCAGGAAAGGAGGGAAAGCCAATACAAAGGTGCATTATTAAACCAGCTACCACTTGGTGTTAAGAGCACATGAGAGCTCAGTCTTGCAGCATCACCTTCTGAGATTGTGTGAATGACCAGTTTGCAAGAGGTCTGTCCAAGGGAGAAAGTAGCTGATGGATAAATTCTTCCTATCTGCCCTTGGTCAAAAGTTAACTTCCTGGTGTTAATTTCTCTGAACTTCTTGAATATTGCACATGTGGGCTCTGCAGTGTGTCCCATGTCAGTATCAACAAGAAATGCTTGGCAGGAGGCAAGAAGTACTTGGTGCAGGTATGAGAAGAGGTGTTACATTTTGCTGCTATACTACAAATGGTGTCCTCTTGGGGAGGGAGGTGTGGTCACAGTGGTTCCAATACCGTAATGACCAGCGGCAAACTCTGAAAAGGCTTGGACAAGGGTTTTTTTTTGGTTTTGTTTTTTTAAAGGGGTCTTTAAAAATAAGTATTTCTTGATATAAGTTAAACTCTATACCCAGCGTGGGGCTTGAACTCATGACCCCAAGATCAAGAGTTGCATATTCTACCGACTGAGCCCCCCAGGTGCCCTGACAAAGGGGTTAATGAAACAAACTATAGTTGTTGCTGTTATAGCTAGTCAGTCACTAGGCCCTAAGATTTATCATCTTGCTCCATCTCTTCAAGATTTTCCTCACCTGTGGCCTACACTTCAGTGGTTATGGAATTCTATGTCTTATTAATGTCAGGTTGTGATCGCTTCAGTTGTCTGTTTATTGTTCTTAATGAGCAGAGAAGCACTAAGCGATGTTCCAGGGAATCTTCTGCTTCTAGACTTGCTGTTTCCTTCATCCATTGTGTCACAGCTCCCCTAGCTCCCCATGGCAGTCAGGATCAAACCACTCCTACCAGTAGAATGTTTTTTTTTCTGGTGGCATGAGGAAGCATTGACCTTTGGTATTACAGTGAGCAGTTCCCTGGAACCCTTATGTGCACCATCCCCCCATGGAAAAATCTCTTTCTCATTCTGCTCACCACATTTCCACCCCCCACTCAGAATTGGAAAATAGGATAAGAAACACACATTCCCTAGTGAGTCATCAAGAATGATAAGGGCCAATCCTCTCTCATTCCTTGGTTTCTGAACCTCCATATTCTAAGTGTTGAGGACATAACACTTATTCCTTAGATACACATACTATGTTCTACAGAAGAGAGTCCCAACTCCATAATGGTGGTCTTCAACCTGATACCTTAGCTGAGCCTTTAACAGGCTAATCACTGTTTTGTTAGGTTGGCTGTTTTGGGAGGGTAATGAGCAATTGACCATATGGTCATGTACCCATTGTTGAATGTTGTTGGGAAATTGGTCTGTTGGTCCAAAATGATATTATAGGGGATGTCATGTCAGTAAGGCAGGTATTCTGTAAGTCCGTAGATGGCAATGCTGGCAGTAGCACTGTAGCAGGGAAGCCAAACCTGGATTTGGAGTACATACGGATTCTAGTTGGGATTAATTGCTATCTCCTCCAGGACAAAATGGATCTGATACAATTAACCTGTCATCAAATGGCTGCTGGGTTTCTGGCAGAATGGTGCCGTGTGAGGGATCAGCATTAGTCTTTACTGCTGAAAGTTTGTACATTCAGCAGTAGAACTAGATGAGTCTTGCTGAGAGGGAGTCCATGCTGCAGGGTTCTTGCACGGCCTCCATTCCTACCACCATGGTCACTGTTCATGGTCGCATTATGCCATCTGGAAGTGGTCAAGGAGACATCTTGGCTGATGTCCACAGGTCAAATCACTTCAATCCATTTCATTTTTAATGGTCGTCTCTGTGGTGAATGCTCTCTGGAGGACAATGTGAGACAAAGTTTTGCCTGTGCTCATATGTCTATTATATTTCTTTCACAGACTTTTCTCTCCAATCTTCTAATCTGTTCCCACCAGGCCCCTGACCAGCCAGCCAGTTCATTCACCACTGCCCAGGATTAATTGTATATCTATATTTCAGAGCAATTTCTGTCTCCCACAAAGTGAACAATTAAATATACTTCTCACAGCTCTGATCTTTATGATTTCTTGAACTGTTGCCCTTTAGAGCCCTCCCTGAGGAAGCCTGAAATCCCAGGAAGCAGGAGTGTAGGAAAAGGGGAGTGAAGCAAGAAAGGTGGAAAATCTACTGTGATAGCGTATTACCAAATTGATATCAGTGATGGTGGCCCCATAAATGACCATATCTCAGTACAGCCTGTTTGGAGAGGAAGGTAGAAGACTTCCACTGGTCAGGGTTTTACCCTGAGTATTAATTCTTATGTACTTTCAGGTCACGTATGTGAAACCTTGGGGCAGGAGACAAGAGAGGATGTGATGGGGTATGTGGTGAAATGCTGTTGGGTTGTGCCCATGTGAAGTTGGTCAGATTTCCCATGGAGTTGGTAGCTACTGCAGCCACTGAGGTTGGAACAAGTGGCCAAATGCCCTGGGGATAAATGAAGATGAAAGGATATGACTTAGTATGTAAGAAGTGTGCAGTTCATCTTCTTTCCTTAGAGAAACCTTCCTTGTAGAGTGATGGTACACTTATATGTTTCATACAGTCTCCATGGTGCCCCCAAATACCTCTATGAATTAGGCAGTTACACTATTTGAGCACATATAATGTATCCACAGATGAGATTGATGACACAAAGTTGAAAGAGGCCTGGTCAGTTTTTTCTGAAGGAGTTTGAAGTCTGTTATATCCTCATTTGACAGATGGGAAAATGAAATGAAGAGATGGTGACTTTGTCCAAGTCATTTGACCAGAACATGGCAAAGCTGGATCTATTAACATATTATGTCTCCTATTCCGAATAAATTGTACTGTCTATACCAGTTATTGGAGCATTAAAACAGCAAATGACTGGCCAGCACAGGGTCATGACTCATTGCAGAGCTTCGAGTTTTAAACAATGCCTCACGGTACATGAGATTTGTAAGTTCTTCAGTGATAATACCATACTGGTGAAGGTAGATCAGGAGTGTTTTTTTATGCTACATTTGCAGCAAATGAGAGGATGGACAAGTTTATTGTCAAAGGGCATTTATCCTTCTGATTACAGAACCAAGACTAATTGTATTATCTTTAGAAAAGTTATACCAAAAAAAAAAAAATACAAGTAGAGCAAATAATACCCATATAATTTTTTGACCTTAATGTTATGGCTGTCTTCCTGTATCATTTAATATTTTACTACATTTTCATTTTAACGATCTAGCATTCCATTATATGGTTATATCATAATGTGTTTGACCAGTTTTTTTGTTGGACATTTTTCCAGTTTTTCAGTATTAAAAATGCTTCATTATCTAGCCATAGAGGTATATCTTCGTGAAACCCATCATCAGTTTTTTTGACAGAGGCAGCCAGCGAGAGAGGGAACACAAGCAGGGGGAGTGGGAGAGGAAGAAGCAGGCTCCTAGCAGAGGAGCCTGATGTGGGGCTTGATCCCAGAACGCTGGGATCATGCCCTGAGCCTAAGGCAGCGCTTAACGACTGCGCCACCCAGGCGCCCCTAGGAAACCATTTTTTTAAAATAATAACATCTTCATCTGAAATTCCTGCTTCAAAAGTATCTACTTTGATGCGTATCTGTATACAAAAGTGCCCATTTTCTCACTCCCTTATCAACTCTAGGTATTATAATTTTTCAGTATTCACATGATAGTAAAATATCAATCCTCACCTTAATGAGTGCTGGGAAAGCTGTTTTTACTTAAAGATAATAAGAATTCTAATCCAAGCAAGGATAGAGTTAGCATGTTTATCTAACACTTATTTATATATGGTAAACACTTCCAAAAATGGCCACAATTTTTCCTTCCCCATGTCTGACTTTTTCAGTGTGATGTTTTTTTTTTCAATGTGTCTTTTGCAAAGATGAGTAGATATCTGCACCGGCCCACTGGCATCTTAAAAGTTTATGTAGAGGCCTTAAAAGGGTTTAATCCTGTATTCAGTCCAGATGGTGTCTCAACAGCCTCTTATTCTCAGGACTATATCCTTGAAATGGTTGCTAGTATGGGAATGATAGGTGTGGCATACATTCCAAGAACAGAAGGGGGTGAGGAGCTTCTGATTCCCTGGGTCAACCAGCAGTCACAATCTCTCCATGATCTCCAACAACTTGTGACTTGCTTTGGCTAATAGAATGTAGCAAAAATGGTTTGCTGTTTCTGAGCCTAGGCTCCTCACACAGAGGCTTTGCACACTTCCATTTGCTCTCAGACCATGGGACCACCATGCGAGTAAGCCCAGGCTGCCCTCTGGATGATACGCATATGGCCCAGGTACTCCATCATCCCAGGAGCTATCCAGTGAACACAGGAGCAGAGCTGTGTCACTGCTTTGTAGTTGAGCACAAATGTGAGTGAGTCCTATTAAGATGAGAAGAACCATTCAGGTAAGCACAGCTTAAATTTCTGACCCTTAGATTCCTGAGAAAAATCAATGATGATTATCTTATGTCCCCACATTTTGGGATAGTTTGCTACCCAACAAACGCTAACTGTGAAACGCTCATGATATTATTTTAGTGAAGATATAATCATTATCTTAAATGAAAAATAGAAATGTTTCAACAACCGCTTGTTAGTCCATTTCTCCTTTAAATATCTTCTGGAACTATTTAGGTATATAACTCAGTACCAGTTACATGCTCAACAGGAGATGTACGTTATGCTCACCAAAGACATGCACAAGGATGTTTATGGCAATACTGTTTCTAATAGAACAAAACTGGAAATAAAAATGTCCATCAAAAATAGGTAAATACTTGTATATTCATACAATGGAATGCTATATGGTTATAACTGCATGCAACAATGTGGATGAATTTCATAAACGTCAAGTTGAGTAAAGGAAGGCAAACACAAAAGTGTTACATACAGCATGATTCTTTATATAAAGTTCAAAGACAGGCAAAACTGATCTCTGGTACTAAAAAGTCAAGGGAATGGCTATCTTTGGGGAGGTGGGTAATGATGGGGAGGAAGAAGTATTTATCTTGGGGATTTTAATGACTGAGGGCATGGACGGGCTTCCAAGATGTTGGAAGTGTTTCGTTTCTTGATCTGAATGGGCATTATACAGATCTGTTCACTCTGAATATTTATTAGCCATTTATGACGTGTACTTTTCTGTATGCGTATTATCCTTCAGTAAATAAGTGTATTTTTTAAAAAAACAAGGATAGCCTGGGAGCTAAAGAATTTCCCATAGAACAGCCATGGGGTTGTAAATAACAATGGCACCTAAATGTAGCAAAGAGAGTCCTGTTTTATTAGGAGGACCAGCATGTTGGTGCTCAGTACTAGGTCTTGAGTGGTCTTGGGATCAAGAGACCCAGAGGGGGCCGGGTCCAAGTACTTTGGCTCTAACCGATAATGTGGCATATAGGCAAAGATCACAACTGGAGGGTTTGTGATGAATTCAGAGAGCAACATTGAGGTTAGAGAGGAGCTTGTGAAAAGCAAAACAGAACAGGTGTGTTGAGATTGACAACCAAATATCCTCAGGAAATAAAAGTGTTTTGATAGTAATACAAATTTACACATGGGCAGGAGACCATGTACCAGGAAGCAGGTGGTAGACAGGGCTCAGTCCAGGAGATCAGGGGCAGCATGTCCCTACATATAGACAACATGCAACTCTGAAGCTATGGCTTGCTTTTGATCCATGCGTGACAACTGTCTCCTCTGGTAGGTGAGAAATTTCCTTCTTGGTGAGTACAGGGCTGTTTTGCTCCTCAAAGTGAGGCAAGAGTCCCTAGGGACCCAGTAGTGGACACACAGAAATAGAGCGAAATTCTCTGGGGAGAGTTCAGTTCTAATGATTGTAGTGATACAGGAAGGAATGATAATTCTTGTCATTCTGCTAGTGGCAAGGGAAAACTTACTGCTGTGTGGGTGCAAGATAATTAGAACCAAAACCCTTTAATTGGAAGATGTCCTACCTTAGCTGCTATGGCTTCTAGTATAAGAACAAACAACAGTTGGTCTTCAAATGCCAATCGTGATATGGCGTGAATCCATCTCACTAAGCATGAACCAAGCATGTGTTAGGAAATGGCAAGCAAAATACTAATGCTTAAATAATACCTCATTTTATGCAACACTATTTGCTTTTCAGAGAACTTTGACAAATATCCCATCTGAAACTCAAAACATACTCGAGGGAGGGAGAGCCTGTATTCCTACCCACCTAAACAGATGAATCAGCTGGACCTCAAGGAGGAAAATGTGACTTATCTAAGGGCCTACAGCTCAAGAGCTCAGGCGGCACTTTGCTCATGCATTGTTTTCCTCACTAAGCCGTGATGTGTGCTGGCAGTGGGACACTAACTAAAGGTGGCATGGGATATTAAGGATTGTGGGTTTTGTTTTTTTAACTTTTAGAGATTCCACATCGTTGTTGTAGGACTTAGAAATGGAAAGCTGACATGGGGACTACACTACTTGTTAAAGCTGGGGTTTTTTTGTTTTTTTGTTTTTTAGGAAACAAGCAACATCTGAGTTTCCTAAAGACTGGCTTGTGCTTCCCTTGACCTCAGAGCCCTTTGCCAGAAACTCCTAAGATAATGCTGCTCAGACTTTGTGCCTAAAACCCACCCTGTGTACATATGTGTTAAAATGCACGTTATGACTCAGTTCTGGTATGAGAACCAAGATCTGCGTTTCTAGCAAACTCGTAGCTGATGCTCCATGTCTCTAGATGGCATTTGCAGTAGTAGGGGTAGAATATGTTCTTGTGGGCACTGTGGACTGAGCTTTAGTGTGGAGTCTTAGGGACTAAGGCCTCTAGAAATGGGCATCTCTGTTGAGAAATAGTGCACCTAAAGCAACATTTAAGACAATCTTTGAGTTTTGGATCCACTGTAAAAAAAAAAAAATGAATTTACTTTTTTCCTCTTGTCCAGACACAGAATTACGGGTCCCTGGAGTGCCTACTCCATGGCAGCCACAATTTTAGACACTGACCATGGGGCAGAGCATGAAATGGAAAATGTCCCCACCATCGTGAAGCTTACAGTTTAGTGGGGGTGAAGAGAGGGGCAAGTCCCCTTAAAGTGAATATGTAATTTCTAGAATGGTTATGCGTGATACAGAGAAAAACGCTTTTTTAGAGAAGGCAGTATAGTAAGAGGGTGTGGAGTGGCAGTTTTAAATCAAAGGACCTTATGGAGAAGAGGACATGGGGAGTCAAAATAAAAAGGAGGTGACAGTGAGCTGTGGGGATATCTGAGGGGAGAATATTGTAGCCTGAGGGAATTACAAGTACAAAAGCCTAGAGATGGAGCAAGCCTGCCATGGTGACAAAATAGCAAGGAGGCTGGTGTAGTTCAGTAGAGGGCATGGGAGAGTAGGGAGGTGAAGGTGGGAAAAGGGGCCTCTTAGAGCCCTGTAAGCCACTGGTAATATGGGATGTCACTGGATGGTTTTAGAATCATTCTAGCACCTGTGCTAAAATCTGTAGAAGCCATGTGACTATGTAGAAGGATATTAGTCATTCCGGTGAGAGACAAGAGTGGTGGTTGCTGGTGCGGTGATGAGAAGTGGTCAGGTATATTTAGACAGATGTGATGTTTCCCTAGATTTGAGGGGAAGCAAGGATTTATTAATCTGGGGGCTTGACTCATGAAACTGCTGGCAGTTGGTTGACAGACTTTTTCTTTTCTTTCTTTCTTTTTTTTTTCTTTAAAGCATACTATTTCATTTTATCTCTGCTGCTGAATTATCACTTTTTATTATTTAAAATTATAGAATGTTGTGAGCAATAGTATTTGAGGTTAACCTTCATCCATATAGACTTTGGAACAATTTAGCAGCCTGTATTCCATTTTTGAGTTTTATATCACAGATGGGTGTCTTTCCATTAAAAAAAAATTAGGAGTGGCAGCAATTGTCAGTGTTCCTTTCCTCATAATTTTAAGTTGAGTATTAAAGATAGAAACTCCAAAAACCCTCACTATTCCAGGGATGGTAAATACGTAGCGAATATTGTCACTCTACCATTTTCTCATCAGTGGCAGACATTGCTAAATGATCACGGCGTTCTTTGTCACTGAGCCCTGATGGAGCATTGGAATCTTTATTAAAATAACCACAAATAGATCAGAGTTGGCATGAGTTAAAACCCACTTGCCATTTTTGTGTGTAATCATTCTTCCTGACAGCTTAATAGAATGGGACAGGAGACCTATTGCTCAGTGGTGCAGCTGGAGCTGGACTTCATCTCTGCCTTTTCAAATCCTGTCTCCATCACTTGCTAGCTCTTTGATCCTATACCAGCGTCTTGACATTTCCAAGCCTCCATCTTCTCCTCTACAAAATGGGGAAAATATTAATACCTATCTTATAGGTAGCTAAGTGAATAAAATAAATGTAAAGTGCTTAATACCAGGAGTTACCAGATTCATTTAAACACTCAATCTCAAAGGTTATTACTTGAGTTAGAGCTTAATACACTGATTTCTTCATGACACAAAATTTATAGAGGCATCCTGACTTTGTCACCTTGTCTTTATCTTTTTTTTTTTTTTTAACTTCTTAGCCTACTAGCTTGGCTATATTTTCTCCAAGAAAGGAAATCTTCCTTGCAAACAACTCCCAAATCCATGCAGGCATTATCGGAGCCCTTCACCCCTGCTTTAACCTCCTCTGTGTTTGGTGTTGAGTGGGGCTCAGTGTCCAGAGGCAGGAGGGCTGGGAGATGGCATAGTGGAAAAGCTACTGCTGGAGGAAAGGGCTTTGGTCTTCCTGTCCTGGATCTAACATTTTACATTGGATCTGTCTGTGGACATTCTCTGAGGGACAAGATACATTAGTGAAGTGGTACGGAGTTAAACATATTCTGTTTCAGGTTCGTTATAAGCAATGCGGATTTTTGTCAAGTTGATTTGAGACACAATCATTTTGTGTTACACTGTTGATAATGAGAAAATAGTTCCCAGGTTCCAAAGCCTTTATGTACTTTATAGTATTGCCTTTTCTTTCTGCTTTTTAATTTTAAAAAATTTTAATTCCATTATATTTAATATGCAGTGTTATATTAGTTTCAGGTGTACAGTATAGTGATTCAACATGTACTTCATATTTTAGTCAGAACATCCATTTTCCTTAATTTGGAGTCTCTTACAAAACCAATTATGATCATGCTGACATCTGTGCTCATAAATGCCAAACCATTGTCGAGGAAAGTGCAGTGAATTAGGGCTAGTATTAGCTCCCTTGAGTTTCATCTTCAGTCTCCATGCCACGGGGATCTGCTTCTGCTGAGTCGAAGAGGCCATGTCGGGGTGCCAAGTGCTGGGCTCAGAGGCTGTTGGTGAAGACTTTTCATCAGTGTCCTCACTAATTTCATTCCACTTAATGAATGCAGATCTGTCTAGAGACCTGTTACGTATATTAGCTTGATTCTTCAAACCTCCTTAGAAAAACTTAAGGGCCATTATTGTGAGATTTTGGCTATAGAGGGGAGATGTTTTCTGCTGTGGAGTAGTAATTTCACTGAGGCTCACCATGGCCTATATCTTAGATGGCCACTCTGGAGTTTTACTTGCCTTTCTTCTGATACTGACAGACACAATAATTAAGGGATTTTTTTTTTCCTGTTAGTACTGAAAGAACCTACAAATCCATCTAGGGAGATGTAACTAGGTAATGGAAGAGGGCCTACAAAGTCGATTTTTCCTCTCTGGCTTAAATCAAACTCATTTTTTAATTCATTCCATCAAGATTTTATTCTCGTTTCTATTCTGAAACAGAAATCTGTTAGTCTAATTGTTCCTTTTTTCCTTGGTTACTCAAGATGTTCCGTTTGTATGTGTTTTCTATAATATCGGTGGCTTTTACTCTTCTTGGGACTTGTTATGATTCTTAGATCTTAGGATTCGTGTCTTTTTTTTTTTTTTTTTTCATTCTAGGCCATGTCTGCCATTGCTTTCTTGAAATTACCTCTCCATTTACTCCTTCTAGGTGTAAATTACAGCTGCTCTTTCTCTTCTATTCCTCTTAGATTTTTGTATTTTCTGTTTCATTCTGGATTTTCACAGATCTATTTTCCAGTTTAAGTCTCCGAAACTGTTCAATCTGTCTACTATTCAATTTCAGTACCTGTATTTTCTGAGACATGTCTCATTCTTAGGCTTCTGACTTTTTATTTCTTTTATAACATCTCCTATTTCCTTTGAGATTCTGTAACATTAGGTGAAGTTTTCCTGAATTGTATATTTTTTTGATAGCGTCATCTTAGGACTTTGATTCTTCCATTGGTGTATGTAATAATTTTAAAAATACTTATTTCGTGTTTTCTTTGAGATTCTTCTGGAATACTTACACTGTCTCTAGTTCAAAATGGGTTTTCCCTTTGTGTATTTTATTTTAAAGATTTATTTTAGAGAGAGAGAGTGGGTGGAAAGGCAGAGAGGGAGCAAGAAGGACAAGCAGACTCTGCAACATGGGCTCAATCCCACAACCCCGAGATCATGACCTGAGTTGAAACCAAGAGTCAGATGCTTAACCAACTGAGCCACCCAGGTGCCCCTCTTTGTGTATTTTAGATCACCGTGGGGATTTACAGATGGAAGCTGTAACTGTTCTCACTTGACATTTGGGTATTCCCCTTCCTCGTAAGCCTAGCACTGTATGTTAAGGAAGATTTCTTAGGTTTCATTAGTATTTGTAGGTGTTTGTAGTGGGAAAATTTTCAAGTTAGCCTATTTTGCTGTCACTTCAAAAGCAGAAGCCCTTCCACACTATGCATTTCTTGAGCACTAGGTAATACCAGAAGATGCTGAAAAAGAGAAGAGATATATTTATTGGGGGTGATGACTATACGAGACAAAGGGGAGAGGGAGAGAGAGCCCAGTCTGTAATGCAAGTCTCACACCTCAGAAAGGAGAAGGAAAAAAGGAAGACTAGGTAG
Organism: Ursus arctos; assembly: GCF_023065955.2. Classification (NCBI taxonomy): domain Eukaryota; kingdom Metazoa; phylum Chordata; class Mammalia; order Carnivora; family Ursidae; genus Ursus; species Ursus arctos. The sequence goes on along the minus strand of NW_026623100.1, from coordinate 54,448,433 downwards.
GAAGAGCCTTAGACTGTGCTGCAATTCTCAGAAAATGTTTGTCAAACTAAGGGGAGCTCTGGTGATTCCCTAAAGAAGGAAGATCTGTGTTTGGCAGAAATGGCCAGGCCCATGGAAAGGAAAAGTCTGTATTGAGCAGTAGCCCTGCTCAGTGCTGTGTGCACAGTAATTGGCAGGGGCTGCCAGGTAAAGCATAGCGTCTGCTCAAACACTGCGGCAGATCCCCAGGATCTAACCATACTCATTGTGGCAGGTTCTCTCTTGAATCTCCAGGACTACCACACCCCCACTGGAAATTTCACAAACTGGATTTCTGGTTTATTTACAAGTCTCATTTGAATTTGATTTTGTACCTATCCGTAATAATCTGTTCATTTCTGAGTCTCCAGTAACAAAGACTATAAGGTTGAGAATAAGAACCATGTCATGATAGATTTATCTGGGTATAATGTCCAGTTGGCCTCAGACCTGTTGGCATCTTTTCAACCTGCCTGTTTTGGGCAAAAACCTCTGTCTCGTGCATCATATGCCTGCCCTTTCTGTCCTAAGTTCAGACTCTTCCACTATATTATCCTTCTTGTCCTGGTGATACATCATTTTCATTCTAGGTACACTTGTTGTCCTATCTTCATCTAGACTGGAGAAGGCTAAAAATTATACTATTAGAAAACTTTTAAGAATAATTATAAGGGGATTTGAGATATTTTAGAAAAATATACATCAATATAAAAAAGATACTGGCAGGTAACTATCATACCCTTCCTCCCAGGAAATTTTTAATTGCTGTGAGGGTTTTAACACATGTCATGGAAAAATCAGTCACACAATTTGAACCTTTGAAATTACATGGTGTTTTTAAAAATTTGAGAGTGTGAATCACTGAGAATGAGTCATTTATATTCTCTTTGTACACCAACCACCTCATCAAGACTTAAATTTACATGCACCTGTCCTTGAAATTCTTGGGGCATAAAGGCAAGGGAATGTCTCTAACTTTAAGGTTTTCATTTTCTTTCCTTATTTTAGGGTATGTAGAATGAATGGGATTAACAGTGAACCTGCTCTGATTATACATCTCTGAATATTTGTTGTCTGTGCACAGAACATCATGCTCTGATACGTTCTGTCCTTGAGACTTATTCAATCTCTTACATTGCAGAACAACATACTAGAGTGGCAAGATTTTTTTTTCCTTTTTTTTCCCAAAGAAAATTTTAGCTTTACAAACTGCATTATGTCTCTAGCCTTCATTTAGACTCAAGAGGTATATTTTTGAAAAATGTATTTTTAAAGCAAGTGATTTAGACACATGAATCCAAACTACATCTTCCTTGGGAACTGAGTCAAGCTGCCAAGTACCTAAGCAAGTAGGTTCAAGGAATATATATTTATAGTTTCTGTGCAAGAGGATGGTAAGGAGAAAAAGGATGTGAAAGGATATTGAGAAAACACGGTTAGAGAAATTGTTCCTTTTAAAAGTTTCAGGCTAAAGAAATGGACCTGGAACTGCAAAAAGGTCTTCTAAAATTATGACCTTTTCATTTATAGTTAAATGCTAGAGGTTTTTCCTGATAAGCTAATGTACATGGGATTGAAGGCCCATTTAGGATATTAATCTAAGACCTTGTGCCTTCCGTGGGCACAAAACTTCTAATTCCAGGCAGATTCCCTCATGCATTTCTTCCCTGTTGTCATCACAAAGTGTCCTATAATTACACCCCACCTATGTTTCCAAGGCTCCTGGGCGTATCTCTGAATCAAAATGAATATACACGTATAAGAGTGACACCTAAGTAGGGAAAACACCCTATAGCATCTCATTAAAGGAAACAAAGAAACATGCAGAAATCAAAGAAGGATGTAATAAAACAGATAGCCAAGGCCACCAGAGCCTGAACCTCAGGAGCTAGGCATATGCAAATTAACTCTCCAACCTGGCTAAATGTTAACTGTTCTTGCTTTATAATTGTTGCTCTGTTTATATAATTACTCCATTCTTTTTCTTAGGATGTTTTGGTTAGATAATTCAACTAAATGTTAAGATCTCAAGTGAATAAATAGAACTGCAATTGACTGAGGATGATGCCAGCATTGAGTATCATTATTAAGGTTATAGTTTTTAGCAAAGATTGGATTAAATGTTGATTGTACTGAAATACTTCAGTGGGTACGTTATTACAAAGTCTTTGGAAAGACTTTTTTTTTTTTTTTAAACATGTGGTATGCATTTCTTTGACAACTGCCAAAAATATATCCCATAGATCTTGATCTATAGCGATCTCTCCTTGTCTTAATTTTTAATTCTGTAACTTCATTTTGTATTTTCCCTTACATTCAAGAGTTGTTTAATAAAAGGTTGTTAGATAGCCAATAGAAAGTCTATCTTGAAAATAATTTCTAGTTTTGTGGCTCTGATCATAAAATGGCCTAATGAATATTTTTACATCAAATAACCTAGCAATCATCTTTATTAAAACACACACACACACACACACACACACACACACACACAAGAGATTCAAGGAAACATAGAACCACAGTAATAATAGGATATAATCACACGGCACTTTAATATAGGAAAGACAAGATGGACAAAAAATGAGAGGAAGACTTAAACATGATCAATGGAGAAGATCTTATGAATAAATATCAAACTCTGTACCCTCACAATAGAAAATACATCTTCTCAGGCTCATGTAACAGTCACACAATTTGTACATTGACACATACAAAGTAAGTTCACTCTAGGATGGTAAATAACAAGCAGCTCTTTGTTGGTGGGAGGAGCCCAGATTTACAGCATTTGTTGATTTTTCTGATGTACCTCCTATGGTTAATTTGAAGCTACCCATGCAATGTCACTGATCAAGAAGCTGGGAAGAGAGCTACACAATTGGCTTTCATAAGCCAGTACAAGTCTGCTCCAGCACACCACTCAGCTTCATAGAGTATCATTTGTAATATTTCTATCTAATTGATCAAAGCAGTAAAACTAGAAATTACTAACCAATAGAAAGTCTATTCTGAAAACTAAAAACCTTTTATTACACAACTCTCGAGTGAAAGGGGAAATACAAAATGAAATTACAGATCTAAAAATTAAGACAAGGAGAGATCTCTATAGGTCAAGATCTATGGGATACATTTTTAGCAGTTGTCAAAGAAATGCATACCACTAACTACTTTCACCAGCAAAAATGAAATTGTGAATATACTTACCTCAAAAAACTAAAGGGACAACAAACTAAATAAAACATAAGGGAATCGTAAGGATAAATCAGAAGTTAATAAGGTAAAGAATAACAAAATACTAGACTCCAAAATCCAGTTTCTAAGAAATCTACAAAACTAGCTAACTTGATCAAGAACAAAGGGAGGAAGCATTTATATACAAAATAAGAATTGACAAGGCAGAAATAACCATTGCAACAGAAGAAATCTTAAAATCTTAATTATCAATTAACTGTAGACCTTTACAGAAATATTAAAATCTAGGTGAAATGGATAATTTTTAGGAGAATAGAGATTACCAAAATTGATGTAACAAGTGTTGGAAAGTTCCATTTTTGTAGTAGAAATAGAGAAAGTTATTGAAGAACTGTGCCGCAATGAAAAGACCAGGCTCAGATGGTTTCACAGAGAAATTCTATAAATCTTCAAAGACCAAGTAGTCTTAATGCTCTATAAATTGTTCAGGGCTTTGAGAATGAGGGAAAACATCCTAACTTTTAAGAAGCAAAATTGAATATTGAACTTAATCCTGATAAACATGGTACAAAAAAGGAAATCAAAGAGCAGTGTTTATGAATGTTGATGTAAAATAGTAAATATAATTCAGTACTACATTAAGAATATGATACACTAGATCAAGTGGGATTTATTCCATGTTTGGCTATTAGGAAATTCATTAATAGCACACATGATATTAATAGTTCTAAAGGAAAAAAGTCATGTCATTCTCTCCGTAGATGCTGATAAAGCCATTGGTGGAATTCAATTTATTAAATGAATTGAGGTGTACTTCTTTTTGGTATGTTATATATATTATGTACTATATTCTTTTTTAAATTTAAATTCAATGTAGTTACTTATAGTGTATTATTCGTTTCAGGGGTAGAATTTAGTGATTCATCAGTTGCATATAACACCCAGTGCTCATTCCTTCAGGTGCCCTTCTTAATGCCCATCACCTAATTACCCCATCCCCTCAGCAACCTTCAGTTTGTTCCCTATAGTTAAGAGTCTCTTACAGCGTGTCTCCCTCTGTTTTTATCTTATTTTCCCTTCTCTTCCCCTATGTTCATCTGTTTTGTTTCTTAAATTTCACATATGAGTGAAATCATATGGTATTTGTCTTTCTCTGACTTATTTTGCTTAGCATTATACCCTCAAGTTCCACCCATGTCATTGCAAATGACAAGATTTCATTCTTTTGATGGTTGAGTAATATTCCACTGTATGTATATATGTATATACCACATCTTCTTCATCTATTCCTCTGTCAATGGACATCTGGGCTCTTTCCATAGTTTGGCTATTGTGGAGGTTGCTGCTATAAACATTGGGGTGCAGGTGCCCCTTCAGATCACTGTTTTTGTATCCTTTGGATAAATGTCTAGTAGTGAAATTGCTGGGTCATAGGGTAGTTCTATTTTTAATTTTTTGAGGAACCACCATACTGTTTTCCCGAGTGGCTGTGCCAGCCTGCATTCCCACCAACAGTGTAGAAGGGTTCCCCTTTCTCTGCATCCTCACCAACATCTGTTGTTTCCTGAGCTAATTTTAGCCATTCTGACCAGTGTGAGGTGGTATCTCATTGTGCTTTTGATTTGTATTTCCCTGATGCAGAGTGATGTTGAGGATTTTTTCATGTGTTTGTTGGCCATTTGTATGTCTTCTTTGGAGAAATGTCTGTTCATGTCTTCTGCCCATTTCTTGACTGGATTTTTTGTATTTTGGGTGTTGAGTGTGATAAGTTCTTTATAGATTTTGGATTCTAGCCCTTTGTCTGACATGTCCTTTGCAAATATCTTCTCCCATTCTGTAGGTTGCCTTTTAGTTTTGTTAATTGTTTCCTTAGCTGTGCAGAAGCTTTTTATGTTGATGAAGTCCCAATAGTCCATTTTTGCTTTTGTTTCCCTTATTTCTGGAGATTTGTCTAGCAAGAATGTTGCTGTGGCCAAGTTCAAAGAGGTTGCTGCCTGTGTTCTCTAAGATTTTGATGGATTCCTGTCTCACATTTAGGTCTTTCATCCATTTTGAGTCTATTTTTGTGTATGGTGTAAGAAAATGGTCCAGTTTCATTCTTCTGAATGTGGCTGTCCAATTTTCCTAACACCATTTGTTGAAGAGACTGTCTTTTTTCCATTGGATATTCTTTCCTGCTTTGTCAAAGATTAGTTGACCTAGAGTTGAGGGTCCATTTCTGGGTTCTCTATTCTGTTCCATTGATCTACGTGTCTGTTTTTATGCCAGTATCATACTGCCTTGATGATTGCAACTTTGTAATGTAGCTTGAGGTCTGGAATTGGGATGCCTCCAGCTTTGGTTTTCTTTTTCAACATTATTTTGGCTATTTGGGATCTTTTCTGGTTCCATACAAATTTTAGAATTGTTTGTTCTAGCTCTGTGAAAAATATTGGCGGTATTTTGATAGGAATTGCTTTAAATGTGTAGACTGTTTTGGGTAGCATAGACATTTTAACAACATTTGTTCTTTCAATCCATGAGCATGGACTGTTGAAATGTTTTTCCATTTCCTTGTGTCTTCCTCAATTTCTCTCATGAGTGTTCTATAGTTTTCGGAGTACAGATTTTTTACCTCTTTGGTTAGGTTTATTCCTTGGTATCTTATGGTTTTTGGTGCAATTGTAAAGGGGGATAGATTCCTTGATTTCTCTTTCTGTTACTTCATTGTTAGTGTAGAGAAATGCAACAGACTTCTGTGCATTGAGTTTATATCCTGTGACTTTGCCGAGTTCTTGTATCAGTTCTAGCAGTTTTTTTGTGGAGTATTTCTGGTTCTAAATTTGGATCTGATACAAATCCCTTCTTCTTTCCCTTACACAACTGCCTGTCTAAAATAGTTTTCCTTTCCTGTTTCAGTTGATGAGAAATATAAACACAGATACTGCCTTTGTCTTACTATTTCTCCAGGTAACATATGCCCCAACTTGCTGTTTGCGGTTAATGGCAACACAGAGCAGAAAGTCAGCACCTAGGCTTGCTGTTCTGTCAGCTTCCATGCTCCTATGCCTGGCAACAGTGCACCACTTAGGTGCTACCTGTTCTTGCGACCCAGGGGATCCTCAGATCACAGTGTCACACCCGGGATTCTGCCCTGCTTCGCCACCTGAGCCCCTTTAAGCCAGGCATGTCCCCTACTGTAGCAGACTTCTGAAAGTTCCAATTTTGCACTCCTCTGCTCTGTGGTAACCTCCTTAAGCAGGCTCCCTCCCCACTGCCATATACTCGGCTATATCACAGGGGATTCAACACTTCATACCTTCTACCTTCCGAAAGGTATCACTTTTCTACTTGTAGACTTGCAGTATTTGTTTTCTCAGACCTCTGATTGATTTCTCAGATGTTCAGAATGATTTGATAACTATCTGATTGTACTCTAGGGACGAGACAAACTTAGGGTCCCCCTACTCCTCTGCCATCTTTACCCCTCTGAGGGGCGGTTTCTTAATATGATGAAAGATCTATTAGTTTCAAAGCCAGTATTTTACTAATGGAAAAATACTAGAGGAGTTTCTGCTGAGATCAGGAATGGGTGACATGGATGCTACCATAGTCACTAAATCTCGACATTTTGTTTAGAGGTATTAGCCAAAGTATAAGAATGGATCAGGTAGTAAAATTATCTCTATTTGCATGTATCGTATTTGACAAACCTAAGAAACCAAAGATACAAGTAACTCAAATGCTTCATTATCCATTGTCTGTTCTTTTCTGAAGTTACCATAATGCTGATAAAATATACATAAGCTGTCTTATGGAATTTTACAAGTTGACACTGAAATTATTCTAGAAAAACAAATGCAGAAGGATATCCAGGAAAACACTGAAAAAGAAATTGAGGGTGGATGAATCCCATCAGACGTTAAAACTTGGTATACAGCCTGTTATGATTAACTACTGGAGCATATAGATCAGTGGAATAGAAAAATTCAAAAGACCAAAGTTCATATGGAAATGTGGCATATGCTAAAAGGCAAAGATGGGCTTTTAATAAAGCTTGGACAACCTGGGGTAGCCACTTGGAAAAAGAAAAAATTAAGATTCCATATTTCACACTACACAAATTAGTTCAATGTGCATCAAAGATCTAAATGTAGCAGTAAAACCATTCAGTACTGTAAGAAAACATGAGCGAATTTGTCCTTAATCCTACTGTAAGAAAAGCCTCAAAATCTATAGGCAGTAAAAGGAGACTGAGAACTTTGACTACATAAAATGCTTTTGCAGTCAGTGCACCAGAACTGAAAAACTAGGAGACAGTTTTTGCAACATATACTCCAAAGGCCAACTATTTCTTACATGGAAAGAAGAAACCTTAAACAGCGAGGAACAGAAGACCAAAAACCCAGCAGAAAAGTGGGAAAGGAGACTTGATCAGATAAATCACAAATTCACGTGAAAAAATGGCCCTTGAACACAGCCAAATTTTACGTTCTTAAAGAAATGCAAAGTAATAACCCCCCACTGTGATTCCATTTTTCTTTCTTTTTTTTTTTTAAAGATTTTATTTATTTATTTGACAGAGATAGAGACAGCCAGCGAGAGAGGGAACACAAGCAGGGGGAGTGGGAGAGGAAGAAGCAGGCTCATAGCGGAGGAGCCTGATGTGGGGCTCGATCCCAGAACGCCGGGATCACGCCCTGAGCCAAAGGCAGACGCTTAACCGCTGTGCCACCCAGGCGCCCCTGTGATTCCATTTTTCACCTGTAAGATTAGTGAAAATCAGTCTTTACAACATGTTCTGTTGGTGAGGCTGTGGTGAAACCATTACTCTTGTTCCCGCCACTTGTGATGCAAACTGGTGCAACTCTTCATAAGTGTTATTTGGCAGTACCTAACAAAACAACACTAAGTGCTTGCCTTTTGACCCAGCAATCACACTTCTAAGAATCTACCCTGAAGATAGAGCTCCAATGGTACAAAGATACAAATGCATGAAGCTTATCATTTGTAACTGGAAAATATTGGAAAAGTCTAAATGCCCATCCATAGTAGGGGCATTGCATTGACTGTGGTACCTCCATACGGGGCTTCTGTATGGTTGTGAAAAGAATGAAGTTCTCTACGAACTGATATGGGAGTGCTTTGCCAAGATAGATTGGTTAAGTGAAAAAAAGCAAAGTCCAAATAATGTCTTTAATACAGTATTCTTCATGTAAGTGAGAACAAAATAGAGGAAAAAATGTATCTGCTCATTTGTGCAAAATAAATGCAGGAAGTTAAATGAGAAGCTGATGACAGGCTTAGTGTAAAACTGGTATCCTGAACTCTGAGATCCCCCTCTCCATAGTATAAGTCTTAACATGAGACTTAACATGAGACCTATCCTCTTAACAAAGTTTTAAGTATGCAACACAGTATTTACAGGCACTAAGTTGTACAAATCTCAGAACTCTTTCATCTTGCATAACGGGGACTTCAGAACAACAACTCCACATCCCCCTGCCGCCCACCCCCCAGGTCCTGGAAACCACTGTTCTATTCTCTGGCCTATTTGCATCTGGCCCGGAGATAGGCTTAACTTTTCATTAGATACTAAGGTCTCAGGTCTAGGGTCAGAATAATTCATTCAAATGCTTTTTAGGAGGCTAGTTTTATTTGCTACTCTATTAAGTATTTAATCTTCCAACTCTTGAAACCAGTGCAAATGAGGAAATAAACTGTAGATTGATGTAAAACCCTGATGATTCCGGCATCCCCCCCCCCCCAAGGACCTGCCCCAAACTATGTATGTATGTAGTTTGAGTTACATGTAAGCAAGGCTTCCTATCCCTTTTGGGGCCCTCACTCTTGCTGTTTCCATATTAAGGCCTAAGGAAACTTGTCCTGAGACACCTATGATTAAAGGTTAGCAGGTCTGACAGTTCCTTAGTAGAAGTATCTCCAACGTTCAGTGGATTATGATCAAGGGTCTGTGGAAAAGCAAATAAAGCCAGTCCCATTATTACAAGTTGGGGCATATGTTACCTGGGGAAATAGTAAGACAAAGGCAGAAATTAGACCTGAGAGGTGGAAATTCAAATGCATTACACCTGTATCTGTGTTTATATTTCCTATTAGTTGAAATAGGAAAGTCAAACTATCTTAGGAAGTTGTGTAAGGGGAAAGAAGGGATGTGTATCAGATCCTAATTTAAATCCCGATTCAAGCATTTAAACCAACGTAACCTTTGCAAAGTGTTTAACTCTTCCAAGCTTTGATTTCCTTATGTGGAAGGCAAGGTCAGTCCCTTTGTTGCACTAGGGAGAACGGGGTAAAGCTCTGTGTTTTTATTGAGTCCTAGACCATTCCCTCCAATTCTTATGTCAGAGTCTTATATCTTTACATTGATTTCTGTGTTAAATTTTCTTTCTAAATTCCCATTCACTTTCTCAGCTGTTTATTGGAATTCCCCATGGTTGACTCTGCCTTTCTTGCTTTCTTTGCCTTCTACAGACGTTTTCTCTCTACCCATGGTTTTACTTATGATTTTCTTTCTCTGAGAGGTAATATCAGTATAAGAACTGTGTATATTAATACCAGAGAATATTGTGAAGCCACAGTGATTTCCAACATATGGATGATTGAATCTCACTCTTGGTAGGCTTCCTATGTATATGATATTATATCCTGAGACTAAAAATTATGAATGAAATCTAGACTTTTGAAGGAATCTGGTTGTCAACGAATTAAAAATAATAACAGAATAATAAGTAATCTATAACCTACAAGTAATTTTATTATAAAATTTAACTACTTTTAAAATAAAAAATTTTAAATAATGAAAGCAGAATGAGACAGGTAAAACAGAGATGTATAGAGCATGTTATGAGACATTAGAAGGAGTTGTTAATTATGGCCAGGGAAATCTTGTTAAGAAAAAAAAAAAGATGCATTTACTGTGGATCTTGAAGGAAGAGAATTTCAAGAGGAAAATCATGGTCAAACTGGTTATTTGGTGACTTAGCTTAGTTTTATCCAAAGTGTATAAAAGGGGTAGAGCAGAGATCTAAAGGGAACAAAACAAACCAACTTATGTTTCTCATGGTTCTCTCTGCTGGGTGGAAAACTTTTAGAGGGCAAAGAGTTGTGAAAAACATTGTTTTCCTCATTTGAATTATTCAATTTAATTAAGAAATTACCTCTTATTGCGACTAGCTAAGGAGTTGGTTTAACGGAAACCACTTAGAGATAAGGGGGAATAATAAATATGATCATCTCTCATCTTGTTATGTGGAAACTGCAGAGCATTGAAGCCAGCTACAGACAGGAGACAGATGCCTGGAACCTTGACTTTGGAGACCTTGTTAGAGGGAGACACGAGTCTAGGTTGTACTATATTTTGGATGGAATTTGTAAAATGATCGCCTATGGAGCAGTAGTCAGAATTGATTTGAGTAAGAATGCTTCATCTGTAGCTTATTGATTTGTATGGGGGCTTTGAACAAAATAGTAATGCAAGTTGTATTTGTGAAGGGCACGATCTCTAGATTCAGGAAATCTGGATTCACTCATAGCTGTGTGACTTGGGGACCTCGGTTTCTTTGTGGATAAAATGAGAGAATGTTAATTCTCACTAGAGTTGGTGAGATCAAAGTTTCAAGTACAGAATGAACCCAGTTTAAAACTGTTCAGGGTTTCTATTTATGTCCGTTATTCAAGGGCATAACATTAAATCATCCAGCAAATTAGCAAACACATGGTATAGTTTACCATGTCACAGTAAAGCGATGATTGTTCTCATTCTGTGGAGAAAGCTACGAGGTCACTGAGTTAATAACTTAGGTGGTTTAGATAATAGTTTATAAATAATGACTCTATTTCCTCCAAAACAGTGTTTTTCAAACTGTTTCAGCTCCTTATTGGGAATTGCAATCAATTTAGAGTTGTCACCAAGATTTTTTTTCCTTAATGAAACAGAAAAAGTAGACTAGACTAGAATACAATAGAAAAATACAATAGAAAAACAAAACACCAAGATTTTTTTCCCTAATGAAACAGAAAACGTAGAATAGACTAGAATATAATAGAAAATATATAGACTAGAATACAATAGAAAAATAAAAAAATAGAAAAAATAAAAATACAATACAAAAAATAGAAAATGTATACTGTTTCTCGTGTAGTAAGGAGACAAAAATCAGTTTGCTGTCCTATGTCTGCTCACATGTGTGCGCACACACATATACCTTAACGAGTACTAGTTAGAAGTATCAGACGTATTTCTGCAGATGGCTTGCAGTCAGTATTTGAAAAATTTTGCTCTAGAGAAATGTTACTGATGAATTACACTCTCAAATCTTTCCTTTTATAAGCCTTACGTTCTATGTTCTTACCTGCTTACTAGACATTTTCTCTGGGTTGTTTAGCTTTTATGTCAAACTGATATTCCTAAAACCGAACTCTCTGTACCTTCAAACCATTTTATTGTACTAAATTTCTATTTCTATTTATTCACTATACTCCTAGTTACTCTTTGTCAAGCCCTTAGTAATTTTCAACTCTTGCCTCTCTTCTTCTTCATCTTTAATCAGTGAGGGGTAAAAAGGGTACGGAGCTAACATTAAGGACCTGACGTTTATTAGGCAACTTGCCAGATATTTTATATATGTTGCTTTATGTAATTCTCACAGTACCCTCATATTCAAATGAGGCTCAAGGAGATTGAGCAACCACTCAAGGTCACATGGGTTATTTGTGTAAAGCAGCTCTTTTAGCTTTGTCAGTTTAGGTCTCCGACTCCAAATACAAATGCCTTGTTATGTCCTGCCACCTTCCCAAATGCACTGGTTAAAATTGCTTCCACAGGAGCTCAGAAGTGATGTTAGGGCAGTCACTGTACAGAATCATAATCCCTGCATGATCTTCGGTTGCTATCAGGGCCCATATTGCTGGAAAGGACTTCAGAGCTCTAAATTGTTATTTTACAGAGGACTTAATTAAGACACAGAAAAGTTAAGTGACTTGATTGAAGCCATAGGCTAATTTGTGGCAGATCCTTGGCCAGAATTCAGGTCTTGATTTTAGAACAGTGTTCTTTTTATCTCTCTTATTAGCCTCAGGAGCTCGAACAAAGGGTGAAAAGGCAGAGAGTTCTTGAACACCCCAAGGTGTCAAAGTCTTTAGATGAAATTGACTTCTTATCAAGTCCTTAGGATCAGAAATCTTTTGAGATTTTCTTCTGAATCATCAGGGGTCAATACACTTTTAAAAGCCCTTTAATAGCCAATGCTTTGTGTGTGGTTTGAATGGAAGTCTTTCAAAGGAGAATAAAGTTAGGAGAGAGGCAGAAATTTTATCACTGGGTCTCCTGGTGAGTTAAGGATTTCAAGTGTAAGGAAACAGATTCACTGAGTCTTGTTTTCGTCTTCCTGTCAGGGCTTTGGCTGACCAAGCTAGGGTGAGGTTTAAAAGAGTCAAGCTCAAGATTGTAGAAAGAGCAAGTGGGTTTTATATGCCTGCCCTTCATTCTTCTATTTTTACCGCCTGATGAACTCAGTTATCCCAGCCTTGATCCCCTGACTCACTCATTCATCTCAGCTTTTGGTAGCGTCGTTATGGTCTTTATTATGTTTTCACTTTGGCTCAGTTCAAGAGAAGATTTCCTTCATTTCCATTTTTCTTTTCCCACTCCCAATAAAATCACATTTACATTCCTAGAAATGTGCTTGTTTGTTCTTCATTAAGCATGAGATTTTTATTTCAGATTTCTGGCAGTTTTGCAGATAATAGTTGGCAAGAATGGCACGGCAGTTTAATACTGTCTAAAGATTTTATGTATTTTAGAGAGTGGGTGCACACGCCCGAGTCAGGGAGGGGCAGAGGGAGAGAGAGAATCTCAAGCAGACTCCCCGCTGAGCATGGAGCCCAGGGTGTGGCTTGATCTCAGGACCATGACATCATGACCTGAACCGAAATTGAGAGATGATCAACCAATTGAGCCACCCATGTGCCCTTAAACAATGTTTTTTTTTTTTTTTTAAAGATTTTATTTATTTGACAGAGATAGAGACAGCCAGCGAGAGAGGGAACACAAGCAGGGGGAGTGGGAGAGGAAGAAGCAGGCTCCCAGCGGAGGAGCCTGATGTGGGGCTCGATCCCATAACTCCGGGATCACGCCCTGAGCTGAAGGCAGACGCTTAACCGCTGTGCCACCCAGGCGCCCCTAAACAATGTTTTTAATATTGAGCTTCCATTGTTCTTGAACTAAAAGTGTGTCAAAAGTAGAATCTTTATTTGAACACATTTTTTTAATGATAGAAATGACTTTGAAATGCAAAAGGTTTTGGATTACTGATGGATTTGCCAGAGTTTTCAGATTAAAGACATACACTGTAAAAAAAGACTCTTCTACACACAACTCAGCCTAAGGTAAAAATATAGTTTGTGGTTTAAAATCATTGATCATTTCAGGGGTGCTTGGGTGGCTCAGTTGTTAAGCGTCTGCCTTTGGCTCAGGGAGTGATCCTGGGGTCTTGGGATCCAGCCCCACGTTGGGCTCCCTGCTGGGGGCCTGCTTCTTCCTCTGCCACTCCTGCTGCTTGTGTTCCCTCTCTGGCTGGCTGTCCCTCTCTCTCTGTCAAATAAATAACATCTTAAAAAAAATCATTGATCATTTCAGAAAAATAGACTGCTAGATATGTGAGACCATGAATAATTTAATCAGGTGAGAGGTCCCATTAATATTCTGAATCGGTATTTGTTTTTATTTAGAAGAAAAACATCTCAAAATAAATGGAGAAATGAAATTCTGCTCTATTTATGTGTGTCAGGGTTTTTCTTACCTTTGTGCTTTATACTTGTGCCAATCCCTTCTACCTCCTGTCTGCAAATCCCATTTATCTGGCTTCTCTTTAAATCCTACCTGGCTAAACAATGTTGATACCAGAGAGTCCTGGTCAAATCCTGAGGACCAGAATTTCTAGGAAATGTTCTTCTGAATCATTCTGAATTAACATACCTCTAAAAGCCCATCTTTATTGATCAAATGCTATGTGAACTTACTTGAATGTAATTCCATCAAGAAGAGAGAAGAGTTAAGATTCCCAGCTACACCATGAAAATTCTAGTGCACTATGCCACATATATAGCCCAGCATTCTCAGAACTCCTAAAGTCTACACAGCTGAGTATTTAATTTTTCTCTAATTGTTTTGAAATTACTTCTTATATCCACATTTAGACAAAAATCTATTATACTTCAGTGTTCATGTAAGTCACTGCTGGACACCAGGGGAGGATTTTTTTTTTTTTAATGGAGAAATCATTACTGATCTCAAATCATTGACTCATCCATTCATCAGACAACCACTTAGCATTTTCTGTGGGATAGTCTGTTAGGTACTGGGGATATTAAGTTAATCAAGGTCACTTGGCTGTAATCAACAGGCAACCTGACCAACAGGTGCTTAAACCAAGGTCAGTTAACTTTTTCTGTAAAGGGTCAGTAAATATTTTAGGCTTTTCCATATGGTCTTCATTGCAACTATTCAGCCATTGTAAGAACAGCCAGAGACAATATGTAAGTGAAGGGGCATGGCTATATTCCAATAAACCTTTATTTACAAAAAACAAGACATGGGCCCAGGGCCGTAGTTTGCTGGTGTAAACAGATGGGCGTTTGTTATTCTCAGGTAATGGGACACCTGCAGATGGCAGCTATTGTATTAGAGGCTCAATTCAGGTTAGTTTCACTGTCCCTGAATTTTTTGACCTTTCCCTGTGGTTGCAAAATGACTGCCATCCTCCAGCTATTAAGAAGACACTTAAGGTAGGAATAACAGGGAAAGGAAAAGGGCTAGGTCACTGAAGAATATTAATAGAAGTCCTCGTGGCAGACTTGCCTGTGTCATGGGCCATTCATGGGCCTAGATAAAAGGAAGGCTGACAACAGAAGCATTAGACTTTCCAATCTGTATTGTGAGACGTGGCAAAGGAGGTTTTATAGATGGCTTTAGGGGAAGCTAGTATCTACCACAAATACGGTAGTCAGGGCAATTCCTGTCCTTAGCAAGCTAATAATTTGCTAGGGAAGATGAACATAAACAGGTAATTCTACAAATACATACAATGAGAGGGGTCAAGATAGATTCTTATCAGAGCAGACAGAAAGGGCACAGGATAGCCATGTGTGGGAATTAAGTTTTGGGGGATGTCAGGGAAGCCACACCTAATCTGAATTATCAAGGCATGTAGATAAAAGTACTAAATACCATAATTACGGTGGAAATGAGCTATAAATATTTAGAGGGAAAAGAGATACGGTGGAATCTCTGGATAATATCATTTTACTTGAATATTGCTCAGACTATCAATGAGTGAAGATTGATATAGTTAGAATGTTTTCAGGTCGCGGGAGTGGAGTGAGCTAAGGTATGGAAAGGAAAAAGGAAATGTGGTACACAGGCCCAGTTCCGTCTGGTACACCAAGGGTCAGCCCTTCGTTTGGATGGCGTGGCCGGTAATTGCTAAGGGAGGAGGAGCAGTGCACAGCTATTACTGGACATGTCACTCCAGCCAACCGTAGCCAAGCTGGTGCATATTTGAGGCGCTGAGGTCAGTAAAGTCAGGGAATAAATTACACAGGTAGTATGGAAGGCAGAAGTCCAAGCACGTTTAAAGCTAAGAGCAGTTACTATGCAAGGTACCCCTTACAGGTAGGGGTAAGGGCAGATTTTAGGCTGCTCTAGTCCAGGGCCCAGGACTGGCTGATGAACCATGTTAAAACTGATAGTTTAGTCTATGGACTTCTCCCCAGTGCATTAAATCAAATATTTATCTTTTATAACAAAAGACTTATTATGGGATGTTAGGGAAATACTAGAAAAAAAAATCAAAAAATGAAAACTAGTGATTTGTAGACATAAAAGACTACTCTCCTTTTTATACAATGTATGATGGTTTTGTCCATAATTTTTATATAACATCATTTTCCATGATATTTGAAACTCTTTATAATTTTTTAATGATCCGATGTTCCATTTCTTATATGTGCCATAACTACTCCCCTAATACTGAATATTCAGTTTTTGTATTTTTACTGATTGACATGTATAATATTTCAAGAAATGTCTTATATATTTGTATTAATGTTTCTGTGGCAGTTTAAAAACATGGCCCTTATGTTCTTTGATAATTCTCCTATCTAGAGGTAGATTCCTAGGTCCCTCCCTTTAAATCTTGGATGGAAAGGACCTAGGCCAGTTTCAGGGCCCAAACCTTAAGAAACCAGCAGAATCCACTTCGTGTCTCTTGGGACTCTTACTCTTGGCCCCCGGACACCATGCTGTGAGGAAGCCCAAGCAGCCTATGGAGTGGTGCATACACAGAAGCCCATATCAGGGTTGGGGGGAATTGAGGACCTCAGAACTAAGCCCATTCCAGCTCCCAGCTGGCCCCACTTTACTAGCCTTGGAAATAGCTCTTCCTGCCCCAGCTGCCCCGGCTTATGCTGCACGAAGCAGAGATGAGTCTTCCCTGCAGAATCACACATTTGTGAGCTAAATATGGGTTGCTGTTGTTTTAAACAGTTAAGTTTTGAAAGATTTATTACACAGCAATAAATAACCAGAACACTTCCATTTGTCTTCTTAGACTAGATTCTTAGGAAAGGAAAGACTGTAAGCACATAAATATTTTAAAAGCTGTTGATCCATATTGCCTTGCAGAGCTCATGAAGGGCTTTATCAATATCCACTCCCATCATTAGCATATGAGAGTGTCTGTTTCACGGTACACTTGCCAGCATTGAATATATCAAAAATCACTTCTCATTTTTGAGTGTTAACTTGTTTGCTTAATATATTTCTAGTAGCTATTTTATGTGAACTATTTTTCTTCTCAATTTGTAGAAATCTTTTAGTGTAGTGTTCTTTTTATCTCTTAATAGCCACAGGAATCTAGAACAAAGGGTGAAAAGGCAAAAAACAGGTTCTGTAGAGATCTTTTTGTACAAAAAAAATAATTTTGATTAGTCCTTTAATAAAAGGATACTACCCTTTTATATTTGTGGCACGTTTCCCCAACTTATTTGCTTTTAAAACTTTCATCCTTTTAATTTTGTTCATAATTTTTATGTAAATGCATTTGCAATCAAGTCTATTGTTACTTCTCTCCATGAAAGAATAAGCGGAGAAGATTAATCCTTACAGAATGGCCAGAAATAATACCTGAGGATCCTGTAGAGACAGATCATAAAACAAAGCAATCTGTCAATATCACACGTATAGGGGCAGCCAGCGGTAAGCTGCTTTCCAGAGGCACGTGTTTGTGGCTGTGATCATATCACCAGGGAAAGGCTAGTTCCTTTGGGGATTATGAACAAATAAAACTCTGCAGAAAACACAGATGAAAAAACATTTCCCAAGTCTATGGATTGGCTATACCTATTAACAGATTTTCACGTCTATAATCTTTCTATATCAACAGGCTAGCTCTATGAAGCAAATGCTGTCTTTCTATTTGGGAATCTGCTTTTTAATGTAGATAATGTAAAGAATAAGACTTAGAAGCCCAAGCATTTATTAACATTTTTCATATTTCTTTAAAATTATAAACTTGGAGTATAAAGTTGAAATTCTCAAAGAAGAAATTACACATTTCCAGACACAGAGCTATTAACATTTTGATGAATTGGTCTTATTTT
The DNA here is from genome assembly GCF_023065955.2 of Ursus arctos. Classification (NCBI taxonomy): domain Eukaryota; kingdom Metazoa; phylum Chordata; class Mammalia; order Carnivora; family Ursidae; genus Ursus; species Ursus arctos. The sequence continues at coordinate 54,430,565 of NW_026623100.1, read as the reverse complement.
CTAAGCATTTTTAATGTTTGAATTCTTTTTTATTTTTTTGCATAAACAGTGTATCCTACACTTCTCACTTAACAAAGGGAAGTGCTTTCATTTACTATCTAAAACTATCCATAAACATTTTAACAACTACATAATTTAATACTGTTTACTCAGTTACTCATTTTGTAGGTTACTTAGCTTTTTTCTATCTTTGTCACTGTTACAGGCAATCTTGTGATGAACATCTTTGTGCTTTTCCTGCATTTTTTATTTCTTAGGTGAATTCCAACAGTCAAAGCATGTAAACTTTAAGTCTCATAATATGGATGACAAATATTTACTTTCTCAGAAAGGAAACATCGCTGTTTTCCATAGGTCTAATTTTGCCTGGCTTGTTCAATTTCTGGTTTAGGTTTAAAGGGCTTTAGGTCGACGTGTCATTGCTAGCCTCAGACCTTATCCGACAGAAGGCTGGAACAGAAGGGTAAGTGTGGCAGTGGCCCAGAGGTTGGGTTTCAGATGAAATTACCTTCTGAATATTCTGGTGCTTGGAGGGTTGTGGAGCCTGGGGGCTTACTCAGTAACCTCGCAAAGCTTCCTTACATCAGGCAGTGATTTAGCTGGGTTATACTAGTAACATATGGGCTCTTCAGAAGCAGCAAGGTTTCTACTGAAGACAGGCATAAACGAGCCTGTGGACCTTGTTGGCACGATGAATCAGCCTTTGCAGCACCAGGCCTGCCAGGCTCGTGCTGATGCATTGGAAGGCCTGTGTCCCTGTAGGTGTCTGTGGGCAGACATATGGGATGGATGGCCAGCTACAGATACTGCGTCCGTGCTCGCAGAGGAAAATCTGCTTACGGGAGCTGCTGAGGGGAACATTTATTTTAGGCGAGAATTTACTTTGTAAATTACATTGAACGTTGTGGAATTAGCCAAATTTGGAAGTTCTCTTTTTCAAGTTGCTACTTGGTTTGGCAGCACGTTTCTTTTTTTTCTCATTGTATAGCTATTCTTAATCTTCACTGTGGACCAAAATCACCCACGGCGCTTATGAACATGTGTACTCAGGCCTTAGCCCTAGAGACTCTGATTCATTAGGTTTGGAGTTGGGGCCCAGGAATCTGCCCCTTTTGAGTGATGCTGATGCAGGGGGTTTGACTGCAGGTCGGGAAACACTAATCTGGGGCTCTGAGGGACAGTCTGTTTTGTTACCCAAATCACCCTTCTAATAGGGATTGTTGCCCCAGCCCTTAGGAGTGCCATGAGCAGATAGCTTTCAGCTCCGTGACCCTTCAGGGATCGTCGCAGCTGCAGAAAAGTGCCTCTCCCATGTGCCACTTCTCACATCTGGTGACTCCAGCTGGGAGTACAAAGGCCAATTCATCTGGTCATAGGCCAGTCTGATGGGCCATTTAGCTCCAGAGCACCCAGTGGGGTCAGCTGAGGTGGTGGGCCTTGCTTCACACCTCAACTTCCACCAGAATTGATCCAGAGGGCACCTTCTAATAAATTTCTTGCACATTAGGGGCACCTGCGTGGCTTAGTCGGTTAAGTGTCTGCCTTCAGCTCAGGTTGTGATCCCAGGGACCTGGGATTGAGCCCCACATTGGGCTTCCTGCTCAGCGGGGGAGTCTGCTTCTCCCTCTCCCTCTCCCTCTGCTCGTGTGTACTCTCTCTTGCTCATTCTTGTTCTCTCTCAAATAAATAAAATTTTAAAAAATCTTCCACATTAGACTCTGTCTTAGAGTTGGTTTAACAGAGAACTTGATTGTAAACAGGTGTTCATCCAGGCTCTGTCCTCTGGACAGAAGAGAAGAGGGCTCATTGAGGTGCCCTCCACTCTGCAGCCTCATCTTTCCACCTCCCCCCACCCAACCTCTGCCACTTTGCCCTCTGCCATATGCTACATCATGTCTTTTACCTTCTGCAAACTTCTCTTTTTGCTACCCAAGGCTTATCCTTGGTTCAGATGCTTATAATTCAACAAAACTTTGTTAAATGAATTTTAATTTTAATCAGAATTTTCCTGCTTGAAAATATTAGTCTGAAAGAAATATGGAGTACACAATGAGATTTGTTCCAAGATTCCCTCCCCTCTAAAGAGATCATGGTTTATAAATCTCTCCCTGAATTTATGATATGAATCACAAAGTGAACTGTTATAAGTCTTGAGTCTATTTGTTCTTTCCTTAGCTCCATCTTTCACCCATCTGTCCATCCTCACCCAGCCCACCTACCATCCATCAACCAGGATGCAAGCTAGAACAATGATTAAGAACAGAGATTTCAGTGTCAAACCAGCTGAGATACATAATAAGACCTCAATAACAACCGAGCCAAAATTTATAGAACATTCATTCTCTACCATGCACTGTTGAGTTAATTCTCAGTTCTATGAGATAAATATTATTTACACTATAGATGAAAAAACTGAGGCACAGAGAGATTAAGTATCTTATAGGTCACATAGCTAGTAAGTGGCAGAGTTGAGATTCAAACCCAATTGTCAATAACTGTTGAGCTATCAAATATCATTGATATTGTTATTATAAATAATTATGGAATGACGATCATTATTATTAGTATGTGGAAAGCAGCTACCCTTTTATCAAACATCTCCTAGTACTCTCATGAAACATTCCTAATTTGGAAAGTGAGTGACTGAGGTCCAGTCTAACAATATCCATTTGTTGCTAAGCAGTACATTTGGCCTGTTTCCAAGAAATTGGACATGGGGCGATGCTTAAACAGGTCTCATTCACTTCGGCCAAATTATTAAGGCTGTTATTCTGAGAAACATGCATGTTTTTACAGAACTGTCTGTTTCTCTGAAGCTCTGTCCATTTTGACACCGGTTGCTCTCTGCAGACTCACTGTAATTGGTCTCCCATCCAACCCTTAAACATTCCTGGGAAATGGGTGATGGACTGGAGTTTCAGCAATGCTTATAATGAAAACACACTTTAGAACTCCTTCGATGGCTCCTCTTGGTTTATGTTTTCATTCTCTTAGCCCATGTCCTTATTTACACCAGGCCTGGAAAAAGGGGGAAAAGCCAAATTCTGAAGCAAAACTTTGGAAATGAGATAAATTCCATCTGCTTCAGCAAAAGGAAGCAGCTGTATTCAAGCAAAGTAAATGATAAAAACTGGATTGCCCTTCCTTGCTAAAGACCAAAAGAGCTTCAAGATGTTTCGGAAAAAAATGGAATTATTTTTTTATTTTAATTTCAGTTTAGCTTAAGGCATTCTCTGAAATGTAGATATTTTAACTTTAATTATCCTCCCATAGAACCAGGATAAAATGGTCTTTTAAAAAAGTGACCTTTAAAAGTATGTAGAGAGAAGATGAAAATGATTGAACAATTTTTATCTTTTTCTTACAAGTGAAAAATGTTTTAAGTACCTCATCAATAAGTGCTGGAATCATCCTCATAATGAACAGTTGCCAATTACTGAAGGTTTACTGTGTGCCAGTCGCTGGGGTACACAGATTCTCTCTTTCTACTACATGGCCACATCTCAACACCACTAACATCTGATCTGACTTGGCACAAAATGATTCTTTGCTCTCCTTTGATTAAAAATGTCATAGTTACCAGTTAATTTCCAATTAATCAGTTCATGTATTAATCTGTTCATTTATTAAAGAGTTGTGGAGCATCTAGTATGCACTAGCACTGTATGAAGTGTTTGTAGCCCACTAGAGGAGATGGACTTTTTCATAAAGAATCACAGTGCAATGAGATCCATGCTTTAAGATGGGTACTCTCCAAAAGGAGGAAGTAGTCATTGCTGCTTAGGAAAAGATTTCATGGGAGTAAGGGACACCTCATGGAAGAGGAGGAGGGGGAGATGGTGAGTTGGTCTTGAATGAGCAGAAGTTTTCTACCTTTTGCTTGGAGCTTGATTCTGTTACTGTGCTTCATGGGCCTTGAACATTCCTCAGGCATGTTTTTGGGGTATGTGTCCAGCCCATGCTCACAATGGTAGGTCATGTTTGTATGACATGGCTCCATCTCATTACCACAGTTGATTGGGCCAGGGATGAATGTCTAACCTTGGCTGCACCAATAAGATTCTGTCTCTTTCAGACTTTTAATAGATAGAGGCCATGGTTGGGGGTCAAGAACACTGGGGTCAAAAGATGGGGACTAAAATAATTTTAGATTTATTTTTCTTCTCTGCTTTCATAAACTATTAAGATGGGCTCTGGAATATTTTAGCTTGGCCCAAATAAATCAACAAATGAATTGATCATAGGGTGTTAAAATAAAGAGTACAGGATTTGGCAAGGGAAGTGAAGAAAATTGGAAGCCACTTTGGATGGTGTAGTTAGGAGATGGAAGCCACTTTATCTGGTATGGTTAGGGAAGAGGAGGAGGTATTTCAGTCGGGGTCCAAAAGATGAGCATAAACAGGCTATCAAAGAATGAGGGCAAGTGCCATTCAGGCAGGGGCAACAGCAAGAGCATAATCCTGAAGTTAGAGCAGCATGGCTGGAGCAATGAGTGAGGAGGAGGGAGAATCTGGGCCAGATGATATCAGGATCTATTGGCATTTGGTATTTTATTCTCAATGAAACCAGCAGCCAATGAGTTGTAAGCAGAGCACTGACACTAGGTAGTATTTTAATTTATTTCAGGTTCTCAGTGACCTGACAATAGAGTGTCCTAAATCATGGTGTAGGTTGGTATGATCAAACTATTGTGCTACATGTGTCTGGACTTCACCCAATCTGGTCCCTTTTTTTTTTTTTTTGGCTCCACCCATATCTAGATTCGCAGCATCCAATGGCATAAGAAATTAATGATAATCATAATAGGAATATTTATAGATCCTTTTTATGCATCAGGCTGTAAATATTTTTAATTTTATCTAATCCACATGTATTAGGTCAACTAAATATTAATGGACACTTGGGGATTATGATTATTCCCAAGAAAAGAGCAGTTTCATAATTGATCCAAGCATGCAGACAGTAAGTGGTGGAACTGGAATTGAAGTTGAGGTTGGTTTGACTCTAAAGTCAGAATATTTAACCATCCTTTCATCTTGTTTCCTTTTCTGTTGGAGTTGACTGGGACTTCTGAGAAGAATCAAGTCCTGTACTCTCATTTCAGAAGTAAGGCAGTCATGGCCAAATGTTAAGTAGTCTGGGCAAGGTTACACTGCAGCTAGTTGGTAGCTTGGCCTTGTTCAAGAATCTGTACTTATTAGTTCTTACAGGCAATATTGAAGTGCATGTGTCCTGGTATTCCGTGTACTGGTGCTAGTTCTATTTTGCCCTAAGAGTCTTTGGTTTTGTGACACTTAAAAAAGACCACTTTGTCATTAATGACAAAACCATACCATTGAAGAAATTTAAGAAGGAAAAATGTCTGGGAAAGAGGTCAGGTAATATGTCATACAAAGGTAGCTCAGTATCACGTGGTCCTTTACGTGTCCAGAGCAATAAAGATGTCCTATGGTAATAAACATCTCAATGATTTGGGCCAATCTGCATCTTATTCCAGCAAGAAAACACCTGACAAAATTACAGGCCCCACCACTTGGTTTTCATTTGTTAACACCAGTCAGGGGTAATTTTATTTTTAAGACTGCTCCTAGGCTCTGTCATCTTCCTACTATGGAGAGGTTAATTATGGACATCAGCATGATGTTGGGTCAGTTCTTCCCCAAGTGTGTTCCTGGAATATTGGATCTGCAATATGCTAAGAGGCATTATGGGGGAAATGTTCTCTGGCCCAGTGGGTTTGGGCAAGGCTGAGCTTTATTGACTTAGGTAATTTTTACTGATAGAAACCTCAGGGTCTTTAATATATATTGTGGATATCAAAGACAGGGATATCGAATTTAGCATTTCCCAAATATATTTGACCATGGACACCTTCTCTCACGATGTCCCCTAAAACTTACAGAACTGTAAGTGCCATCCGATCTCTGACCTAATTTTCAGGCACATAACCTGCTACAGCCAGGCTTGCTCTATATATTAAAGCCTGCTCCAAGTATAATCGTTCCATATCCCTAGTGCTCCTGATCCGTTTCTTAGCCTTTATCTTCCAGGCTTTTTCCCCTCATATTTTTCCCTTTGTAATATCAGCACGTGGAAATTTTTTTTTAATTTAAAAATGCCACTTGACATACAGGTGGAGAAATATGTAGTCTGTATAGTATAATTTCAGAAACACAGAAGAGATACCTTTGCTCAAAACTATTTTTCTTGGGGCGCCTGGGTGGCTCAGTCGTTAAGCCTCTGCCTTCGTCCCAGGGCATAATCCCAGGGTCCTGGGATCAAGCCCCACATCGGGCTCCCTACTCCTCTGGGAGCCTGCTTCTTCCTCTCCCACTCCCCCTGCTTGTGTTCCCTCTCTTGCTGGCTGTTTCTCTGTCGAATAAATAAAATCTTTAAAAACAAACAAACAATTTTTCTTTAGCCCATTACATGACCTGAATGATATCCTTAATGATTCTTATATATAGCTTTATTAGTATTGCCTTAGAAAGAATATATTGTAGCCAATGATAACACCTGGCAAATTAGATTCTCTAGTTCTGTTTCCCCTCCAAAGCCTTTAGAGATGGGGCTTTGAGAGGGTGGGAATTTCGATGAGGGCTGTGACAGCTATTACACTCTCCCTTAAGAACCTTCTAGCCCGGTCCATCGTTTACCATCTCTACTCTTCCTTGGTCAGGGTGCTCCTATAATATCCCTCAATCCACCTGACTTTGATTCTGGAAACCCCCATAGTGTGTAGTAGAGATCTGCAACTCAATAAGCAGATCTGCAGTTTGCCTTTTTAGGTCAAACAGTGATATGAGTTACTAAACCATAAAACCAGTTTATTTTGATGTCACCTGTTTTTACGTGATACTTAAAGTGGCTGGAATCATGGTTAAAAAGATGCATTTGAACATTGTGCCACCTCCTGGGGGATGGGAGGACCCTGTTAGGTAGCAACCTAGGCAGTAGATGGCTATTTCATTCAGCATGAGCTTTCTTCCCTGGCTTCTGGCTCCAATATGCCCGGATGAAGAAGAGGAGGTGGGAAGGTGGGTAGCAGCTAGGTGCAGTAAGGTAGGAGATTAAAGAATTCACTATCCTACCTCATGGAGACAGTGTACCTCATAACTAGAAGGGACCTTTACTTTGAAATATATTTCGTTGGAAGGCGGTTTTTTTTTTTTTAAAGATTTTATTTATTTATTTGACAGAGAGAGAGACAGCCAGCGAGAGAGGGAACACAAGCAGGGGGAGCGGGAGAGGAAGAAGCAGGCTCATAGCGGAGGAGCCTGACGTGGGGCTCGATCCCGGAACGCCGGGATCACGCCCTGAGCCGAAGGCAGACGCTTAACCGCTGTGCCACCCAGGCGCCCCAAACTTTGAGATTAATTGCTGTCTTTTAGAGATTAATCAGACCAGAGAAAAGTAAACGACCTACCTACAGACACTCATCAGAATCTGAACCAGGCTCAAGCCTTACAATCCGTTCCATTAGACCACACTGCCAGTGGCCTACAGGCTGGTGACATCAAAGGGTGGTGAAACCAGGAGAAAATGCGGGCAGAATGGCTTCTTCTCTGCCACTTCCATTTTCCCACTGCCCCCCTCAGTGTTCTTCTCTTCACAATTTTTCCTTTTTCTCCCTATTTGTCATAAAATCTGCCCCTTCTTCCCCTTTTAGCTACTCTTGCTTTTTTCTCACCTGTTTTTTCACTCTTTTACATTCCTTTCTCCGCCAATAATTTTAGCTGTTCACTCATTTCTTTCCTATGTCTTGAATGTTTCTCCCCCAGGGGTCAATTCCTACAACTCCGATCGATTTGTTACTTGGTTCCATTCAAGGTGGCTGTAAATGTCCATATATCTGAGCACTGCACAACTCCAAGGGGTTCAATCCACAAAAAACTCAATATGACCAATGTAGTCCTTGGGTCCCATCCCCAACCGGGAACTTGATTCCTATGTAACAAAATGGGCGGGGGAAGATGGCTTCTGTTAGCTATGACAACTGCCCTCTAAGGAGGGTGGAGCTTATACGGTCCTGCTGAAGAGTTTGTTGGGTTTGGGTTTGGTGAATAAAGGTAAGCTGAAACAGTCTTGTTATCTTGGGAGAATTGAATGGCTTGGCATAACTGAAGGAGAGGAATTTGGAGTTCCATGAATAAGAAGGTAAGACAAGATAGGTTGGACAAGAAAACCAGAAAAATGGGGTGAAGAAGCTGTCTCATTAAAGCAGCTAGCAGAAATTTCCCAAGGTGAGGTGACCAAAAGACTTCTTAAGAACTGGGATGCATAAAAGTTGTGATAGATCTTGGGTTCATTGAATTATAATCATGTGCTTTGGGGTTTTGTTTGATTGAGTAGAAATCGCTTTTAAGTCTTAGTTTGACATTTGGGGAAATTCAGTGCTGAAAAAAGAAAGAAAGCACATGAGGAATAGCCTTGAGCAGAGGCAACAAGGAGAATGAGACAGCCCACAAAATCAGAAGGAAAACTGGGAGGGAGGGCAGATGTTTTGGATGCGCACTGGGCACGGAGCAGGGACTGAAGCTGATTGTCTACATTTCAAGGGGCCAGGATTCCTTGGCCAACATCTGGTTTACACATATGTGATTAGAACACTGATGGGTTTCCCTGGGCCCAAAGTATAACCACATAGCATCTGCTTCTCATAAGCTGCTAAGAGAGAAGGTCAAAGAGGCTCTTATCCAAGGACAATGGCGTGTTTACTTTTCATTTAGAGAGAAAGCCTTGGAAAAAATCAAATGGATAAACTTGTTAATACAGCAAACGTGAAAAACCTGAGAAGGAGTCTCTTAACTCAAGAGCCCATAGCCAGCTGGCACATCGGAGTTGCCTGAAGACTTGGAGAGGGGCTGAGAGGAAGATTAGAAACCATTTCCACTCACAACTGAGCAGAGATGCCAAGTAGGAGAAGTGTTGACTTCCACAATGGGAAGACACTTTTCCTAATGAAATATAATAGGATTTATTTTTCTTCTGGAATTGACCCAGATGGCTCTGTATTCAACATAACCATCACCACTTCTTTGATTAAAACAAGTGTTGGGGAGTTGACTTGGGCTAGGGTATTGGCAAGGAGGACACAGTGATCCCCAGTTTCTTTCATTTCAGAACAATGAGAGAGGTTTCAGCAAAGAGGTCATTTTTAAATAAGAATTGCTTAACCAGTAGGAAGTATTTATGTACCAGGCTCTGTGCTAAGTAAATTCATCACATGTATCAGTTAAATTTAATTCTCAGCATGGGTATTATTCATGGTTGGTGGAGGTCCTGTGGTCGTCCCACCTGAGCAAATGTTGACTTTTTAAGTCTTGGGAAATTGACTGAAGCAATCTGTCACCATCCCTGTTGATTGATTAGGTAGCAATTAATTCTTACTGCAGTGTCCCTGCTCAAAGAATGATTCAAATACAGCACCCTTTTTATAGTTGGTGAGCTGCAAAGGTTTGTTTTAAAAATATGGACTACTTTATCGATTACTGCTGAAGTCCTTGAGACAGATCTGTGGAAGTAGGAAAAAGAAAACCCAAACCTGGGGCAAAGCCAGGAAACTTGGGCTGTTTAACCTTGGATAAATTAATAATATTTCTTAGTCTCTGATTTCTTATCTACAAAATAAAGGATTTGAAATCTGAAGTCTTGCTCCTCCAGCTGAAAAATGTATTTGTGTCTTAAAGCCCTGAGAGCAATTACTGTCTGTTTTATGCTGCTTTGCTTGATTCCTGACACCGACCCTTATAAATAAAGGATGAAGTATGGATTCATCATTCAACTGAGGATCAGGACACCTGATGTCCCCAAAACCAGCCCAGAAATTGTTTCTTTCTGTTCCTCTCTCAATTGGAAATGGAAGCTGTCCTCACTTTTTCTGAGTAGCAATAAATAGGCTCCATTCAATCTCAAGTTCCACAGAAGAGTGTCTATACAAACAGGACATCACAACTAACATGGGTAGAAGTTCTAAACATATTGTTGCAGAAAAGCAAGTCACAGAATACATACAATGTGACACATATAACAATTTTATGTGTGTGTGTATGCCTATGCATGAGGCATAAAAATTGATTGGGGTAGTGGTCAAAGAGAATTTGAGGCTTATATATGATTTTCACAAGAAGAAAGTTGTTTTGTTTTAAGATTTATTTACTTGAGAGAGCCAGCAGGTTGGGGGGGATGGGGGGCAGAGGTAAAGAACCCTCATTCAGACTCCCTGCTGAGCACAGGCCCAGCATGGGCCTTAATCCCAGGACCCATGAGATCATGACCTGAGCCAAAACCAAGAGCTGGACACTCAACCAAGTGCCACCCAGGCATCCTGAAAGGAAGGTATTTTTATTTAAATAATTAAGAACAATAGAACTACACTAATTTTTGTTGGTGATAAAATGGTTTGCCATCTTTAGATGGAAACTACGTTGGGTCACTGAGAATGGACCAGAAGAAGTTGGTCAGCTATGCAAACAGATGCATTTGGTGTTGGTATGGTGGGAAGGGGAGTGGGTGTTGAAAGCATGTTGTAAGATGGGCACTGTGATATAGAGAGATGGTACAAGTGTGTATTGCTCTATTCTGGGTGCTTACTCAAGCCTTACTCAAGCTTACTCACCAGCCTCATGTTTTGCTCTGTTTCTTTGTCTTCTTCTGAGGATTTGGTTTAGGTCATTTTGGAATGTGGCTTTGGGTGGACTCCCCAGCAACTCATTTGGGATTATTGAAGTCCTCTAAGTGTTGTCACATCAGCTGGTCTCCACTTCCTTCCCCCATGAGCTACGGCTGTTTCCTATAAGTGTGCCCAGCAAAACTCCAAATGTTAACAGATGGTGTAGAAAGAGTAAACTAAATAGCATTAAAGTGGATCCTCCAATGTCTCCAGATACTTGAACTTTAAGGGAATGATGTTGCTTTGAGGAAAGAGTCTGAGAATATGCCTTTCTTGAGAGGAAGGGAAGATGACATGGTGCCTAAGAAATGGAGGACAGGGGTGTGTGTGTGTGCGTGTGTGTGTGTGTGCGTGTGTGTGTGTGGGTGTGTGTTAGATGTTGGAGGAATACCATACCTCATTACTGTTCATACAGGTTTTATAGAAACTATTAGTTAAAAATTTTTCAAAACCTTTCTACATTCATTTTATCCTTACAACAATAGTATGGATTAACATAACCAATTTTCAGGAGAGGAATCTGGGATCAGAGAAGTTAAGTGATTTGCCTAAAGATACTCAGCATGTAATTGACAGAACTAGACTTCTACAATTTCCTCTATCCATCACCAGCCTCCTGGTAGACCGACTCTGCTGTGGACTCAGAGGGCTTTGCCTGGGTGACACAGCTGCCTACATGGGGTTACCATTAAAGGAAGTAGGAAACATATAGCGCTGAGCATCCTGCTGGCCATATGATTGATCCAGAAGAAATGGCAGCTAATATTCTTGTTGCTATGTATTGCTGCAAATATATGAATTTCAGAAAACAATAAACAATCCTCCTGACTTCGATAAGACTCCCTGATAGGGTTCTGCAATCTCCCACTTCTTCTCACCACCCCCAGACTTCCTTCCCTTCACTTTTTAGATAACTCGATGAGGACAATTTACATTTAAAGCACTATTTGCTACCACCAGAGACCTGTTGAGTTTCCCAAATAGTTTGGAGTCCCTGACAAAGATTGAGGGCTCTGGCCTTAGCTGTTTCAGGAGGCAGTGGTATGCATCTGAATAAACTTGGCTTAATCACAGCAAGTCATGGTTGGTGCAGTTTATCAGTGACATAACATCAAATAAATAAATGGCTTCTGGAAAACAGCTCATTGTAAAGCCAGCTGCTTTTATTGCTGAGCTCTGATTTCACTGTGATTAATGAGAATTTGTTCCCTCATTCTTGGAGATCAGAAGAACAGCCCCTACCCCCACCCCCTACCCCAGCACTATCTTGCCATTAATCTATAGGACTCAGGATGGTTGCATTTCATGAATACTCCTTGGCTTGGGAAACTGTCCTGCATGAGTAAAGAGGATGCTAATAATCTTTGTATCATTGTAAGACTAAGTCTCCTTCTGCTAAGAGAAGAGTAGCTACAGGATAACACTGGAAATCATCACCTCCTACCCACCCCTAACCCCATGCCTCATATATTTCCGCACTCTCCAGTGCCCTTAAAGGAATTCACTGGTACTGAAGAGGGGAGACCTTTCTCTCAAGAAGGGTTCTAGTTTTGCTACATAACTGGTGTCTGACCTCTATGTTCTTTGAATTTTGCCTTTGACTTTCCTCTGGGCTTGATCCTGTTGTGTTTTCTCTTTATTATGACTTCTGTTATGACCTAACTAATATATTCTCAAATAAAATAGAAACAATACAGAAGCATAGACAGCAAAAACCTTTCTTCCTCCTCATTCTTATTTCTTAGTCCAGAGGTAGCCACTGTCAACAGTCACTATGCGTCTTCCAGGCCTTCACTAATACATTGACATACATGCATCTATCCATGCTCCTATTTCATTTATTCTGCAGGAATGTGATCATTCTAAATGTGGCATTCAGCAATATACTGAGCAATACTCAGATTTTTAAAAAATGGTAAAGAACTCCAAGCACAAAGAAAATATAAGCAATAATATAAATATCCACACACCCACAACCTGAGCTTTATGAAACGGTTACATTTTGCTCTATTTGATTTGCATATTTTTGAAGTTATGCGTTAGAGATATTGATGCTTCATTCATACCTTTGCTTTATCCTTTTGTCCCTTCAAAAGTAATCTGTTTTGAATTTAGTGCTTATTTTTATACTTTCGCTAAATATGGTTTCATATGTAAAAATGTTAACATTATTTTGAATGTAGTTGAGATTCTGTCAATGGCAAACTGTCCATATCCATCTACAGCTTTTTATTTTTCACTCTCTATTATGTTTGTTCACATGGCTAAATAGAATTTCAGTTCATTTATATACTCACTGCATGGTGTTCTATTGTGTGAACATACCACAAGGTATTCAGTCACTCTCCCATCTGGGGATGTTGGTAGGTACTTTCTCTAACAAACAAAATTGTAACAGTTGCTCTTGGTAGTTTTCCAGTGCAGGACTTAAGAGAGTTTCTGGAGAGCACTGACCCTTGAGTGGAATTGTTGGGCTGTAGCTTATGCGCTATTCAGATTTAACAAATGTTGCCAGATTTTTTGAGGTGTAAAAGGAAATTTTGTAATTAATTTTGAGAACTATTTTTGTTCCCCACATCTTCCTCAATAGTTGGTATTGTCAGACGCTTTGATTTTTGCCTATGACTTTTTTCCTTTAACTTGCATTTCCCTAGTAGCTAGTGAGGCTAAGAGTATTTTTTATGTTTATTGGACATTCAGATTTCTACTTCAGGGAATTTCCTATTTATATCTTTGCTAATTTCTTATAATCCTAATAACACCTAACACAAAGCACTTACTACAAGTCAGGCAAAATTTACAGGGCTTTTTGTATGAAGTCGTTTAACCTAAAAGAGCGTCTTGTGAAAGATCTCAGCCAAGCTCACATGGGCAGTGACTGGGAGAACAAGAATTCAAACCCATAAAATCTAGTTTAAGAGTTTGTGTGCTTAACCTCTATGCTATGGTGTCTGGGTAGGTAGCCTTGTCCTTAGTCATATTCTTTATATTTTTCATGGCTATTCTTGGCCCTTTTCCCTATGAGTTTTAGGATTACAGGGTTGTAAGATTTTTCCAAATCCTGTTGGGTTTTTTAAATATGTGGAAATTATAGTTTGGGAAAACTTAGTACTTTCATACCATTGTTTCCTCCCATGAGTGGGTGTGTTCTATCTCTCCTCTTTATTGACTTTGTCTCCTTAAATGGTTTTAATGATTTCTAAAATCTTTTTCATGAAAGGATGGCATCTCTCCATTCTTTGTTTAAATTTATTCTTTTTTAAAAAAAGCATTTATTTATTTGAGAGAGAAAGAGAGTGAGTGCAAGTAGGGGCAGGCAGAAGGAGAGGAAGAGAGAGAGAGAATCCCAAGCAGACTCCATGCGGAGTGTGGAGCCTGACACAGGGCTCGATGCCATGACCCCGAAATCAATAGTTGGACACTTAACCGACTGAGCCACCCAGGCAACCCCTCTTTAAATTTATTCTTGAAAAGTGTATTGTTTTTGATGCTGCTGTAAATAGTAATTTTTTTTTACAAATTTATTTTTACTTTTAAAATTTCTATATAAAAACACAATTGCATATTATATATTCATTTTTTATGTAGGAAATACCCTACTTTTCTCATTAGTTTTATTAGTTTGAATATAAATCTTTTGGTTTTTCCAAAATCTACAATTATAATTTCAGTGAAGGAAAGTTTTTTTCTACTTTTTCAAATCTCAAAATTTACTGTCTCTTATGATGCATGTGTGATATTGCAATCCAGGCTTTACCTGTCTCTTAAAAAGAGGGTAGATTTCCTTTTTTCCCCTCCATATTGTCAGGAACACTTTGCATGATACTGGTATTATCTATTCCTTGAATATTTGGTAGAACTTGTCTGTAAAATCACCTGGGGCTTTTTTCCCCCCTCCCCCAGTAGATAGATTTTTAAATTACTATTTCATTTCTTAAATAGTTTTAGGTTTATTCTTGTTTTATTTCTATTTTATTTTGACGCGTTATATGTTCCTTAGAAAATTGTCCATTTGTTTAGTGTTCATATTAACACAAAATTTCTCAGAAATTTTACTTTAAAATTAACACTTGAAATCTATTGGAAAAATATATGGAAAATGATATAACAGCCATATAAAATCCCATCAAATTAAATAGGTTCTAACTACTTGTATACTTCAGATCTCTCAAAGAGAAAGAAATACAGAGGGGGAGGAAGGAAGGAAATAGGGAATGGAGAAAACATTACAGATATAGCTAAAGATAATCCTTTACATTCCATTTCAGTCTTCTCTCCTGAGAGAGCCACTAATCTGAAGCAATTGAACATCACGTTTATGATTATTTTTATACCTTCACTCTGTATATGCATCTTGAAATAATATATACCATTGTTTTGTGTGGTAAGCCAGCCTTACATATGTGAAAGCTAGAGCCAGAATAGTGTTCAGGGATTTCCTGGGAACAAAATTCATCCCTTCAAAAACAAAAAACAAAAAAATAATGTTGTAGGTTTTTTTTTTTGTTTTTGTTTTTTGAATTCCATATGAGTGTATCCTTAACAGTATGCCGTTCCGTTTTCCTTCACAGGGCTTTGCTATTACTCTGTGTGTAGTCTTCTGCAACTTGCTTTATTCACTCCATTTGTATTTCTAAGAGCCATGTATGTTTTCCACACAGTCGCATTGATTTTTCATTACTAAATATTTTTTGTGTGTATATACCACAATGTATTTATCTGCTCACCTGGTAACAAATATTTTTTTTTCCAGCTTTTTGCTACTATGAACAATGCTGCCCTTCCTTCCTTTTCTTTATTAAAAGAAAATATTGAATGCTAACATGCCAGGTACTATTCTGAGAACTGGGGATGTAACAGTGGAAAACCAGACAAAGATCTCTGTCTTTGTAATTTAGATTCTAGAGGGCAAACAGCTAATAAATAAGACAAGTAAAATGTCTAGTCTGTTATATGGTAATAAATACTAAGGTTAAAAAAATACATGGCAAAGAATGGAGAAAGGAAGTCTTCGAAGCAGAGGAATTATAATTTTGGAAAAAATATTGAGGAAGTCCACACTAAGGAGATACTCCTGGAAGACCCAAAGGAGTGCGAGAATGAGCCATGCATGTACCCAGGGAAGGAGAATTCCGGGCAGAGGAAGAAGCGAGTTCAAGGTCCTAATGCAGGACCATGTCTGGGGCTCTCAGGAGCCTGTACGGAAGACAGTGTGGCTGTTATAGGGTGGGAGTGGGAGGGGGAGGGTGACCAGAAGTAAGGTCAAAGAAGTGTAGGGGTGAAGGAGTGGGGGAGAGGGTTCAGGTCATGGAGGACCTGATAAAACATAAAGAATGTTTGGCTTTTCCTGTGAAGATACCAAGTCCTTTCCCTTGCATTTCTATCAGGATCCCTTTCACTACTGTGTTGAGGATGTCTGTAGGGGCTGGAGTAGAGGCAGAGAGGCCCGTGAGGAGGCTGTTCCAGGAATCCAAGTATGATATGATGGCGGCCTAGCCAAGGTATACCCTTGATCTTACTTATTTCTCACAACCAATTTTTAAGGTAAATGTACTATGCCCATTTACCAGCAAGAAGCTGAGGTTCAGAGGAAGTCAGCCAGCTCTTTATCTAATTCTGTCACACAGGCTGTTCATGGCAGAGCAGGACTTGAAGCCGTGACTGACTTTAACTACCTTGCTAAATTGACAGCAGTAGTTCACAATTACAGCAGAACTATGCTGTCTAATTTATAACTCAAAATTACAAGGGATCTTGCAATGGACTAGATTTTTTGAACCTGGAATTTTGCAAAAAGTGTCAGCTGTCGTGTTTCAGCTTTCAGGTATTCATATGACATAAAGAAGAGGCATCGTTGAAAGGAAAAGGCAGCCCAAAGCGTGTGCGAGACACGAGTAGAATTGTGGCTGCTGCAGGTGTCTGCTGGCCAGCCTTCAGAGATGACTCAGCAAAGGCGGGACTATAATTAGATTCATTGAGGAACGTCTGTCAGCTCTTTTCTGCTGACTACTCTCAAACTTTCAGGGACAACAGTGACAATTTGTTGCCCTCCAGGTTCAATATTTGTAATCGCCTATTGAAAGTAATTGCTGGCATAATGTTTAATCAATAGATTATAAACATGATTTTGTGTTTTAGAATTTCAAAAGCTTCTGTGGTCCTAGGGAGCCACTGCTACAGGGTATATCCCATGGTGTGTGGAATTCACATGGTGTCCTAAGGTTTAAAGCAGGAGGGAAGCTCACAATTACTTAGTGTTTTGCCTTTATTTTATAGAGGACGAAAAGGGAGGCAAAGAGAGCCTGTTTGTTTAAAGGTATTCATTGATCCAGACCTGAGCAGAGATGTTAGGAGAGGTGCTCCAGTGTATTTCAAGGAAAACACTTTCAGATGTCAGATAGATCTGTCTCTCTTACTGTCTGGCTGTGTGACGTTGGGAAAGTCAGTTAACCTTCCTAAGCCTTGGTTTCTCCATTAGCAAAAGGTGGATAATAATTATCTTGCAGAATAGTTGGGAGAATTATAAACATGTCAAAAGCTCCCAGGCACTGTGTGACACTAGGTAAGTTCTAGCTATAATTTGTGTGTGTGTGTGTATAATTTTTTTTTTTTTTTAGTAAAACCATCTTTTCAAGCCTACTTTCTAAATTACTTCCAAGTCTAAGTCCAAGCCAAATTTTAAGCCTCATCTGCACTGACAAATAAAGCAGCTTTGACCCATCTCAACATTACTCAGACGCATAATTTAGGTACATACTAGTGAACGAAATATTTTCTGAAGGGCCTAGGGCTCCAAGGAAAAGGGGAAAAGGTGGCTAGTATTGATTATACTTTTTAAAATTGAGATATAATTGACATACAATATTTTATTTTCAGGCATGCAGCATGGTGATTTGATGTTTATATGCACAGTGAAATCACAATGAGTCTAGTTATGTCACCCTACAAATTAATACAATATTATTGACTGTATTCTGCGTGCTGTACATTACATCCTCGTGACTTATTTTATAGCTAGAAGTTTGTGACTTCTTAATCCCCTTCACTGATTTCGCACCCCACAACTTCCCTCCCCTCCCCTCTAGCAACCACCAAGCCACTCTGTATCCATGAGTCCGGGTTTTGTTTTTTCTTTAGGTAAGTAAAATCTTGGGGTATTTATCTTTCTTGGATTTATTTCCTTAGCACAATACTCTCGAAGCCCATCCAGTCACAAATGGCAAGATTTCCCCCCCCCCTTTTTTTTTTATGGCTGAATTGTATTTTATCTTGTGTGTTGGGGGGGAGAGTGTGTGTGTGCACGTACATATCTTATAAATCTGTAAATAACGCAGTCATGAACATAAGGGCGCATACATCTTTTCAAATTACTGTTTTTGTTTTTTCTGGCTATATACCCAATAGTGGAATTACTGGATCATATGATAATTCTATTTTTAATTTTCTGAAGAACCTCCATACTGTTTTCCACCAGTTTACTGCACTAATTTACATTCCCACCAATAGTGCACAAGGATTCCCTTTTCTCTACTTTAGAGCATCCCGATGAAGGAAATAATGACGTTTTTCATTAAAAAAAAACTATGTAATTTCCCATTTTCAATGACCTGAGATCTCACGTGTGCAACCGGCAAGGATCTTCTGCGTTGGTGCCACAAGTATTTGGAGTGTCTTGTTCTTTCAAAATAGGTTTTCCGTGTGCTGTAGGGCATTTGATTGCAATGAGATAGACAAGACGCGTTTCCTTTGGGTGCTAGAATGGGAAGTTATCAAATTTACAAGTTTGAAGTACACTTATCAAGGCTTCACAATAAAAATGAGTCTTTGTTGTTCTAACATCTGCCTTCGGAACTACTATTCACCAGAAACAAAACATAAGCATGATGGTGGGGGATGCATTTGATCTGTTGAGAGCACACAATGCTGAGGAGCGAGACTGAAGAGTACTTAAAATGTTTTGTCTTTTCTGCTTTTAAAAAAATGCTTGTGAGTGAAGTCAGGTATATCTCAGTTAAGGTTCAGTAGGTATTGCTTGGTGGGGATGCTATGGATTAAGGGCAAGAGACAGCCTTCTGGATTCAATTTTCCCAGAGTTTCTGGGGTTTTTAGGTACTGACACACACTCTAAACCCCCAAGAAATACATGATCATCTAAGAAGTTGATCTATTGATTTATACTGGGGGAAATGCCTTTCTCATGACTGGACTAATAATGTGTTTGGTATCCAGAATATCTTCTTGATGTGGCATTTGGCACACCAAATTAATGATCATAAAGTTGTTTTCAAATCATGGTGTCAGAACAAAAGCAAGAAAATTGTCCTGAAAAATATGCTATCCAGATTTTAGAGCAGTGTGATGACTTATGAACCAAGCCTGTTCTGCAATAGATATGGCATTGCTCTTAACTAGAAAGTATTTACCAGCAGGTACTTGGAAAACCTCTGTGCAGACCACTCAACTTCTTTAACACAGTCTTTCCTCAGATAGGTTTTGGGACAAAGCGTTCCTTTATAACTTTCATTAGTTGCTGGGCAAGCTATACTGATATGGAATGTTTCCCAATTCTTCATCAGCAGTGTGTTTGCAAACCACTTCTGAGTCATGTGTTGAATCTTATAGTTTCATTCTCCAGGGATCACTTTATCTTTAAATTTTAGGAACCAGTATTTACTGTAGACTCCTACACTGTCTGTTTGACCCTAAATATGCAAGTCCTACATTTGGATATCATCATGCTATTCATGGGGCTTATGCTACACACTTGGAGATCTAAACACCAAAAGTGGTAGAAAGGAGGGGGGAATTGAGGACACATGGCTTTAAGTGAACAAACTAAAGTAACTATTTTATCGATCACCACTCATTTGTAAAACCAATAAATATTCTGCCCATCTTCCCTTTGAGGACCACTGTCCCATGCAGGCTTCAAATGTTGGTGAAGAGCCCTCAGGTGAATTACAGAAAGTAAAGCAAAATGTATCTCTGAATAATTTTTAAAAAATTTTAAATTCTAGTAAAGTTAACCTACAGTGTTATATTGGTTTCAGTTGTATAATATAGTGATTCAACAATTCTGTATATGACCCAGTGCTCATCATGATAAATGAATTCAGTAAAGTCGCAGGATACAACATCAGTGTGTAGAAATCTGTTGGATTTCTGTACACTCACAATGATGCAGCAAAAAGAGAAATTAAGAAAACAATCTCATTTACAATTGCACCAAAAATAATAAGATACCTAGGAATAAACCTAACCAAGGAGGTGAAAGACCTCTCTGAAAGCTATAAAGCGTTGACGAAAGAAATTAAAGATGACACAAACAAATGGAAAGCTATTCCATGTTCATGGATTGGAAGAACAAATATTGTCAAAACATCCGTACTGCCCAAAGTAATCTACAGAGTTAATGCAGTCCCTCTTAGAATACCAATAGCATTTTTCACAGAACTGGAATAAACAATCCTAAAATTTGTATGAAACCACAAAAGACCCCAAATAGCTAAAGCAGGTTTGAAAAAGCAAAGCAAAGCTGGGGGCATCACAATTCCAGACTTCAAGTTATATTACAAAGCTGTAGTAATCAAGCAGTATGGTACCAGCACAAAAATAGACACGTATCAATAGAACAGAATAGAAAAACCAGAAATAAGTCCATGATTATATGATCAATTAATCTTTGACAAAGCAGGAAAGAGTCTCTGAATGTTTTTAACTTATGAAACCCAGTTGCAGTGGGTATTCACCACTCTTTCATCTAAAATAAGGTTATGACCACGTTAGGAGAGAAACTGTTTTGTTGGTGTGCCATGTTTTGTTTATTTTTTAACAAAACAATTTGTATTTTAAAGCATCTTGCAAAGAATCAGACATGAGGAATATTTATTTAGTGGCTGCTTCACTGACCCTACCTAAATATCATTCCATATCACCCAGCATCACACATTGTGAGTCATCTTTTCACAATAAAGACTAGAGATGCCAATAAGATGCAGTGGAGGCAGGTTTCTGGTCCATATGTGAGAACTTCTCCTTTACCTCTCCAGGTCATTATATGGCAGTTCTATTGGCTGATTTCAGCAACACCTGGCAATGGATGGGGTATTCAGGTGTTTAAGTAAGGCTCTATCACTTGATGAACCTTTCCTTTCCCCAGGATTAATCCTGTTGTCATTCTATTCCTTCCCTCTCCTTATCTGTTCCCCTTCTTGTGTTGTGGATTAAGAAGGGGGAGGGGTGAGGAGGAGAGAAACGGATCCTAAACTCTTTGGCACCTATTTCCCCCTATTCCTCCCTCATGGTACTTGGGGTCTTGCTGCTGGCTTATCAGCATCGGTAACAGAGCAGTTGGGTACTTTTAGGGCAGTATGGACACAGGGCAGCCGTAGTATTGGAGGAATATCACTTTAATCCCCCTTTCTCCCCAGGTCAAATGCTAAATTATATAGCCTTGTAAACGTTTGTTGCTTTTAGTTTTTGATGGTAAATGCATTTTCTTGGGTGTGGGTAAATCTGCCTAAAGAATTATTTATTAAAGAATGATAATTCAATAAAAGACTTGTGGCTGCTCAGTTCTGCAGAGGGGCCAGTGATGAATATTTAAAGTTAGTAACTAAACAGCTCAGAGACCAGAGTAACAGGACTGTTGAGTTCACTTCCATCTTTTTATTCTCATGAACACTTTCCTTTCATGAACATTAAACGGTGTTCTTTAATTTTAATATTTTGAGACCTGATTGAAAATAAGCATTGTTTGCTCGTTGAACCCTGTCCTGTGTAGGCATCTGAGGAATGTGTGTTGATGAAGATTGTGGGAAAGCCGATAGGTAAGAATAAATGCTACATCTTTTACCCTTTGCCTGATGGAAGCCCTTCACATCCTAGCACTGTATTTTCTCGCCCTGCAACAATGTTTTTACCTCAGAAATCATGGTTTTCTGTAAAATGTGGCAAAGTAGCTGCTCTTTGTAATCGTCCTAAGAAGACAGGCAGCTTGCTGTCCTCACAGAAGTAGCCGCAAGTAAGTAATAAGTTGGGACGGCAGAAAAAAGTTCTCTGGTCTCGCTTCCCCCCATTCTTCTCTGCGGCCAACTTCATGCCCACTTCCGTGTGAGTGCCCCTCTCCTTAACCTCCTAGCTTGAGCTCCTTGGATAGGTACAGCATTGCTAGGCCTCTTGTTCCACACCCCCGTCCTTCCTGATGTCCCTTTGCCTATTTCCCATCACTCTTCTTTCCATGTCCCTCCACTCAGTGTTTCTGTCCCATTCGAGCTGGGTCTCTATATGTTGCCTGCCCATGTTGGTGTTTGTTCTGCTCATCTTTGAGGCTGAAGTATCTTGGCTAGGAAGGCATGCCCTGGATTAGCACTGCTTGGGAGAAACTGTGGTGCTCTTTAGTGTAGCTGCTGAATGCTGGGTGAGATGAACTCCATTGCTGGATAATAATTAGAGACAAATTGGGTAAAGATTATTAGAAAGACTACTCAAGGTTTGTTCCATATGTCATAATGTGTAGGATTTTTTTTCTTCTGGCTTGAGGAGCTAGACATCCATTTAGCTGCTATATCCCTTCTTTTATACTCACTGGCCAAGGCAGGGCCAATGTTTGGAGCTATTTTGATCTTTTCTGCCTCTGACTCTTGTAATGGCTTGGTATTCAGCACGAGGATAGCTACTGGATTCCCATCCTCTGATGTCAATGCACAAGTTTATATTCTGGCTTCAATGTTAGAAAGCGGGGAGATCTTCAAATGAGAAATGATGCCTTTTTTTTTTTTTTTTAAGATTTTACTTATTTAACAGAGATATAGAGCCAGAGAGCACAGGCAGCTGGGGCAGAGGGACAAGGAGAAGCCCACCCCTGCTGAGCAGGGAGCCTGATGTGGGGCTTGATCGCAGGACTCCGGTATCATAACCTGAGCTGAAGGCAGACGCTTAACTGACTGAGCCACCCAGGCACCCCAACATGATGCATTTTTTTTTTTTTTTAGAACACAAACCTATCTAATTTTACTAGATGGAAATTGGACACCTTATCTTAAACCTTTGGATCTTATGCCAAAGAATTTTGCTTTATATCAGCTCAGGTTTTATTAAATTTACAAGGGAATTATTGAAAGATTGACTTTTATAACATCAGCCAAAATTTGTAATTGCATAACTCCTTTTCTAAGAATTTCTTTGGAATTTTTCAAATTCTTAAAGTGGCTTTAAAATCAACATATGATGGGCCTTCTAACAATCTGACTGGATCCCAGTTCTCTTTAATGGGTTTTGAGAATAAGTAAAATCAAATATTTAATTACTGGGCATTATGGGCAATCTTATGCTACGTTAGACGTGCAGGGTAGGTTGAGGCTGGAGCATACTTGACCTTCATAAGATGGATTCAGCGTTTTTGCTTTTAATATAAATTTTGATCATATCGGTGGTTAGTTTTTTTTTTTTTTTTAAAGATTTTATTTATTTATTTGACAGAGATAGAGACAGCCAGCGAGAGAGGGAACACAAGCAGGGGGAGTGGGAGAGGAAGAAGCAGGCTCATAGCAGAGGAGCCTGATGCGGGGCTCGATCACATAACGCAGGGATCACGCCCTGAGCCGAAGGCAGACACTTAACCGCTGTGCCACACAGGCGCCCCCAGTTTTTCAAGAATTCATTGTTCAGGTGTTTTTCATTCATTGTTTGATTCAAATGTTTTAATATCCTGACTGTATTCAGTGATAGCTTGGCTATTTTGGCCATACAAAGCCAATTTAAACATTACTGTGAGATTTGTCCTAAAAATCCATTGATTTTTTTTAAAACCACACAAAAATATTAGTAACAATGTCATAAAGGATTCATTTGCCTTTTCTTGTTTTTCAGCAGGTGTAATATTCATCTATTTCCTTGTTTATATTTTCACCAATTCAGCTTGAGTTAATATGATTTTCAGAATTGAGAGCTTTGCTGACAAACTACTGTATAAGTCTTTGAAGAGATGTGTCTCTTTCATGGGATAGTAATATTTTAATCTTTAGATGCCTGTAAATAAAGATTGGCTCCAGTCGATCTAGTCCAAACTATTTAGATACAGAAAGAACCTCCTTGGGTTTTTATGGTCCTAAGCTCAGCCCTTATATGCACATTGCTCAGTATCTTTATGAGGTTTGCTTTTGGGATCCAGGCTTAACCAGCTAAGTTTTTAAGAATAAAGACTAATAGAAGGAAAAACTAGGACTCAAAGGGGGTTGAAAGCAGAGAGATTCACACTCCTACTTAGAAGCCCACAGAATGTAAAATTGATCTTTGAGAATGGTAAGCTTAGTTCAGGGTCAAATAGGATACTCCCTCTGACTGGGAATGATACAAACTTTGCAAATCTGCAAAGAGGCACACACACAGGTGACCTTCTGAAAAACAAATGTTATCAGCACATCCGCAGCACTTCGTGAGAAAGAGAATGCTCAAGCTTGGTAGATGGCATAGTTTGTTCTCCTGGGTAGATCTATTTCTTCTTGTGAGTTAATGTATTGGCTTTTAGACATATACGTTTTATTTTTCCTTCAGTGACTTACATGAAGCAGGGTTTGATGATTCCTTGAAGAAGATTGTGATTTGTAGCCATGACAGAATACCCTCTGGGCACCGGCTGGCCCTCCTGTCAGCACAGTGGTGCAGGGCTTGAACTGATAAGGTTACAGCTCATTGATGATACATTTAGCCTCAGGTATCAAAATGTCAGGATAATTAGTATTCAAAGATGGTAAGTTTTCCCTTTTTACTAATGAGATAGAAAAAACACTAAATGGGATGTTGGTGATGAAAAAATTAGAAAGGATTAGGAGATTTTACATAAAAATGCAACAGGACCATTATCTTGATCCTTTAAACCCTGAAATTGAGTTAATGTTGCCTTTTTTTTTTTTTTTTGGTGTGAGTCATTATCACCATTATCAAATTCATCAAGAAATACTGTGAACTAGCTTTGTGTAAGGCATATGTCAAACACTGAATACAGAGAGATAGAAACACACCCCTGCCTTCATTGGGCTTATACTGCAGGGGAACAGGCCATATGAATGTGACTGTAACCTACTGGAACTGCTTTTGAATGACTTGCGGGCTTGGTCTTCTTTGTATCCTTTCCATCATAACTCTTTGAAGATGACTCCCATTTTTCTAGGATCAAGCATGATGAATCCATCCTTATCTACTTCCTTCCTACTGTAAGATATTTTGGTATCTACTTATTTCTCTTTGTCTTAGAAGGATGGTGGCAGTTAGAAAGGATGGAGGAGTGTGGGATGGTGGGGTGGTATTTATGAAAGGAGAAAGGTATAGAAAATGTACAGAGGAATTAATGGGTTTTTTTCCCCCAATTGTTTGAAGAGTATTGTTTCTAGCTCATTATAGGTAAACCCAATAACTTTGGTGTGAGGTCTTAGAGTGATTATTAGTCATCTACCTGATTGTTCCCAAGACTGATCGTTTTTGTTTGTTTTGTTTTGTTTAAAGATTTTATGTATTTATTCAACAGAGATAGAGACAGCCAGTGAGAGAGGGAACACAAGCAGGGGGAGTGGGAGAGGAAGAAGCAGACTCCTAGCGGAGGAGCCTGATGTGGGGTTCGATCCCAGAATGCTGGGATCACGCCCTGAGCTGAAGGCAGACACTTAACTGCTGTGCCACCCAGGCGCCTTTGATGGTTTAAATCAAAGCAAGAGGAACAATCTTGTCATTCCTCTGCTTACAAGTCTTAAATCACTACTTATTACTTACTGAATCTGGAAAATATGTTGGGAGGAAAAAAATGAAACTTGCAAAAGTGATATTCACAGCAGGATGCTATTTATATATTTTTAAAAACTGTATTTATTATATATTTATATTTATTATTTATTTATTATATAGTATATTTATATTATATATATTATATAAATATATTTATATATAAATATATTTATATATTTTTTAAAACTATTAAGACAGTACTACGTATGTTTATGGATTACATATATGTGGGAAAAAGTGTCACGCATCAAAATGATAAATAGCAAATTCAGCAAAGTATTTAGTTGTGGGGTGGGGGGAGGGAGAGAGGATAATGCAAATGAGAAAGGCTTCATATGTGTCTATAATATTTTATTTTTCTAGCTAGTTGGTATGTGCACAGATGGTTCATTATATTATCCTCTTAATTTTCTTGGTAAAATTTATTTTTTTTAAAGTTTCATTTAAAAAGATTGAGAATGCAGAATGTGTTATTTTAATGCATCTATTAAATCTTTGCTTAAGTCAGTGTTATTTCACTTTCTTTATCTCCGCTAGAGATTTCATGTGAGAAAATACCAAACCTTCTTTGTGTGACTGAGTACTCTCAGCTCTGTAGGATCTGTTTACTTCCTGTCAGCTTCAGATCAAGGATGGTTGGCCATGAAAATGTTCCTTGAACATTTCCTGGACAGCAGTTTTCTATGCATACATTGAATGTTCTCTTCGGTATTGATTTTTGCACCCGCCCTCCCACGGGGCTTTACTTTGGCTGGGAAATTGCAGGAGGACTCAAAACTTTTTGTTGTTGTTGTTTGTTTTTGTTTTTTAAAACCATTAGTACTTTGAGCTGCTTAATTCATCCCTGAGCCGGACAATTCTTTCCTTTGATGGTGGATCAACTGTATGAAGGCCCAGAGCTGATGCTTCCTAAATCAAGAGTGAGGCTGATACCTTTTCAGTGGAGACACTTCATTTTGAGGAGTTTCTGAATATTGGTATTCATGGATGTGTGACTCACCAAGGTTTTTAAAACTGATGCCTTTAAACTTGATTTTCACCCCATTTCACTATTCTAGTGAAAGGGCTGTCCCCTTCCTCAAGTTTTCATAAATAGGAACTGTCACTGCCCAACATGGAATGTGGAAAAGAATGGGAGGAACATACATGGCTTTTCCTAAGCCCTCACTGTATTTCTCAGGGAAAATGGGGGGTGGGGTGAGGGTGGAATAGAAGATCCATGAATGTGGAAAATGAAGGGTTGAACATGGAGAGCTCAGCCTTGCCCAGGTGCCTATTGGGATGACCTGTTCTCAGCAGTACTTCTTTGTTCTTATCTCTGATGAGCTTTTTGGGTGGCTTCCTGTCTCCACAGGAGGTAGGGGAAGCTTCCTTTGGTGGGGCAAAGTATATTTTAGATTGGGAAACTCAATTCTGGCCATAGGTCAAGCCAAACTCTTTAGCCTTATCAGGAGTGATGCTCTCGTTTTCTTTTTCTTCTTTTTCTTTTCTATCGCTGATTTTTTTTTTTAAATTTTAATTCCAGTATAGTTAACATACAGTGTTCTATTAGTTTCAGGTGTACAATTAAGTGATTCAACAATTCCGAACATTACTCAGTGCCCAGCATAAGTGTATTCTTAATCCCCTTCACCTGTTTCACACATCGCACCACCCAATTCCCTTCTAGTAACCATCAGTTCTCTATAGTTAAGAGTCTGTTTCTTGGTTTCTCTCTCTTTTTTTTTCTTTGTTTTGTTTCTTAATTCCACAGGAGTGAAATCATATGGGATTTGTCTTTGTCTTTGACTTATTTCACTTAACATTATACCCTCTAAATCCATCCACATTGTTGCAAATGGCAAGATTTCATTCTTTTTTATGGCTGAGTAATATTCCATCACACACACATCAATCACAACTTCTTTATCCATTCATCTATTGATGGACACTTGGGTTGCTCTCATAATTTGGCTATTGTAAATACTGCAATAAACACAGGGGTGTATACATCTTTTCAAATTAGTGTTTTGAATTCTTTGAGTAAATACCCAGTAGTGAAATTACTGACTCATATAGTAATTCTATTTTTCCTTTTTTGAGGAACCTCCATATTGTTTTTCACAGTGGCTGTACTAGTCTGCATTCCCATCAACAATGCATGAAGGCTCCTTTTTCTCCACATCGTTATCGACACTTGTTGTTTCTTGTGTTTATTTTAGCCACTCAAAGAGGTGTAAAGTGATAGATATCTCATTATAGTTTTGATTTGCATTTCCCTGATGATGAATGATGTTAAATATCTTTTCATGTGTCTGTTGACTATCTGTATATCTTTGGAGACATATCTATTCATGTCTTGTGACCATTTTTATTTGGATTTTTTTTTGATGTTTTATAAGTTTAACTTATTTTGGATACTAACCCTTTATCAGTATGTCCTTTGCAATTATTTTGTTGGTTGCTTCCTTTGCTGTTCAGAAGCTTTTTATTTTGATGTAGTCCCAGTAGTTTATTTTTGCTTTTGTTTGCTTTACCTGAGGAGACCTATCTAGAAAATGTTGTTACAGCCAATGTCAAAGAAATTACTGCCTGTGCTCTCTTCAGGGACTTTTATGGTTTCAGGTCTCACTTTTAGGTCTTTAATCCATTTTGAGATTATTTTTCTCTATCGTATAAGAAAGTGGTCCAGTTTCATCTTTTGCTTGTAGCTATCTAGTTTTCTCAACACTATTTGCTGAAGAGATTGTCTTTTTCCCATTGCATATTCTTGCCTCCTTTGTCAAAGAAAGACCATGTAATTATGGGTTTATTTCTGGGCTATTTGGTACCATTGATCTATGTGTCTGTTTTTGTGCCAGTACTATACTGTTTTGATTACTACAGCTTTGTAGTATATCTTGAAATCTAGGATTGTGATAACTCCTGTTTTGTCCCCCCCCCCCCCCCCCCGCCGCCCCCAAGATCCCTTTGGCTATTCAGGGTCTTTGTGATTCAATACAAATTTTAGGATTATTTGTTCCAGTTCTGTGAAAAATGCTGTCGGTATTCTAATAGGGATTGCATTAAATCTGCAGATTACTTTGGGTAGTGTGGACATTTTAACAATATTGTTCTTCCAATCCATGAGCATGGAATATCTTTCCATTTGTTTGTGTAACCTTCAATTTCTTTCATCAGTGTTTTATAGTTTTCAGAGTATAAGTCTTTTACCTCCTTAGTTAAGTTTATTCCTATGTGTTTTATTATTTCTGGTGTAATTGTAAATGGGATTATTTTCTTAATTTCTCTTTCTGCTACTCCATCATTAGTGGACAGAAGTGTGATGGATTTCTGTATGCTGATTTTTGCAATCTTACTGAATTCATTTATCAGTTCTTGTAGTTTTTTGGTGGAGCCTTTATAGTTTTCTATATATAGTATCAGGCCATGTGCAATTAGGAAAGTTTTACTTATTTTTTTAAAAGATTATTAATAGACTTTATTTTTAAAGCAGTTTTTTATTAACAGAAAAAATGGGCAGAAAGTTCAGAGTTGCTTTATGGCACAACTCCCCTATTCGTGTTAGTGTGGTACATTGATTACCATTGAGGAACCAATATTAACACATAATATCAATACTAACTGAAGTCAGTAGTTTCCATTGCACTTTTTGTGCAGTGCAGACAAGAGTTGTTTTTTTTTTAACTTATGAAATGATTTATTGTTTATCCTAATTTTTTCTTAGTATATATACATCTTTTCTTTTTTTTTTTTAAACATATAATGTATTATTTGTTTCAGGGGTAGGTCTGTGACTCATCAGTCTTACACAACACACAGTGCTTTACCAGTCTGGGTTCCTTTTCTTTTTGTTGTCTGATTGCTGTGGCTAGGACTTCCAGGACTACCTTGATGAAAGTGGTGAGAGTGGACATCCTTGTCTTGTTCCTGACCTTAGGGGAAAGGCTTTTAGTTTTTCACCATTGAGTATGATGTTAGCTGTGGGTTTTTCGTATAAGACCTTTATTATGTTGAGATATATTCCCTCTAAACCTACTTTGTTGAGAGTTTTTATCATAGATGTATGTTGTACTTTGTCAAATGCTTTTTCTGCATCTATTGAAATGATCATGTTTTTTATCCTTTTTCTTTTTGATGTGATGTATTGTATTGATTGATTTGTGAATATTGAGCCACCCTTGCTTCTCAGGAATAAATCTCACTTGATCAGGGTGAATGATTTTTTTTAATGTACTGTTGGATTCAATTTGCTAATATTTTGTTGAGGATTTTTGCATCTATGTTCATCACAGCTATTGCCTGTAGTTAGTGCACACTCTCTCCCTCTCCCCCTCTCCCCCTCTCTCATGTCTTTATCTGGTTTTGGTATCAGGGTAATGCTGCCCTCATAAAATGAACTTGGAAGCTTTCCTTCCTCTCCTATTTTTTGTAAAGTTTGAGAAGAATAGGTGCTAACTCTTCTTTAAATGTTTGGTAGAATTCACCTGTGAAGCCCTTTAGTTCTGGGCTTTTGTTTGATTTTTGAGTTTTTTGGTTTGTTTTTGTTTCAAAGATTTATTTATTTATTTGAGAGAGAGAGAGCGTGCACACACAAGCACCGGAGAGAGGAGCAGAGGGAGAGGGAGAAGCCGACTCCCCGGTGAGCAGGAAGCCAGATGTGGGGCTCCATCCCAGGACCCTGAGATCATGACCTGAGCAGAAGGCAAACACTTAGAGGCTGAGCCACCCAGGCACCCCATGATTTTTGAGTTTCTTTGATTACTGATTCAGTGTCATTGCTGGTAATAGGTCCATTCTAATTTCCTACTTCTGGTTCTGTTTTGGGAGGTTATATGTTCTAGGAATCTATCCATTTCTTCTAGGTTGTCCAGTTTGTTGGCATATACTTTTTCATGATATTCTCTTATAATGTTTTGTATTTCTGTGGTGGTGTTGTTATTTCTTCTTCGTTTCTGATTTTTTGAGTCCCCTCTTTTTTTTTTTTTTTAATGAGCCTGGCTAAAGGTTCATCGATTTTGTTGATTTTTTTTTCCCTCAAGGAATCAGCTCCTGGTTTCATTCATCTGTTATATTATTTTTTTAAGTTTCTATTTCATTTATTCTCCTCTAATCTTTATTAATTTCTTCCTTCTATTGCTTTTGAGTTTTGTTCTTCCTTTTCTAGCTCCTTTAGGTATAAGTTTAGTCTATTTCAGATTTTTCTTGCTGCTTGAGGTAGGCCTGTATTGCTATAAACTTCCCTCTTAGAACAACTTCTGTAGCATCCCAAAGGTTTTGGACTGCTGTGTGTTGTAATTTTCAATTATCTCTATGTAGTTTTTGATTTCCTCTTTGATTTCTTGGTTGACCCATTCATTGTGTAGTAGCATGTTATTTAACCTCCATGTATTTGTGTTCTTCCCAGATTTTTTTCTTGTGCCTGATTTCTAGTTTCATAGCATTATGGTGGAAAAGATGCATGGTAGGGCTTAGATCTTTTTGAAGTTGTTGAGACCTGTTTTGTGGCCTAACATGTGATCTATTCTGGAGAATGTTCCATGTGTACTTAAAAAAGAATGTGTATTCTGCTGTTTTAGGATGGAATATTCTGAATATACCTGTTAGATCCATCTGGTCCAATGTGTCTTTCAAAGCCATTGTTTCCTTGTTGATTTTCTGTTTGGATGGTCCATTGATGTAAGTGAGGTGTTAAAGTCCCCTACTATTATTGTATTACGGTTGATTACTGTGTTTGTTTTAGCTGCTTTATATATTTGGTGCTCCAATGTTGGGTGCATAAATATTTAAAATTGTTAAGTCTTCTAGTTGGATTGTTCTCTTTAGGATCATATATTGCCCTCTTCATCTCTTGTTACAGTCTTTGTTTTAAACTTTTTTTTGGTCTGATGTAATTATTGCTATCCCAGCCTTTTCACTTCCATTTGCATGACAAATGCTTTCCTATCACTTCACTTTCAATCTGCATGTCTTTAGATCTGAAATGAATTTCTTGTAGGCAGCATATTGATGGGTCTAGCTTTTTTATTCATTCTGTCATGTCTTTTGATTGGAGAATATAGTCCATTTATATTTAAAGTAATTACTAATAGGTATGTACTTATTGCCGTTTTGTTATTATTGTTTTTGTAGGTTCTCTGTTCTTTTCTATCATGATTTGCCGGTTTTCTTTAGTGATATACTTGGATTCCTTTCTCTTTATTTTTTTGCTCATTTATTACTGGTTTTTGATTTGTGGTTGACATTAAGTTTATATATAAAATCTTATGCATATAGCAGTCTATATTAAATTGATGGTCACTTAAGTTTGAAACCATCCTACAAGCACTAAAATTCCTCTTCCACCGACATTTTAGGTATATGTTGTCATACTTTACATTTTTTATTTTGCAAATCCCTTGACTGATTTTTATAGATACACTTAATTTTACTGCTTTTGTGCTTCCTACTTGTCTTACTCCTGCTTACTGTCTTTCCTTTCCACTCAGAGAGTCCCCTTTAACATTTCTTGTAGGGCTGGTTTAGTGGTAATATATTCCTTTACCTTTTATTTGTCTGGGAAACTCTCTCCTTCTATTCTGAATGATAGCTTTGCTGGATAGAGTATTGGTTGCACATTTTTTCTTTCAGCACTTTTTTAAAAAAAGATTTTTATTTGAGGGAGAGAGGCAGCAGGAGAGGGACAGGAGGGCAAAGAGAAGCAGACTCCTCACTGGGCAGGGGGCCTGATTCAGGGCTTGATCCCAGAATCGAGCGGAAGGCAGAAGCTTAACAGACTGAGCCACCCACGAGCCCCTCAGAACTTTGAATATATTGTGCCACACCCTTTTAGACTTCACTCTTATAGGGTTTCCGTCATATGTAACTGTTTTCTCTTCTTTTAAAATTCTCTTTATCATTAATTTTGCCATTTTAATTACTGTGTGTCTTGGTATTGACCTTCTTGGGTTGATTTTGTTGTGGGCTCTCTGCCTCCTGGATCTGGATTTGTTTCCTTCCTCAGATTTGGGAGGTTTTCTTCTATTCCTTCAAATAAATTTTCTGCCCCCTTTTCTCTATCTTTTTCTTCTGGGATCCTTATAATGCAAATGTCTTATGCTTGATGGAGTCACTGAGTTCCTTTAGTCTATTTTCATTTTTTTCTCTCCTGTTCAGCTTGATTGCTTTCCATTCTCTGTCCTCCAGCTTGCTGATCCATTCTGCTTTCTCTAGTCTACTATTTATTCCATCAAGTGTATTTTTAATTTCAGTTATTCTTCATCTCGATTAGTTCTTTTTTTATGTTTTCTATCTCTTTGTTGAGGATCTCACAGAGATCCTCCACTCTTTTCTCAAGTCCAGAGAGTATCTTTATGACCATTACTTCCAGTTCTCTATCAGGCATATTACTTATCTCCATTTTGTTTAGCTCTCTTGCTGTGATTTTGTCATGTTCTTTCATTTGGGAAACATTCCTCTATCTCCTCATTTTGTCAAACTCTTGGTGTTTGTCTCTATGTGTTAGGAAAGTCAGCTACGTCTTCTGATCTTGAAAATAGTGGCCTTATGAAGAAGAGGTCCTGTAGTGCCCTGCAGCACAATGTCCTTTGTTCACCAGAGCCTGGCGCTTCAGGGGTGTCTCCTGTGTGTGTTATATGTGCCCTATTGTCATGGCTGAGCAGTGTTTGTCTTCGGTCCAGTCATCTGCAATGGCTCTCTTTGCCTGTTGTGGGCAGGGTTTGGTTCCTGTGGTGTTAGTGTGCTGGTCTGGGGCTGCCTTAGGCTTGAGGTGAGCCAAACCAGGTGTTTGCCAGACATGCAGTAGCACAGTGAACTGCAGGGCACTTTCCCTGTGTTGTCCCTGAGAAGCTTTGATTGATGGGTGGGACCAGCAGTCAGACCAGATGTCTGCTCCCAGCCCACAGCTGGGGACAAATTAGACTGGTGTGTGTAGTTATCTTCCCCTCTTCCTGGTGCAGGAGTCAGTTTGGAGTGGTGCTGGCCCCTGTCAGTGCTGCTTGTACCCTGCCAGTCTTGTGGCCCCTTTTGGATGGGCTCCTTTCCAGGGCACATTGGAGGGGGCATGTCTGTAAGAGAACACAGGGATAGGGTGCATGGTACCAGCAAGGTCTATGCTGGTCCACTGGAGGGGACCTGCAGCCAACTGGGAAAATTCCTGCCGTAGCCAAGATGGAGGCAGTATTTTTTTTTTTTAAAGATTTTATTTATTTATTTGACAGAGATAGAGACAGCCAGCAAGGGAGGGAACACAAGCAGGGGGAGTGGGAGAGGAAGAAGCAGGCTCATAGCGAAGGAGCCTGATGTGGGGCTCGATCCCACCACACCGGGATCACGCCCTGAGCCGAAGGCAGATGCTTAACCGCTGTGCCACCGAGGCGCCCCTGGAGGCAGTATTTTTGCAGAAGTGACTAGGGGCAGCACACTCTGTTGGAAGGCTAGACAGAGTTCCCACTACACTAGTGCCTGCAAGTATCTGTGTATCTAGTTCAGGGAGCAAGGGATGGAAATGGAGCCTGCCAGCTCTTTTGTTCTTAGAGAAGTACCCTCAAGGTTCCTGCCCTTCCAGCTCATACTTTGAGATTAGTAAATAAATCTTTTTCCTGTATACCCCAGGCATTTTTCAAACTGCTGTTTATATGCTGTATCTTAGTGGTGCTTTTACTGTGCTGTCTCTTTAAGGGTGGGGACTTCCCTTCTCTCACCCTCCCAGCTCACTCAAAGCAAAGCCCACTGATTTTTAAAGTTCCAAGTGTTAAGCCCCACAATTGTTAGGTCCCTCTGGTTTTCAAAGCCAATGTTATGGGGATTCATCTTCCCATGTGGGTCCCTTATATCTGGGGTAACCTGCATGGAGTCTTGTCCTCTCCCCTCTCTGCTTGCAGTGTCCCTCCCTCCTGCAGACAATCCTGTGGGTCAGTTTGGCTTCTGTCTCTGCCCTTTCTGCCCTCTTTGATGTGGCCTCTCCTCTTCATTTAGCTGTGGAAAGTCTGTTTGCTGGTCTTGGGGTTGTTTTCTGGGTTATTTACACTTTTGGGGGTATTATCTTGGTGTATCTGTGGGACAAGGTGAGCTTAGGATCCTCCTACTCTGCCATCATCTCCAAAAGTCCAATGCTGTCATTTTCATTATCATTTGTCCAATTCCTGTATCTTATCAAATGGAGCCAAACTCTTAATGGAGAGAAGGATGTAGTTAATGATTATCTCCCAACTCTGGTGACTTCTATCTGGTTCTTGCATTTGTGAATATGTGTAGAATGAGGTAAGGAAGGGACGTGGCCGGATCCTTGGTTGTTTTTCTGGACCAAACATTGGAAAATAGTTTACTTCTGTATATCTAAATTTTTTTTCTCTGTGTAGGGTTTCTCATTCTCAGCACTGTTGGCATCTTGAGTCCTATAATTGTTTATGATGACTGTTCTTGCATCATAGGAAATTAGTAGCATCTCTGGCTTCTGTCTACTTCGTGCCAATAGCACCTACCCAGTTTTGACAACTGAAAGTGTCTCCAGACATTGCCAAATGTCCCCTGGGAGTGGGGAGGGGGGCAAGCTCACTCCCCATTGAGAACCACTGCTCCATATAAAACTCAATGCTTGTTTCTTATTTTTTGTAAGCCAGCCAAAAGGACAACAGCTTTCTCTAAAATCTAAAAAACTTGTAGCACTGTAAATTGGGATTCCACATACTTCTCCCTATTTAATATACCAGAATAGGAGTCAGGAGTCAGAATGCCCAGATTCTAGTCTTGGTTTTGCCCTTTCCCCCCACTGTGGGGTGACTTTAAGTATTTACTCCCAAACTCCCTCGATTTAATTTTTCTCATACATAAATTAGTGTAGTTGAATGTTATGCAATATCCTTGTGTTCTTACTCCACGTTTAGAGGTACACTTAAACTTTCAAAAAGCTGGTTTTATAACCTTTGATTCATTGATTCCACTTCAAGTAATTTATCCTGAAGAAATGCATGTGTATGCAAAGTTTACATACAAGTATGCTCATTGCATTGTTAGTAATGGCAGATAATTGGAAATAACTCCAATGTTTATTTTTATGGAGTTACGTGGATAAATTGTGGGCCATTTATGCAATATAATACCACTGAGCTATTATAAAGGATAAGGCTTAGAAATATACATATCTAATATGTATAAATCTATATAAATGTGAAAAGATGCATTATATACATTTATAAGTAGGAAGTAAAAAAATTGAAATAGAACATATATTACAATCCTATTTATATTTACAAAATTATCTCTATATGCAAACATATGAATGGAAAAGTATTGTGGCTTATACACTAAATTGTCAATATTTGAAAGGGGTTGGGTTATATGAATGACTTTCTGCATTAGGTTTCAAAATGTTAATTTTTTTAAGAATAAAATAAGGTGTATTTTTAAAAGGAAATGCGTATTTTCCTGCATATTAGATTGAGGTAGATGAAACAGTCATTTTATCTAGGTCACTGTTATCAACTGGAGGTGATTTTGCACCCCCCCAGGGGACATTTGGCACTATCTGGAGGCATTTTTAGTTGTCACAACCAAGGAATGGGGGATACCCCTGGCATCTAGTGGGTAGGGACCAACAATGCTGATACACACCCAACTGAGGACAAGCCCCACCCCACAACAAAGAATTATCAGGCCCAAATGCCAGTAGTGCTAAGGTTGAGATCTTAGCCATTTGATCAAGAACAGCTGATAGAAACATACTAATTATGAAGAAGAGATTGAAGTAATTGCCTCTAAAATCTTTAGGGAGTGTTATAGTTGAACCTGATAGATGTATTCATCAGAGATCATGTTCCTCGTCCTATTATTTTTTTCTTTGAATATTAAAGGACATTACAAAAACTGCTCCATCCAGTTTTACCACAAGTTTTATTTCTTGTCATTTTTAAAGAACTTCTCCTTTTTATATTCTCTCCTTGAAAATCATGGCTATAATGAGTGAGTTGTACTTTAAACCCACTGGCTCAATGGTGTCATCAAGGTGCTGTGTCTTTTCCAGCCCTAGAGTCTCCTGTTCTTTATGTTGGTTTCATCCTCAGCCTTGTTGGGAGATGCCTGTTGCAGTTGTAGGTGCCATAGTTAAATGCAGAAATGTCCAGAGAAAGCCTCTTTCCGTGGCTTTGTCATAGAAAACTGCTTAGAAGACTTGCTGTCATCTCAATGGCCAGAACTGGGTTATGTGTCTATCACTGCCCTAATTTCTGTCCAGGGGAAGAGAATTAACTTTAGATGGATCCTTACTTCCCTGGAGCTGTAGGGGGAGGGATGGTTGGTCAGCTTTCCCTGAGGCTCCTGACAATGGGTGCGGAAGGTAGATACATGAACAGAACTGGGTTATGTTAAAAAAAAAAAAAAAAAAAAAGAAGAAGAAGAAGAAGAAGGAGGGGGAGGAGGGGGAGGATGATGATGATTGGTTGTTGGGAAGAGAACTCACAATGGCTGCTTCAAAAGAACATCCCTGTATGCTCCGGAAGTAGCTCAATGACCTACCATTCAAGGGCAACCCAATCCTGATTAACTCGGCAGTAAGCTGAGTTAGTTCTGGATCATAAACTGCTTGAGAATAGGGATAAAAATTTGTTCATAGACTTATTAATTATTTATGCTTTGACTGCTTTCAAAAAGGACTTGAAGTGACTTACAATAAAAAATGCATACAATACTCTTAAAACCATGGTAACCAGAATCATGTTATGAAAGGGTGGGAATAAGATTCATCTTTTTTACCTTTTATATCACCTAGCTTAGTGCTTTACACACACACACACACACACACACACACAAATTCTTAAGAACAAATATTTAAATAAATGGCCATCCCAACCCTTGGCTGGGAGCATAAATTTTATGAAATACCAAGAGAATCATTTCACAATTAGTGGCCAGTGCTTCCCTAAGGAAAGGCGTCAGAGTTGCTTATCAGGCTAAGGTTGAGCAGATTTTTCATGCTAAGGGGAAACAGTACAAATGATGATTGACCTTGCCATTGGCAGCCACTGATAGATGGATTGTTGTCCTTACACTGTTCTTTTCAGGGAGGAACTCTTAGCAAAGAACCATCCAGACAGCAGCATCTACAAAACTCTAGGATAAAAAAATAAATGTCAATTAGTGTGTGACACTATTTGTGCTATCTGTATATCCAAGGGGCTCTGGAAAAATCATTCCCACCAGCTAAACTGTAGCTTAAAGCATCCAAAATTTCTTCCTGTGTTCTCTACCCCCAACCCACCCTCCCAAATGTATTTCCTTGAAAATGTAAATGTGTGACAGGCTTAATATACCCTTTGTTGGTGTTTAGATTTTAAGTAGGAGCAAAGCCTTAAGCTAAAGACATCTCCAATGGTTAGATTCCAGGCACTTGGAGTTCATTTCTGGTAACAGTGAACCAGGTCCTTTAGGCCAATCTTCCCACTGGGAATAGTGGAAAAGCTGAATCAACTACGGAAAACAACTGTTCTAAGGCTTAACAAAGTAGCAAGACAGTGACAACTTAGGGCTCAAAGATCTGGGAGGAGAACAAAACCCAGAGAGGCGAACATGGCTTTGGGGGCTGCTTCCCTGAAGAGATTTCTACAGGAGGAAATTCAAAGGCTGAGAAGCTTAAGCAGCGCTTTGATAGTCTTATAGGGCTGGCGAGACAAAACACCAGAGTTAAGTGTTCACCAAGGAGGGAGCTCTGCCAAACTCCCCAGGTTTTGTGTTCAAACCCCAAAGGTGCACTCCCTAGGAATAAGGGTAAACTGGAAGTAGATAGGTTTTGAATCTTGTCAGTCCTTGAGTGAATTGTGGCGTTCTGGAATTGCACCCCTAACCTAGATCCAGAAGCAAATATAAAACTCCTTAATAGGAAGATGCTGAATTGCAGAGCCTCAAATTTTCTCTTATTTTTCCATATAATATGAGGAAACACAAATTTGTGACCACAGACCAAGAGAAATGAGACAAAGGAACCAGACCCACAGGGGATCCAGATCTGAAGTTATGAGAGCCTGTGAGACTTTCAAAGAACTATGCTTACTATTTTCAAGAAAAGAAGAGGTGAGATGGAGTGCAAGAGAATATGACAGATGATATTTGAAGAGATAAGTGGTGTGGAATTTTCCAGAAGTGACAAAAACCTTCAAGCCACAGCTACATACCCCAAGCAGGACTAGTACAAAAGAAAACAAGAGGAAAACAGACTAAAAATAATACATTCTATAAATCTGAAGAAGCCAAGGTAGGAGGGTGGGGGGTGGAAAGAGAGAGAAGAAAAGAACACAGACCAGATGGAACCAGTAGAAAGTAAACAGTAATATGGTAGTTTAAACTCAAATACATGAGTAATTACATTTGAAGTAAACATGCTAAAAATACTCCAATTTAAAGATAAAGATTGTCAGACTAGATTTTAAAAACCCCCAAACTCAATGGCATGTTGCTTATGAGAGATCTCATAAAATATCCATATACATTAATATAAGGGTACCGAATTTCAGAGTCTAGGGAGCTAAGTAAGGCAGTTTGGGGCAGGAAACATTTAGTATGCCTCAAGTAGCTGCACGACAGAGCTGCCTCTTCTGTCTGTTGGACTGGGTCTGTCGCTCAAAGGTGATTTATTAGGACATTGAGTAACCTCTGACGGGCTTATCAGACGTTTTTGCCCCAGATTGCATTATGAGTGTTAGCAAGGAATGTAGATTAAGGATTCCTAATCTTCTCATGATGAGATAATTTTATTTCTTTGAAGTCTTATGTTATTGGATATTAGGCAAGAATGGAGGTAGTGGTAGGAAGATGGGGAGGGGGAGATTTTTCTCTTTTCTTCCTGAAATCTCTAAAACAATGGGGTGAGTTTAAGCAGTTAGGCAGACTTAGAATTAGCGAGGTGAGTTAGCTATGTTTTTTTCAGGTTAAAAGAAACAGTGAATGCCTGGGCATTTTGAGTTTATTCGAGAGTAGATGAGGAAGTGAGAAAACACAGGAAATAATCTCAATTGGAATCAGGAAGAAGTGGACCTATATTCAGTGCCCATTGGGAGTGCAAAAGGGGTCATCTTATCTTCTCTTTAGAAGTCTTTCTCCAGACTTTTAAATATATGTTATCTTAATCCCTGCCATTGAGAGAATGCCCCCTTATTGGAGAATAGGGGAAGCAATTTCAGATGTTATGATTGCTATTAATAATTGAAACTAGTTTTTAAGATTTATTTCCATAAAGTAGTCATTACTGTGATATCATCAGCAATACAGTTTGATATAATTAATGTTTTATAATCATTATAAGAGTTGTCCATGGTAGTACTATTAGCATGATAATTTTTATCCTAATAGGGCTCTGATCTCCCCTCTGTATACTACTGCTTATTTTGTGTGCTTAGGGATAGAGAGGGCATGAGAGGAAACACAGCTTTGGTTTTAATAGCACTTCCTCTCTCTTCAGTTCCAGCTCATCTACGCTTCAGTTTTAATTAAGCTCTGCTTTCATGTCAGTGAATGCTCCATCTAGTTTATTAAAACAATAAGGTTAATTCATTTGGGGATTTTTTTTAAATTGTGGTTGCTGGTCTTGGACTCCAAGACCATTTGGAACAGAAGAAAATCCTGTATTTTTATGTTCCTGGGAGGTAAGGCAACTCATTGCTTTTATACCTTCTTTCCACACCTCCAGTATTTACAACAGCCAAGCCTTCCTTGTAAATTTGTTGAATTGAATCCAAAAGTTGAGTATCTGTAAGAAGGGGCCTTGGGACACTATATTAATTTCACCCATGCCATTAAATCCTATCCCATATTTTGAATGCACTAATGCACCATTTAAAGGAAACTTTCAGAGAATCTTGGGTAATAGAACAGATTATTTAGTAATTTAAATAAATCCTTCACTCCTTCCAATACATAATTTGTACACAGACTTTGTGTTGAAATCTTAGAATTTCATAAATTGGATCTCCCTAAAGTGGGGAGCACTTTTAACTTGAAATGTTTCCCAAGAAATGTTCTTTTCTTTAGGTCATTTACTTACTACATTTATCAATATTTTGGCAAAGGACCAAACATTTTGAAATTGGATGAAAAATAGAAGGTGTATAGCTAGTTTTTGTTTTTGGGTTTTTTTTTTTTTTTACATACTAGATACAGAGATCCAATAAAGAGAATAAAATTATTGTTTTTGAAAGTGAGCATGTGAGCTGGGGGGTGGGGTGGGGGAAGAATCATGACCCTGAGATGCCCTAAGCCGAAATCAAGAGTTGGGTGCTTAACCTACTGAGTCATCCAGGTGCCCCAAAAATAGTTATTCTTTTTTTTTAATTAAAGATTTTATTTGAGAGAGAAAGAGCAAGAGAGCACAAGCAAGGGGAGCAGCAGAGGGAGTGGAAGAAGCAGACTCCCCACTGAACAGGGAGCTCAATGTGGGGCTTGATCCCAGGATCCTGGGATCATGACCTGAGCTGAAGGCAGATGCTTAACTGACTGAGCCACCCAGGCACCCCAAAATTATTCTTCATCAGTGAGGGTCGAGACACCTGAGTCCGGCTGAGTCAGGCTCCCTGCTCAGTGGGGAGTCTGCTTCTCCCACTCCCTCTGCCGCTCCCCTTGCTTGTGCTCTCTTGCTCTTTCTCTCTCAAATTAAAAAAAAAAAATCAGTGAGAGTAGACTAGTTGATGTATGCTATTTACATTGTACTCAACATGATTTCTTAATTTTTCTATCATAGCCACCCACAGGGGACCTGAAATTTCATGTAAACATGGGTCAATGAGAAATACCGTCACTTTCCCAAAGCCATCTATAAATGAGAGGAAAGAAAGCCACATTAAATCTAATCCCAGTCTCTCCAAACCTGCCCTGGTGGTCTTTCTGGTCTTGGTGTTGTGGGTTAGTTCTCACTAAGGTGTCACAGCATGGATCAGGTAGAGCCATGCACTTTTGTATAATTCCACTCAGTTCCACTCAACAATTGCCACCAAATCTGATTAGGTCAATTTCTTGTCTTCATTATCATCTTCAAATGGGATCTTCCTTTCTCCCTGGGATATAGGATCTATTAAAACATGAGTTAGATTCAATAAAAAACTTATGAGGTTTCTGTTATGCAAATAATTGTGCCTCTAGATGGGAAAGAGCAACATGATTAAAACTTGGCATGTTCCTTTATGGAACCATTGAATTTCCTATATGTGAAAAGAAAAAAGAATTAAGCTTTTTAAAGGCTACTTTAACAAAAGGACCCCTTTGTTCATATTCTATGGCTTTCTAGTGAGAAAAGAGTGATAGTCTCAAGCTGGTTCTATCCCACAAGCCAAAAAAAGAATGATTTCAGCATGTCACTATAGGGTAATTCCTCCCAGGGCTGTCTGTCACATTTACTCTTTTGCTAGAGTGGCCAGAGCTGTCAGAACAGGATTCTATAAGAAATGAATACATCATGGGCAGAAACGTTTTCTTTGAAAAAACAAGATGAATGTAATGGCCGCCAGTAGGGTCAAACCAAGTCAGATGGGGAGGCAAAACTCTGGAGCTGTGAGGTCTAAGATGGTGAATTTTTTAGAAGACTTCCCACTGGAAAAGATGATTGTGATTTCTGAGCCAGTATTGGGAAGGAAGTCCAGTATACTTGGAGCAGGATTGACTTTGAGTTCTTGTTCTACTGCTTAAGAATTCTGGGGTCCTTAATCTCTTCACCTGTAAAATGGGGTAATGAATGCCTGAGGATTATTGGAAGTTAAGAATAATACATACAAAGTGCCTAGCACAGAACAGCCCCAAATAATGTGGATGATGGCCATGGCAACTATTGATAAGATCAGCTTTGAAAACTGCTGAAGCAGCTGACATCAGCATATCTGATTCCCATGGATTTATGCCTGTTCTTTCCTGGAATTGAACTGGACTTTCCCACAGGCACAATTTACTGTTTATCACAAAGAATCTCATTTTGCTTCCCTTTCCCCAATTCTTCATGACTATTCACACCAACTTTGTCCATCATGTTATGTTTGGAACATAACCAATTCCATAACCTTAGAGGGTAAAAGCTTATTCAATTAACAAGTATTTATTGAGGTCCTACTATGTGCTAAGTGTGGTAATTCAGTAATAAGTACAAATATAACTTGGATTTTGCTCTCAGGGCACTTATAGCCTGGTAGTAACCCTCTGGAAATGAGACTAATTAACTAATCATCTAAGTCAATATGAAAATATAACCATAATAGTTGCTATAAAGGGAGCTACATGTTGCTATGAAAGTTAATACAGCCTGGGAATGGGAGCTGGGATCTAGAGATGGGAAAGTTATAAATTACCGGATATTTTCAAAATATTTGGTTACAGCAGCATTTCTGACATGAGTTACTAATATGAGGTGTGATAACGGGAGGAAAGGCAACACATATTCACTAAACACCATTCTCTTGACAACTGCTTGTGATGTTATCTAATCTTTTGATTCTTTTTTAAGATTTTATTTATTTGAGAGAGGGAGAGGGAGAACGAGTTGGAGCAGAGAGAGAGGGAGAAGCAGACTCCCTGCTGAGCAGCCAGTCTGACTTGGGGCTCGATCCCAGGACCCTGGGACCATGATCTGAGCCGAAGACACTCAACCAACTGAGCCACCCAGGTGCCCCCCAGATCTTTTGATTCTTAAATAAACTTTTCTCAGAAAAACCTATAGATGTTAAGAATTATTCACTATTTCACTATTAACATGTATCATTCTCCCCAATTTTATGGAGAATCAGAAGACAGACTCCTATTACTCTTATTTCTAGGCTCTAAAATCTAAAGTGCATGACCTACAGACCATGGTTCTGCTGTTTTCATTAAGGGAAACCCTAACAGTTCTTTCTTCCATGATGCTTGCTGGCTTTTAACTGAGTTAGCTTGGGAAAAGTAGTAAAGGCTCTCTGATTCCTTCACTTATTATTATCAATACAGTTTCTGATTTTGATGGGCTGGCCTTTGTGTACCTTCTGTTACGAAAGCTCTTTTTCCCATCTCTGTTTTTTCCCCTGGTGCTTGTGATATATTTTTATGCACAAGTGTGGCTCCTTCAAGAGCCTCCTGCTAAAAAAAAAAAAAAAAATTAATAAAAAAGCAACTGAACATTCTTTGGCTTCTTTTAAACCCATAAAATTTTCAGACCCATAGGGCAAAAAGAGAAAAACTAAGTTGGTCCAAGCTAGCAGGCAACCCACTTCAACTCTTCGGGGGCGGAGATTTTGCTTTGTTCAGCACTGTATCACAGCATCCTGGAGAGCACCTGTCCTATAGTCCGCACTCAAATAGTTGAATGATTAACAAACTCCAAATCTGATTTGATCATAGGCTCATTGGCAAATTTCACTTCTGTCCTCTGGGATTGTGAAGATCTTAAAATATAACACATCACAGAAATTTGCACTTCTCTTCTCAGCTATGTTGTATTTTCTACCTACTCACTGTTGATTTTTATGTGTGAATCATTGTCAGACTTTCCATTGTCCTTGGCTGGGCTTTATCAACTCACTCCCTATTTCCTCATTACCCTCCAGTTTCTCAAATTGAGCTGAAACTGGGCAGCATTTCAGGCTGGTTTTACTGACTAGAGGGTAGGGCTCGTAAATACCATGTGGCGTGCACGGGAGAGTGAGGTAGGAAAATGCATAATCAGGATGCCCTGGCTGGAGAAAACTAGTCAGTGTCTTTGAAGACAGCTCT
Source organism: Ursus arctos (assembly GCF_023065955.2). Lineage (NCBI taxonomy): Eukaryota > Metazoa > Chordata > Mammalia > Carnivora > Ursidae > Ursus > Ursus arctos. Next base: position 54,386,431 of record NW_026623100.1, on the reverse strand, counting down.
AGTTAAGGTTCAAGAGCAGCCACTGCTGTTAGCGTAATTACTATCCATGAAAGTGGCAACACCCATGGTGAATCAGGCCTTGTTTCCCAGAATAGCTGAGATTCTAATTGATAACACACAGAGAACACAAGCAAATCAGGAAGGAAAGAAGGCTATTAATTTTAAGTATAAACTACATAAAATGAAAATGAAAAGAAGGAAAATGAGTTTTAGCAGAAAGAAATGACTCTGTGCTCAGAATCAGCTTCTCCCTTTTATAGATAATTTATTATGGTTTAGGATTGTGCTAAGTGTTTAACATGCATTATCTCATGTGATCCTTTAGTGGTGCTATGGAGTCGGACTATTGGGTCTCCCTTTAATTGATAAGGAAACTGAGGCTTAGAAAGCTTAAGTAGTGGACAGTGGGAGCCAGAAACCTAACTAACCTAAAAAACCCCAAATTGTAGCCACTCTGCCATTCCGGGTACCTTATTGGGGTCACAGCTACAGTAGTACTTTTCTTTCAGTTATTTCTTTTTTTCTCATTGAGGATGATATTGTTGTATATATTTTTGTTTTCTTGAATTCATAGTTACTTTTGGATTTAACATTAGACTGGGTACTTGGGCAAAAGAAGTATAGGGGTATTTTTACTAGTTAACTTTGACTACCTTTCTCTTAATAATTTTGGGTAGAGGACATAATACTCAATTTAGAGGGTGGAGAACTGGGTGCACTGAGGTGTTACATATGAAAATATCTTGAATGGTGCCTGGCACATGATAAGACTAAGAGAGGGTGAAGTAGTGACAGCAATAGGAGGGAAAAGAAAGGAAACTGGAACATACGTCCAAAGATGTAGGACTCTATCAGGAGGGAGTCCATCAACCTTCTCTGTCACCCCTTCACTATTGTCTTCTCCAGCTCCTGTCTCAAGTCAGACATAAACACGATTGAAACATGAATCTCTCTCTCCATCTAGTAAAGAAGTCACAGTGAAATTTAATTTTGAACTAAACCCCAAATGAGGGTGGTGGTCTGCAGAGCCAAGTTCCATGTTTGTAATCTACCCCCTCTTCCCTGGGGAGCATTCAAGAGGAAGAGTGAAAAGAGGGCAGAGTGGGGAACTGAGGGCACCAGAAGAGAGGAGAGATTTTGCTGACTTTCCTTTGGCAAGATCAGTCTTGAATGAATCCCATGCTTCAAGTGCAATGGGAGATGGGAAGCATTTTCTGGAAGTTTTCAATGCCACCAAGTGCCTGAGACTCTTCTGTGGGTATTTAAAAGGCCATGGTAATGCTCACCTTCTTTGTCAAATATCTATTAGGTCATAATGAGCTAGTTTACATGTGGAAACAAAGATTACAAACCTGTGTCTGACTCCAAAGTTGAAGCTATTGTGGACTCCCCTCTCTTCCACTCAGCCTCCTTCCTCGCTTTCAGGAGGCCAGGCTGAAAGGCTCAAGCTACACACTAGCCATGGGGCAGAGGGGCAGGACTGTTAACAATGCCACGTGCGGCAGTCAGTGTACTTCAGATTGCTCAGCATGCTTGGGGTCTCGCTCTAATAAAATGTTCTGGTTAACTGAGAGGTGCTAGTTGCCCACAGATGGACTGCCAATTTTTGAAAAATACTACAATTAAACTTAATTCAATTTTTCTTTGAGGATAGCACTTGAAGATCATGCAATTAGTGTTTCTGTCATTAGGAATATAAATTCTCATCATACCAACAAATTGTGGAAGCAGTGGCTCATGGAAAGATTACATTACGGGAATGTCAATGAACCAGTATTTACTCTCTGAGGGTAGCTAACATTGGGGAGATTCTGCTGTGGCAAAGGACGTGACTACTGTAGAGGGGATGGGCAGAGGAGGCCTCTTCTAATATTTGCCATCATTGAAACAGTGCCCACTGTGATTTGTAAAAGAACAACATTGACTTCAGCCATCTTGCGTTCCTGGGTCCTATGATGAGTTACAAAAATCCACTGTCACTAGACAGTGCCCTTCTAAGGCGCACACTTTGGTTGTGCTGTGAACAGTGACTCAAAGGCCTGGTTTTGGATCTGTGTTGGTGCTGGCTCATTTAAGGGAGTATTCACGTTTCTGTGATGGCCATGGTGAATTAAAATCTAATTGAATTCCACAGGCATTTAATAGTGCGCCTAATGTGGGCAAGGCTCTCTACTAGCTGTGTAGAGATAGGGAGATAAAGGATAGGGGTTGGTACTTGGTAATCCAGGTTTCCTGGTTCTGTGAAGCTCTTAGCAGAGCCCCCTGCGTTATAAACAGTTGCGAACTAGCTCATGATTGTGAAATGTTGACTTTCTGTCTTAGTTCACATTCCCCCCAAAGCAGACCCTTCTAGGAGTAGTTTATCTGGGGAGAGATCTCAGGAAACACAGCTGAGGGTATGAGGAAGGTGAGATGGAGAAGGGAGAAAAAGCCAATAAAAGGTATGTTGATGAACAGGTCCTAGTCTGGAGAGGTGGGGGTGGATCCCACTGGAGCTTTCTGAAGTACCCTGTGGTACATGCCAGAGTTGTCCTCCCAGAGGATGGGGAGTTTAGATATTTACTGACTCGCATTCCCCATGAGTTGGGGGTTGACCCCGAGCTCAGCACTTCCGCAGACTGAGCAGGTGTTCCAGGTATCTGAGAAGGCTTTCTGACAGAGAAGCAGGAGCTAGAAGTGGGAGCTGTGGCAGGCTGGAAACTATTTGTTGGTGAACGCACCTCAGCCTGGGAGATTGCTGTTGTTTATAGCAGTTACATGTGTTCACCACAGAAAGTTTAGAAAATAAAGCACATTTCCTAATCCCACTTCTCAGAAGTAACTACTGTCATCATTCTGTTGGATTTCCTGTGAAAAAATTTTTTCCTAGTGTGTGTGTATTCTGTATATGTATATTGGTGAGGTTTCCCTTTGTTCTGAGACTTGACTTTGTTTTTTTCCACTCTTTAAAGCAACTCAATCCTTAATATTTACTTATCTCAGAGTTCTGAAGAATTGAAAAGTAGACAGTATGTGAGGTTAGGGCATCTTCCTGTCTTTTGTTGAAGATCTAAAAAACGTTGTGGAGATTATTTTGGACGTTCTAGAGGAAAAGGGGGGAACCAGGGAACCCCTGGGTCTTAGTTTGGGTGACTATAACAGAACACACAGGATGGGTGGCTTATAAACAACAGAAATTTATCCGTTTTGGAGGCTGGAAGTCTGAAATCAGGGTGCCAGCATGGTTGAGTTCTGATGAGGGCCCTTGCTAGGTATGCAGGCCACAACCTCTAGTATCCTCACTTAGAGCGTTGTCTGGGCTCTCTCTTATGATGGCATTTATAAAATTCCATTTCATGAGTGCTAATCCCATTCATGGGAGTTCCATCCTCATGATCTATTCACCTCCCAAAGACCTCCAAATACCATCACTGTCAGAGGTAGGATTTAGCGTATGAATTTGGGAGAGGCACAGATTTTCAGTCTATAGCACCTTGGCAGCAGCAAGGGAGAAGGAGATTCAACCAAAGACTGCAGGGCTGCTACAGGCCTGAGATTCTCAGATATATCAGACCTCTTCCCAGGCTACGGCTTGTACCCTGGGTAAATGACCAGGGTGGAAAGACTGGCCTGGGGCACAGTGGCTCTCAGCCTGACCAGTGCTCCCAGGATCCCACAAGAGGTAATGAAGAAATAGATTTGCCTTTCTGAAAGTTTCAAAACTGTGGGGCAGTGGCATCTGGGAATGGGGTGAGTGACTAATGCAGGCCAAGAGTGATGAGTGATGACCTCAGGGGGCTCCCTGGTGCTTGGCTCTGCATAATGCTCTAAGACTTCACCAAAACCCTGAGGAGAGGGGGACCCCCAGCAATGACTGATATGAATTATATTATCAGCCCTGTGGATGTGGGCTTATAATCGGCTTTAGTTTAAGAAATACAACACAGTGAGGATTTAAATTTTAGATTTCTGTTGTTTCCTGGGAGATTACTTTCTCATGGCCTCTTTGGCTTCGGTGTCCTGAGTCCAGCCTACTGTCTCTGATGCAGCTCACAGTGACCCATGTATGTAACCCTTCCACCATTTTCCACCCCAAAATAAAAATCACGTATTCTGCTTCATCTGGTCAACTTCACTAAAGACTAGGGGGTTCAGGGAGGGATCACATTATCTGGAGTCTCATGCCATCTCTCCAACTATCTTTTTATCTTTTTACGTCTTCCCTTTCCTCTGGTTAAGGATGGATTCCTGTGCCTACCCTGGCTCTTTAGGCTGGTGTTTGTTCCTATTTAGTCTGTTCTGATTAGTTGTTAACTATATTGTCCTTTCTTCTTTAAGATTTATTTATTTATTTCACGCAGAGCGAGAGAGCGCGCGTACACACCAGCAGGAGGGGGAGAGGGAGAGAGAATCTCAAGCAGACGCCACACTGAGCCCACCCAGTCTCATGACCACGAGGTCATGACCTGAGCCAAAACCAAGAGTCAGATGCCTAACCAGCTGTGCCCCCCGGGTGCCCCATATTGTCTGTTTTTGATCATCCTTCTAAGAAGCAAAACAAGTTTCTCTTTTTCATTTTATTACAAGTTACTAATGACTCTTTGGAGCTTGATCGTGCCCTTGAGAGTCTCCTATTCTTTCACAGTTACCTTAAGGAAATAGTTCTAGATATAGGTAGTGCCCTTCTTAAAAGGCATTCTGGGGATTAAAGTTACGTGTATCTTATATAAAACAGCGTCTTTACGGATTTTCAGGTTGAGTGATGGAGAGCATTATGGCAGAGACACCAAATCCCATATTCTTTTTCTCTTCTTGGGCCCTCAAGAAGGTGTTCTCTGGCTCCCCTTGTAGTTACGTTGTAGCTATGTGATTAGTCTGAGCTATGAGCCAGGAGCAAAGAGGACACGTGTCACTTCCCACTGGAGTACTTACCAGTCAGTGTGCCGCTCTCCAGGGCCGCAGAGCCCATGGAAGCTAGGAGCTGAGATGGTAGAGCTGCAAAATGGAAGCAACCTGGGACCACACCTTCTGGAGAACTGCTTGACTGAATTGGACTTTGTGATCTAATTGGGAAATAAATGTTACCTCAGGTCATTAGGATTTAGGGGCTATCTTAAAATAGCATATCCTAAAGTAATGGTTAAGCCTTAATCTGATGAACATGACCAACTCTGGAATCAGACTTACTAGGCTCCATTCCATGCCCTACCATTTTCCAGCTGGTTGGCCTTACAAAAAAATTAATCTTACTAAGCTTCAGTTTCTTCATTCTTCCGTAGCAGTACCTTACAGAGTTGCAAGGAGACAACCAATATGAGGTGCTTAAAATACTGTCTGGCACATAATAAATGTTCAAAAATTAATAGCTTTTTGATGACAGTTACGCATAAGGATGATTAAAACCCAAAACAAAATTGTTAGTATAAGCATGTAAATACTCCCAGGCAATTTCAATGTCTATGTTTTTTGTTTATATTTAGAACCAATTATTCATCATAAGAAATGGCATTGGGAAGGTTATTGGTTGAGTCAGTGTGTGTTTATTGAGGGCAGTAATCAAATGTTTGAGCCTGAGTTTTTCGTATTTTTTGCCACGGAGTTGCACGTAGCACTATTATAAATATTTTAATCTTTTGCAATTCGCATGATGATGTGTCTTTATCATTTCTGAGCTAGCTTATTTTTGCTCATTTTTTCCTCTCTAAATCTGGCTGGTTTTCACCAGCTCCTCTTTCCATAAACAGATAGCTGTCTTGCCTTTGTTATGTGAGTTCGGGTGGCAGTAGATTCCTGATTATCCAGCTCCCTTTTTTTATGTTGGTGGTAGGGGTGATTGAGAGAGTTGGGGAGGCACCAGACAAGATGCTTCCATGGTTTAATGCTTGGGGAGGGGGAGATGGCTGCAAGTTTGGTAGTGAAGTAAAGAGGACAATGAGCTGGGTTTGTGTCTGTCGTGTGCGAGTGGGCACTCCGGGGAGTGGGATTTCTTAGAGCAGTTTTGTCACGTGGGTCTGTGGTGCTGGCAGAACATTAGGATGGAGACATCCTGTGGCATTTTAGAACTACAGAACTCAAATTTTGGAGAGATTGCTCCTGTATTTAGGAATTACTTAGTTTAGAAGCTAAAAACAAAGGGATTCAGAAAGAACACAAAAGGATTCCTTAAGGCATGGAAGAAGGAACAGGAACCAATTAAGAGGATAGAGGAGGACCATCCTGAGAAGACTGCTCTGAAAGCTAAGGAGGGAACAGTTCAAGTCAGGCACATAGGCACTAAATATTTAATTATTAAAATGAATGGAAGGGCATTCAACCGTGCTAAATGGCTCAGGCTATTTCAGAAGAATGCGGTCAAATCAGCCTCACTCCTGGCTCTATTTTACATCCTTTTGTGTTCATTTGTTAATTTTATTTGTTGTTTGGTTTGGTGTTTTCCCCTCACTTAGTTCTAATTTATTTCACCTTGCCGCATTAACTCATTCTGGAACAAAGTAAGATATTTATAAAAGTATTTGTTCCTTAAGTAATTTTTTTGAAGACTTTTATTTATTTATTCATTTTTGTGAGACAGAGAGAGTGCGCGCGCGGGGCGCGCGCCCCGGCACGTGAACTCGCATGAGCAGGGGGAGGGGCAGAGGAAGAAGCAGATTCCCCTCCGAGCAGGGAGCCTGATGCGGGACTCAATCCCAGGACCATGATCATGACCTGAACTGAAGGCGGATGCTTAACTGACTGAACCCCCCCCAGACGCCCTTCCCTAAGTAATTCTAAATGAACAGCATTTGAAAAAATTAAAATATTTACTATTCTAACTTCACCAAGAGATTTATACTGAAAAGGACATTATTATAAAGCTCTGAGTAAGCACATTGTCAGAAGGATTATACCCAGATGCATCTGGATAGCAGTCATCATTATAAAAATAGATGTTCATTCATAAAATATTCCCACATAATTTCTATTCCAATGAATGAATATAGTACTATTACATAAGGGTTTATGTTTAATGCCATGTTAAGAAAAGATGAGTGTGGATAACATGTGATAATAATGGTGAGATATATATGTGTATATATATATATATATATGTATATATATGTATATGTGTATATATATGTATATATGTATATATATGTATGTATATATATATGTATATATATGTATATATATGTATATATATGTATATATGTATATATATGTATATATGTATATATATGTATGTATATATATATGTATATATATGTATATATGTATATATATGTATATATATGTATGTGTATATATATGTATATATATGTGTATATATATGTATATATATGTATATATGTATATATATGTATATATGTATATATATGTATGTATATATATGTATATATATGTATATATGTATATGTATGTATATATATGTATATATGTGTATATATGTATATATGTATATATATGTATGTATATATGTATATATATGTATATATGTATATATATGTATATATGTATATATATGTATGTATATATATGTATATATGTATATATGTATATATATGTATACACACACATATACATACATACATATATACACACACACACAAGCGCATATATGGAGAAAGATAAAATTAATAGATCTATATACGGAGCATTTCTGAGACAATCAGGATGTGACTGTTTATCTATACCTTGAAAATCTTCTTTCCTAGATATCGAAGAAGTTAGGATTTTTATTTTGGCTGCTGCCAATCTCAAGTCTTCCCTAACTCTCCACTCCACAAGCTGCCTCTCCTGCCTTTCTTTTGACTTAAAATCAGAGGCCTTGCCTCCAGCCAGCTGAGTCTGCAGCCAGAGTCATTTCCCTCCCTTGTGCACACAGGTGGCAGCCCCGGTGGGGCAGCAGCCCATGCAGCTCTCCCCTGGAGGCAGCTGGCTATCAACCTCCAGCTAGGGGCACTGTGCATTTTGCTGCCAGAGGCTAGTTTCTCTCTCTGAAGGCTTTTATGCTCCTTTGGCTCAAGACCCAGGAGTAGGGTGCATTGGAAATGGGCATGGGGTGGATTGGAAGGGAGTGGGACTCTGGAGAGGCAGTCTCAGCCACACCCAGAGAACCTCTTAAGCAGGAGGCTGTTCTCATTGACTTGGTATTCCCATTTATATCTGACACGAATAGCAGAAAGATGGGTGGAGAGATCAAACTAGGAGGTGCCTAATCCCTTGATAGCGGATACTGCATCTCTGGGCCGTTTTATGTTTTCAGGGTACCGTTGACAGATATAGCTTAAATAAATGTCTCTAATTCAACACATGAGTCGATACTAATGCGAACAGATATGACTGAATAAATGCAGGAAAACAGGGTAAAATTAAAATTATTTTATAAATTTTCAAGATCTGTGTACTCTGATGTTTTTCCCAGTTTGGGGTGGGTGAAAAACAGATAACATGTAAGAAAAGCACCCAAAATGAAAGAAACTTACTTGAATTACTCCTAGTGCCAAACCCCATTCACATTTCATAAACTTGGATTCCTTAGGTCTTGCTTTTTAGAATCTTTCTGTGTTCTAGAATTTAGAGTTGACACTTTTGCAACACACATATAATTTCATTACATTTAAGACTAGATAAGAATTTCTTTTTAAAAACCAAAATTACAAGTAAATATTGTGTATTACTAAATGAGTCAAGCTATAATTTCCCAGAATTCTTCAGTAATGGAGATTTAAATGTGATAACTGAGCAATCCCTGTTGCTATTTAAGTTACAAAAATTCCTTAGTGTTGGCAGTGATATACCTGTTAATTCATCTTTTCTATACTTAGCAATCAGCTATTTAGCTTTCACAGAGGATCTTTGGAACTAATAAACCAATGTCAGTACCTTGATGGATGGGCTGTTGTTTGACTTTTAATTTACGTGGTTAGTTACAGTGGCCTAATTGAAAACCAATAATTGCCATATTGTTTAACTTGGCAAATGGCTTTCTTATTATGTCTTATAGGAAGCATGTCTTCTCTAGATCATTTCTACTAAATTTTTTTTTTTTCTGACCCCTGGATCTTTTGCTGGCTGATATCACACCTGTCATTTTGTGTTGGGTCTACATCTTTTCAAGCTTTTAGTATTTCTCTTTAAATAAAAGCTATTCACTTTAGAATTTTCACGAGTAAGCACAACCTTATATATCAATGTGAAATAAGAGAGAGATGGATTGGAATCTCTCTGTGGTACCTAGGATGGTCTTGGGATCCCAAAGAATTTGAGTGATCTATCTGTTCCTTTTGTTTATTCCTTTCAGGATTTTTGAATATTTTTTTCTTCCATTGCACTTTTCAATTATTCTGCACCAGTAATCTCTCTGAATTCTGATAATAGTTGATTATATATGATTATCTGAGATAATCCAAGTAGTTAATCTTATAGAATATATTTTATGTTGGAATGCAATTTTGTGATTAAATTGGAATTCCTGTGCCTGGAGTTGTGGGAATTCTCAGTATTTCCTCTCAAATAATGTCACCAACACAGAAGAATGCTAGGAAACATCGTGGTTCTCCTGTCTCAACATTTCTCTACAAATCCATTCCCTCTCATTTGTGCTGGGAGTAGATCATACTCTTCTCAGAAATAACGCACAGAACCAGTCCAAGTCCTAAGTGATCTATATTCCTCTTCCGCTGTCCTCAGCCCACGCCAACTCAACTTTTTTGTGTATTTGTTTTTTTTTTCTTTTCAAATTTTTGTTTAAATTCTAGTTAACATATAGTGTAATACTGGTTTCAGGAGTAGAATTTAGTGATTCATTACTTACATATAACACCCAGTGCTCATCATAACAAGTTCCCTCCCAACTCAACTTTTTATTGGACTAGGGGAGAATATCAAATATTTCTTGAGTGTTTTGACTGATGAGCTAAAAAGGCTTCATAGAAAATATAACAGGTTTCTGACTTCAAGCAAACCATCTTATCAAAAAGGATGCTTGCCATCAGGTTGCTAGGAGGGAGTCCCGGAAGTGACAGGCAACTCATGAGCCAAGACTGGCAAATGGACAGCAAACCAAGGGAGTCCTAGAGGTGGAACAGCCAGATACCCAGCTGGGCTCACACAGCAAAGCCACTTTGGCCCACATGACACTGCTCTTCCATCATGCCTGATCAATTTGACATCTAAATGTCCTTCTGCCTTGGTTATAGTTGCTCAAGATTTTGGGTTCCAGGAACAAGTATCCAATTGACTGATCATAGATCCTATGAATTTCCATAGGAGCCTACTGGGGCAGGCAGGCATTAGAAATTACCCTTCCACAAGGCCTCACAGAAAGAAGGAGTGCTGATTGGAAGGGATATAGATAGATGCTAGATAAACACAAAGAATTTAATAAATATCTGATAAATAACTATATCAACTAAGAACAAAGACAAAATAATCTTCAGAAGCAAAGTCTAGCAAATAGTACTTGAGGGAAAAATCTAAACTGTACCACACTCAGAGTATTACAGCTAGCTGCCCAGCAGAGATTCCTCCCTCAGGGCTGACCCAAACTCAGAACTGAACCCAAATTGCAGTTGAGGAAGAAGGAGAGGACTCTTACCTACCCACATGTGCAGGGTATCAAGGTTCCTGCTCACACTTTTGAGCCATGCATCTGCTGGTCCCTCATTGAACCAAGAGGCAAAGGAGTCCCTTGCTCTGCTTCAAAGCCCTACTGCCTCAGCAAGGACACTGTGAGGTCACTATCTCAGACACTCTCCCAAAGACAATCCAATCTGCACTTCTGTGCTTTCCAATAGAAGGAGATTAAGAAGCATGTCAGAATTCTTAGAAATGTTGGAATATGGGGCTAGTTAACTCATATTTCCTTATAGGAAATACTGATTTGCCCCATTTCAGCTAGGACTACCAAATAATAATCTTTGATGAGGGACGCCTGGTGGCTCATTTGGTTAAGTGTCCAACTCATGATTTTGGTTCTGGTCATGATCTCAGAGTGAGATGGGGTTTTGCCTCCAGCTCCCCGCTCAGCAGGGAGTCTGTTTGAGATTCTCTCTCTCCACCTGCCCCTTTCCCTGCTTGTACCCTCATGTATGCTTTCTCAAATCTTAGAAAATAATCTTTGATGAAAACACTTTAAAAATATTTTTTTCATTTCTACCAATCTCTCTGCGCCTACACATTATACTCATCAGCCTTAAGATCAGCCAGCTGGCACCTCATGTCTCAGTTGGCTAGAAGAACTGAACAATGTATGGCATTGTTCCATGTACTAAAAATGAGTAATTTATTATTTAAAATTCAGATAACTTAATATGCTTTCTAAGAAATTGTCTGGTTTAGACAATCATGAAGGAAAAACTGAAGGCGAAAAACCACAAATAGGAAATGTTTCTGACATAAAAAGGAGAATTAAAGTTGAGCTTATTTTGAGTAGATCTAACAATGATTCAGAAAATGGGAGAAGGGTCTTTGATCCTCCAATCTGTTCTAGCCACTGTGGCATTATCTCAGGTTCTGGGATTGTGTGGCGTTATTTTCATTCCTTAAGGCTTTCAGAGTATGATTCTGCTGCTTCATTTCTCTGAGGCTTCTGTGTTTTGGTTCCAGCACCCTCTAATCTCTTTCTCTCCTTGCTGTTATCTACTGACCGTCTAGTTGCTCCTCCTCACTGAGATTTTAATCCTGACTGTGGTTTCCCTCTGCTTCCAAAGCGCGGTCTTTATCCAGGGTGGTTTTCATGCTCTGTGGATGACCCATCCAACACCTTGGTCTCTATTTCTTTTTCTCCAAGGACTTCTACCTCCATTCAGTTTCACCCTTGAGCACCTACAGTCTGGAGCCTGTCATCAGCCAAACCTGTTCTGAAGTTGTAACTCAGACTCATCATGACATTTATTCCACTACATCAGGACTTCTCATTCATTGACTCCTTTACCCTCTGCCTTTCCCATACTCTTATCCAGCTTCTATGCAATATTCTATCATTTCAACTACTCTCTTCTAATAACCTAACCTCCCTCGTCTTCTTATGTTATTTTACCCACTTGGAGAAACCTCAAATCCTAGATGACTCTAACTACCCACTTTATCATGTACTTGTATCTGCTGTGTTGGGTATCTCTTGAGAAAATGATTGGCATTGCTATAAATTTATGGTCATCATCTTTATCTGCGTGAACAATACTACCAAGAATATTCTTTAAAAACTGCAAGTCTGGTTATATTCCTCCTCCTATTGCTGTAGTTTAAGTGCCTTCAATGACCTATATCTGCTCCTAAAATTAAATCTAAAACTTGCTTAAGCAATCTTTGCCCTCCTATCCAATCTCAGTGCCACCTGCTCCCATTTAGCCACTTGGTTACCTACTGGGTATCTTTTAGTTTCCTTCTCTAGATGTTTAAACATGCTATTTTCTACATCACTCTTCGCCATCCTCTTCTACTTTGCTAACTTCTGTTAATTCTTCATGTTTGGTACTACTTGCTCCTTCCTCAGACAAGCCTGATCTGACTTCCCGGCAACTTTTGCAATTACATGCTTCCATAGCACTCTCTGCTGCCCATTTCATAGTACTGTCCACACCTTTAAAAATGTATGTAGTGCCTGTACTCCACACTAGCATTAAATCTGGGACTCTTGCTCACTACAGTTTCTATTATACAGCATGTAAAATAGAAATCTTTGCTGAATGAAAGGATGGATGGATGAATGAAATATTCACCAATATGAATAATTCACACCATCCCACCCTACTATACAGTTGACTTGTATATTCCTTTTGTTGTTTCTCCCTCTTTCTTTTCAATTTCTGAATTCTCATTTTGCCAGTCTCTATGGAGTGTGAGATAAGATGAGACAGACACGGGAATTGGAGATGTAATGTCTGTTTTTATGTTAGTAACCAAGATTGTTTTAATTCCTTGCAAGTCCTCTACTGAGACAGACTCTTCTGACCTTGGACATAATCAGATCTGGAAGACCTTTGAGTCTGTCCAGTGATTCTTAATGCAAAGCACCTTCCATCCCTTCGTATGTGGATGGCAAGCTAAGGGTGAAATAACGCCGCACAATCCCAGAACCTGAGATAATGCCACAGTGGCTAGAATTTTTGAAAATTATACTTGATAAATCCATCCATTTCGATTGTGGTTTAGATTAAATCATTTCTGAGGGTTACATTTTTACTGCTGGTTTCATTGGCAATTGGCAAATTTGTCCTTATATTAAACTATTTAAAAAGAATTCTAAAGGAATTGGCTCCAGAGGTCATTTTAATATTTTTCATATGAGAGGCAATTATTGGCCACATTTAACAAATTATTGGCCAACATCTTTACTTAATGTACATCTGCAATGTTACCTTTGGAGCATTTTAAAGAATAGAAAGCTGAAAAATCTCTTGAGTATGATATATATGTTTCCTTTTAGCCTCTTGGAAATGACAGTGAAACAGAAATCGAAAAGAGAAACAGAAAAGAAAGTACAGGAGGATAAAGAGATTATTTTTCTTTGTCTTTTTTTAGTTGGCCAAATAGCTTAATCTGACATTCTAAACCCTCTTTCAAAATAATTATGGAACTTTACCAGTAGATGAATCTTCAGAAAAATGTGAGTATTGGGACAGTGGGGGCACTGATCAATCTTACTTTGAGGCATCAGGTTAAACATAGAGAAATTTAGAGGTTGTTGCCCAGACTGGGAATCAGTTATGTGATGTGACTTCCAGGGAATCATCTATGAGCAGATTTCCCCCCAAAAATACCACCATCACAAACCTATTACAGTGCTAGGAATTTTGCCATTAATTGTTTATTCCTCCAGGATTGAGGGATTTTATACTTAGGAATCTTCTTTGAAGATGCAGGGTTTTTTTTCCTATGTGGTTAAAAAAAAAAGTGTCCATACGTGTGCACAAGCACCCCACTTCCCAGTTATGGACTGGGAATTAATTATTATTATTTTTTTTATTAATAATGATTTTTTATTATATTATGTTAGTCACCATACAGTACATCCCCGGTTTTCGATGTAAGGCTCGATGATTCATTAGTTGTGTATAACACCCAGTGCACCATGCAATATGTGCCCTCCTTACTACCCATCACCAGTCTATCCCATTCCCCCACCCCCCTCCCCTCTGTAGCCCTCAGTTTGTTTCTCATAGTCCATAGTCTCTCATGTTTCATTCCCCCTTCTGATTACCCCCCCTTTCTTTATCCCTTTCTTCCCCTACTGATCATTCTAGTTCTTATGTTCCATAGATGAGAGAAATCATATGATAGTTGTCTTTCTCTGCTTGACTAATTTCACTAAGCATTATCTCCTCCAGTGTGGACTGGGAATTAATTAAATAGCTATCTTTATGGGAAAGAAACACTGGGAAGGACATTCTGATAGGTGAGACCAGCATACAACAGTTCTTTGGATGGAAGCAAAAGAAAGTTATTTCTGTTAATAATAACTTATTGGAAAGACAGTGGTGGTGCCCAGCATTAGAGAAGAGGCAGCCAATCAGGTCTTAAGAAGGACAAAAGTCAGAGTAAGTCTGGGAACTTAGACGAGATGTCTACCTCCTCATGCCTCAGATTACACATTTAGGGACTTTGGAGATAAATATCATACTGACTTTGTGAAGTTGCCATTAGGATGAAATGAGTTAATACTCATGAAATTCTTAGAACAGGGGCTCACACATAGTAAGCATTCAATAAGAAAGACTGGCTAATGGAAAGATGGCATGGGCCAGGAAGGTAGGGGTGGAGATAAGAAATAATCAGATTCTGGACTTACATAGAAGGTAGAATGCCAACTGTATTTGCTAATGGATCATATATGATGTGTGAGAAAAAGAATAAAAATGATGCCATGGTTTTGGACCACAGCAAATGGAAAGCTGGTGATTGCCACCTACTGAAATGTATATGATTGTTACAGATAAAGAGGCTGTCTTTAGATATATTAAATTTCAGATGCTTATGAGACTTCTAAGAGCAGGTATCATGGTCAACAGGCTGTAGGAGTCTGGTGATCACTAGAGAGGTCCAAGCTTGAGTGGTAAATATAAGATGGAAGAAGAATACTGAAGCTGAACTAATTCTTTACTAACTACTTGCAAGGGTCTAACTGTTATTAGTGAATTTTCTCTGACGTTACTGATTCTATGTTCTCTCCACCTCTTAGCCAAAGCTTTAACTGGTTGGGTTTCTTTGTTTAGTAAAGTGATCTACACCTTTACTTCAGAGGTTTCTGGGACTTTGATGGAGCTGTCAGTAGTATATTTGCTGGAGTCCTTCATTAACATTTCCTGTTGGATATGATAGATCAAGGTGGTACCCAGAGGATCCTGCTGGTTGGAAATGTCTCATGCAATTTTGCAGATGGGAGCTTGGCAAAATAGGTCCACAGGAGGCACCTTGTGGGGGGAAGTGCTGGGAAGACAATGAGAAGGGAATGTTCTAAAGACAGGTTTTTTTCTGCTCTACTGATCACTGCTCAGTGCCTTCTGAGAACTGAAACAGTCTCAGACTACACCCAGTATTCTTTCTCTCTCTCCACCCCGGTGCTCAGTGGGAGACATGGCTGAGAGAATCACAAGAGACCTGCCCCGGCCCCCCTCCACTTCAGCACATAAGGTCAAAGCATGTTGTGCTTGACTCTTCTGCTATTAATCTTCATTACCCAAACAGTCATTAAATGAAGCTCAGCCCACGTTTTTTTCTGTTCAGTTTTTATTACCACCACCTGACTAATTATTAAAAAGCAAGCAAGCATCAATTAGTTCCAGACACATACATGACAATTACACTGGGGAGACATGGCAGGGTTGAACAACACATCCCCCCGGAGTGCATAATAATCTGGCAGAGACCAGAGCTTTATGTATAAGCAACAAATGCATCTAACTGACTTCCTGGGAAGTGAGGTCCTCATGTCAAAACATCTGGGTACAATTTTCTGGGCATTTAAACAACTCCGACTCTAGAGAGACATGGAGTAGGTCCCAGGCTGTGTCTTGAGTGGATTTACACAACCCCCTAGCACCTTATCCTTGGTCCTTGCCCCCACATATGCCCTTTTCTTTAGCTCTTGGTCCATTTCACCTGTTACACTTAGAAGTGATAGGCTTTTCTTCGTACATCTCATCAGCCAGTCCTGTGCCATACTGAATTTCTGGCCATTCCATAGACAGGAAAAGGGGGCACCTGTTCTTTGCCCCTTATTTTGCTAAAAATGTGTGCTTATTCTTCAACTCCTGGCCTAAATGTCACTGACTTAACGTAGTTTTTACTGACTGCTTCCAAGCAGTTAGCTGTCTCCCACTTTCTGTCTCTGATAATACTTAACAAATTTGTGCTGTAATTTAACTGCTCAGGCATCTGTCTTTTCAACTAACATGCGAGCTGCTTGAGTTTAGGGAAAATGTGGTTCTGATATTGTAGTCTGAAATCCCAGTACATGAGCCGCTCAATGGATTTTATACTATTAATAAACCAGATTTTGCTTGGTTAACTAAAATAATTACGTCAGAAAATATGGCTGAAATAAGTTTTTATTCAACAGTTGGTATTGTTTTCCCATCAATGGCCCACTAAGAAATATTGGTAGGTTTCATATCCTCCTCACATTTGTACTTACGATACATAACAGAGGAATGGTTCTCTGCGTGGTCAGAAGACCATCAGAATCATCTGGGGGCTTGATGGCATGCATATTCCTAAGCCCGACTGTAGAATCAGATCCTTAGGAAGTGGGGCCTGGGAGCCTGGATGTTCAAAGACTTCCCTCAGTGAGTCTTATAGACCTATAAGTTTGAAAACCACTGTAGTAGAGAGAAGAGAGCAGGAGAAAAGAGGTTCCTTCATAAATGCGGTCAGGAGGCACTATGGTATAAAACCACCAGAGGCCAGAAATTGAGGTGAAAAACCATATTATATCCTGTGACAGAAGAGGGATATCCTTTTATCCCCAACCTCTCTTATCTGCATTCTCATTCCCCGCCCCTTCAACCCTGAAGCTGTGCACATATACTCAGGTCTGTGTGCTTCATGAAATTTTTCATGAATGCCACGAATAAAGGAAAATAACATTATACTTCTGGGGTCCTGAGGGTGGGAAGGTAACCCATAGCAGCCTCCTAGAAAATTAATTTCTGTAGTCTTCAGTTTTATCTCACATATTCATGTTGCTTTTACATTCTACTCCATAATATACATATTTGTTTTAAAATAAAAATGTTTTAAAGCACTAACTATTGAATAAAATTTTAACTTCAAGAGCTTGTACCTGTTTGTCCTTTGCCATAACTGCAGAGTTACTTTTTTCTCTGTTTGAGAAGGCATCAACTTAAAATATCAGTGGATAAGGATTTTGGTAAGAGGTAAATAGAGTTATAGAACTAATGTAACTATAGGGGTGCCTGGGTGGCTCAGTTGGTTAAGTGTCTGACTCTTGATTTTGGCTCAGGTCATGATCTCAGGTTTGTGAGATCAAGCCCTGTGTCAGGCTCCACGTTCAGCGAGGAGTCTGCTTGGGATCCTCTCCCTTTGCCCATCCCCCTGATCGTGTGCTCGCTCACGAGTGCTCTCTCCCTCTCTCTCCTAAAATAAATCTAAAAAATAGGTAATGTAGTGTAAATAGGACAGCAAAATCCATAAAATATAAGTGACAAGACATGCTGATCTTTGCTAAACAATAAAACATCAAAAAAGAGAAAACCAATACTTAATGGAGAATCAGACTTGTTAAAAATCTATTCATTTAGCACTATTCATAGTAGCCAAGACACAGAAGCAACCCAAATGTTTATCGGGAGATGAATGGATAACTGTGTGTTATACTTACAGTGGTATATTATTCAACCTAAAAGAGAAAGAAAATCCTGTCACATGCTACAACATGGACGATCTTGAGAACATTATGCCAAGTGAAATAAGTCCATCGCAAAATATCCGGTATTACAGGATTCATTTATGTAAGGTAACTAAAGTAGGCAAATTCACAGAAACAAAGCAGAGTGTTTATTACCAGGGATAGGAGGAGTTGTTTAATGGGTCTAGTGTCAGTTTTGCAAGATAAAGTTCTGGAGATCTGTTTCACACAATGTGAATATACTTAACACTACTGAACTGGACACTTACAAGTGGTTAAGATGGTAAATTTGGTTTTTTAAACCACCAAAAAAAGTGTGTGTGTACAAAACTCACTTAAAACTTGGAATAATCCTGTGAGGGTAGACAGGATTAAACCCCTTTAAAGGTGTGGAAATTAGGTTAAAAAGATAGTGATTTGTCCAGTTACCCAGCTATGTTAATAGCAGCATAAGGATTTAAACTCAGTCGTCTGACTCCAAAGCCAGTGCCCCTCCTAGCCCTCTTGCTCCACAAGGGTGATCAAGCTCATTCCTGAAGTCCGTTCTGCCACTTGGAGGTCCTCACCAAAAAGTGCTCCTTCCTGAAACTCCTTTGTATGCCTCTGGTGTTCTGTTTCTCCTTCAAGGTCATCTTTGTTCATCTCACTGAGGGTGGGGGTGTGATTTTGTAGGATAATGGATGTTTTGACTTGATAACTTCAAACACATAGTCCAGAGGCTTCTACTTCTGTTTGTGTGATTTGGGTGGCATGGTAAGTGAGGACTCAAAGTCTCCTAGAAAGGATCTGATCTTACTTATTTCATATACTGGAGTTCTGTGTTAAGATTTCATTTACAGAAAATAAAAGGGTGCTGCTGCTGGGAAATGAATCTGTTCCAACTACCAGAATGACTCAGCAGAGGGAAACATCCAGGAAGAGAAGCCAGCTCGCTTTCAGAGTTTCTACTTGAGTTTGCTGCTTTCTGGGATTCTATCTGCTGAACACCTGTAACCCTTTGGTCACTAATGTGGCACTACCTCATTCTTTTGAGATTGATTTTTGCCTGTGTTTTTTCCTAAGTATAACGGCTTTGAGGGCCTGTCACTCATCTTGGTGTCTGCCTCTGGGTAAGGACACAACGTTCGCATGTTTGTTTGTTCCTTCCTTCCTTCCACATCGCAGTCACTTGTTATGTACCTGCCAATTACATGAATGCAGTGATTACAATTCCAAACCCAGATAGTCATTAACCTCAATCTCCTGTCGTTATGCTTGTCAGAGGCAAGAAATACAGGCAAGCCTTGAAGGTCAGAGAATTTTTAGAGCAGTTTCATTGGTAAAAAAGTATAATTAATTGGAATGTGTTCCTGTGGTGAAAATGAAACTTTGCTGCTTGTCTGTATGGCTCTTTGGTGACAACAGAGGGAGGTAAGGGGAAGATGGGGACTCTGGGGAACCTGTGACAGAGGGCTCCGTCTGGAGAGCTACATTTTGGGAATGTTCCACCTGGCAAACACCTTGTCAGGTGTTTCAGATTCAGTGAACTCTGAATGTATTTTTGCTTAATTGCCTTTTTCCATTTGCTTCTCAACTCCCTGTGTACTTAAGTGGGCAATTTAATCCATCTGCTTCGTACTCGTTTACACCTAACTCCTCTAAGTGTTTGGAGGGAAAGCTGAGAAGTCTCTTCTGGAGTTAGTTAATACAGATTGATTTTCAATTCCAGAAAGGAAAAGCATAAACAAATACCAGGATCGTTTAGTCTAATTCATAGCATGGGAGTCCTCTTTTCAAGCCCTAGGCAACGTTGTGACGAAAGCATCTAACTTTTACTATCTCTGGGTGTCCTCTTCCCCTGGGCCTCTTGTATGTCCATTTTCACGTAATGCTCCAACCTCGTGATCCCCTAACACAGCTCCCCATACTTTTGTGACTCACGCTTTACTCATTGGCAGACTACTCATCCGATAGAGGATTTCATGCTTAGGTGTTCATGGAAAATATTGGGGTGAAACTAGCGATACTCAAATTTTATTGAAAGTTTACTACATGTCAGAAATGGTATTCGTTCATTATACTCATAACCACTCTGAAGGGAGACAATATTGCTATCCTTGTTCCAAAAATGGGACTTAGGCTTGGAGAAGTTGAGTGACTTGCCCTTGGTCATACTGCTTTCACATTGTGGAGTAGAAATTGAAACACAGGCCATCTGACCTCTGGCCTGCACTCTTAATCCCCATGCTCACTGCCTCTCGTTGACTTACAACCTTCTCAATGTGTTTACATTGAAGTGGAGCTTCCTAGCATCTCTAAAGAATGACTCTGATGGGGGCAGAGAGGAACAGGCACTGGGAGCTACAAAACAACTCCCCTGGACTCTCGAACCATAAAAGTTGGATAGGAGGATGAGAGAATTACTCCACGTTCATCTGAGGCTGACTCATAAGATGCAAAGATAAAAAAATATATTCCTTTGCAGGTATAAATCTACTTGTTTAAAGAATTTGCCCTGGTACTTTGTAGACAACAAACATTGAATAGTTTAAAAATGTGCACTGGATTTCCCAGGTGGTTTGAGGTTTTGCAACCTGAACTTGCCCGCCTTCCAGCCACCCCAGGACAGCACTACCCGTCTCCAACCCCCACCCCAGCATGATTATATCAGTGCTGTGGTTCTCAAAGTGTGTTCTCCTGAGTCAGCAGCACCTCGGGACTTGTCGAAAATGAAAATACTTAGGCCCTGTCCCAGACCTACTGACTCAGAGACTCTGGAGCTAGAGCTTAATAACTTATGTTTCCATCAGTCTTTCAGGTGATTCTGATCAATGCTCAAGTTTGCAAATCAGTGTCTCTGTGGCAGGAGTCAATAAAGTAGAATATGGGTGCTTATTAACCTCACACTGCACTAAGAATGGTGGATCAGCCAGAATATGGCTAGGTCTACCTCTATTGACAGCAACTATACTTGAAATATCAACTATCAGATATGAATCCTGGAGGGAACATTAGAAATCAACATGAGGAAGTAGAAAAACCTTTAGCAGCAATAAAATACAAAGAAGTGAAGTCTCTGCCATTATAGACAGAACAAGTCCGACCTCTGACCCTAGAAACCCAAGGTTGGGGTGGGAGCCCTAGAGGAGGCAGTGTGTGGCAAGAAAAGGCACCAGGGCCGGAATACCAATATATGGCAAACTGGGCAGACTAAACATCAGAGTTTGCATCCCACAGTTCTGGAGGCCAGAGATCTGAAATCAAGGTGTCACAGGGCCACACTCCCTCTGAAGGTACAAGGGAATGAACTGTTCTGTGCCTCCCTTCTGAAGCCTCTAGTAGCCTCAGGTGTTCGTGACTTCCAGATGCCCTCCTCCAGTGCCCCATTTTCACATGGCATTCTCTCTATATGTCTTCACATTTTCTTTCCTCTGTGCATGTCTGTATCCAAATTTCCCCCTTTTTATAAGGACATCAATTACACTGCATTAGGGCCCATTCTAATGACCTCATGTTAAGTCGATTAGTTCTGTAAAGACCTTATTTCCAAATGAGGTCACATTTTGAGGTAGTGGGGTTAGGACTTAAATATATCTTTGTAGGGGAACACAGTTCAACCCATAACAGTGATCATAGGAGGAAAGCAAAGAATCAGGACAGGAGAAGGGGTGGGAAGCATAGGGTGTGGTCCCTTGGAAAATATAGCTGAGAGAACAAGAGCAAGGATTGCCCCCAAAGAGTGTGCCTTTGGAGCGTTAGTTGATTCCTTTTGTGCTTTTCTCCTGCTATATTTTATATGCTATGCATTTTGGATCAATCCCACCAAAGGCACTGGATTGCCCCTTCCCACAGTTGGCAATACAGTAGAGAGAACACTCTATTAGGGACAAAGGGTACAAAATGGACACTTCACTCTGTGTCTGTTTTCTCATCTGTAGAAAGAGAATACCCACCCTACCTCTTGATTATCTGTGGAATTGTAAATTTTGCTTCTGGTAAACCCTATAAACTCTCTAAAGAATTTAATCACATGAAAGTATCACACAAGCTGATAGCAGCCTAGTGAGCCCTTCCTTATCTTCTGTTTCCCTCCTCACTCTGCAGGGGATTTTTAAGGGACATTGAGGTTTCATGCCAAAAGCTACTGTATGGCATGGGTATGGGTGCATGAGACAGGGCTGCTGCTTCAGAGTGAAAATTTTTTCAACTGCTTCTAGAACTCTTGAGAAGCCATGGAGAGTTAATCGAACTGTAGAGGAAGTTGCTAGAAGAATAGCATCTGCTGCATCACCAATGTGTCCTTAACTGAGGCCCCTACCTTTCTGATTGCCTGTGGAGTGGAGATTGGACTCCATCCTAGCAAAAAAAAATGTCATCAATTGCTCAAGGACAACCAGTGAATTATCAACTATGACAGACTCACTGAGAAAATAACAATCCTATTCTCTGTTCTCCTTTTTCATCTAGGAACTTCTCTGAATTAAAGGTTCTCCTCTAATCTGGGAAGAATGACAAATGAGAGCTTTAATTCTACCTCTTGCACTTACCGTGTTACATGATAATAAGCAAGAGGAAAGTAACTTCTCTGAGAGTGCTTATTTGGAAAAAAAAAAAGAGGATAAAATATTTATAGACTGGGAGGTTATAATGGGGAAATAAGATAGTGAACATAAACTCCAAGCATAGTTCCTGGGCACTTGGCACTCAAAATACTGGCTCTTGTCCTACCTTGCCTAAGGGGGACTCTCATTGTTGAAGAGCAGCTGACATCCAGGTGTTGGTGGGGACCTGGAGGCCAGGTGCACTGAAATGTGGGGGACTCTCACCCTCTTTACCTCTTCTCATAGTCCCTACTCCCGACTTCCTTTGTAAAGTGGGTTCTAGTGCTAAGAAATCACGCTTCAAAGCCATTTAGTCTAAGCATAATAACCAGATATCATTGAAAGAGGGATAAAATTAAAGATTAACTTAAAGGAAACTATCTGTGAGGGAAATGTGGCATGTGTTGAAGTAAAGCCACAGTGCGCAGGTAGGGAAGAGACTTCAGCAGAGGGATACGGGGCCTCATCTATCTGCAAATTGCAGTTTTGTGATGGAATTGCTCTTCTCAGGGTATATATTGAGCATTACAGCATCCACCAATTCCAGGAAAGACTGTCAGAAATCATGTCCCTCAGGGAATTTACTGTAAGCAGGAGCAAATGCCATGTGCCAGATAAATGGGTTTACTCATCTTTCCAAGAGGGAGATCTTTTATACTGAGGAGACCCTTCTTCGGAGAATTCCTTCTCAGGTTTCTAAGATTCCCAGGCACAATGAAGGCCTATAACCTATTTCTGCCTTTACTCAGGGATTGTTCTATGGCTGAATGGAAGAGGAATCAAATTTAGAAGTGCCTAAAAGGAAATCCAGATACAGGCTATTATTAGATGAGAGGCGAACCGAGGTGGTATCGGCTGGTAAGGTACTATCAATTATACTTGGATTTAGGAGAAGATCTTAAATAAGAGCATGGACCTAAGACCATGAAAGCGGTAGGAATAACGAGCTTTCAAAAATTCCACTTTTCAGAAGCCAAGGTCACAACCATGGCTTATATATATAAGGAGGCTCACTTCATATAACAAGAGAAATAAAAATGTGTTTTTAGGAAAGGACAGGACATTAAAGAAGAAAATAAAGTTAATTGTCTTTGGAGGGACTATCTCAAAATCTCAAATGGTGCTGAAAGATGGGGAAAATGAGAAAATACAGAGTAATGGAGTTTGGGAAGGGCTATCTGGCTGCCGAACTTTGCCACTTGGCACTTAAAATCTTACATCCTCTGGTCTCACTTTACCTCCCCAACATTGCTCGATCTTAGTGATGTAATTCCAGAGTCTTTGCTTGATGGATGCAAAAACTGATGACCAGAGATTTTAAGAGCTAGCTCACTCTTACACAACTGGTTAACATTAGAATTGACAATAGAAGCAAATCTCCTATGGAATATATTGTTAGTAAAACTTGTATTAAACAGTGCATCTCCACATGTAAGTGGTATGTGTGTACTCCTTTCTGAGTAATGACTATGGTTGAGTTTTAGTTTCTTCTCTTTCGACTACCTGTATTTTCTTCAATGTATTTATGACTGGGAAGTCTACAGGCACTATTTCAGCAACAGCTAGCACAAGGGGCTCAAAGCAGGGTGCTCTTGTTCAATAGATTTCTTGACCCTGTTTCTTGAGTATTGGCCTTATTCTCACCCACTGAAGATGAGCTCCCTCCATGCGGCCAGGAACACAGCCCATGACAACACTAGCCTTTGTTTCCACTCTATAACCCTAGGAGGGGCAGAGTTTCTCCAGAAGATTCTAATTGGTCCTTCTTTAATCATGTGACCTAGATGGAATCATAACTGTGGTCAGGAGAGGGGGACACTCTCATGGGCCTAACCAAGTCATGTACCTCTCCTGTCACTTGGGGTAGATACCCCTGACAATACGGTTTGTTGGTTGGTTCGTTGGTCTGTTTACTGAAAAAGTCTTTTGGACTTTTCTGGTCTCTTTCCAACATCCTATAGAACCTCTCAGTTTACTCTCTTCATACTTTCTCCTCCCACCACACTTGCTCCTGTCTCTGTGATGTTGCTGGGATTTCCCTCTCTGATTGAAAGGAGCATGTGACCTACATAGAGAACAGGGTCTAATCCAATCTCTGCCATTAACTACTCTTGAGTCTTGATGGTAACACCATCTCCTTGGGCCTCTGTTCTCTTAAATATGTGAGTACATGAGATAAGGAGGGGCTCAAGTGGCTACTATACAAGCATAAATATGAGGAGATTCCAAATAAAATGTTTCCCATTGGGAAGTATCACAGGCACTCAAAACAGGTCTGTTCAATTACAGTAAGTACACTTTCCAGGATACGAGTGAACATCAAAACATATTTCGGTTATGCAGACACATTAAAATAGCATATTTTATAGAGAAAATTAGTCATACAGTATTTTCTCTCATGTTTCATAACTTTTAAATACAAAATATTCAGCATTGCCATCATCATGAACAGAGCCATTTTTGAACCATCTCAGTTTTCCAGAGTATGCGGTCTTCACTTCCATCTAAGACCTAGTCCCTTTTGAATCTGTGTTTGATGGTTTAACTGGCATTTATTGTCCCTCATCACAAATAGTCTTTCAAAAGACATTAGTATACCTGATTTTTATTTCTTTTGTGTGTGTTTAATAGCTACAAATAACTTATTATGTTGATTTTTCAAATGATCATTAAAAAGCCTGTTTATAATGTCATCTAACACTCACAATTATGAGCTCATGCCCCAGGAATAATTACTGCACCTTTATTAGATTTCTTGTTTCCTCATTGTCCACAGGCTAATCTGCCATGTGACCTCTATAAACATTTAACTAATATTGGTTATGGGCATTGCAGGCTAGCATGTTTAATCCAAAAGATTCTTTATTCCAAATAAAATTTTATAGAGTGTGCCCCCTTTTTTTTGAGATTTTTAAAGGATGTGGGTCGTGTGACTCCCTCTTTACTGAGGAAAAATTTTGGGAAAAACCCTCACCTTGTATTTGTGATGGAAAGGGGAAAGAAGAGAGACAGTTGATTAAAGTCAACTTTAAAACTGCACATGGTAGAAGAGAGGCAGGTATGATGTCAGAGGAGGACTCAGTCGTGCAGAGAATCAATCTAGGGTGCCCTGCCTATGGACTGGTACAAAAGTAGGGATGGGCTGTGTTGAGCCAGCAGAAGCCTCAGAGGGACCAATGCCCCTGGAAGTATAGTTGGCATGAGTTAAGGGAAAAGGGAGGAGAGGGTGTATTTTACCTTCTCTGTAAGATCTCTCCACATGGAGTAAGAACAGGAGAGAAACAAGTCACCCGTTACACCTCAATTTACTTCAATATTAACAAGTCCTTTCTCTAGGGCACTTGCTATTCATGAAATGTCAAATTTCAAATATGAAACAGCACGGAAACTTTTGATGAATATCACTGAGAAAACGGAGTAGATGAATAGTGAGTGTAGGAACATGATGAATAATCTATCTCATTTTCTGAGAAGCTATATGAAATGGCTTCCTGGATGTGGGGGTGATACATGATCACCCTCAAATGCCTTCTGTTTCCAAAAGTTAAGGCTGTTGAAGCTCATGTTTCACATAGGATGAGAGAACAATGGGCTGGACTTGCCTTGGTTAATTAGAACAAGCAAGGGAGGCATTTCTGTGACATCCGATGACCTATTGTACATGCAAGCTAGTGTTTTTTGAAAACTATTTCAGGGACCTAACTGAATAAAGCAAATGATGATGCTTGTTGCTGAAACATTTTCCTGAAGATGATTCCATTTCATCACGCAAACCTCCGAAGTACGTAGGCGTTATCATTTCCAACTTGCCGATGAACACAAAACAGAGATGTGGGGTGGTTAAGTGCTTAACTCGGCCTTTCAGGAGAACCCAAAGAATATTGGACTGTGATGTTCCCTCTTCTGTTCAAAGTTCAGAAACCATTATACAGCCTGGCATCCAACACCAGGTAGTTGCAACATTTTCCCCACCTCCTTTCCTCAGCACAGTTCGGGCAGTCCAGCTGCTAGGAACAACTTCTACTCTGACGGGAAAAAGCCCAGATAATAAAACTTCTACAGATTCAAAGGCAAGAAAAGTACTGTGTTTCAGAGTTTGTTTTGCTGTTGTTGGCTTTAGGAAGACATGGATGTGGCATATTTTAAATAGTACAAAACGTTACAGTAAAAAATGTTTTTGTCTTATGTGCTCCTGACCTTACTCTTCCTGTCCCAAGAGGTAACTGTCAAAACACTCTTGTGAATGGTTCCAGAGAAAATCTCTGTATATCTGAGGACATCATTGCTTCTCCCTCCTGACAGTATTTTTTTTTTTTTTAGCACAATTGGCAGTACATTGAATTATATCTTGGAGGTTATTCCATATCATTACCCAAAACTTGACATTATTCTTTATAGGAGCTACTTAGTATTCCATTACATTTGTTCCACTGAATAGATATAACATTATTTATGGACATTTGGGTTTGTAAACGATGCTGAACCAAATGTTTATTAGACTGCGTTCATATGTGGCCATAGCCTTATAGAAAAATCTAGGAGAATAAATCCTGTATCAGAATGTCTGCACTTAAAATTTGGAAATTACTGAATTGTCATCCAAAGATAATAAACTAAGTTACACTCCTACCAGTTAGGATTAGAGTAATTGTTTCTTTCAACAATCTTGCGCATTATGAAACTTTTGATTATGGCCAATTTACTAGGTGAAAATTTAGTTTTAATTTGTATTTCATATATGAACATAACTGAAGATCTGTTTAACAGCATGAATATGTACACTGAACTGAACGCTTCAATGACTAAGATGGTAAAAGTATAAATTTATATATTTTAATATATTTAAACCCAAATGCATTGTTCCTGTCCTTTGTCCATTTTTCTATTGGTTTAATGCTCTTTTCCTTATTGGTTTTTAAGAGCTCTCTTTATACTAAGGAAAATAGCTCTTCGCCATCTGCTGTGAATATTTTTCCCAGTTCTTAATTTTTGATGTTTATAGCATTTTTCCACTTAGATTTAAAAAATTTGCATGTGTAATTCAAAACGCCAATTTGACATTTGATCTTTCAGAAATATTTATTTTGTGATTATGTATTTTTTTGTCTTTACGTTTAAATACTTAACCTATCCAAAATAGTTTTGTTTTAGAGAGTGAGGCAAGGATCTAACATGTTTGGAAGATGAATGTGCAGTAGTTCCAAAATGTTCTATTATTTCGGTTTTTCCTCTGCTGAGTTAATATGCTACCAAATGTCCACATGTAATTGACTTTATTTCTGGACCGTGATTTATTTACACATCCTAAACTGTTTTTATTGTGATTTTATCATACAACTTATTTGCTTAGAAATTTAATATTTTTATGTTTGACTACTAAGTGGTTAAGTGTTTTACTACTGATAAAAACCAAAATGGAGGCCACAATTTGAGTATATTTGTAAGCCATCGTCCCACAGTCAAATAACTAAAACTGTCCTGATTTCCCTGAAATACTGACTCTCACCTTAAACAATAATGCTTCTTCATGTCAGCACGGCCTTGAAGTTTACTAGCCAATCAGCTACAAGCAAGTAAACTTAGTGCTATTAACACTAAAAGGAATGTAAGTTTCAGAGGGCTTCTGGAAAAAATGGTGGCGTAGGAGGATCCTAGGCTCACCTAGTCCCAAGGATTCATGTAGCAAACACCCACATCAGTGTAAATAACCAAGAAAATCACCTGAAAACTGGCAGAACAGACTCTCCACAGCTAAATGTATAGACGAGGCTGCATAGAAGAGGGTAGGAAGGGTAAAGATGTGGTCAGGAGCCAAACCAACGCTCAGGACTCTTCCTAGGAGGGAGGGATGTTGCATGGAGAAGGGAAAGGAGCAGACCCCACACCAGGCACCCTAGGCACAGAGGACCCACACTGGGAAGATGAATCCCCATGATATTTGGCTTTGAAAACCAGAGGGGTCTAATTATTACAATCAGTGGGACTTAACACCTGGAACTTAAAAAAAAAAAAATCAGTGGGCTCAGCTCTGGGAGAGCTGGAGGGTGATAAGAAACTGAGTCCTTGGGGTGCCTGGGTGGCTCAGTTGTTAAGCATCTGCCTCTGGCTCAGGGCATGATCCCGGGGTCCTGGGATTGAGCCCCACATCAGGCTCCCTGCTCTGCTGGGAACCTGCTTCTTCCTCTCCCACTCCCCCTGCTTGTGTTCCCTCTCCCGCTGGCTGTCTTTCTCTCCGTCATATAAATAAATAAAATCTTAAAAAAAAAAAAAGAAAGAAACTGAGTCCTTGATTTTAAAAAGCACAACTAACAGCCCACTGAGATATAGCATAAAGGAGGCAGTTTGAAAAACACCTGGGATACACAGGAAAGAGATTTATTTACTAATCTGTGTACTGGAGGGGCAGGGACTTTTGGGAGACTCCTCTAAGAACAAAAGAGCTACAGGAGCCATTTGCCTCCCCCAGCCTGAGCTGCAGGAACCAGCACAGCACAGATACTCTGCAGTTAGCTTGTTAACAGCATGCCCTGTCCCTGTGCTCTTAGAGGACTTGCCCTCTCCATCCCAGTCTGGGCAGTGTCTTGAGAGGCTGCAGGTCCCCTCCTGCAGCTGACAGCACAAACTTACTGGCTTCTCATGCCCTGCCCTTGCATTCTGTGGACCTGGCCCGTTCAGTACACCCTTGGCCAGAGCCCATCCAAAGTGACACCATAAGCCAGGCAGTGTGTAAACAGCCCCTACTGAGGCTGGCACCACTCCATTATGACTCCTGCCTCAGGGAGAGGGAAAGAAAACCACATACACCAACCTGACTGTATCCCCAGGGGTGGGCTAGAGGAAGACATGTAGTCTGACTGCAGGTCCCATCCACCAATGAAAGCTCAGGAAAAATGCTTTGCAATTCAGTGCTAATGAATTTCTGGCAAATACCTGCTCTGACTCAACTCAAGCCCAAGGCAGCCCCAGACTGGCTCACTAACAACACGGGGACCAAATCCTGCCCACGGTAGGCAACAAGAGCCATCGCAGATGATTGGACTAAAGACAAACACAGCTCAGCCATAATAATAGGGTGTGTGCAAAACACATAGGTAGTACCACTGGAGTGCCATGTTCTGATGAACCAAGAGCATTGCAGTGCAGGGCACTACAGGACCTCTTCTTCATAAGGCCACTATTTTCAGGATTAGGACATGTAGCTGATTTTCCTAACCCACAGAAACAGATACAAGTAGCTAGACAAAATGAAACAGAGGAGTATATCCCAAATGAAAAACATGACAAAAATCATAGCAAGAGAGCTAAACGAAATGGAGATAAGTAATATGCCTGATAGAGAACTGGAAGTAAGGGACATAAAGATACTCTCTGGACTTGAGAAGAGTGGAAGTTCTCACTGGATCCTCAACAAAGAGAAAACATTAAGAAGACCTAATCAGATGAACAACTCAACAACTGAAATTAAAAGTACACTAGATGGAATACATAGTAGACTAG
This sequence comes from Ursus arctos, assembly GCF_023065955.2. Taxonomy (NCBI): domain Eukaryota; kingdom Metazoa; phylum Chordata; class Mammalia; order Carnivora; family Ursidae; genus Ursus; species Ursus arctos. The sequence continues at coordinate 54,356,527 of NW_026623100.1, read as the reverse complement.
AGGAAGCAGGAGAATGGATTAGCAACCTGGAGGACAGAGAATGGAAAGCAGTCAAGATGAACAGGAGTGTAAAAATGAAAATAGACTAAAGGAACTCAGTGACTCCATCAAGCGTGATAATATTTGAATTGTAGGGATCTCAGAAGGAAAAGAGAGAGAAAAGGGGGCAGAAAGTTTATTTGAAGGAATAGAAGAAAACCTCCCAAATCTGAGGAAGGAAACAGAAATCCATATTCAGGAAGCACAGAGAGTCCACAACAAAAATCAACCCAAGGAGCTGACACACAGTAATAAAAATAGCAGAAGTAGTGATAGAGAATTTTTAAAGCAACAAGAGAAAAGAAAATGGTTACATACAAGGGAAACCCCATAGGTTTGTCAGCTTATTTTTCAGCAGAAATTCTGTAGCCCAGAAGTGAGTGGCTTGATATATTTAAAGTGCTGAAAGAAGAAAACATGTAACCAAGAATACTCTCTCCTATTCTGAATGCAAGTCTTGCTAGATAGAGTTTTCCAGACAGACAAAAGTGGAAGAAATTCATCATGACTAAACCAGCCACATGAGAAATGTTATATGGGACTTTCTGAGTGGAAAGGAAAGACGATTTGCAAGAGTAAAAAAGGTAGGAAGCACAAAAGCAGTAAAATTATATCTAGAAATATCAGTCAAGGGATTCACAAAAGGATATAAAGTATAAGATGCTGTACCTAAAACATGATGGTGGGGGGGAGAAGAGTAAAGAATGAGTTCAAACTTAAGTAACCATCAACTTAATATATACTATTATATGCATAAGATGTTATATATAAACCTAATGGTAATAGATGAGCAAAACTAAAGAAAAAACAATCTAAGTATATCACTAAAGTCAGCAAATCATGAGAGAAGAAAGCAAGAGAAGAATAGAGAGAAACTACAAAAATAACCATAAAACAAGTAACAAAATGGCAATAAGTACATGCCTAACAATAATTACTTTGAATGTAAATGGACTAAATATTCCAATCAAAAGACATAGGGTGATGGAATGGATTAAAAAAAAAAAAAAAAAAAGCAAGACCCATCAGTATACAGCCTGCCAGAGATTCATTTCAGACCTAAATGCATACAGATTGAAAGTGAAGGGGTGGAAAGCATTTATTGTGCAAAGGGAAGTGAAAAGAAAGCCATGATAGCAATACTTAATATTAGACAAAATAGACTTTAAAATAAAGACTGTAACAAGAGACAAAGAAGACAATATATGATCACAAAGGGAACAACTCAACTAGAAGATATAACAGTTATAAATATGCACCTAACATGGGAACACCCAGATATATAAAGCAGCTAAGAACAATCATAAAGGACTTAATCAATAGTAATACAATAATAATAGGGGACTTGAACACCCCATTTACATCAGTGGACCATCCAAACAGAAAATCAACAAGGAAGCAATGGTTTTGAATGACACAGTGGACCAGCTGCTCTAATAGGTATATTCAGAACATTCCATCCTAAAACAGCAGAATACACATTCTTTTCAAGTGCACATGGAACATTCTTCAAAATAGTTCACATGTTAGACTACAAAACAGGTCTCAACAAACTCAAAAAGATTGAAGTCCTACTACGCATCTTTTCCAACCACAATGCTACGGAACTAGAAATCAGCCATAAGAAGAAATTTGGAAATAACATAAATACATGGAGTTTAAATAACATGTTACTAAATAATGAATGGGTCAACTGTGAAATTAAAGAAGAAATGAAAAAATATACGGAGACAAATGAAAATTACAGTAATGGGATGCTGTAGAAGCTCTTCTAAGAGGGAAGTTTATAGCAATACAGGCCTACCTCAAGCAGCAAGAAGAAAAACTACCTAACTTTATACATAAAGGAGCTAGGGAAAAAAGAAAAACCAAAACCAATAGAAGAAAGGAAATAAAGATTAGAGCAGTAATACATGAAATGGAAATTAAAAACACAATAGAACAGATCAACAAAGCCATGAGCTGGTTATTTGAAAAGATCAACAAAACTGGCCAAAGTCATTAAAAAAAAAAAGACTGAAACAAAAGTAGAAACGAGAGCATAAATAACACCACAGAGATACAAAGAATTATAAAAGAATATTTTGAAAAGCGTATGCCAACAAGTTGAACAACCTAGAAGAAATGGATAAGCTCCTAGAAACATATAACTTCCCAAAACAGAAGTAGGAAGAAATAGAAAATTGGAACAGAGTATCAGCAATGAAACTGAACAGTAATCAAAAACTTCCCATCAAACAGAAGCCCAGGACCAGGGGGCTTCACAGGTGAATTCTAGCAAACATTTACAAAAGAGTTAATACCTGTTCTTCTCAAACTACTAAAAAAATACAAGAGGAAGGAAAGCTTCCAAGTTTATTCTATGAGGATAGCATCACCTTGACACCACAACCACTTAAAAATACTGCAAAAAAAGAAAACCACAGGCTAATACCTCTGATGAACATAGATGCAAAACTCCTCAACAAAATATTAGTAAACCAAATCCAATGATGTATTTAAAAAAAAAAAATCATTCACCACAATCAAGTGGGGTTTATTCCTGAGAAGCAAAGGTGGCTCAATATTTGCCAATCAACGTGTTACACCACATCAAGAGAAAGGATAAAAAAACATCATTTCAATAGATGCAGAAAAAGCATTTGAAAAAGTATACTATCTTCATGATAAAAAAAAATCCTCAATAAAGTAGATTTAGAAGGAACATGCTTCAACATATAAGAAAGGCCATATCTGAAAAACCCACAGCTAATAGCATACTCAGTGGTGAAAAACTGAGAGCTTTTCCCCTACAGTCAGGAATAAGACAAGAATGTCCCGTCACCACTTTTATTCAAGGTAGTACTGGAAGTCCTAAGTACAGCAATCAACAACAAAAAGCAACAAAAGGCATCCAAACTGGTAAAGAAGTAAAACTTTCACTATTTGCACATGGCTTGATACTATATATAGAAAACCCTAATAACTCTATCAGTATCATACTAGAACTGATAAATGAATTCAGTAAGTTCACAGGATTATAAAATTAATATGCAGAAATCAATTTCATTGCTAATGATGAAGTAGCAGGAAGAGAAGAAAACCATCCCATTTACAATTGCATCAAAAATAATAAAATAGGAATAAGTTTAACCAAGGAGGTGAAGGACTTATTTTTTGAAAGCTATAAACCTTGATGAAAGAAATTAAAGATGACACAAATAAATGGAAAAATATTCTGTGCTCATGGATTGAAAGAACAAATATTGTTAAAATGTTCATTACTACCTAAAGCAATCTGCAGATTTAATGTGATCTCTACTAAAATACCAATAGCATTTTTCACAGAACTAGAATAAATAATCCTAAAATTTGTATGGAACCATGAAAGACCCCAAATAGTCAAAGCAGTGTTGAAAAAGAACAAAACGGGAAGTATCACAATCCTAGATTTCAAGATATACTATGAAGCTATAGTAATCAAAACAGTAGGGTACTGGCACAAAAATAGACACATAGATCAATGGTACCAAGTAGAGAGCCCAGAAGTAAACCCACAATTATATGGTCAATTACTCTTTGACAAAGGATGCAAGAATATGCAATGGGGAAAAGTCTCTTTAGCAAATGGTGTTGGGAGAACTGGACCACTTTCTTATACCATACACAAAAATAATCTTGAAATGGATTAAAGACCTAAACATGAGACCTGAAACCATAAAAATTTTAGAAAAGTGCACAGGCAGTAATTTCTCTGACATCAGCCATAGCAACATTTTTCTAGGTATGTCTCCTGAGGCAAGGGAAACAAAAGAAGAAATAAACTATTGGAAATGCATCAAAATTAAAAGTTTATGCAAAGCACAAGAAACCATCAACAAAACTAAAAGACAACCTACTGAAAGGAAGAAGATATTTGCAAATGACACATCTAATAAAGGGTTAGTATTCAAAATATATAAAGAACTTCCACAATGTCAAAAAATCCAAATAAAAATGGGCAGAAGACATGAACAGACATTTCTCCAAAGAAGACGTATGGATGGCCAACAGACACATGAAAAGATGCTCAACATCACTCATCATCAGGGAAATGCAAATCAAAACCACAACAAGATCACCTCATACGTATCAGAATGGCTAAAATCAAAAACAGAAGAAACAATTGTTGGCAAGGATGTGGAGAAGGACCCGGTACACTGTTGGTACAAATGCAAACTGGTGCACCTGCTGTGGAAAATAATATAGAGGTTCCTCCCAAAATTAAAAATAGAATTACTGTAGGATCCAATAATTTGACTACTAGGTATTTACCCAAAGAATATGAAAATACTAATTCAAAAAGATGTGTGTACTCCTATATTAATTGTAGTATTTACAATAGCCACATTTTGGAAGCAGCCCAACTGTCCATCTATAGAGTAATGGTTAAAGGAGAGGTGGTCTATATATATGATGGAGTATTACTCAGTATTGAGGAAGAATGAGATCTTGCCATTTGCAACAACATGGATGGAGCTAGAGAGTATAATGCTAAGTGAAATAAGTCAGCCTGAGAAGACAAATACTATATGATTTCACTCATATGTGGAGTTTAAGAAACAAAACAAAGAGAAAAAAAAAAAAAAGACAAACCAAGAAATAGACTCCTGCTGAGCAAGGAGCCTGACCCAGGGTCCTGGGATCATGACCCGAGCCAAAGGCAGACACTTAACCAGCTGAGCCACCCAGGTGCCCCCCAAAACAGACTCTTAACTATAGACTATGAACTGATCGTTACCAGAGATGAGTTGGGTTGGGGGATGGGTGAAATAAGTGAAGAGATCTAAGAGTACACTTACTAGGATGAACACTGAGTAACGTCTAGAATTGTTGAATCACTATATTGTACACCCAAAACTAATATAACACTGTATATTAACTATACTGGAATTTAAAAGAAAAGTAAAAATATAAAGTCTGTGAGTTTCTAGTACCAGATCACAGTAGAAAACAATGTACTTCCCCATTATGCTTTATAAACTGAGGTATAATTACTGAGAGCAGAGTTGGTTTCTCAATAAATAAAATACTTATATCAAGCGTAGCTCTCTGAATTTTCTTTTGATATTATTATCTAAGAGCTGTCTCCTCATTTTTCTTTTAACGTATCCTGAGCCTACTGTATTCTGTATTTTTCATGAGAATTCAAGTTTTATCTATTGACCCTCCCCTTAGCCTAAAAAACTGTTAGTATTTTGATTGGGATTATAGTTACAGATTAGTTAAGTATAATTTACCTTGTTACTGAGTTTTCCTATACAAGACTAGGGCATTTCCTATATGCAAATACTCTTTTAGATTCCCTCATAACTCGTTAATTTTAAAACCTTTTTGTTAAAATACGGTACACCGGGAAAAGTAAAATGAGCATACGTTTATCAATGTTAACATACCCATGTAACTGCCATTGGGTGAATAAACAGAACAGTTATCAGCATCTCAAATACTATTATCTTATTTCCTCCCAATGACTACATCTTCCTCTGCATCTTTCTCCAAGATAATTTGTGTTGTGACTCTTAGCATTAAAGCTATTTTACTTGTTACTGGACTTACACAAATGAAATCATACAGAATGTATTCTTTTATGTATGGCTTCTTCAACCTTATGTTTGGGAGAGTCAACAAATCTTTGAATAGCTTTAGTTTATTCAATTTCATTTCTATATTTGTATCCACTGCATAAATATACCACAATCTATGGACCCATTTTCTTATCACACACATTTTTCCAGTCTGGGTTATTAATATACATATGTATGAATTTTGGTTAATACTGTACACTTTTCTCTTGAGTACTGAGGTGTAAAATCACTGGGCCATAGGATATGTGTATTTGTAAATATAATAGGTATTGCTGAATGAGTTTCTGAAATGATTCATCTGTTTCCACTCCTGCCGACAGTGCATGAGGTTCAATTAACTCATGTTCTCACCAACACTTGACATTGTCCTTTGAATTTTAGCCATTTCAGTGGCTATGTAGTGGTACTGCTGTGTAGTTTTAATATGTGATTTTCTGGTTGCTAAAGTAGTTAGGTGCCTTTTTGTGTTCTGTTTGTTTTTGCTAACTTGGATACCCTATTTTGCAAATGCTTGTTCCTATAGTTGTGTCCATTTTTCTGTTAATGTCTCCCTTTTTCATATTTACACATAGAAGTTACTGAGTTTTTAAAGATAGATATTTGTTAAGGTTATTCTTATATTTTTAAACTGGCATTCCAATGAAGATAAATTCTACTGTTATATATTTTAATGAGGTTTTTTAGGGTTTTGTTTTTTGTTTTTTGGGGGGTTTTTGTTTGTTTGTTTTTGCCAGAGTATCTTTGGATTTTTTTAAGGGGGAGCAAGAATCCTTACATCTTTTTTCTTTGATAGTTCCATTAGTGTCAAAATCTATTTTTATTTTTCTATCTTCAGTTTGCAAAAGGAAACTCTTATAGGTAGTGACTGACATTTATCGTGCTCAAGGCTTAACCTCTTCATACTATCCTCATCTGGACTGTTGCTTTGACATGCATACGGGTCAATAGAGACACTTCTAAGAGTTTTTGATGTGAATGTTGGCTTACTTACTGATTCTGCCATAATGGAATGTCCAGTTCTCAACCCAAAAGGTCTCCAAATCACAGAACTAAGGTCACTTCAGAACTCTCTTGGAATTACACACCCTAGTCTCTGGAATGAATTCATTCCTTAGCAGAGAAAACACTCAGTCTCTTGGACCCATAATTTGGTGCCAGAGTGAAGGATTTTACCTATTTGTGAATTCTGTTTTCACCTTCCAGCTCTGCTTCCACAACAGTATTCTGTCCATCAAAACACCCATAGTGTATCACAGTGAACAGTTGGGTCGCTGTCTTGTTCACTTGAACTTGAGTTTTCTGCCTAGGTGGCTTATCAGATGCCCCAATTTCTCTGAAACTGGGGACTTTCTTTGACCCCCATAAATCTTTCCATAATGTACTGCTTTGAAACCTGTATCCCCATTGTCATTTGCCAAATCCTGGGTGTCCTGGGCATCCTGGTTTGCTGCTGTTGTATTTTCTTAATGTCATGCTCCATCCACTTGTCTTAGTGTAATTTAGTGGTTCTAAATACTGTACATTAGAATGTATTGGGGAATAAGTTTGCAGATATAATAAGGACTTCCAGTTAAATATGAATTTCACAAAACACATAATTTTTAGTATAAGTATGTTCTGTATAATATCTGGGATATCCTTAAACAAAAAATTATTCTTTTTTTTAAGATTTTATTTATTTATTTGAAAGAGACAGAGACAGAGCTTGAGCAGGTGGCAGAGGGAGAAGCAGACTCCCCGCTGAGCAGGGAGCCCAATGCGGGGCTCAATCTTAGGACCCTGAGATCATGACCTGAGCCAAAGGCAGATGCTTAACCAGCTGAGTCACCCAGGCACCCCTAAAAATGGTTCTTGTATTTTTATTTGTAGAACCTGTTAACTCTACTCGGGAGTTTTTGAAAAATGCTTGTACCTAAGTTGTACCATTGACCCTCATATGTCAAGATTTTGATTTAATTGGTCTGTAGTGGGTTCCAAGCCAAGTATTTATATAAACATTCCCCTAGTGCTATTAATGTGTAGCCAGAGTGAAAACCATTTTTCTAATTGTTTAGGACTGAAATCTTCCCCAATAACCTGATCCACCACAGTGAGTCTCATCTTACCCTTAGACCCTACTCTTCCTGGGCTCTCCATCCATCCATCCATGCATTCATCCACCCACCCTTCCATCCTTCCATTCATGTATCCATTCGATACACGAGTACCAACCCTAGGTCAAGCATATGGCTTTGGCTTAATTTCCTGAACATCTTCAGTGTACCTAAATAAGGCAATTTAGTAAAATTAACCCCCAGAAGTAGTCAAGAAGGACTTCTATACTCTGGCATATGAGGAGGGGGGAAAAAAGTAAATCTTCTATTGGTTCTAAAATGTTTTAACTCCTCTTTAATTCCATTTAATCAGTTACATAAAGACAATAGTTGATTCAGTGCTTCTAATTATAAGTAGATCAAAAGGAAATGCCCTATCCTGGTCAGAGATTTAGTCCTAAATTCGTATAAGCAGTTTTTGGTGCAAAGTAATTACCCTTAAAGCACTTCACCAATTAAACACATGTTATTCCTAAGAGATTCTCATATGCGGCATGTAAGCGATCATTTGTCATCTTGCCTGTTGGAGGAAATAAATCCCAACTTTGAGCAATGACTTGCTCTCTTGTGCCTGCCATGGATGTGGTGCTGCAATGTCATTACAGTGGAATGAAGGGGACAATGTATAAGTTTCTTTGGATGATTAGTGATTCTGCATCTTTCTCAGGGATTTCTGTTTAGTTTCTTCCCAAAACATACTTCGTGAATTTTATGATCACAATAAACATGTTCTTTCACCTTCTGACCTGGAGCTATGGAAATATTGAAGGAGCTATGAAAAATTCATAAGATAAGAACTTTGTCAAGTATGCCATGATGCAATGTTAACTTTGACATAATTTTCTGCAATGAGTTTTCTTGTGAAAAAGATTTATATGCATTTTAGAAAACTACGTATTTCAGCTTAGAAAACGATGTATTTCAGTCTTCTGGAATGTAATCATTTATGAAGCCTAAGTGCCTGTGGTTATAAACCTAACTTTCCATTTTTCACATTTTTTCCCCATGTGGGAAAGTTAGACTTGATTTACAATATTTTGAGGTATGGGACTAAAATAAATACATACATACATACAAACTATAGATAGATAGATAGATAGATAGATAGATAGATAGATAGATAGATAGATAGATAGATAGATATAAGATTACTTTTATTCTGCTCATAGTAGAGCTCTGGTTCTGCAATTATGCTACTTTCTGAAACACTACAGTGTTTTTGTTTTTTGGTTTTTTTGCATACATGCAGTAATACCTATAATGTATCCACAGATTTATTAAGACCATCAAAGAGTAGAAGTTCTTTGCTACTGGTGGAGTTATGCAATCTAAAACTATTAATATAACACCAAAAAAACCCCCACAAACCCTACAAGGAGGAGAACAGGAGAGAAAAGTTCAGGAGCAGGGTTTTTCTTAATGGCTGTTTCCATCTAGCTCAACATTTGGATTTTTCCAGAACTGAATCCGTGTCCTGGCGCCTGTGTGGGAGTGAGTGCCGCACAGTGGTTGGGGGGCGTCGCCTCTGGAGTCAGACTGGTCTTCATGCTGGTTCTGCATTGATTTTCACAGAAGCTTCGCCCATTAGGAGCCTCTTTAATTTTCAAGTTTTCATTTGAAATATGGGGATAATAATACCGGACTCACGTAGAGATTTTTGTGAGGGTTGAATGAGCTAATGTATGCGAAGTGCCGAGCAGTGGCTGGCACTTACTAAATGTGAACTATTGGTATTATTCCTGTTTATTATACAATAATAGAAGTCATGGAGTACTTTCCCAGGCATCGCTCATTGTATCAGTACTTTAAACCCACCAAGTTTCCTTCCTCGCTCCACTTCCCTTTCCTTCTTTTACAGTAAAGTGAGTCCCTTCAGTGTCCGTTTCATATCACTTTCTCTCACTTTTGTATTTCCCCTTTTGTCTTTTCCCAACTGTGTCTCAGTGGCTTCCGCTCTTCTCTGCTTCTATTTTCCTGAACATGAAGAGTCAAGTCCTACTTCACTATGCATGGATAGCTAGTAGAACCAATTAAGGCTCTCTGTCCTCTGGCAGAGAAGACAGTATGTGACATTTACATGGCACACTCTAAGGCTTCTGTGTATCTTAACTCACTTCATTTTTACGAGAACTCCGTGAGACAGGTGTCATTATTTTCCCATTTTACTGATGAAGAAACTGAGGCACAAAGTAAGTAACTTTCCCAGGATCACAGAGTTTAGCAGAGCTGGGATTTGAACTGAAGCATTGCAGCTGCAGAATTTATGCTCTGACCCATTATTCTATAGTGCCCCGCTGGAGGAACATTAGGAGTTAGGCCACTGCAATACAGTGACTCTGAGACTCACATGTTCCCCCTACATGGTGAGAACTGAGGCACAGCGATTTTTCAAAGGTCACAGCAGATCAAGCGCTAGTGATTCCCAGGACTACCAAATATGTTGCTCCATCTCAAGCTTCCTCTGACTCAAATAAAATGAAGTGCCCTGGTTGACTGACCTTAAAGATCTGATGTTTGCCAATTTTTTTTCTATTTCATCCTTCATCAAGTCTTAAAAGGCTCTGATATTTTTTCGTTCTACTTGTAGCCATATGTATATGCATGTGTGTTTGTTATTTTTTGACAATTGGACTTTTCTTTTTTTTTAAAGATTATTTATTTATTTATTTGACAGAGAGAGAGAGAGGCAGCGAGAGAGGGAACACAAGCAGGGGGAGTGGGAGAGGAAGAAGCAAGCTCATAGCGGAGGAGCCTGATGCAGGGCTCGATCCCAGAACGCCGGGATCACGCCGTGAGCCGAAGGCAGACGCTTAACTGCTGCGCCACCCAGGCGCCCTGACAACTGGACATTTTTTGACATCAGACTTTGCTCCTGGTCATCTTTGGAAAAACATGGGCACTCTGGTCATTTTTGTATTGAATTGAGAAGCCTTTGGAGAAGGATGCTTGAGAGAAGTCTGTTCTGATTTGTCAACAGAAGGAGATTAGTTAAGAATTTCGAGTTAATCTTTCCCTTGGAATTTATGGAACTCTGGCTTAGAAGGAACCCTCACGAATGTGTTGAGGGTAGGCACCATGGAGGCTTCAGTCACAAAAATACAGATTTTCTGTAATCAATAACAGGAACCATAATTTTTACCCCATTTTTTTCTTGCAGTGTCCCCAAACATGAGCGCCCTCTGACCAATGAAGATGAGGTTTTTGTTGTTTTTTTTTTTATTCGCATCTTTAGGTTCTGGCTTCTTTAGGGCTGGAACTTACATACGCTTGGAATTTGTTGGCTAGAATTTTAAAACAGATGGCCACGTTCTTTTTTCCCCTCTAGGAAACGTGCTTGGTTGTTTGTCCTCTAGTTCTCATGGTAACCAAAGAAGGCTGTTAACATTTTTCCTCACAAAGTAAAACCAGCAGAGCTGTCAGAACAGGTGCAGCTGTTTGATGAGGGCTTGACCTTTTGTTGTATTTTCTAGTTTGTGTCACTGGACTCTTATTACACTTGGACCTTATTTTTAGTTACATATAATAAGAAAACATAGAATGAAATTTTTGTTTGCGTATAGCCTATTTATTTATTTTTAACGATTTTATTTATTTATTTAACAGAGAGACAGCGAGAGAGGGAACACAAGCAAGGGGAATGTGAGAGGGAGAAGCAGGCTTCCTGCCGAGCAGGGAGCCTGATGCGGGGCTCGATCCCAGGACCCTGGGATCACGACCTGAGCCAAAGGCAGACGCTTAACAGCTGAGACACCCAGGCGCCCCCCATATAGCCTATTTAATAATTTTTCATTGCTGTATGAAAATAAAAATTTCCCTGCAATAGGAGATCTTTGGTAATGTAGGCCAATGTTATTGCTCAGATGAAATGATCTCCTTTCAGTAGATGGGATATGCATGGGACCACTGTAGATAACCTTCATATATTATAGATTTATCATCTCAGAATGAAAATATTTTATGGAATTCTATTTTTAGCCAGTAGTTGAAATGTGGAAGCAGAGGCACTGAAAAAGCATCCAACTCAGGTCCCCACGAAGGATCGAATATGAACTTTTACTAAATGTATATTTATAGTGCATCTGCCATTATTCCTCGAAACGTGGTGAGGGTTTGTCTGCCGCGGAATGGCAGAGCATTCTGGAAGAGCTACTCCTGGTTCCATGTGCGTAAGCCCGTAAAGGTGTAGGATCTTGAGAGTCTACACTGAAACATGTTCAGTTCTTGAGATTGAAAGGAAAATCAAGAGTTACTAGCCCATCTCTGGATCTGCTTATATTGTCCTTCCTTGTCTGGGTGACCACATGTTATGCAGCCAGTACACACAGAGACTGGACGTAATTGGAGAATCATAGTTAATCACAGATGATGGGAGTAGTGCTGCACCATAGCCACTGTGATGGACAGTCTTAGAACGAAATGGTCATTTGCAATAAGGGAGAACTGGTGGTATACTCAAGCACATTTTGCACTGGTAATTGTGGCCCATTCATGGATTATGTACATAGGCATGGCCTTCTTGTTGCTCTGGATAGTTTTGTAACTTGATTTCTTAAAAGAATTGTGCTTCAATTTGTGAGTGAAATTAGACTTATTTTTGTTCCCAAATCAGATGTCTACAGATAAGCAGGACAAAACAGCAAGAAATAAATATCTCTGTTCTCCATGGTTGTCTGAAATATGGAAGGTGATACTGGATGAGCTGTGTCTCAGGTGCCTTTGATGAGGCATGAAAACCTTAGTGAACTTTCCTTGCATCTGGGGGCTATTAGCTAAAGTCTCTTTACTGATATGACATTCTATATGATTTCTTGTCACAAGTTATAACACATGTGATAATAACAATGTAGGATTGTTACTGTGGAGTTGTATATCAGATTTGTATGGAGTTTGTTTTTGTTTTTCCTATTCATGGTGATTGCATAGGTTGCATATATTGGGAGATATTGCTATCATTTTACGTCATCTTGGGAGTTGGTTCAAACGAAGTAGGTACTTTCAAGATCAATAGAGGCAGAACAACCCAATAATCATAAATTTGAGCTTTGGGGTCAGACAGACTTGAATTCAAATTCTGATTCTGCCACTTAGTAGCTATGCGATTTGGGGCAAATATGTAAATTCTCTCAGCTTCAAGTTTTCGTGTGTAAAAGGGGGCAGAAATTATACTCTTTTCAGAGGTTTTTTGTGAGGAACAGGGATATAATCCAGGTACTTAATACGTTGCCTGGTTGATAGCAAGCATTCAATAAGTGTTGGCTAAAGCTACGTGTTGTAGTTAGAATTAGTTAGTAGTTAGAATTAATCTCATTTGGTCTTTTTGTCTCTCAACGTAGAATATGTTGCTGGTGTTAAAGAAAAATTTATTCAGATACTTGTTAAAGACAGGCAAGCTTTATTCAAGAAGGGGACTGCTGCAATGGGGAATAGGGGAGAGAGACTGAGCTCAACTCTGAATAGAATGAGGACAGTGGGGATTTATAGCCAAGAAGCAAGGAGGAGGTCAGTGGAAGGAACATTACGAAGAGGATACATCCGAGCTAGGTAGATTTTTGCTAGACTGACTCAACAGGATTCTTGCTGAAGGCAGGCCAGGGTGTTAAGATGTCAAGGGTAAGGGATGAGGAATTTGATCACATATCAAGGTGGGAGGATTTTCACTAAAATGACCCAATAGGATTTTTGCTAAGACTGAACTAAGTCAGGGACAGATCCCAAGGTCAGGGCCTTCTCAAGAAGAGGTCTCACAGGAGTACGACTCAAATTTGGTCAAGGAGAGAATTGTTATCAGTGGCATAAGGGACATAAATATTGTATAGGACATAAATACCAACTAACATTTATTGAGTGGCTTATGCATATTAGGTACTGTGCCAGGCATTTAGTCAATGTTAATTATGTCATTGAACGCTTAGGACAGTCCTACAGAGCAGGTGCTATTAGTCTGATTTTATACACCAGGAAATTGAGGTTCTGAATGGTGATGGAATTTTCACAAGGCTAGACTAGCCAGGTGGACTGACAAAGCTGGAATTCGGATCCAGAGTTTTCTGATTCTGCATACCATCATCTGTAAGCACTACTTGGTCTTGTACACGTGCGGCTGTATGGGTAGATCTAATCTTGCCTCCCGCGAGTAGCACATATTTACAGCAAATGAATGACTTAAATATCTGTGAGAATGGCAAGTTACAATGGGTTTCAACAGGTTTAGAGGAACTTCAAATGCTGCCAAAATTAGTGATATAGGGTCAAGGCATAGAGCACCTGTCAAACTCATTACCCTAAGCACCACAATGGAAGGAATCACAAGGTTTTATATTTCTTCCAAGTTATTCATTCAATTGCCTTGGAACTTTGGGCTCCATTCTTTGACCACACTTGATCTCCTGCCTTCTGACTTGGATGGATCTGAAACCCCCTTATCTCTGTCATAGCAGCATTGCACCCTGAAAGACAGTGGCAGCATCTCCTTAAATAAGAAAAATGAGAATGTGTCACATTTCAGATGTGAATCTGGCTTGCAAGTGAGTGGGTGACACACACAAGCACTTTTAAAAAGTGGTAAACAGACGTGGTATATATATATAAGGAAATCTGTCATTGAGAAAACATCCTAGGCATGTTCCCTTCTGTTGTATTATGTAGATAAATATCCCTTCGTCAGCCATTTTCCTCCTCTTTCACAGAATTCCTTGATCCCCTGAAGGAGCGCCATTTTAGGAAAGGTTAACAAAGAACCTTAATGTTTTAAAACCAGCACAATATACAGGTTTTCAAGGGGAGACTTTTTAAGCATTTTTTTCCAGAGTAAGGGTCAAATGCCTTAAATTGGGGTTTATTTTAATTTATTTTTAAATATGACTTGAAGACATTACTTCTGTGATCGTTGCATTTTCTTGAGCCAGATGGACTGTGTTTTAATCCAAGATCCTTCTGTGGTTAATTTCTATCTTTGTTCTAATGTAGGAGAAACAAAATAATTTCTTAATTCCATGGAAATTATGGAAAAATGGTATGGGGGAGTTCAGAAATTTCTCATTGGGAGATAGAGATTTGTGATTTTTCTGGTTCTTGAGAATTCTCCTAATATTTGGTACAGAGCCTAATTCATAGTAGATGCTCAGTAAATGTTGGATGAATGAATGGGTTCTTGCCTAGCTGAAATATCACCGAGCCTGGACTGGACTAGGACAAGGAAGGCTTTGATTCTTCTTTGTTTCAGGTTAGTTAACTGAATCACACTGAAAATACATAAAACGTTGATTTAAAAAAAAATGAACGGCTAATTTACAAACATTTATATTTAAGTGTTAGGAAATATGGTTAAGATCCGGAAAACAGTTAAGACAATGATTTGTACAGAATTGACTAGTTCAGGCAGCAAATAATTCGTAGATTACAGTTTAACAAGATTAAATGTCACATAAAACATGTATGACAGACAGTGCTTCTGATTTTTATATTAACATACCATCAGTTATACACATGAGAAATATTGCCAGTTCAATTTTGGGTTAAGAAATATGTAGGGTTTTTTTTTTCTTTATAAGACATTTCAAATTACAACATATCTTGGGCAGCATGCAGGAAAAGTCGTTTATTGTACATTTGTTGGGACACATCCTGCAATAAAGCTTCCAGGTAGTTAGATCCAGAATATAGAAACCGTTGAAATGATAGTATGGTTGAAATCAGCAGTGGTATTTATCTCTGAGAGAGAGCATTTCTGGTAAAAATAAAACTCTCTGAATTCATTCATTAGGAAAATGCACAGTGAGCATAAACTCAGTTCTTTTAAAAAAATTTTTTTTCACGGTTCTCATTTATTGGTGATACAGCAGCTGCAGGAAATCTGAATTCTGAGAGCTGGTTGTACATAACAGCAGGAATTCTGTGGGCTCACATGATTACAACAAAGATGCTTACCATTTGAAATCACATATTATAACAACGGTGCTATACAAACATCACAAATATTTGGTGTTTCAGAGTCTTAACAAATGTTATGCTGTGGATATTTCACAAAGAGACTAGGTTAACAGGCAGTGTAAATCACATATATCTTAAGATTTTAAAAATACATTTTATACAATAGGTTTCTAATTTCTTCGCTAGAATTTAATTTTGGTTTTGTCTCATACTTAGAGTCCTTACAGAAACTATGAATCTCTGGCTCATGCCAAGAAAGTCAATAGAATTGATATTTCCCCACAGGAATATGGCTGAGTATACATTGAATCACAGAGTCAAAAAGCAACATCTAACTTATAACAGATTATTTTCAAAATTCAAATAAAATCTAACTATTTTAAAAGACAGCAGTTTGAACAAAACTATAGGAATCAAAAATTTTATTTACAAATAGTTGAATATATTTTGTAAATGGCTAGTTCTTGCTAACTGCACAAATTAAATGTCCCTTGGTACACATAGTCTGCTAGCCTTCCATGCAACGTTGTTAGACCTTGGAGTTAACTTACATGAGATGATTAGGTGGGCAGATTAGATGGTAATTTCCATCCACTCATGACAGTGCTTGAAGGAGAACATGTTAATGCCTTCCATGTTAGACAAGATCTGTCGTTAATGTTGGTGCCTTTCATTTAAAAGGATTGGCTGAAATTCCCAAAAGTGATTCAGTGCAGTGTAAGAATTATGGGGAAGACTGATGTATGTACCCTTGAATGTTGGAATGCTAATCAGCATTATGCAGGTGATCCAAGTTCCGGTACCTTTCATTCCCAGTGTCTGTGTATTACACCGGTTTAAAGAATATTTTCCTCGGCCCTTAGGAATACAAAAAACATTGATTTTCAAAAGATAAAGGATGATAGGGTGAGCATTTCTTATAATCACATTCGTAATGAAAGAAATTAATCTACATTTTCATTAAACAATGTTCTTTGGCAGAAGACTATAAGTAACCTGCCCTTTTGACTTTTCATTTAGACCATTTTCCTTCTTGATGGTATCAGGTGTGTGGTCGCTTATGCGCTACTATAAATTAATAGGAAAACACCACAGATATAAGAATATTGAAGTTTAGCACATATTTTTGAACGTTGAGTTCAAAACGTACTGATTCATTGATACTAGAGAAGATATTTTACACAGGCATTTTTAGCAGTGTTGCTTAAGATTATGATTTTAACAGTAGGGTCAGCAAGGAGGATATGAGAGTACCTTTATTCCCCACTACATGTTATCACTGAAACACACTGAATCCACGGGAATCTTTATTTTTATACCTAGTGTATCCTGCAAAATGAGTAATCGATGACGCATTTACCTTAATATATGTGTGCGTGTGGTTGTGTGTGCGTGTACTCAGAATGGCAAGTTTAGAGATTACATTCATTGGCATAAAGAATAAAAACCAAAAAACTCAGTTAAGTATCCAAATGCATTACTGGCATACCACCACCCAGGAATTTCGAAGCACAGTGAAGTTGCTTTATAAATAGCTTTAGACATGTGAACTATTTTCAGGATCAGCTAGAGGAATATTAGGGTTGCTTATTTCGTTTTTCAAGGTCAAATCTCGTCCTCTTCATTTTTAATCTCTCCTTCCTACTCTCCCCCTCTCTGTCTTTGAAGTTTATTTGTAATGGGTCCTTTAAACTGCGCATACAAGACATAACAAGCAGTTTTTCCTTTTTTTTTTTTTTTTTTTTGGCCGGTGATTTGTGATCACCTCCACAGGAGAGATGGTTTCTGGCCCAATGATCTGCCACTTTTTTTCTTCATGGACTACCTGTTCTGGCTCAGCAGGAGTTCAGTTTACTGTGGAAGTCTTTACCAGGCTTATTCAGTGGGAATGAATTGCCATCCGTAACCATCAAAGGCAAGAGGGAAGTTCTAAATGAGTTTCCTGCCTAAATTCTCCCTTCTCATTTGCCCCTCTGGAGAATACTTGAAGTGGCACAGAGCAGGGCGTATATACAGTATATACAATGCACTTGTTCCTTGCCTCCCTTGTCTGGGAAGCCACCAGTGTCTTCTCAGTGTGAGCTTCCTACTGTCTACAAAAATTAATAGATGAAACCCAGGAAAGTCCCGTTATAGTAACAGTTGTGCCAACAATTATTATGGCTTATTAGAATAGTGTTGAATTGCACCACTGACCTAGGAAAATCACCATGAATGGTCCTGAAAGGCAAAACTGTTAGGAGATGAAAACAATTATCTGTTACCTTCTAATATCCAGGCCTTTTTGATGTGTCTTATAAGCAAAAGTATTTAGAGCGTATAACTTTTCCCCCTAATCTTTCTGGAAGAAAATTTCATTCCAGGTTTATTTTGAGGTCTTCGGACTTGGGCCAGTAACACAAACCATGGGTTGTGGGCTAAGGGAAGCCTCCACTGTAAATTTGCCTTGGGTTTAAGAATGTAAAGATACCACAATAGACTCTGAAGTTCTGGAAGAAGGTCAGGGCTGTGGATCTGTGTGAACCCCCGGCAATCTGATTCAGCCCCTTCCCCTGCAAAGGTGTGCTTCCCAACACCAAAGCGTCTTGACTTTGGTGATTATTCCAGAAAGCATCCTCTTAGTGAGACTTTAACTTTTAGAAAAAGAATATGTAAATGGCTACTATACAATTGTGGAGACAGAGGAAGGAGGGACTGCTTTAGCTGGAGCTATTAGGTGATCAGGTATGAAAGAGAAATAGCATAAGGGGGAAAGAACCAATGAGGAAGTATTCTTGGAGACAGAAAACAGACACTCAAACTTTGACCAGCAACAGGAGAGGAGCACAGATTTTTAGAGAAGCAGGCAGAACACATGATGATGTATCAGTTCTTCTTTTTCAGTAATTGCTGAAAAAGCAGTCATTCCAAAATATCTGACAAATCTGACTCCTTTTAAGGGAGGCCTGGAGTGAATGACAGTGATAGAATTCTTCTCCAGAATATCATTGTTAAGCCTCCATTTTGGGCCGCCTTTTGTACACTTCAAATACCTTCTCTGGATCCCCCCAAAAGGGGCGTCAAAATGTATATGGATGTTTTAAGTACCTGTAAGCGTGATCTTTACAGATGAGATTTTAGGAAACATACACGCATGTGCGCACACAATAACAATCTTAAATTCTATTTTGCAAGACCTCTTTATAAACAAAGTCACTTGCTGACTCTGTTTCTGCACCAATTCAAATGAGAGAGCCTAGAAAGGAGCTCCAAGGGACTTGGGATGGTGTCTCCATTGTCTGTGGTTTCTCGGTTGTATAAGCCATACTGAGCCCTTGAAACTATCTTCTAAAACCAAAACTCACTCATAACCAGTAGTCATTTTAGCTTAAACAGTTCACACCCAGTCTTTAAACCAGTAGACTGTGTCATTAAGTATAACTTAGTAGTGATACATGGTGGTGTAACATTAAGGCAAATGGTCCAGAGCTCATCAATTAAGAGAGAAGTGTCCAGGGTCGTTCTAGAGGCCCTGGACCAGTCAAGCAAAGCAGATTAGCTGTTGGTTTTTGTAAAGAACTAGAAAAGCTGATTAGAAATCTCTCTGGAGAGTCTGCCCGAAGCTCATTTATGCCAGGAAAGAATGTTTGTAAGGATTAATTTGCCCCAAATTATACTTTAAGTCCAAACAGTGAACATTTCAGTCCATATATCAGAATGTATTGGGCCCACATGGAACCTACCATTTAAGCTTTTAAGTTTTTTCCTCCAGGGAAGCTGAGTTTATTGGCGACATTAACTTTCCTGGACTTCTCAGAGCACCGTTTAGAAGCTCTCAAACTTGATCATGCACCAGAGTCATCCTTAAGGGCTTGCCAGAGGCTACCTTGCTAGGCCCACTTCTAGAATTGGATTCATAGGTCTGGGCTGAGGTCTCTGGTCCCAGCATATTTATGTTATTGCATAAATAACAAATTTCAAGGTTTTTGCTGATACTGCCTTGTTGGGGACCAAATCTTAAGAATCATTGAAGAAGCTTATTCTAAAACACTCTGTAGTTACCCAAATCACCTTAATATGCTCCCAGGACAAAGCTTTCCCATGTCGAAGGTGAAGGACGGTATTGGATTTTTTCCCCCAGACATTTTTATAATGTAGGCGAGGGACAGGTTCAATAGATGCTAATTTAATATTAGGGAAAGAAAGGTTCAGAGATCTGCATATAAGCAAACCTGTAAGAAAAATGTGACTCAAACTTGTGCTCTAACCTGTGACCTGCCCCTGAAGGGAATATTTTTTCATATCGTTAAATTTGAGTCTCTGAAAGGCTTTTTTTTTTTTTCCCCCAGAAGACAGGGGCAGGGGCAGAGGGAAAGAATCTTAAGCAGGCTCCACGCCCAGCACGGAGCCACGGAGCCTGACGTGGGGCTCAGTCTCACAACCCTGACATCGTGAACCGAGCCAAAATCAAGAGTTGAACACTCAACTGACTGAGCCACCCAGGCCCCCTTTAAAAGGCTTTGTCGAAGACTTTACAGTTTCTCTGCAGAGGACATTATTTTAGTAATAGCATTAGGGTTTCCTCTTGCCACACAGGTGATAGTCTCCCTGTTACCTCAAGGTGATTCACATACGAGTAAAGTTTGCTCACAGCTCCACAGAGCACAAAGGTTTGTTGATTTTTTTTCCTAGTAAAATCTTTTTTAAAATATATCAAATGTAAGGACTTATCTACATGAGTAAAGAGAGGGCAAGAACATCAGAGAAAGTCAGTTGAGGAGGAATTAAGTTGGACAGGCTGTCAGCGCAGGTAAAGACTGCTCTTCGTTTGACAGGTAGAGCTGGGTCAGTTCAAGAGACTGGATTGGTACAAGGACTTGAGGGGGGAGAGACACGAGGGTCTGAATGAGCTGCTGTCTCTGCAGAAGGACGGCTCAGTCTACCCCAGGTTCTCCGCCTTCCACCAAGCACCTACCACTGACTGACAGAGCTACTTAGATGGCTGACGGCGGTCATCCTCTGAAAATGCTTATGGCGCAGATTTGTTTAAAAAAAGAAAATCCTACCTTTCCAATTTAGGACTGCCTAATCAAATGGGAAAATAGGGGTCAAAGTCAATGCGAGGGACTTACAAAATATAAAAATACCATGCCTACTGCAGCTGAACAGCCGCTCTGTATAAAGATTAGTAATGAGAAGGAAAAAATCATTTTCTCCCTAGGTGGCAGTCATAGGCGTTAACAGAGTTATAGAAAAATATTACCTATTTTAATTTTTTTTCTGAACAGGGAGGCTCACGAGATCACTTTATCTGTTACAGTGCTGGGAATGTTTGTTTACCTTTCCCACTGACAAGTTTGGCGTCGTGCCTCAGTGCTAATAAAGCTGGAATATATGACTGTTACGATGTTGAAATGGTTTTGCCATTCCTAATGACACTCTAACTGGGATTCATTCAAGAGAAAGCTTACATTTATTCCACTAAAACATTTTTTGTTTATATAAGCAGAGTTCACCATGGTTGCTTTTTCTTTTCCCCAGGGCAATGCCTACATCCTCTTGCTATTATATTTTCTCCAACTGTGCAATTTCAGATTGCTAATGAGGCAGTTGGGCTGTGGGCAAACCAGATGATTGCTAGGGGTGGGAGTTAAGTCTTTGTGAAACCTTTTTGAGCAGTCATTTGCTCCGTAACAAGGGAGGCTTGAGAAAGACCGTTGAATCTGGAGCAAAAGAAATTCCTTTTCCATCTTTCTTTACAATCTTTTAATATCTTTCTGTCTGGTCAACATGCATCCTGTTTGTATTCACTCACTTTAGTATAAAATAACTGCTGTCAGTCTCTCTCCTAAAAGGTTGTCATTAAGTACAAAGAATGAAAAGGAAGTGGAATTATTATGGGAAAATTGTGTGAACTTCAAGTTTACATTTAGAACAATAATGGATTCAGCCTTACAAAGATCACTGGTGTGGAATCCATTCCAGTCTCTTCAAATTTTCTATTGTAAGTTTACCCCAAAGGGAGGAACTTTTCACTCCCTGTTTGGGAAGGGTAATTTTTTTCCAGCAGTATACAAAGAATTATTTCAAAATAAACCTTTAAATTCCTGTCAGGCTTAATGTGGTTTTATTGGCTTGACACTAAAAATCAAGTGTTATGAGGAGAAATTGGTTCACAATGGAAAGCACCTTCAACCCATACCCAGTGGACGATAACAGGGAACCACAAATCATGTAGGGCTCGATGTGTTCTGGGAAAGCAAGCTAAAGGTAAAGACCTTCCTTTAATGATGAGGGAATTCAAGTTCAGAGAGAGCCGAAGATTCATAACCCTCTGAAACAAATACTAATTTTTAAAGAGGAGAGCCTTTGGGTCTCCTCTCTGATAACTATTTGATGTAAATGAAGAGAACCTTGTATATTCAGATGTAGGGACTGGGGTCTCTTCTAGTTGTCTGTTAAAATGTGACAGCTGGAGTTGTAACTGACCGAAATATAGCCAGACACCTCAAAGTCAAAAGAGCAACAGGCAGAGTTAAGAAAATCCAGTGATGAATTAGTATCAACACCCAATAGAAAAAAAATTCAGGAACGGGGAGGCGAATGATCTTTGTAATCAGTTTTTCCCAGCTTGAAATGTGAAAGACCGTATGTCAACTTCACACAGAGTTTGGCTCATTGTAGACTCAGGATCTCTTAGTTGAGTCTGAAATCATTTATTTCATTGGTGAAAGACTATGAAGTTAAGAAAATGGGTATTTCTACTTCTAGTAAAGAATAGCTTCTTGAAAGGTTTCAGAATGGCTCCATTAAGCAGTCTCAAGTTGATAAAATGTCTCCACCAAAATGGAAGGCTAATTTGAGTGCCACAAGTGGCCGCCTCTTAACTGAATTCAGGGCTTAATTCAGGTGTTAATTTTCTTAAAACTGCTTTGTCTTGAATTCTTCATATCCTCTCAGGGTGCCTAATTCAATACTTTGCACAAAATAAATGCTTGAGGTTTATAGAATTGTAGGATTGAAAAAAATATAATAGACTCTGACATTTGATTTAAAAATTCTTCCACGGCCTTGACTATGTAGATGTTTTTAAAAAGTTTTGACTGGGTATAAAGTGAATCGACAATTCTGGAAGACCTAGTTGCTAAGTTGACTGATTTTCTGCCCTGTTTGGTTTAACTTCTGATTCTTTTTTGTCAGGTAATTTGCCATTTGATATTTATCTAGCCCCAGTATCCAGATCTGAATTTTAATTGATCAGCACTGTCCAAATACACCCTGAATCTTTTAACCCTTATTGATTTGTGAGGACCAGGCCGGAAGACGAAGTGACATTTACGCTCCTAGCATCAGTGCAATTTCTGACTTTTGATTAGGAGTTGGAAATGTTTCCTCAAATACTTTAAAGATACTCTGAATGGTCTGTGCTTTGGTACAAATCTTGTGCATCAACCAGTGAGGCAGCTATCATTTTTTTCTTGTTTCTTTTGTATTAGAAGCTAAGGAATGCCTGTTTCTCCTGGGAGAATTAGGAAATAAAAGGCAGAGTCTGGAGCTATGTCAGTATCCTCCCACAGAGTAAGTTTGGAGAAATACTCCACTGGGAACCATGACAGATAAAAACGTATAAGAAAGAACAAAACATCAAGAGAGCCTGTCAGAAGCTCTGCCCTCCTCTTGAACCCAGAAGCCTGTGCTGAACCTTTTTCATTGTTTTCAAATGTTATTAAATATCTTGTCTGTTGTTTTAAAGGGACCCAAACCAGTCCTGGTATCTTTCCAACAGAAAACTCCATCTTTGGGTAAAGTCCTAATAATACTATATACATGGATCTGGTTTGGGTTAATGGAAGTGTCAAGCTCTAAAGAGGTATGATTTCTAAACAGCAACAAAACAAGTATTTTCATTTTACTAATGAAATGACCTCTAGAGTTGGAGTGATAGAGTATTGGCCAGGAAGAAAAAATACAAGCTTAGACTGCTCTAAGTTTAGTCTCCTTGCTAGGTCCAGTCCACTTGGCTATGCTGCTTTCTTAATGTTTTTGAAAATTGGGTCCATGGCAACCAGTTTGAAAAGACGGGTTCACTCTCCAGCCAGGCAGCAAGTTTCTGACTGAGCTGCACGACTCTGGAAAGATTTGTGTCAAACAAAACAGCCTGGCTCAGAGCAGAGAGGAATCACTGTAGGTAATATTCACATTAAGTGAAAAGAATACTCTGGCATTGTTCTAATGTTCACAGACCACATCCATGATGGGGGTGACCAAGGGTGGTGGTCAGGCTCGAGAACTAGTATTGGTCCCATCTATTTTGTCTAGTTCCTGACCCCGTCTAGCACCTGAATGGCGATATAACGTAGGACCACTGATGGTGATTTCTCTCCCCTTCCCAGCTGCTTGTTTGCCTCTAGAATGCTATATGAATGGGATGTGGGGGGGGGGGGCAGGGGTTGGGCACTGATGTTACTAAATCCCATGTCTCAATAATTAACATACATTTTCCTCATGGCTTTGCAAAAAATGTAATCTTGGCTTCAGAATTGGCATTTAAATGCATCCCTCTTGGTGTTTAAAGTTTTAAAATTTAAACAAAATTTTCAAGGTGATAAGCAGATTTAATCCATTTTGAAAGTGCGTACAAGTCTCTTCTTTTGGCTTTCTCATCATCTACAGTTGTTTCTGAAAGCTGTGCCACAGGGATTAAGAGTCAGGAGTATGCAAAGGGGCATAGACGGGGGGTTGTGGATGCCACCCTACTGCTCACAGCTTCTTTGGGTGCCAGATTCCTTTCTCAACAAAATGAAACCAGTGGTTGGGAAAATTCCCAATCCATTTTGATGAGAAAGATACTCATTTTTAAAGAAATAAATCTATGCATGATCTGTGAGGACAACCTGAGAATATCAAGAAAATTTAAGCCACATGCATACATTTACCACAGTATCATCTGTCTCGGAGAAGTGTCGAAGTGTCAGATTTCCAAAGGGATTACTAATGGCAGCAAAATCCTTGTTGTTCTTAAGAACTTTAGACTGCAATTTCAAAGATAATATTTTCTTACAAAATGGAACAATAACAGAGCTAATGAAAATGACTTTCAGTTTTTCGCATGACGTTATCCTTTGCTTAGGTCCAATACCACAAGAATTTTGTTGAAATAGCAGTAAGATAAAGTTCTTCCAGCAGTTCCAATAATCGGAGTCCCAAATGAGGTCCAATATGTAACGAGGTCCAGTATTAAATGGGCTCCAGTGACCTGACATCAATATTACTACCCCTCTCTCTATGCACTCCTCACCCTGGCTAGACCCCTTGGAGAAATCTCATTACCCATTAGTTGAAAGGGTTAGTTTACTTGTTAGATCTTGGAGGGAAAATGCTAGGCACCACACAACCCCAGTGTATGTGAAAGTTGAGGGTTGCTTCAGTGAAAATATCAAAGTTAAATTAAAGCTAGTGAAAGATCTGTGGTGGTAAATGATTAGGTTTTTATGGAAGAAGTGGGTAGGAGTCTCATTCCTCCTTTCCTGTTGTGCCAAAACACATTTCTAGAAAATGTTAAGTGATATATGGGAGCCTGCCTGCTCAGTGCTATGTTTCCAGGGAAAATACAAAATCTCATCCTTTTAATCCCCCAGGATTTGACCTAGATGAGCATAATTTTTCTCAAGAGCGGTTTTCAACACCCTCCAAATAACAGAGGGTAATTGGAAAAGTCAGAAGGGTGCCCTAATTGATCCTAAAGACTTTCTATCAGAAATGCTCGCTAAATGAAGGGAAGAAAAGTGAATTTTTTTTTTCTTTGAGAGGTCTACTTACGTTTTTAGAAGGATACATATAATTAACATTCTAGGCAGTTTTCAAACAACTTTGAATTTGCATCTTTCACAAAAAAGAAAATCAGGAATGTGTTTCCTTCGGTATTTCTTTCCCTTTTTTCATTTATGAAAGACATCTGATAAAAGGAATAGTTGGCCTGACATGGGCTTTTAGGGTAATCTTAGACATTCAAAAATGTAGTTCAAGTTATTTGACATACGTTGTCTGTTTTTGTATTTATGTACGTATCTCTGTACCCTAGGAAAAGATAGGATAGAGGAGATTTAACGCTGAAACGGTATCTGATTCTTATAGAAATAATCTTCAAATTACCGTTTCAAATACTTTTTGTTTTTATGCTGGTTGAAATGGCAACCTTTGGTAGAAAAAAAAAATTAAAAACAGCCCTCCTGTTTGCTTTGCATGAAAAGGCCAGTGTTTCAGAAGGCTTTCAACTACTGGTAGGTCTGTCTGGGCTTTATTGTTTATTTGGGTTAGACTCAAGGTCAATATCCCATCTGATGATTGATTATTTAAAATATTAAAATTAATTCTGAAATGTTAATAACATCAAAAGGGAACCAGCCTTTTATAAATTAAATTGTCAAGTTATTAAGTTCTGAAATTTAGAAACTTCTTGGACTCAAAAAAGGGAAATTATTGAAGGCATTTTTATGAGACACCTGTATAGATCCAGTGTATTCCACAAAATAACTAATAATATGGAAAAAGGTGCCAAAAGCATACTTTTGGGGGGGGGGGTTCCCAAGGTCAGAAGTTATGTATGCCCAGCTTTGATTTTCATATAAAAACAGAATACAAGCTGAAATTGTACTATTATTTTTGGAAACTGGAAATATATCTTCCTTAAGGTTAATGACTTTCAAATATTTTAGACAAGAGTAATCTGTGATGAAATATTACCTCACACATTTTATTTGTGCTAAATTCTCTTATTTTAAAGTAAGTTCTGTCAACAACATAGAGAATTTTCACCTAAAACATTATTTTAGCCATATTACTCACTTACGTGGACATTATTAGAATGTAAAATCTTTCAAGATTTCTTCTTTGGAGCATTTTTCAAAGTTTAATATTAAGATAAGTATAAGAAGGTAGAGAAATGTACATATAGAGAAAATTATTTTTCTCAGAACTGGCTAGGTCATATAACTTTAAAGTATTTATAAAGTTCATTTTTTAAGTGAAACATTTTGAAAAGTGGTTATATGTTGGATTCTTAGAATTGTTCCTTCCAATTGGAAAGAATAGGACCTTCACATTAGAAGATAGGGTCATAACAAGCAGAATCACATTTTTTAGAAAGCTTTCCCTAGAGAATTTATCTCTTGTCCTACCATGTGGGTTCAAGGGGTCTAATAAGAAGTTCTGTAAATTAAACGTGGGTTATTTCAACTTGGGAATGTAGAGAGAGGTCTTTGGAAATCTCTGGGCCAGATCCTCCTTGGTGAATAAACAATTTCCAGTATAGAGGGCTGCCAGGATATTAAGTCCCCTGTCACCCCCAGTACACTCTTGGATTGGGCTAGGTAGATCTGTCTTTGCAGTCAACAAATTAGGAGGGCTGGGCTGTTCATTAACTGTCAAAATCGAGTCAGCATTTGAAGTTAGCTAATTTCTCTTTTGGTGTGTTTGGTTATTGGAAATTTTACTATCATTTGCATATCAGGAATATAATACCCACAGAGAAACATTTGACCCACTCATTTTTTGGAGGCACAGAAGCTGTACATCATTTTTCTAGGTTTACATACTTCTTTGTAGAAACTTTCATAGGAGTTGAATGTGAGTGTGTGTCTGTGTGTTTAGGGTGGGGTCCTTAATCCTGATCCAAACCTAATCTATTGATAGGATAAAAGGCTAGGTAGATGGCACTAAAGCATGAAAAATGTGATCCAAAAAGTAAAATCAATACTGCTGTAGTAGGTAGCTGTAGGGTATAATCTCTCCTAAACACTTATAGAGACACATACCAAATGATTGTTTTCCAGGTAGAGTGCCATTATATTTGTTTCTTCTTATGATAAGTTCACTTTCAGAAATACATGCCCAGAGCACTTTATCATGAGCCTCCCTCCATTGCCAAGAAGTAATAGTGATTATTACTAAGGGTGATGAATATGATGTGAATAAGCATGGAAAAATACAAAGGTTTGGAATTAGGGAAAAGAAAGACTACGATTGCATATTTCCAAGGGAACGCCTCTCTGGATCTTTGATAAAGGTCAGGACCGCGGGATTCTAAAGAATGTGAGTAGGTCAAGCATCTGTGAAGTACTGCATTGATTACAGGCAAGGTGATTCTGGGCAAGCAAGTCTTCCTGTAAAGATATGAGTTGTGTTTTTAACTATAAAGTCCTGTTGCCTTTTGAAGTTATGAAATAATGTTCTTTCCTACAAATACATCAAAATAGTAATATATGGAATGACTGTTTATTTAAAGGTCCCTTAGAAGATTAAATCAGAGGAACTCTGACAAGTGAAAATTGGTAGAGCCTCTTGAGGACGTCTTTTTGGACAGCTTGGCAGGCAGAGGGGAAAGTCACAGGAAGCTGCTCACCAGTTCTCTTGGGCTGGAGATCTGAAGTGCGCTCTCCCTTGGGAGACCTAGCTCTCAGTGGCTGTTCCTTCTATAGGACATTCTCTGCCTTGGGAGGTGATTAACCATGGCCTGATTAAGCTCCAAAAGTGAAGTATTTAACTAGTGCAATTGTCTCCCCTTCCTATGTCCTTGTAGGTGGAATACCATCTGAACCACCCAACGCTTACAATGTGTTGGGCAGAAGACAACATAGCTAGAAGTGATTGGAATGTAATATTGAAGAGCAGAAATGCAGTCCATTAACAAAAATATGTAGTAGATCTGAATGAAAGCTAATAAATGCACTCATAACTGCATCTTTCTCTGTAAGAAAAATATGATCGTGTGAAGCTCTTCCACTTAATGCACGCCCTCGTTTTTCAATTAAAATGCTACATTTTACCAACAGCTACAATGCTTTCACCAAGGGAAATGATTCCTATAACAAAAGCTGTGAGTGCCACTTGTAAGTTTGGGAGAGATTTGAGGTTGTGCGTTGTCAATCACGAAATGGCCAAATGTTCTTGAAGTTAGGAAACTAGACTCAAGACTTGCTCTGAATGCAACTGCCCGAGATGATTATTTTGTTCATCAAAATAATGAATCACTCATTATTCAAAAGAGACACTCTACATCTTGAACCAGGAAACACTTTTTAAAATAAGTCTTAAAGGGGCTGATTGACCTTCTTGAGAAGGT
Organism: Ursus arctos; assembly: GCF_023065955.2. Classification (NCBI taxonomy): domain Eukaryota; kingdom Metazoa; phylum Chordata; class Mammalia; order Carnivora; family Ursidae; genus Ursus; species Ursus arctos. The sequence goes on along the minus strand of NW_026623100.1, from coordinate 54,327,761 downwards.
GACGTTTCTGTCACTGTTAGAGAATGGAAGGCTTCAGCATCTACTGCAGGAAATTTATTCTTTTCTAATTGCAGATATGTGTAGAACAGACCAGTCAATCTCTCTTTTGACAGGTCAGGATCAAGGATCCTGGGCTGTGGAATCAACAAGGAATACAGCCCTGTGGGGAAAAGGCCAAGTGCTTCTGCTACCTGTGAGACCACAGGGGGAAAGCGGTTGTGTTAGGAATTCTCATTGTGAACGGGGTCCACCTATCAGAATGCCTGCAGGGTGGTTTAAAAGAGCGTACTTTATAATTTTTTTTTTCTTTGAAAAGCAACAATTAAAACTGTGTGTATGCTGTTTGGAAAGCAAAGCTCTCCGAAATCTTCACTGGTGGCAGGCTTGAATCATTACCTTTGAACTAAAATTAGCTTATAAGAGGTTGGGAACCATTGAGCCATGACATTCTGTTGAAGGGTAGTTAAACAGTCAAGACTACTCTGGTCATTGCATTACTGTCTTTGGTATTTAAAGAAATAAACGTCGGCTGCTCATTTTGTGTTAAACCGAAGTTTGATAACTTTATATGATACATAAAGTCAATAACAGGTAATTAGTCAGAAATTAATGCAAGGAAGTTCTATTGGGAGTCAAGAGGAATATAATACATGATACTAAACAACTAAGTATCCCTTAGGAAACAACTAGTCACTTCTGATCGGTTTTATTGGGACTGATTTATTTGCTGTCATACTCTGCTAAAAAGTGGTCTCGTGTGTAACCGTTTATAGGTTCATGTTCTGGGATGCAGAAAGCATAAAGTGGTACTAAAAGATGTAAAAAAAAAACCAATTAGTGAAATGGAGAAACATCCAACATTTATCTCAGTACCATCAGATAGACACATATTCTGACACTCTGCTCTCTTGGGACATTAAAAAAAGGAAACCTTGTATGACCAAAGGGTTGACATTTGCAAGAGTTTGAATACTGGATATCTAGTTTCTTTCTTTTGGATGAGGATACCAACTGCACGGTAATACCTTTTTGGTCTTTATTTCTTCAAAACATAAAAACAAAAATGAAGTAGATGACAATGAGAGGAAACATCCCATACAGATTTTGCTGTATCACTAGTGATTAAATCAGAAACAATTAGAAACTTTATTTGTCTGTGTCAATAATGTGTACCATTTATAAGGAACAGCACAATTCGTGCACTTCCCCCCTAAAGCTGTGCACAATACACACAAAATAAACAAAATGAAATAATTTTACACAACTACAATTATTAACAACTCTGAACAATCAGAATCATATTTTCCCTATAACATGAAACTTGAAAAAGCAAACAAACCAAAAAGCTTTGAAATTAAAATTCAATGGCAAGAATTTCTGAAAGTCCTCTGTGAAAATTTTCTATGGGATTACTGACATTCCAAATATGGCTAAAATTGAGTGCAAAATCTAACGTTTAAACAACTCACATCCCTTGACTATATTTACTTGGTGTTTTCTAGGCTAGCTTTCCATTTAGTAAATCTTAAAAAAAAAAAAAAAGAGTTAGAATGTACCCCTAAAAGACTCAGACCCACCGCATTGGGCCGTGGCCTGCTGGGGTGAGTCTCCTGGAGATAGGAGGGACTGTAGAGGTGTGGGGCATAGAAAAGTACTGTTGACCAACAAGGATAAAAACTGGGGTTAGCTGGACCTTTTCGGTCCTCTGGATCACCACCAAGATTGCCTTTCTTGGCTTACAATGGGGGGGTGTACAGATTTGCGAGATCAGCCGAGGATACATAGGATGCTTCCCCTAACCTGTGCTTTATTTCTTAGTTAAAATCTTAGCTATTTGGACAACTGTATTTGTTCAATTTCAACGTGTTTATGTTAAGAGTTTTGCAATTGGGTTTTTCCTTGCAAGATAAAACTGTTTCCATATGGCCATGCTAACTTTTACCCATGGAAACAGGAATCACACTAGCTGTGAGCCCCCTGAGGGCAGGGATCTGGGTTATCTTGTTCATGGTTTAGGCCCCAAGAGTAGCACAGTACCTGGCATATTGAGTAGTAACCAGCATTTAATTACTCACTCGGTCACCAAATGTTTATTAAATGATGAATGATCATGATTACTGAGTAGAAGAAGAGGAAATAACCCTGAACAGCTTTTATCTCTTAAGTATCTTTGAATCAATACAGAGGGCCAGTGGTGTCTCTGGCCTGGGATTCTTTATAGATAGAGAAGTCTCTGAGACGGGACCCACGTCATTCCATTTTTCCTCATTACTGGATTCACTACTTTGGAATGTTGGGTTTATCCACGCTCTTTGGTATTTTGAAATAGAAAGAGCCATTCCTTTTCCAGGCTGAAAAACCTCCCAGCGCAATCCTCCCGGGAGGCACGAATCTCATTTGATTGCTTACTCCTCAGTCCTAAGTACGGAGGTTGCCCTTGTAAAGGCCCATTGGTCTCCCTGGCTCCTTTCCTACTCAGGAACTGCAGATACAATCAGAGGAGTCTGGGTGGTGAAAGAAACAGGGCTCAAAATAGCCTTTTACATAAAAAAATAAAACGAACAAACCACTATCTACCATCTGTGCCAGACAGAGCAGAAGTGAATAAATACTTCGGGGACAGGGGTGTCATGGAAATGGAGGCTCTCAAAGCCCGGGCACATCGACTCCAGCCACTGCTCTACACCTCTCTCCTTGGCCTTCCAGAATCATCAACAGGTGACCGTTTAGAGGCCTCTGGTGTATTCCACATGGCTAATTTTCCATGAAGATACTTGGTAGTTTGCCTGCTGTCCTCTCAATAGCTTTAACTTCCCAGTGAACTGTTATTGCTTCTTAAAAATGAATGTGCAGGTCCATGAACAATAAGCCATTTTCTCCTTTTATCCCTATAGTAAAATCAAACTCAATAACAACACAAAAGTTACAACTCAGGTGAAAAGGAAACTCACTTATGTCTTCAATGTCCAGTCAACATTGCTGAATGGGAGAACAGTATACGCTATACTCTACTATATACAGATACACTTATTTTGTTTTTCATCCATGCACTGTGTAACAGGTATCACGACAACATTCCCAACCAGGCACATGAAGAAGGAGCCAATGTTTAGTCATGACTGGAACAGGATTGTGCAAGCCATGGATGCTTTTGAAAATAAAACCGACGGATGATCCCAGGCAACAGCAAACATGGGACTGGGACACACTGATGCAAATGGAAAAGGATGATGTGCTTTTTGAGTTGGGGTTATTCCTGTTTGCATGAGAGGTGGGGGTCAGGAGGGAGGAGGATTGGGATGGGGATCTGGGGGGGTTAGCCAGGCTGGAAAACCAGAATAAGGGCCTTGCTAATCATAGTCCAGAGCTAAAGAGATAAGAAATAAATGACTTTGCACGTTCTTGGGAATCGAGGCACGTCATTCCTGTACCTGTTGAACAAGAGTGCCAGGCATCGTATCTCTAAATATCAGACTGTATCTAGAACCATCGCTTTCCTGGCTGCATTCGAGCTCCCATGCTGCTTCTCGGAGGCAGCTTTACCTCTGCTCATATTCCAGACAAAGCATGAAATTTAGTGATCTAGTGAAGACATGCTGTTTCTTCCATGCCCATATCCCTTCTTAATTCAAAATAATTTTTAAAGTGTTTGGAGAGAGCAACTGTAATGATTTAAATTTTTACCCAAAACCCATTTGCATTTAGATTGGTCATCACCTCCCAGAAGAGAAACAAAAACGTTGACCCTCCCAACAAAACAACACAAAATAGAAGTCAAACATCAGCCACCTCCCAGCCCCCACCCCAAACAAGCAGAAACAGAAAACAAATCAAAGACTTAACGATTTATGAACCTGGAGAGAACACAGTCCTTCTAGGCTGAGCTGCAAAGATGCCCCTGCCTCCATGCCTTGTTCAGTGTGACGATGCCCCTGGGAATGGGAGGTGATGGTTTCTCACTCCGGCCCTAGTACAGAGTATGCTCTTGAAGCTGGATTCCATCAGCAGGTAAGTGAACATGACAAATGTCAGTTTCCTCTGTTCATTATACATAATATTTTATGTATATATATACGTATATATATATAAATTTACTATATCTGATTGTTCCTTTAGAAGCCTTTTATGTGGCAGTAGGCCTCCAGGGAGGAGAAGAAAATGTACAAGAGCCATAGGAGCACGAAGAGGCAGGATGTGAGGAGCTTGGCAGTCCGGGGCCCACCCAGCTCACCTCCGATCTCCGGCCTCCGCCGATACAGCAGCACCCCCACATTGATGAAAGCAAAAATGGTGAAGAGAGTGACAGAGAAAGCTAGCGTGCCAGGGGACACTTTGAACTGTTCCCCATTGGCTGCATGGTAGATGGCAGCGATGGACCAGGCCACGCCGATTCCCAAGAAGACGTTCACCGCGTTGCTGCCAGTGACGTTACCTATGGACGCGTCTGCATACTGGTCCTGGGTGGCCGCCACTTTGCTTGCAAATGTGTCTGCAGAGGAAAAAGAAAAAGGCAGTGACACTCGGTATTTTAAAGAGGACTGTGGAGCACTGGAAGCTTCGTCCCTGTACTCCAGGATCAAATCCCCCAGTGGAAACCCAGGGACCAGGAGAGGGTTTTGTTGTTCTCGGGAGTCCCTGTCCTGTGGTCAGTACGATAGGATCGAGACATCAGAAGTCAAAGGTTTAGTGTTGGCTGTGTTTCTGACCAGATGATCGTGGTCAAGTTCTCTACCCACAGTTACCGCAGTGCTTTGTAATATCGATCTTGCAGGGCAGCATTTTTCGGAGTGATCTGGCCCATCGACATCAGAATCACGTGCAGGTCCTCAAGAGTGAACAGCACAAGGCTCCATGCAGCTGGGCTGGAGCAGAATCACCAGGGCCCAGGAATCTGTTTTAACAACCTCCCCAAAGAGGTTAGGTCACTAAAGCTTGTGAATGGCTGCTGGAGGGTATTTAATAAAAGGTTCTGTTTCATTAGCTCTAGTTTACAGATGAGAAAGGTGAGGCATTGGGAGGTCTTTCCAAAGATTCAAGAGCAAATCATCAGTGGAACTGAAGCTGATTGAACCATAGTAATAGCTGGCATTTGCCTAGAGCCTAATGGATGGGAAAATGACTCACCTTACTGCATTGATTGTGACAACAATTCTATAAGGTGAGGGCTCTTTATAGGTGAGGACACTGGAATTAGGGACAATAAGTAATGGGTGCAACATCACACAACAAGGAAGAAGCTGTTTCAGGGCTGGCGCTAGGGTCTCCTGCCTTCACTCTAAGTGCCTTTCACTGGGCCGTCTTACCTTTCACTATGCCATGCGTACCCATGGCCATCCTCAAGCTTTGTTCAATAACCCCGAGCGCATTCTTTCCTGAAGGTAGGAAAATCATGGTGCATACAAGGAGCAGGACAAGAAGTGACTTATATCCTTGATGAGTAGAGCATAGAGATTTTGAGCATGTTTGAGCCAGAAGGTTTCAAATCCAGCCTTCACAATGGAATGTGTGACCCCAGGCAGATTACTCAATTTCTCTGAGCCTCCAAGTTTTTAATCTGTGAAGTGGGGATAGTGACACCCACTTTAGGGTGCTGTTAACCCGAAATACTATATGTGAAAATGCTTATCTTTCTCGGTACAAAGTAAGAATAGCTCTTTTTGTTGTTTTGCAAAGACCATGTAAAGCAGGCTAGATCAGTTTACTAGCAGTTGAGGCAGGATCTGATAGAGCGCCCTTTATTAAGCACGTAAACAGAACTTGCAAGATATTCCGTTTCTTTTCTATATAATTGTCTCATTAACAGTATCAAAGTCCTCCCAGCTACCTTGGCCGAACACCTTGCACAGGTTTATAGAAGACGTGAGTAACTGTCAAATTGAACTCACATTTGCAGAGCCAGGAATGGCAGCTATGACGTTACAGCAAGGTGTCGTCGTGTCATCTGCTCTGGTCCTCTGGGGGTTGCTGGGAGGCTCTGAGCACGCATGGGCTTGTGGCATATCGGGACTACTTCCTCCCCTCCATTGCTATTCTGTTGCCACCACCGACCTTCAGTAAATCCCCGCTGGGGATGATCCATAAAGCATGTGAACTTCTATCAGTCGGTAGATTTTTGTGCTTTACCCTGGCAAGTAGGTTATTCCGGCTGCTCAGAGGGTACTGCAGAAGCAGTATCTTTTTTTTTTTTTTTTTTTGAAAGGAAGTCAGTCAACACGGAGGGCCCCATTGCATTAATCCTGACCTTTGCAATGGAAAAGCAGGTTTTGCTTACTGTTCTATAATTAAACTAAGGCAAACACTGCTTCCTCTGTACCAGGCACTATCCTGCATGTGTTACACGTGTGTTCTCATCCAGCCCTCTCATCAGCCTTAAAGGCGCTGCTGTTCCCTTTTGTGGTTTGGGAGCGCCTCTTGGATAGGTCGATAGAACACGGAGGTTTAAACCAAACCGATCCCATGTCAGAGCCCATTCTCTGCACCACACCGCCGCTCCCGGGAAGACGAATGTTTTCCCTTGCTCACTTCAGATTGCCCTGTTCCTTCAACTCGGAAACTCTGGAACAGGTTCTTGCAGAATGCTCTTTCCTGCCTCAGAGCAAAGACTGCAGAAGGGGTCGGCAGTCTGCTCACCCACCGGCCGGATGTGCGCTGCTCTCTGTGTTCACATCACACACTGCAGCCCAGGGAGGACTGATCGGGAGGCTGGTGAGACAAATCTTGTTGGTCTCTTCACTTCATTAGGAAGAGTTATTAGGAGCGGCAGCAGCAGCCTCAAAAAAAATGAAGGTGTTCTGCTTTTCTTAAGGACAGGCAGCTGAGCAAGGAAAGGAAAGGAAAAGCGTGGAAGGCAGGAGAAAGCAGCTCACAGCTCGGCTGCTGCTGGGGAACACCTGAGAGGCTATGACACGGCGGCTGGTACCAGCTGGTGGCGAACAGATGGTCGTATTAGGCTGGGCTGGCGAGGTGGGGACGTTCTCTCCCCATGCTGCAGGGGCAGGCCACCTGGCATGAGGCCACACCTGCTTACCTCCCCTGGCACGTGCTACATGGCACACTGGACTTCCCGGGGACCTGTCTCTGCTCAACCCCTAGACTTTCTGGAGGTTTCTGCCTCTATGCCAGAAGGGAATGAGGCATAAAATCAAAGATTCCTGGGCCCAGGGAACCTGAACACTCAGATCGGTCCTTTTGCCTGAAACGCAGGGCACACCTGGGTCTGCAGGGATGTCTCCCTCCCTCGTTCTTTCAATAGCCTGTTGTGAATATTGAATGGGAATTCTTGTAATAACGGGCTCCTGTTGTCCAACGCCTTTCTCTGGCTTCCCTACAAAATGAGTAAGCAAAGTAACTAGCTTGTTACATAAATGAAACCTGTTTGGGGCCTTCTGGAGTCTGGGAGGTTTTATTTACCTGGGTTCTACATCTGGCCTTTTGTCTGTTTTAAGTCAAAAGTGATGCAAAAATTTTAGAGACACATGCAAATCCAAACCATTAACCTTAGCTCCTGCAGAGACAATTCTGTTTTCCAAATACAGTATGATGGAATCTCCCCAAATTACCTCCTATCACTGCTTTACTGCTTCGTGCAAAGAGCAACACATTACACACCATACGTCAGGCACTGCCAAGCCTTACCCTGAACACGAAGCCCCTAACTTGCTTATGGTTGAACAAGGCAAGAGCCATTCACATGCCCTTCCCCAAAGTAAAATCCGAGACATAACTACTGTGGTCTCAGAGGGGCTGTAATCATATGCGGAGCTTGGCCCATTAAACCTATGCAAATCAGTTTTCCCATGTGATTGGTACAAACTAAGATATGTTGATAATTACATACATCTATGTCTTCCTACATATATACACCTTAGGTGAGATTTCTAGTAGGAATCTTTGTTTTTAACTCTCACCTTGAATTCTAATAAGTTTTGAATTAGTCAGACAGTCTTAGGCTTTTTGTTCTGCCTCCTGGTACCTCTGACTATAAATCAGTAACGGAAGATTTGGCTGGGAGACAGTGTGGCTAGGGCGACACCATACATCAGAGAGTCTGGACATAACTGTTCTCTGCAGACCTATCTTGAGTTTACTGTGCGTAACCTTGGTCCATGAGCACAAGAGGTCAGTACACTCCCCTTTCCTCGAGAAATTATTTTTTACCTGAATTTCTCAAACTTTATAGCTACAGACAGACTTAAATGTCTCTTCTGTGAAAAGGATACTTACTATATTTATTCCTGCAGGTCACACACAGGGTTCATGATCTAGAGCAAAGGTTTCATCCCACATGATTTATTCTCGAGTCTTGGCATATTTTGGGGGCCAGCTGTTCAACTCTCAGGCAGTCTGTGCTTAGGAACTGACACTGACAGTGATTTTAATTGGGACCTAGCCTGCTCGTGGAGGCATGGTTGCTTTCCCAGCACCTGTGAATTCCTGACAATATAAAGACAGACCGGGGGTACAGAGCTTCATTAAGGAGACAGTTTTAGCTCTTCTATCTGTGTGTTCTTGGGTAAGACACTTCACTTTTTTTTTAGGTTCTAGTTTCTTCATCTAAACATAAAGGATTTAGACGAGACTATCTCTAAGACTGTCCCTAAGTTTACTGTTCGGGGTGGTACACAGAACACATCAAAATACTAAATTCACATGTCTGATTTTGGTGTTTCTTTTTTTTTTTTTTTTGTAGGAGCTGGTACACGGGCACTCTTCTTTATTAGAATTGATTAATGATAATATCTTCTCCTTTTAAAGAACGGCTTAAATGAAATCTTCAAAGATCCTAGGAAGATCTCTAGAGCTGAAGATATTGCCATTGATCAAATTGTGACGGCATTTATGAAATTAAACCACACTGCACAGAGTCCTTTACCTTTTCCAAATAGATGAATGTTGGCAAAATTATTTACTTGAAGTCACTTTGACCAGCCATCAAGCCATGGTATACATGGTGACAGTGACGACTGCTGGAAACAGCACGTGTAATGTCAAGTTTGCACACCACTGGCATGGGGAATACTGGGGGAGCCTGGTTATAAGATCTGGGGCTCCACCCTCAACCCACTTAATCAGACTCTATGAAGAAAGGACACAGGAATGTGCATTCTAACAAGTGCCTCAGGTGATTCTCTTTACGCCACTGTTTGAGAACCACAGCTCTAAGGCACGGAAATGACCGTTGCCCCAAGTGCCCACAGTTTGGGGGGCCTTGCTGACAGGGACAGATGTTTGTTTTAGGGAAGCAGCTGATTTCTCTTAGAAACAGTGATGCCCTCAGATATAGAGGTTATTTTACTCATAGAACCACTTGGGTGGGCTTGGTAGTGGGGCTGGGGATGTTTAACTGTAATAGCCTCCCTCTCAAGTTACATTATGCTCATATTACTACTTTTTTAAGGTTTGTTTATTCTAGAGAGCGCGAGGGAGTGCATGGGTTGGGGGAGGGGCAGAGGGAGAGAATCTTCAAGCAGACTCCCCGCTGAGGGCAGAGTCCGTGGGCTCCATCCCCCGGACCCATGGGATCATGACCTGAGCCAAAACCAAGAGTTGGACACTCAACCGACTGAGCCACCCGGGGGCCCGAATGCTCTTATTATCTTTAAACCTCATTCCAGCATAGATGCTATGAAAGCCAAAGGAGGAGAGAAACGTACTTTAGTTGAATTCTGGCTCTGTCACTTGCCAGGTAAGAAGCTTACCTACTTCATAGGGTTTTGAAAGAAATGTGTTAACATGAACGGCACTCAGATGAGGGCCTGAAACTAATGAGTGTTCGGTATGATTAGCTATTTTTATAATACAACAGAATCAGATCCCAAGAGAATCAATAAGTGGTAAGGAATTCTGACTTAATGTGAGAATTCTAAGCTTTTAGGGAGTTATCACATCCTTTAAAGAGTTACTTTATGGTCCTATGCATTTAAAAACGTGATAGAGAATAAAATTCTGAAAAATCAAAGACATTTTTGTTTTGAAAATTCCGTGTAACCTAAGTCATAAAATGACATTGGAGATGTTCTGGTTTTTAAGGCCCTAATCTTACTGAAAGGCAGGCATCTCTGCTGAAACAATGCTCCTATTCCTCTCTCGCTCTTCTCCTCTATGAACGTTGTTCTTTTGCTCTTTTAGAATTCAAATGGAAATAGTTTATGTACTAATTCTTCTGTCACTGAGGACTTTGGACAAGGTTTTGTCTTTAGTTGTGACATTTACCCAAGTAAATACGAAAACCACAGCGCCTCACGCATTCCACTGGTTCATCTCAAAAGAATCCTTATTTGACTTCCAAGCAAAGTTCAAGAGATCAAGGAATTAGTGATGTTTGATTGATTAATGACCAGTCAGGAGTTGTAAAAACAGAACAAGGGAAAAAACACTTAAATGCGATTTCTACCCATAAAAGCTGCTCCTGAAAGAGAGAAAAAAGAAATAGAGACGGTGACATGACCTATTTTTAGAAGAGGAGAAAACAGAGGTAAGTAAAAAGCTCCAGAGGACTCATGTTGGCAGATCAGAACACCTGCTTCTAGTCGTTTTTATCCCCAACTGCAAATCAGAAGCATCAGGGCAACTTCTGAAAAAAAACCCAGCTCTTTAGCCCTACCTGAATTTCTGCTTCATAGGTCTGGACCCTGGTATTTTTAAAAATTTTATGTATGTATTTATTTAAGGGGTGGACGTGGGGGGGCCGGGGGGCAGGGAGAGAGCATCCTCAGCATGCTCCACACCAGGTGCAGAGCCCGATGTGGGGCTTGATCCCACAATCCTGAGATCATGATCTGAGCCAGAATCAAGAGTCGGACACTCAACTGAGCCACCAGGTGTCCCTCAACACCAGTAATTTTTTTAAAGCTCCCCCAACTAGATTGAGATCCACTAACCACTCAGACCCTTTGTTTCTTCATCTATATAAGGCCAATGGCACCTCTCACATATTAGCTGGGATAACCCATGGAATAGCCCTGACACCATATTTTGTTATTGAATAGCTATTTTTGTTTTCATATGTTAACTTGAATCTTTGCACCTTGCAAGGGTACCCTGGGACTTAGTTTTCCTATTACGTAGTTGAAATCCTGGTAGATTTTAGGGGCCCCTGGGTGGCTCATTGGGTTAAGCATCTGCCTGTGGCTCGGGTCATGATCCAGGGGTCCTGAGATCGAGCCCCACATTGGGCTCCCTGCTCAGCGTGGAGCTTGCTTCTCCCTCTCCTGCTCCCCCTGCTTGTGTGTGCTTGCGCACTCTCTCTCCCTCTCCATCAAATAAATCTTTAAAACAAAAATGAATTCCTGGTAGATTTTTAAATTCAAAGAAAGAGGGGAATTCTAATTAAAAGAGAAAAATACTAGGGGTTTATTTTCTAGAAAGCACAAAGCAGAGAACAAACACAAACCAACAGCGCCATTTGATCGGTCTTCCAAAATGTAATTTGATCCATGTTTTCAAAAGAAAATGATAATACTCCACTCTTAAACACTTTCAGAATGGGATGATTTTTTAGTGTGATGATCATAAATACCCAAGAGCGGATCCAAGGTTCCCCTTCCGTGTTCAAACCTCTAGCTTCATGAGGTTTGCTCAAATTTTCTAAAATCCCTGGTTCTAAATCTTTGAGGTCAATAAAAACCTTTGAGCCTCTCGAAGAACTCTGTTTGAGATGGGGCTTATTCTATTCAATCGCGCCATCACTCTCCCCACCCCCACTCTTGACCCTCAAAAAAACCCCAAGCCAACTTGCTGGGTGTGGGTCAAAGAAGTGGTATTCTGACCTGGTTGTCTCTTGAGACTTGGATTAACATAGTTCTGGAGTGGACTCGATTATGTATGTTAAGCAGGGTTGGTACTTTCACTTTGGGAGTCCTGTTTGTTTCCTTTCTCAAATTAAAGGTTCATGCAGATTATGGTGGTGGAAGTTCCAATGTGTGCCAGATAAACTAAGGGGTACAGGGTTGACTGACTTGACAAAAGTCTCTTGTCTCTGGTCAAGTGGTGAACAGGCAGCTTGATGATGACCATAATATTGCACAGTTTCCAGGAGGTTCATGTGAATCAGCGGTTCTGCTTGTCATCGAGATACGTAGCAAGCTGAGGTCACTGTCAGTAGTTCATTTGGTCACCTGGTTCCATGTTACTCTGTGGTTAACCACCGTCATTACTGAAGAATGCCAGCCCTGATTCCTGTGGGCTGCATAATGTCTCCAGTTATGGTAGTAAGGAGCCTAAGCTGTGGAGCAAGACCTGGCTAGTCCCATTTGCCATGCACTGGCAGTATGGCCTTGGGATAACCTCTCTTTAAGCCTCTGATATCTGTAAAATAGGGAAAATAAAAATCCCCATTCATATAGCCGTGGAGGTGATCAAAAGTACTGCAAAACAGCTTAGCATGGTGTTTGGGAGTTAGTAGGTGCTCAGCAAATACTACTACATTTCAGAATTCTTTGTTCTGGTGATAACAAAGGGAACGTTAATATTAAAATCTTTCATTATGGTTTCCTTCAGCTAGGTGATCTAAGTTTCATAGACCTTATGTGGGATTTTGGGAGAATGTATGTCTCTTTGATGTCCAGAAATGATGGCTGTGAGAACGGCAACAATAGTTAACATTTATGAGGCTCCTGGCGAGGCTCTACATATGGCTTCTCATTTAATCTACAAAACAACCATAAGGGTAGGAACTTGTATTATCTTCATTTGATAGGTGAGAAAACTGAAACCCTGAGTATAAGAAATTTGTCCAGATTTATACAGCCAGTAAGAGGCGAAACTAGGATTCAGACCAAACGAATATGATCCTAGGTAGAGTTCACATTCTTAACCACAGGTCCATGGTGGTTTATTTTTTATGATTTATTTATTTTTTAGAGAGAGGGTGCACACATGCAGGGGGAGGGGCAGAGGGAGAGAGAGAATCTTAAGCAGACTCTGTGCTGAACACAGAGTCTCAGGGCTTGCTCTCATGACCCTGAGATCATGATCTGAAATGAAACCAAGAGTCAGACACTCAACACACTGAGCCACTCAGGTGCCCCAGAGCACAAGAGCATGGATATTAACAAGGACTAAATAACATATCTGCAATTTGAAAATGGACAAAGGGTTCAAAGAAAATATCCAGAAACTTTATCACATTCACCTCTGACTATAACTACACAGTATTAAAATAGCTAATCAGTTGAAAGAAAAGGATTAAAATCATTGTACACAGAAACATCAGCCTGACTCCTTTAGAAAAATATTTGCATGGGTCAGAAACAGATTAAGAAGGGGCTATTTTCATGAACGACCCTTCAATCCTTTAGAACAATATTAATACAAAGTAATTTTTTCAATTTCTTAAGTTCCTGGTATCTCTTGGGTACTATATTTACACTGTCTTTCTAGTATATAAAAATAAGTTTGAGAGGACCTACTTTTAAAATAACATCAAGGTTTTAATATTTTCAATTTTGGGCCATAATTCTATCATTTTTATAATAAACCTTTATTTTTTTTAAAGATTCATTTGAGAGAGAGAGAGCATGAGTGTGGGAAGGGTCAGAGGGAGAGAATATCCAAGCAGACTCCCGCTGAGCATGGAGCCCAACTTGGGGCTGATCTCATAAGGCATGAGATCAGGACCCGAGCCAAGACCAAGAACTGGATGCTTAATAGACTGAGCCACCCAGGCTCCCCATATTGAACCTTTATTTTATTAATACTAAGTCCATGAGGGTAAAACATTGCTGCGATTTAGTCAAGCAATATTTTGCTAATTTTGAAAAGGCAAACAGGGCAAGTTTGGGACTAAAACAAATAGCTGACTATCGTTTTCCCAGACCAGTTTGTTATTAGATACAACTGGAACTCCTTGCCTCAAACACAGCCCAGGGCTGTCCTGCACAAAACAGGGTCCCTCCAGCTCGCTTCTTTCTTCCCCATAATCTCCCTCTTTCCCTCAACCCTCCTTGTCTTTGAAACCCTGGTTCATTCTTCTACACTTTGTTCTATTTCTGGAACATCTATCTCCTATCTGAATCTTCTCAAGTCCTACTTTAGAGATGGTACAGCCATAGGTGCCCCACGTCTTGCTAGAACTAGAGGTGGCTGAGTGGGACCTGATAGAAAGACTATACTATAACTTGGGAGAAAACAGAAATCCTCACACTCATTTCCAGGTAAAAAGAGAACTTGCCTGTCAGCTGGGCTATATTGGTGTAATTCAAAGTCTACAGATCTGCACAATACACTGAAGACACCAACATGTGCCTTGGTCCTGTGGATATTTACCCAGGTATTTATTCCACACAAACCTCCTCTTTTTGAAAGGGGTTGCTTTCTGTGTCTTGAGTTCAGGAAAGCACAAACGCTATTAAAAGAAGGCAAATGGAGGCAACTCAAGAAACAGAAAATGTCACTAAATACAACTTCAACCCAGCCCTGGAGGCAGCAGGTGCTACTTGACAGGTAGGAGTTGAGGGGGTTCTGGAGAGTTTTGGTAATTCTCCTATTTCTGCTCCTACTTTACCTTGATGTGGTGTAAAATTTTTTTCCATTAGCTTATTCCTATGGATTAATCATATGGTCTATCAAAAGTCTTAAAAATCCACAAAATCTTTGATCCAGCAATTTTATTTCTGGGGATTTAGAAGTAATTCTGCAAGTGTGGAAGTTTATGTATGGGGGTGGTCAGTACAGAATTTTTGTGTTAGAGAAAAAGTAGAAACCTATTGTTTCGGTAAAATTACAACTTTAATGTGCAACTGTTAAAATTATGGTCAAAGGTATAATAACAAAGTAAAATGTTCATGACACTGCTGAGTGAAAAAGGTTCTGTAACTATGCCTGATATAAGTCCATTAAAAAGTGTGGGTAATTAGATGTATCTTTGTATATATGTTTTTGTGCAACTTATTTAAATGTCCCAGGATTTTAAAATGAAATATAGATACAAGAATACAAATGGATGGTGGGATTGCTGGATGATTTTTTATTCTGTGCTTATTAATATTTCCCATTTTATTTACAAAGAGTGTGTCTATTGCATTATTAAAGGACTAATCTACATTTTTTTAGAAAGTCTCAGGGATGGAAGGCTGATTTTCAGCCTTTTCTGGTCCTTTCAGTGGTCAGGGCTATGGTAGTGGGATCCTAGGAGAGAAGACACACAGAGCAAGTGCATTCTAGTGGGTGTCAGTGTGAGGGGGGGTGGAAGTGATGAAGAGATTTCCTGGCCATCAGGAATGGCCTGGAGTTCAGGGTCAAGAAGGTGCCCAGGACAGGCCATAAAGTAGAACATGGATTCTGAAAACAAACTTCACCCACTATAAAAGTTTTCTGAGGACCCACTGTGAAGGGAAGAGATGTGTGGGTCTTAGTTTCCTTCCAGCCATTCCTGTCCGGCCATGATGGACTATAGAGCAAAGCCAAAATCTTCTGTTTTTTTTTTTTTTTTTAAGATTTTATTTATCTATTTGACAGAGAGAGAGATAGCCAGCGAGAGAGGGAACACAGGCAAGGGAAGTGGGAGAGGAAGAAGCAGTCTCCCAGTGGAGGAGCCTGATGTGGGGCTCAATCCCAGGACTCTGGGATCATGCCCTGAGCCGAAGGCAGACACTCAATGACTGAGCCACCCAGGCACCCCTCAGTTTTGTATTTGTGTTCCAGCAACATCATATTGTATTTACTAGTAGTATATTCCATTGACTTCAACCCACAACATTACTTCGCTTATTCATTTGTTAACGGCTCTGTCCCCTTGAGATTTCTGGGAAGGGACATAATACCCAAGTGTTCATTTGCACTTGGGCTCTTAATAGAGATGTAATTTGTAACACAGAGACTAGAAAGGAAGGGGTAGAGCTGTATCCAAGCTGCTAAGAATATGTGATGAGGCTGAACTCTAATGTCGAGTTTTGTCCCTGTCTTTTTCCCAGGCACCTAGTATAGCTTTTGGTAGATACTTTTAAAATGTCTTTTGCATTTTAGAATTCTGAGAGCCCTTCCACAGATATTACACTATTTGCTCTTTCTGACAATTCAGTGGGTGGGGGACGGGAGCAGCTACTATCAGCCCTGATCTTTTTCAGGGGAGGAAGCTGAAGCTCTCTAGGAGTCAGATAGAAGGGGAATGCGGGGTGGGCTTAGAATCCACATTCTGCAGGTCCTGGTGCCCAGGGCCTCATGCTGCAGGCTTGTTTCCAGGATCCTTCATCAAATCCCGCTCTTGCCAGCTCTTATCCCATGCTCTGAACCGGATAGCACATCTGACTGCCTAACTTCTAGGGCTGCTGTGGATATCGAAGAGATAACTTATCCAAATGTACTTTTTAAACAACGAAGCTATGCAAATGTGGTTCCCTTTGAGACACTATTTGTGTTAAATGCAAACGCTCTGCCCTTAGGAAATCATCATGAACCACTGATGCCTTTATATGGATCATTCGTTGGATATTCCGAAGTAATAAGACATTTCCATGGGGAGGGGAAGAAGCATTGGGGAGAAAAACCCAGGGCACTTGGGTATCTCCCATAAGAACAGATGTGGTAGGGGGTGAGAAGAGAGTTGCAGCTGCCCAGAGAGAGAAGTAAACCACCAAATAACTCAAAGAGGTTATTTAAAAGAAGAGGCGAAAGTATTAAAAGTAAATAGGAGAAAGTAACACCTTTTCATAATTTCTAAGATTAGAACTTCCTGGATGAATTTGCAGGGGGATAACTAGAGGTTTGAGTGAGTAAGTAATTTGCTGAAGATTCATGGTATAAGGAGTCACACCACCCTATTAACATCCTCCTCCATTGTGTGTAGAACATATGAGCTCTTGATGCCAGGATTCCATGATCCTGCTTTATTTTCTTCTCAACAGTATGCATCCTCATTGCTATCCGAACATTTATCCTATTTTTGTGAAGTATCCGTTTTCTTCCACTGCAGGACGAACTTTGTGGGATTCAACATAACATCTGTCTTGTTTATCCCTCTATCTCTACTGCGTCCCACAGGGCCTGCTACTTGGTGGGTACTCACTAAATATTTGTAGAATCAATGAAACTGAGTGCAGAATGGTTCTGGATCCTACACTGTGCCCCTGTATCCTACTGCTTCATTTGATTTAATGTTTAAAAGTGGTATCAATCTCCTTTTTAATGCCTGATGACTAGTGTAGAGAGAAGACCACTTGAATGGTTGATGATAAGAATGCCACATTGTCTCACTCAGCTTGCGTATCCTAGCTCCTGGCGTCATCTGTCAGAACATAGCTTTTTATTTTGAAGATTACTTTTCACTCATATCCCCCTGTGGACTCAAGGCAGGTGTAGAAGTTGTGGAAGAAAGGGCTTAATCCACGTTCTCAGGACAAGAAGACTTGATACTGAAGTTATCAATGTCAGGTTCTTCTGGGTGGTTTGACCCTTGTCTCCCTAAAAGTGAAACTCTAGAAGCACAGGAGAAAGGACAGGCAGCACCCGAGCCACTTCTTATGCAGCCTCACCCTGAGTGTTGACCCGTCTCTGAGCAGCCTGACCTGCGGTCCCGTAGGTTGACGGCTGGGTTAGTTTCGGGGTTTCGGCTTGCCATGTTTCAGCCTTGTGAAGATTCGTGACACATAGAGTCCTTCAGAGAAGGACATTTTCATGATCCTTTTGCACATTTGAGGTTATTGGTTGTTTTACAACTGTAATGCAGGAATGGAAAGGTATAATTAGTCCTCTGCGGGGTCCGTTTGTAGACCCCAGTGGGGATCTTTGCAGTTCGGGACTACAGCAAGTCTTGCTTGTTGTCTCAACCCACGATTTTTTATAATGATAACCTAATAATAGTTTATAATTTATGGAGAACCGTGTCAAAAAGCCCCCCGGGCTCCAGAGGGCGGGGAGAGGGAGAAAGAAAACAAACACAACACATCATTTCCTGATTGTAAATAATAGAACCAAAGTAAGCTATTTTCTCCTGAGCACAAAATACAGGATTTATACGTGCTGAGCTAAACAAAGGTTATCAGATATGGTCACCAATAGATTTGGCATTTCTGGGTCATGTGCCAGGCAGGAAAGGTGGCCGAGGAACGTAAGGCGTTTTATGGGTTTAAATCCCTTTCTGGAATGAAGCAGAATACCAACTAATAATACATAGTTTATGTTTCATTCTTGGGAAGAGGCAGGATGTGAGGTCTGTGTGCTGAGGAACATTGATGGCATTCCAGCTGGCTTTGAGCATAAATGCTAAGTACCATGATTTCATGTCTGTAGTACGCACTATCCCCAACGGATATTAAAATGCTTTTACAGTCACATGCAAGATTTGCTTTTTAAATTGAGTTACCATTTTGTTTGCCTTCTTTTCTAAAAATACCAAGGGTCCTTAAATGTGTTGCTTATGCAGTGCCCATGACATGGCAATTAAGCTCTGCTTTTTTGTAGCACGCTTTTTTTTTCTTTTGAATTTAGTAATAATATGTCATCCTGTGAGGAGCGGGACAGGGCACATGGCCTCTGTTCAAGGCCCTGGTCTCTACTCTCTTCCTAATGGATCCAGGGGCCAATGACCCGTGTCTACAGGGTGACATGCTGGGGCCAGGGATAAGAGTAAGAAGCTGAACTCATGAGAGTTCCCTCCTTAGCATTGTGTTATAATTACCTGACTGACTGGGCCGAAGATATTTAGGCTCTATAGATCATTAAACAGGGTGTTATCCAAGATTCATAGTGCCAATTCTAAATACCATGGTGTGATATTTTGCCCCAGCGATTTTGAATATATGAGCCAAGATTACCGTTGGGGGGAGGATGGTGAGGTTGCTTTAAAGGGGGCACAAATCCATATCACAAAGCAATGAAGACCAAAAATACCTCACACTTGTAGTTTGCAAATGGCTATAGAGATTTTGTGATGGACAAAACAAAAATTGTTTTAAAATCTTACAGAACCTGAGGTGAATTCCTACATTTTGCATTACTAAAATATAATTACTATCCTGTAGAGAATCCATGACTTTTTTATATTAAAATTGGTCTTTGTAAAATGTTGAAAAAAGGCAGTCTGTGGGTCAGGAAGTTACGTTAGTGGTTGCGTTGGTCAGGAGGCAGAAGTGGGGATTACCTGTCAGTAGGCAAGAGGGATCTTACTGGGGTGATGAAATGGTCTAAAACTGGATTAGGGTAGTGTTGCAGGGCATTGTAGCTTTGCTGAGAGAATCACTGAATCGCATCCCTCAGTGAGTGACGTTTCTGGTATGTCTCAACAAAGTTGTTAAAAAATGCAGCCCAAGGCCTGAATTTGAAAGAAAAGAAATGTGAAAGAGTGGTTCTTGAAATTTTTCATTTTCATTATCTTATTTTCAAATGGGAGAAGGGAAAATGAAAGTTACCACCTCAATATTATTTACAAGGCACTTGTAAGAGACCCGTGCTCTCGTTAGTCCCCTTGGAGCAAACAGGCCTAAGGCCTTCAGGGCACTTGATGTTTGCTCCCTTTGGAATACACCTTGAGAGGAAATTTACATTCATTCACGGTGCACATTCATAACACCAGCTCTCTGAACACACACACACACACACACACACACACACACACATATCACACATACCCCTGAACAGGGGGATATTTCTGCCAATGTCCTTGCTTTGGCTGACCTAGACTCTGTAAGAAGGCCCAGGTAAGACCAAGATGAAATATTTTTAGCTTCCCTTCTTTTGCACTGTGATTTTGTGGGACTGAGTGAAGGTGGCTGGTGTGGGATTGGGACACTAATCAGAAGACCGCGGGGCTTCAGACTGGGCATGACTCATGCTGAATTCTCAGCTGCCTGGACCACCTCCTGCTAGGGGACTTCATGGTGAGCATCTTGGTCCCCCTCCAGACTTGTGCTCCATGCCTGCTGCCCCAGGAGACAAATCAAGGATTGTAACTGCCAACAAAAAAACTTAAAAGTATTGAATACAAATTCTTCTTTTGGGCCCTAAGAATAAAGGATGCAAAAAGTTTTGGAATGGGTCTTTCCCAGGTTTTTACAAGATGCTTCAGACTGGGCATGACTCATGCTGAATTCTCAGCTGCCTGGACCACCTCCTGCTAGGGGACTTCATGGTGAGCATCTTGGTCCCCCTCCAGACTTGTGCTCCATGCCTGCTGCCCCAGGAGACAAATCAAGGATTGTAACTGCCAACAAAAAAACTTAAAAGTATTGAATACAAATTCTTCTTTTGGGCCCTAAGAATAAAGGATGCAAAAAGTTTTGGAATGGGTCTTTCCCAGGTTTTTACAAGATGCTTTGGGTCTGTTGCATGTAGTCTATTCCCTGGTGTTGTTTCTAGTTTCTGATAACAGGCAGTTCTTATGCCATTTATGGAGCAAATCTTGTGAAGTCTGGTATCCAGCCTTCCTTTGTGTTGCTGTGTCCTTATATTTGCTTTTGTAAGCTGTTTTCAACTCCTGTGATATCACCTATTTATAAGAAAGTGTGCTGAAACACAGTGTCTTACCTCCAGCTATCAGGTCCCTGGCATAAGGTTGAGATAAGGTCCTAGGGGAAGCCCTCTGAGGGATTAGGGCTGCCTGGTGCTGCACTCTGGCTGTGTTCCTGGGTGGCTCTGCCTCTTGGCCTGACCACAATCGGAGAGCCTATTTCCAGTAGTGCTGACCTTTCTTGCTGGCAAAGAAACTGACTGCTTATTAGGGTATCTGCAAACGAAATATACCTGCCCTTTAGGATCCTCTTGGGGGAACCGACGTTAACGCCATGGGGAAATCACGGTGCAGAGTAAAGCAATTCTGTTTTCATTCCCATTTAAGCTGATGTGAAATGTTAATCATCCAATTAAATATGTATACAGACTGTAGCTACGGCACTTCCTCTTCAACCTGTGGCTGAGTGGAAATGCCAATGTTCAGAGGATTAAGCTCAGAGAGAGTAAAATTGCAGGAAACAGGAATACAATTGGGAATGTCCACCTCCCCAGAATTCCTAACATAGGACCGTAATGAAGATGGGCTGAGAATTTACTTGGTTTGCTATTTTCGCTTGCTGTGATACAGCTGAGCTAAATACTGGCGGGCCTAATCCCATTTATCAGTCCATCGAAGTAGAAAAGAGATCTAACGTTTTTTGAGCAGCAATCATATGCTAGGCCCTGTGCTGGGTCCTGGATAAGGGTGCTTTCATGTCATCCTCACTACGACTCTGAGACAGATTTTCACGTCCCTGTTATTCAGGTTAAGGAACTAAGGATGACAGGAGTTAAGCAATTTGCCTCTAGGGGTGTCATACGTCTTGTAAGTGGTGGGGGTGGGTTTGAACTCATGTCTATCTGACTCTACAGCTCATGTTCTTTTATACCTCCTTGTGGGTATCCATTAACACTGCACTAAGAAGATTTTGCATAATTTTTCTGATATTGAGAGAGTTAACCAGTTCATCTGTGAGCCCAGAAATGAGAACACTAAATCTGTCTCAAGTAGGATGGAGGGAGAGGAAATGATTGCATGGGTCGGATTCCTTGTTGTTCTCCAGGGTAGATCAGATGGCTATGGGATTTCAGAATGGGTGGATACAATTTCCCCTGAGAAGTGTATCTGATTTGCGTGGGGTGCTGTGTTTCCTTCTGACCCCATCTCTGTTGTTGAGTCGGGGTAGGCTGAGTATGTGTACTGATGGATGCCGTGGACAGTCACCTCCAGCGGTCCTACTCCCAGGCTCCTACTTGTGCTCAGAGACTTAGAAGACCTGCCTTGATTTCCAGAGTTGTCGGTCTTTGCAGAACATGACTGCTGGGAGAACATCCCTAATATGTCCTTCTTGGTTCCCACTGACCCCAGTGCCTGGCCGGCCGTGTATCACAGGAATCTCTGGTCTTGGCACAGAATGACCAAACCTCCTTTTGTGGTCTCTTCCACTAGCAACACATGGCTGTTCTGATGAGGATTATCTTGCCTTTTTTTTTTTTTTTTTTTTTTTGGCCAGCTATGTTTAAAAGCATTTCCAGTGGTCTTAGTGTTTAAGTTTTTACATGTAGGAAATGCTAAGTATTTATGGGTATAGAAATAGGCCTTTATCATTCTTGAAATTTTTTGAAGCATGTACTGTACTAGGTGTTTTCCATGCCAAAGGGAATAATGATAGTGCTTGATCTCAAAGAGCCTGAATATAATTCTGCTGCATGATTTGAAAGTGGGAAATACTAAATTGAAACAGAGAGTAATTTCCCCCAAATTATAAGGTATGTGGGAAAGAATGTATGGAATGCTTAACTTTAAAAATGAATCTAAGGTGGAAAGACAGAGTGGTTGGGCACAGATTATAATAGAGACACAATTTATCATTGATTTAAACTTGAACTGAATATGAGCAAATAATTCATTCTCTGTGAGCCTTAACTTCCTCATGTGACTGAGGACATTGGTGCTCATTCTCTTTATGCAATAAAGTGCCTTTTAGACAGGGCTGCCACTATATACATCCATGGGCTATGGTATCCCATATATCTCCAGGGGTATCATTGAGATTATGGTGATCCTTTGAGATTGCAGTATACAACCTGCGCAACCATACCAGTTACTTTAGGATCCACTGGGAAATAAAACAGCAAGATACAATAAATTGCAATGTCCTATTACCCAAGTATACTATAGAGTATTGTAAATTTTAGAGTTATTAGAGGTCAGGAAACTAAAAACTAATACATGTTAACGATCCACAGTGAATTTTTTTTTCTGCAAAAACAAATGTTTTCTAGCACAATGTCGAAGGGGTAAAAAACCCCTCATTTTTAGGAGAAGGGTCTAAGGGACAAAAAAATAAACCTCAGAGGAGACAAAAGTCACTTCCTATCACTTAATGATATAACCTAAATAAGATAATAGGTAATGTAAATACAGTGTGCATGCCTAGCACACAGTGGAGCGATGTGCTAAGTATTTTAAAATTTCTACCTCTGCTCATTCAATTTTTCCCATTCATTTTCATTTTCTGATGGTTTCTATTCCTTTCAACACTTTGAGAGTTGCTATCAGTGTAGACAATGATAATTATTTCCTGGATTTTTTAAAAAAAATTTTATTTATTTATTCGACAGAGATAGAGACAGCCAGCGAGAGAGGGAACACAAGCAGGGGGAGTGGGAGAGGAAGAAGCAGGCTCATAGCAGAGGAGCCTGATGTGGGGCTCGATACCATAACACCGGAATCACGCCCTGAGCCGAAGGCAGACGCTTAACCGCTGTGCCACCCAGGCGCCCCTATTTCCTGGATTTATACCAATTTTCAGTCGACAAGCTGCTCTGAGGTCCATCGTACTTAATCCTCTCATCAATTCTGCTTAAATTGCCATGTGTTATCATGCCTGTTTTACAGGCAAGAAGACCAAGGCTGAGTCAAAATATTGATCCTACTCACACCATGAGCAATGGTGGCAAGTCCAGCTTTCCTGGATTCAGTTCTATGTTCTCCTCGCTATAGCCCTCGGTGCACAGTCATTGACACCACGCTAAGAGAACATAGTGAACTGCTAGGATAACCGGTTTTTTGTCAAATTCTTCCTATGACAGTTAGAAATCTGGAAGTAAAGTAACTTAAAAATAGCACACATTTTCTCTAAAATAAGGTTTTATTTTTAACAAAGGTTCTATATACAAAATGGGAAAAAATGCCTCAAATCATCTATTTTCTTTCCCTTCATGACTTAAAATTTCTAGTGAAATAATTCCTACTTGACAAAGCTCAAAGGATATCTAAAACCCTGGAAATTAACAGGAAATCTAACAATGCCAGAGGCTAAGAAACAGTCCTAGGATACCCAATTTTTAAAATGTTGTGGTCCCAGCAGTAAACAACTCATAATGGGACGTTACAGGGTAGCAGGCGAGATTCTGGCACAAGCCTCAATCAAGATGTATGGAGAAAGACCAAGGCAGAACTGAGTGAGGTAAAAATATTCCCAACTCATTAACATCTAAGAGTTTTCTCTGTAATTAAGGAAGAATGCTTGCTTCTACTTGACTCCAGTAGGAGCAACAGATGAAAGGAAAATCCTTGTTTCAAATGTGATATAGCAGCTGGAATGTCTTGACCCAATATACCCAGTTATATCCAAGTAAATAATTGTAAGCTAAAAGAGTGTGTGATAACAGGTAGTGCCTAATACAAAAATGGCTGGATTCCAAACTTCTTGCATTAATTTCTCTTGAATTTTGAGCCTGTTTTCTATAGAAACAATCTGATACAACATAGTTAAGAACCCAAGCCAGGCTACTGCAAAATGCCTATTTAACACAACACAGAATATATCTAAAGTTTTAAAAACATTGGCCTGAGTTTTGGATCTTAAAAGCAGGGATGATAGCAGAGAAAAGAATGAAAAAGAGACAATATATCTCTCTCTTCATCTCACTTTCCATCATAGCCAAGTTGTGAAAGAGGAGACTCAGTGCTCTGAAGTTATGCTTGCCCTTCTTGCCACAATAACCTACCCACATATATTCCTCAAGAATAAGCCACACTATAAAAGTATCTACTGTTCATTTCCCTCAATCATAACTTTAATTCTTTGCTGTCTCTAGAAGGTGTTAAGAAAGCCATCTGATTTAAGTAACTCATACTAATGTGTAAATGACTGATTTGTACATTAATTTATAGACACAGCACGTCTACACACACACGCAAACACATGGGCCGATTCAATTGCATTACTTATGTATTAGCTAGGCATCATTTTAGGAGCCAAAGATATGAGAGAGTGAAAGGGCAGGGTTTCTGCTCTCATGAACCTTACTGGGAAAAGGTAGACAATAACATTCAAAAGCAAACCAAAATGTCCAGAAAGTAATAAAGACTCTACTGAAAATAGGGTGATCTACTTCACGTTGGTGGTTAGGAAAGGGCTCTTTGATGAAGTGACATTTGAGGTGAGATCTACTTAAAGAACCAGTCTTGTGTAAATGAAGGGGAAGAGCATTTTAGACAACTGGTGCAACCTTGAGAAAGGAGTGAACTTGGGGCATGGAGGACAGTAAACAGGCCAGTGGGGCTGAAGAGCAGTGGGCAAGGGTCAAAGAGAATGGAAAGGTGGGGAGGGGCCAAATCCCATAGGTCTTTGTAAGCCAGGGGTATACTTCTGAAGTTTATCCTAAGTAGGGAGCCCTTGGAAGATTGTAGGCAGAAAT
This sequence comes from Ursus arctos, assembly GCF_023065955.2. Classification (NCBI taxonomy): domain Eukaryota; kingdom Metazoa; phylum Chordata; class Mammalia; order Carnivora; family Ursidae; genus Ursus; species Ursus arctos. The sequence continues at coordinate 54,302,630 of NW_026623100.1, read as the reverse complement.
GTGTTCTGATTTACGTCTTAAAACACTCCTTAGCAGAAGCATGGAGACAGACAGCAGGCCCTTGCAGGAGTCCGAAAGAACAGCCTACCTGGACTTGGTGGTAGAGAGAGAGCTAAGTGGGTCCCGTGAAGAAGCACTGTAGGGGTAAGATCTGCAGATGTTATGAATGGCTTGACTGTGGGGATGAGGGAAAAGGCATCAAGGACACTGGCTAGATGATGATACTGTTTTCCTGACAAAAGGTAAGATCTGGAAAGAATAGGTTTGGTTGAAAGATAAGGCCGTTGGGCAGTGGAAATAAGCAGTTCTACTTTGGACACGGTGGTTTGGAGCCCCACCTTACACATCCAGCATCAATACTGGGAGGGCAGTTGGCATGTAAATCTAGAACTCAGGCAAGTTGAGGTTGGGGATATACATTTGGTAATCACTGGCGTGTTGGTGGCATTTAAGCCATGGAGACAGGTATGATGGGCCGGGGAGTGAGCCCAGACAGGGAAGAGAAGAGAGCTGGAGACCAGGCTCTGCTTACTCCAACATTTAGAGGTACAAGGAGACTATGCAGGAAACCCCTCTTCTCTAGACAAGGAGCTCTGCAGAGGGTGATTCAGGAAAAGAAGACTCTTGTTCTCTTAACAAGTGCGAGTCTTTAAGGTCTTCTAGGCATACCTAAGCTTGAGCCCCTTCATTCCCCATGACCCTCAGGAGTCCTCCTCCGCCAGTAGATTATTGAGAGCACCTGACTACCAGTGGTGTGAGGAAGCTCTGTCTCACCTGGAAAGGCATAAGCTCTTTTCCGCCATAGATTTTGCATATTATATAAAAAAAAAAAACCCAAACGCTTTAAATGAGATATTTTAAACATTCAGTCCTGCCTTAGGGCCATCACAAGCTGAGAATCCAAGGGTCTCGCCTACAAAGAGGTGGCAGTTCGTCAAACTCCAGCTTGGAGCCCTTCTACTTGAGGAAAAGGGTCAAGACATCGGCCTAGAGAAAAAGCCGGGCCTCGGGACCAATGCCCATTAGTGGTAAGCTTCGAGTGAAAAGAATTCGTCCCTTTTATTCTACCTGTAGCAACTGGGCTTTGTCATCCGGGAATAATAGCTTTTTTTTTTTTTTTTTTTTTGAGGAGTCAGGAGATATACTAAAGCACTGCTCTGAATCATCAGGGTTCAAGACTAAAGTCGGAAATATGTTTGTTCAGCATCTTGTTCGATTTGCACAGCTTTTGGGGGGCATGTCTGTGTATAGAAATAAGATTATGAATATATTGTGAATATATTGTGAATATATTGTGTGGGGAACCTGCCACACAGCTCATATTGCAGCAAATTACAGGAATTCTCCTGATAACAGAGCAAAGAAATCTGTTTCCCGATGGGAAGAATTTATGGCAGGGCAGGGAAACCGTTTTGACAGCTCATGATTCTGCTGTATTCTCCCCAACAGCCTTTCTTACCTCTTGATGCTCCTACCTGGGTCCTGAGCCGGTTTTAAGTGGCAGAACAAATGATTCCTCCAAACACTAAGGTTTAGTGTAATCCACATTTCATGTTACAGAAAAAAAAATTAACGATGCAGTAGGGCCGCCAGTTTTCAAGAGAGTTTAATATAAGAGATGCACAGAGCTACTTTGGAAGACTAGTATATAGGAAAAGGAGCCAGTTTTGAGGTATTGAGATGAGGAGCAGGGAAATTTAAAATGTATATTTTTAGAAACAGGGATTTGATGTAGTAAAAGCCTTTTTTTGATCATTTGGAAAACAAGAGACGCATTTGGTAGGACCAACTGCTGACTTTCCAGAGAGGTAGGTTGATTTTGAGTAACTCTGATGAGAGACGTAATTTTGCTTTCATTTTCATAATTTGCACATATTCTCCTCAAGGGTTAAACCCAGGGCCAGAAGCGTGCGCTAACTTGGGCACCATTCGATACAGAGATTTAAGCCTTAGGGAGAGTAGACCCCAACACATATTCCTAGAGTAACCTGAGATAGAGCGATGGGTAACCGTTATGTTTAGCTCCTTTTGGTATATATGTTCTCCAAACAAAACAACTCACAAAATGAATATTTTAAGGTTTTCCTCCTGCTTGCTAAATTTCTGGTTATTTTTGGGGGAAAAAAATCAAAATAAAGACCAAAATTGGAACTGCTAGAAACAGCTGGTGTTGAGAGGGAATCTGATCTCCTCTGAGATCAGCAGTCAACTGGAAGACTTTGCATGGTTCGACTCACTGAGACAGTTACACAAGGACCCCCTAAATCCCCTGAGTCCTCCATTAACTCACTTACACCAGAACCCCATCAGGCCCCTTGACCAGGACTCCCACATGGTCGACCAGTTGGATTATACCATGGGCAATGGCTCACCACTATCTGGACAGTTTATTTCTGGTTACTCAAGGATGAAGTATCCAAATCTATACTGGTCAGATCATCGTCACCTATTCATAAATAATAACAAAAGTTATTGTCTTAATCAAATTCCTTCTATGCTTCAAATGCTTTACTAGATGCATAATTTATAGGTGTTTTCTCCAGTCCTTACCGTGATTCTGCAAGTTCAGTATGATTATCCCTATTTTACAAACAAAGAAAGGCTCAGAGACACCGAAGTGATAAATATCTGAGTGGAGAAGAACAGCTAGTGAATTCCAGTGAAGAGATAGATAACATGATTTAAACTGCACTTGTTTTCAGAGTCAAACCCAAAAGCCAGGGTTAGCTGTATATCTGTCAAGATGTCAACTAGTACTGGGGCCTGGGTCCAGGACTTGGGATACAGTAGGCTCCGGTGTGCACCAGGATCACCTGTGAGCTTAAAACACGCATGTCTGGGCCCTTCCTCTAGATCTACCCACAGGTGGATGGTGGGTTGCAGGGATTTGCATTTTTTAAGCAAGTACCCAGGTAATTTTGATGGTCACCAAAGTTTGAAAATTACTGCTGTCAAGGTCACATTTTGGAGGATGATTTCTTCGAAGTCTGGGCAATTACAATGAGCTACAGTTGTAGATTGGAAGAAAAATTTAGCTTACAAGGAATGCATGAAAGGACATCCATGAAATGTGTACTTGGCCTATTTGCTTTGGCTGGGATTACTTTTGCCCTGTCCTGATCAATGTCTCCTTTTTTTTTTTTAATTTACTCACATTAACTTTTGGATCAAGAGAATATTGTATCAGGTCTTCAGTAAGTATTTATCTCAGTTACTCAACCACTACAGTTTCGTGGAAACTATCCAAACGTTAGTAAATATATAAAAGACAAATTTTGTGCTTGAAGATGATTCTGTAATTTTGTTTTGTGTTTTTGAAAGTGCTCACTGTAATGGGAAGCTGATCTATCGATCTAGCCATCAAACCAATCTCCAGGCAGTCCCTCTGGGAATGCCTTCCTGTCCCCATAATGATCCTGACCAGCCTTCTAAACTTGAAAAATGCCATGACAGTCTTCTGGCGGTGACATTATTTATATGTCTGGGCTCTTGCCTTTCATAGGCCTGTTTGTTATCACAGTCCTTGAAATTGTGAGAAAGAAAAGGTCAAGAAGGCGAATGGGCTTCCACATCTGGGGGACATCATATATGAATGTATTCTCTACCTGGTACCGAAGTTCCGAGCGCGACGAACACGACTGCAGTCACAGAATCTTTCAGGCCAATGGTGCATCCGAAGTGGGAAGCCAGGTCTCCTATGAAAGCTGTCAGTATGCCGATCATGAGGATGGAGACAATGAAACAGGCCCAGCCATTCCAGTATTCTGTAGGGGGGACGAAGGCGAAGAGGACCTTCCAGAACACAGTCAGAAAATGCATCACGTAATCGAAACAGGAGGGCAGCTTCTCCTCCCCACATTCGTCATCATCGTCGTCTTCCCCTGGAGGGAGGAACGAAGCACAAAGCATCACAACCTGGGCTCAGTGGGGTCTTCCTCTCTCCAACTCCCTCCTTCCTAGACCTTGTCATCCCTCCCCTCTGAGTAAGCAGGAGGTCATTGAAGCAGGAGGTTATTGAAGTTTAGGATTTTCTAAGTGTCAATCATAATTAACCAATTAATTAAGCTACCAACATACCCCCTCACTGTGGTTGATGGGTCAATGGCAAAAACTTAAGCCACCACCCACTCCTGGTGTATGCAATCAGCACACCCTTTCTACTGTCCTATCACCTCCAGTGGGAGTTGTCATTTCAGGGAAATGAAAAGGATTTCTTCCAAAAGACTGGGAAGCCCTGTGCCAGGCTCAGAAAGAAGCCTCTTGACAAAAGATAATGATGACTAGAGTTCTTCTAACCAAGTTTCTTCCAGCTTGGAGCCTGACTCTGGGGATTCATGGTTAAATAATGCACAGTTCAAGGCCCTCAATCACAGCTCTGGGCCCTACATATTTCTTCCGCTTCATCTCTTGCAATTACTTCAAACTTCATCCTAGCCAAAGGAATTATTTGCATTTTTTTCAAACCATAAGTACTTTCTCCTACTTTCGTCCTTTAGAACTAAATGTGTTTGGCAGGTCCTCATCCCTCCCTCCCTCCCCTTCCCCACTCATCCTTTAAGACTCACTTCCTTTGCTAAACCTCTGATGGCCCCCCTTGCCCTCCAGCCAGGGCTGGAAATTCCTCCTCAGAGCTTCCATAGCCTCCTGACACTTGTGACACTAGATCAGTGGTTCTCAAACTGTGGTCCCTGGACCAGCAGTATCAGCATCACCAGGGAACCTGTTAGAAAAGCAAATTCCTGGCCCCACTAGAATCAGTAACCAGAGACCTGGGGGTGGGGTGGAGGGCGAGTGGCACAGCTAATTCTGAAGCAAACTCAACTTGAAAACCAATCTCTCTCTAGACTGCCATTCACTTCTCCGGTTGACCACAAGTCCAGCGAGGGCAAGAGTTTGTTCATTTTTGTGTCCCTAGTGTCTGGTCCCATCTTCAGCATGTGGGATAAGCTGGCTAAGGGCTTGCTGAATGACTGAATGCATGCACAAATTCCCACTGGCTTTATATAACTGCTTAATTACACAATATATACACACATAACCCAAGTCTGCCAATTACATCACAATCAGTGCATAAAGAAATGCACCAAGCTTACTATTTAAAGGAACCAGGAAATCAGTAATAGTATTCTAGAACAGACACTTCATTTATAATGGGATATAATCCCCACTCATATATTTTAAAATTGGGATACTGGACGTCAACTCTTCTTGAAGTGGTGGCAAACATAATTTCATGTGTTTTGTGCCATTTTGGAAACAACCCCTTGAAGACTTTGTTCACCCCCGTCCCCACAAACTTTGTCACCAAGGATCTACTTTCCTTTGTCCAGCTAATGCCATTGGCAACAGGTAAGGCTGTCAGACTTTCTAGCTGACCGTGTGACCTGAGATTACCAGCAAGGAGCAAATATGTGCGTTTTCTGTGAGGCCCTCAGTGGTGAGGCCATCTGGTGCAGATCATTACTGGGAAAACCCTGAAGGCAAAGGAGCTTTGAAGGAAAAGTGCCTCTCGCAGAACACGAAAAGAGGAATGTCTCCATTTATCACAAGTCTCATGTCTCAGAAAGAGAGACGAGGCTATGTCTTGCTCTTCCACGAGCATACAGCCAGAATTATTATGCAAACAAACTTTGGGAATCTGTGGAGAAAACAGCCTCCCCTTTGAGGTTTTGGACTGTCTCCAGAGCAGTGTTGGGAGGAAGCCCCCAGGAGAGGAACAGAATCACCTCTGGAGACTAAGGTAGGTCGGGAACTGAAGTCAGGCGGCTGAAAAGCATTGTCGACCATGTTGAAGTGACTGATGGAGGCCCTTAGTCTGAGGTGGCTCTAATGCCTTGCTGATCTGTGAAGGCAAATCCCAACCTAAGCCACATCCATTTCAGTAAATACACTCGTATCTGAGAAAACACAATTTTAGAGCAACCAATCCCAAGCAGCCACCTAGGCTTTGCCAAGTAAGGCAACCACTTAAAATTTCCTCGCTTTGCTTCCGCCTCTGCTCTACAAAAGCCTTTCCCCTCGCTCCTGTCCTAAAACACTGTGGTTTGGCTCTGCCTGATTTGAATACATTATTTGTTCAAATAAACTCTTAAAAGCTTTAATGTGCCTCAGTTTCCCTTTTAATAGCTGTTTCCCGTAGTGTCATGCTGTATGGTTATTACATATTTCTAATATTTTGCCTGAAAGCAGGAGATGATTTTAAATAAAAGCCCATGTTATGGGCTGAATTATCTCCCCCAGATTCACCTGGTGAAGCCCGAAGCTCAGAATGTGACTGTGTTTGGAAATAGGGCTAAAGAGAGAAGTTAAAATGAGGCTGTTAGGGTGGAGCCCTAACTGAATCAGGCTGGTGTCCTTGTAAGAGGAGGGTGGATACTGGGGTGCATTGACACCAGGGATGCCTGCATATAAAGAAAGACCATGTGAAGAAACAGCAAGAAGACAGCTCTTCTCCCAAATCAAGGAGAAAGGCTTCCGGAGAAACCAAGCCCCCCCACACCTTCCTGCCCACACCTTGGTCTTGGGACATTTATCTTCCTCAACTGTGAGAAACTACATTTCTATGTTTCAGCTACCCAGGCTGTGGTCTTTTTTTGTTATGGCAGCCCTGGCAAACTAACACAGTCCCTTCGGAAGCCTCCTGTGTCATGACAGGGATATTTAAGGCCAGCCATTCAGTGTTTCTATTACCCATTCCCTTCTTGTTTGCTCATCCATTGCTTCTTTGCTCCTCCTTCTACTTTTCTTCCCATTTCCCTTTCACCCTATGCTTTAGCTCCAGGAAGAACTTACTGTGAAGGCTGCAGTTGTTCAGGTTCAGTTATTGGAGAGAAAGAGGAAGAGGGGAATCATGCTAATCCATCCTCTACCTTCTCTCCTCCCCTACTCCCCATCCCAGAGAGGAGAGAGTTGCTCGTACCCTACAAAAGCTCAGGGAAAGCACCAGATTTTACGGTTATATTTATTTTGTATATGATCCTTATAAGTTCCTATATTCTGTATTTTTGGACATTTTATAACTTCATAGGGTATATGATTAAGACAATTTGGAAAACGCTGAATTTTAATCATTTATGGAAACAGATCATTCTGCCTGTAATTCTACAAAATTACTTAATTTGGGGTGTCTAAGACTCATTGTGAAACCGAGCAAGAAAGCAAATAGCGAAGCTTCTCAGAAGAAATGACACTTATAAATCAAGAGTAGACATTATAGTTGTCTTCAAGATGGAAATAATAACACCTTTCCCATGAGGGACGTGCAAGGGAGTAATTAGATCATCTCTTCACAGTGAGGATAGTTCAAGGTAATGATGAGCACGGTGGTGAGTGTTATTGTCCTCCAGTTAGGATTATCCTGTGTTTCCCTGTCATTACCTAATTGCTTAGTCAATGTGCTGTGTCCTGAGGTTGCAGTCTAGAAACAAAATTTAATCTTGTCCTCTGGAATTATCTTCATGATCTATACGTGTACAATGCAAAATAAGTGTGTGTGTGCGAGAGAGAGAGGGACAGAGAGACCGAGCAATTTCCTTCTGTAGGTTTCCAGCATTACGAGGTATCTGAAATATTTTAGCACTTAAGTCTGAGATGGGAGGCCCATCTGTTTTATTACATTTGAAAGTAGAAATGGCTTCCTATCCTCTTCCCTGGGATCACACTGTTCTTTATACATTTTAATCTCCAACTCAGATGCCATTTAAATATTAAAGATGACCGCTGACTGCCATGTATGGTGCACAATTACTTTGTCTTGGAGAAGGAAAAAGAAATACGATGTTCATCCATCACCATCAGGACTATACTTTAAAGTTTGTTCCTTGCAAAGAGCAGTGGAAGATAAAAAACAAAAACAAAACATCTGGCGCCTCTTTTCTGTGACGGCACAGATAGTAATCTGCCAGTTCTGTACGTGCGCAGCTCAGGCTGACTGGAGGCTGCGTAATCCTTTCAAGTCCCTCCTCTGCATTAGCAAAGAAACAAGCAAGTTGGGGGAGGGGGGCCTTTTATAGGATCCCAAGCGAAGGATCTTCTTATCTCAGAATTCTTCTTTTCAGCTTTATGGATTCCCCTAATGGAAAGATAACAAGCTGCATTCGATTAATCCTTCCCGTGGTCCTTCCTATGGTTTCCTTGAGATATGTTGGACTTGCTAAGGATAACTCCAAAAATAGCCAAATCATTCAAACCACCGACAGAAGAGAGAGAGAGCATCACTTCAACTACTGCCATAACAGAACTTGGCACTGACCCCGCTCTGGAGCATGAGAACAAAGGCGGCACCGGCACAATTGATCATGAAAGGGAGCCCTGCACTTGGCACATAACCGAGCATTTAATGTAGACCAGGTGTTAGTGTGCATCCCACCGGAGGGGCTCAGGGTTTGGCCTCAGGGAGAGCTTTGATGACCGGAAAAAAGGCGACTGAGGTGTAGTGGACACTTAGGTCAGAAGACTTAACACGATTTCTAGTTCTCAGAGCTTGTCTGGGAGCAGGACTTGACCTTCCTGAGCCTCAGCTCCTCAATTGTCAACTGAATTTCCTAACTCCCCCATTACCGATCTGTTGTGAGCACCGGAAGAGGAAATGTGAAAGTCTTTTGTAAAACTGTGAACCCCTTTACAGACAGCTGTGCCATAGTCCATCACTGTTACTTGTCAGAAGGAGGGCAGTAAATCAATACGATCTGAGTATCCTGGTTTCACAGAATCCATATTCTGGTTGAATGAGTCATTATCACCACTGCTTCCCCAAGCCGCTTGGTTTTAAGAAAAGAAAGGGAGAAAGGAACAGAGAGAGGGAACATGATAGGGTGTCTCTTCAGTGACAGGCACTAAACTAAACTTTTTCACATACCTGATCTTATTTAATCCTTACAATAATGCAGCCAGGTAGGTATTATTAATCCCATTGTACAAACGAAAATCCTGAAGTTCAGAGTTTATGTGACTTTCTAAAATAATCACGTAGTTGGTAAATGGCTGAGTTGGGATTTGATCTCACAGCCCAGGGAACATTGTATTACACATGTTGTCTTGTTGAAGCAAGTTGAATATAGCATCAATCACATTTTGATTGGAAGTCTGACTTTGAGAATACTTTTAATGCCTGGTGCTATATAGATACAATGTTGCCTATTTTAGGAATTTGAAAACACTGATGCACCAGGTTTGTATTGTAACTTATTTTCTAGATGTGATACATTTTTGGTAGAGTCAGCCACACGATCTTTCTCAAGACCTTGGGGACAAACTAAACACAGAAAACAAATAAATGGAGGGCATCATGGCTGTGACCATTTTGGAATCTACTTGAGTAGAGCAAGTTCTCATTTCCATTTCTCATTGTCAAAGGTCAACCGTGTAGTTTTGAATCAAACACCCTGGTTTACATCTAGCTCTTCACTCTTGAATTTGGGAAACTGGACTACATTGTCACAAGTCTGTAATGGAGAGCAGTTTGGGGAATGCATGTTGCTATGAATCTGAGGAAGGGTCTGACTTTCAATTACTTTTAGGTATTTACTCATAATTAGTCCATTTTTATTTTGCATGAGTATTCCCTCCAACTAAGGAATAATAAGAATGATCAGATGCTTTCCAGGAGTGTGACAGAGTGGATATAGGATGACAGAGTGGATAAAGGACAGCCAACCACACTGTCGTCCATATGATCCGAGCCCAGCAAGTGTTACTTGACAGCCCCACGTAATATACAAATTAATAACCATGAAGCCAGATCACTACAGTGGTTTTCTACATTCAACACACATTGTTTGGGGCCTAAGTTCTTTATGAAATTTTATTCCTTTTTTTCCAACTGGGGTTGATTTGATTTTGTGTCCCTTTAGTTTCTGAGCACGAAGATTTTTTGCCTTCAAACAAATTAACAAGCTTACTTAATTGAAGGGGATTTCTCCCCCATAGCTATCACATTTTTTTTTGTAACCTGATAAACAGTAATTACAAAAAAAGTTCTTCTCTTCAGTTGTAGATTTCCATTTCTCTGCTTTCAAAGGTACTGACAGAATCATAATATGTTTAAGATGAATGAAACCTTAGCAATCTGCAAATTCATCCCTCCTCATTTTAAGAGGAAATATGACAAACTATGATTTGATTGAATTTCTTGTTCTCTAGATTTCTTGTATCTTTCCCTCCCTCTCCTCTCTCATTTGATACATGAGGCTTGAGTTGAACCCAGTGGCTTATACTGTCTTGCTCACTCAGGGATCTAAAAAAAATTCTTTCCATTTCCCCTTTTATGCATTTGTATCTTATTTTCAGTGAGAAAACATTTATTCATCTCTTCCCACTCATAACAGTTTCTGTATGTCACTAAATTCAGTAACCCAAAGATTCATCCCCAAACAAGAATTTACCTCTTGTTCTGGATTTTGGAGAAGTGCTATAAACATTTTCCTATAACCTAATGGTTGGGAAGTACTTACTTATATATTCTCTGACGAAAAATAGAAGATATCAGCAATTTTTCCACCAGGTATATTGCAAGATAATTCCTTATCAAGAGAGATCTCAAAACACAATTTACTCAGATTTCTAGATCTGTGCATTGTCAAAACACAGAAAAAAAAATGCAGGCATTTGCTTTTATCAAATGAAATGTGGGTATTAGAAAATACTTAGACTTAAAGCACTGGGAGGGTTTCAGAGCTTGCTAAGGTCAATTCCCTGCTTAACATGGTGATGGGTATTAAGGAGGGCACGTATTGCATGGTGCACTGGGTGTTATATGCAACTAATGAATCATGGAACTTTACATCAGAAACTAGGGATGTACTGTATGGTGACAAACATAATATAATAAAAAATATTAAATAAAAAAAACCACATGAATTCCTTTAAAATCTGTCTACCAAATGGTCACCCGTGCCACACTCGAGAGTCTTAGCTACTAGAGAGTTCATGATCTCACAGTCCAAGTTTTAGCGGCTCTGGCTGGTAGGTTCCGTTTGTTTGCCCAAGTCCCGGAGCACCGTGGGCCATATGGAATAGGTCCAGTCTTGCTCCGCAGGCCATTCCTTCAGGCAGTTGCTGCCAGCTACTCCCATTTTAACTTCAGTCCTCGCTCCACGTTTCTTCATCAGGCTGGCCGTGCTCCTCTGAGCGCCAAGTCATCCTTCTTTTTTAGAATATGACGCGTGGCGCTGAGTGTAACTTTAAGAGACACCTAACTCACCTGCATCAGGGAAGGCCTTCTACCTTCTGCATTCTGGACACTATTCACTCTCATTAATGTACACACTGGGCTTTTGGTAGCCACCTCACACACTGTCCTACCTATAGCTTACTTATACCTATAAAGCAACAAATCTTTCAATGCCATTTCTAGCTCCTGTCTTCCATTTCCCATACTAGCGTGACTGACTTCTTGGGACACCATGTTTGTTTTTTTTTAATATTTATTTATTTTATGGGGTGGGGGGGCAAAGGGGAGGAGCAGAGGGAGAGGGAGAGAGAGTCTTAAGTAGGTGCTGCACGGAGAACCAAGCCTGACACGGGGCTTGAGCTCGTGAGCCTGAGATCATGACCTAAGCTGAAATCAAGAGTCGGATGGTTATGGGGCGCCTGGGTAGCGCAGTCGTTAAGCGTCTGCCTTCGGCTCAGGGCGTGATCCCAGCGTTCTGGGATCGAGTCCCACATCGGGCTCCTCCGCTATGAGCCTGCTTCTTCCTCTCCCATTCCCCCTGCTTGTGTTCCCTCTCTGCTGGCTGTCCCTGTCAAATAAATAAAACCTTTAAAAAAAAAAAAAAAGAGTCGGATGGTTAACTGACTGAGCCACCCAGGCACCCCACAATGTACAATGTTTAATCTGTGCTTATTATGTTCCTCAAGAGAAGTGACTCCTTACTGTCTTTTCAGTACAGTAAAACTGTTACTAGAATACCTGTAATGTTGATACCATGCCAGCTCTTTCTAAGAACTTTCCTTCTTGAAGCTTTCTTTGAAATGTATTTGGAATGTGAAAAAGTCCCTGGGAAGCTAGTCGTCCTTGGGGATGGTGTGAAGCTTGCTGTTGGTCTCTAGTCTTACTGCCCTAGTCCCTGCAGGCAAAGGCCTGGAGCAAGCCTAGCGGTTTACCGAGAGGTCCTTCTTCACTACCTAGTGGGGATTTGAGTTAGTGCAGACACTCGATGTCTAGAATACAGTGCACCTGCATGCCCACATCTAAGTGTATGTAGTTTACTCCTGGATACTTGACTGGTCTCTAGTTTTCATTCTATGTCCCTAGATAAATAAATGCATTGGATAGCAACACCAGTGTGCATGAAATGTGAGTTCAAGATTGCTATCGATTTGTAACTCGGACTGCTGGCCTGTTCTGGGATGGAGAGGACACCTACGGAGACCCTGTTAATTATCCCCATCCCCCAATTCCAAGCCAGAGACAGCTATGGGCCATTCTGCTCTATAGGACCAGTGCTGGTTTCAGTTCATACTTGGGGGGCTAGGGACCTGTGATGTGAGTCAGTGCTGGAAGGGACACAAGAAGCCAACTCACTCTCTCTGAATAACTTTCCACCTTGTCTGGAACAAATGAACCCCTGGATGAAAGAACAGAAACCTTACCAGCTTAGGCCATTGTGGACCTTATTAGGGTGGTTGATGCAAGAGATAGCTACTGTGTCAGAAATATTTCTCAGCAAGCGTGGCCAGTGTCAAAACGAAAGATGATCCATTAAGGAGTTCCAGTTCCATGTAAATTTGATTTTAGCAAAACGAATCAGTTTAAAGCTGAAAACCAACTGCGTAGCTTAGCCGCTTTCTCTTTTTAAGACTTCCTCTGTGTGAACTGAGTGTTCCTAAATGATTGTAGGTTGACATAATTAGTCATGTGGTTTTGTCCCAAGCTTTGTTTTTGCAAAATAACTCCAAGTCTGGCTAAATATCTTGAAATTCACTGTACTCTTACCCTTTATTGATTGTAGGATTAATAGAATTTCAGGCCTCTGTAATAAGGAAGCATATTCCTTACAGTCCTGAGCACCTAAGAAATAAACCTTCAACAAGTAGAACTAATACTCAGCAAGTGTAGATGCCTCCTGCTAGTTTCGATGGTTTAGTTATAGTGGGTGGTTTGTGAGCACACCAGGTTCTAAGATCGGCCAGAGGGCTCTGATAACACTGTGTAAATATCAGCAGCTGCGTCTGAATTAGCCTCCTAGAGTGTAGGCAGTTGAGCTTCAGAGGAGCTGTTTGGGCAGCAATAACCCTGTAATTTTCAACAAACAGCTCAATGTTATGTCCTAGGAAAATGCTGAAATTTACATAAGGTTAGATGTGTACTAAAGCCTGCCCCACATACAGAACAGCCTAGAGACCGCCCAGATTCTCTTAAGATGCTGCTGTGATAAGCTAAGAGTTCAGGTTCCCTTACAGAGCGCTTATCCTCATGCACGTGGGTAAATATATCCATGCCACCTAATCTTCATCCTCCTAGCAAGCTGCTCAAGTAGGTATTACTTTTCCATTTAAAGATGAAACCAAGGCTCGAAGAGTTTAAGTGACTTGCTTATGAGAGCTAAACCTCTTTCCACCACTTCACTGAAATCACTTGACCCACTGTTTCCAGAGGAAAAAATTCTCTGTGCTTTGTCCAGCAGAGATCCATTCTGATAAAATCTAAGCTCATTTGGCATTGTTTTAGGAAAGTTTAATTAGAAAATAACTACCCCCCTTTTTTGAGAGAGAGAGAGAGAGAGCAGGGAGAGGGACAAAGGAAGAGAGAGAATCTCAAGCAGACTCCGTGCTGAGCATGAAGCCAAATTCAGGGCTCGATCTCACAACCCTGAGATGATGACCTGAATCTGACGATCAAGCAACTGAGCCACCCAGATGCCCAAAATAATACCCTTCTTAAAATAATCCTCTGCATAAATCATTTTTAAAAAATTATTTGAGAGAGAGAGAGAGAGACGGAGAGCATGTGCATGTGTGCACCAGTGGGGGGAGGGGCAGAGGAAGAGAGAGAATCTCCAAAGACTCCCCACTGACTGCAGAGCCCCATGCGGGGCTTGATCTCACGACTCTGAGATCATGACCCTGAGACCATGACCTGAGCCGAGATCAAGAGTTGGATGTTTAACCGACTGAGCCACCCTGGCACCCCTGCATGTATCATGTATAAAATGCTGAATGCTCTTTCGGGGAATGAGTGGATGGTTCTAGTTTCTTCTTTCCCAAGAGTCTGATTTTCCTTTCATCTTAGGCAAAATGCTCTCTGGTTGGTTTATATTGGCCCTGTTGAGAAGTGGGCTCCCTTTCATTCTGGTGGCTAACGTCTGTCTCTCCGCATAACCAACAGAAGGAGTCCAGCTCTTCAGCAGCTGCTCCCCACCCCCAGCACCCCCTGCTGCTTGCCTGCCTTTCCGGTCGCGGGATCACCTGATGAGATTTTGTTCTGACCGAGAGGCTTGTGAGTTGATGTGCTGGCAAAGTGGTGATGTAAGTTGAGTGTCTAAGATTCTAATCGTGGCTTTGGTTTACACAATCCAGAGCGATTGCAGCGACTCGGCACCCCTCATCTGCTTGCCTGGGTTCCCTTCTCTCTGTTGTGATTTTCAGTGAGCCCCTAGGAAAGAGGCCTGCCACTGACAACAAAGGGACCTCAGTGATTTCCATGTTCTCGGGCACTTCAAGGATCCTGATGTGCTTTGTCTCCTGGAAACGGAGGAGAGCCATTGCTAACTCCTTAGTGCGGATGAAAAGATAAATGAGATTTTTAAGAGAGGTTATATGCTTATACGTAGTACAACCTGTTTTGGACGGAGGATGGGCTCATTCAGACAGAGCGTCTCCATTCCCTCACTGCTCATGTGCACTTTTCCTAGAGGGCAGGCTGACTACAGTGGAGGTTGACAATCAAGTCTGTCTGCCGGTGGCTTTTTAGTCTCTCATAAATAATAACCTTGAATGGAGCTGTTGTGGCAGTTTTCTTCCATATAAACCATCTTAAAAATATCTTTTCCCTCTCATCATCTGTAGGTCTATGACCTGTTTTTCTCATCTGCTTAAAGCATGCAACAAATGCTATTAAGTTTATAGGACGGAACTCTAAAAATATCTTAAATCACTGTTTTGTACCATAAGCCTAGGCTGAACCCCTCACCCGGACCGATATCTGCAGCGAATCTTCAAAGGGAATGGAGTGGTTGAAAGAGTGACTTTACTTGTACCATTCATTTTGTTCCAGTGAATATTTGGTTATGATTTATGTGTCGGGCACAGTTCTAGGCATTAGAAATGTAGACAAATAACAAGTCAAGTAGTGTACTTGTGCGTGGGTGGTTGAGAAAATCCTCCGAAGAGGTGACTTGTGAGCTGAGACCTTAATGGTGAGAACAACCAGACAGAGGGAAAGCCTTCCTTGGGTTGGGGCTGGGGGGGGGGGGCAGCTTGTGCAAAGGCCCTGAGGCAAGAGCACAGTATGACGAATAAGAATAAACCTATGGCTTACAAGCATTAAACTCCAGGAGGCACAAGTGTGACAAGATGGAAGGAGGATTGAGCCTGGAATCAGAACCTGTGTGTTGGGGTCAGAATCCCAGTTTGTTTCCCCATCTCATAAATGGGTTTGTGAACACCAACTGCACAGGGTTGCCATGAGGCTTGTGTGATTAGGAAACCGTCCACCAGTGGTGAGACCATTCACTCATTCAGTGCTGCTAGGTAGTTGGCTCAGGAAAGTCTGGGTCTTTGCTCAGAGGTCCTTAGGGAAGATCAGGGGACAGGCATGGATGGAATAAGTGCTAAGGGGCTGGTTCTGCAAATGCCAACTTGAAAAGAAAAACGAAAACAATGCTGCAAAGTTTGGCAAGAACCAAGGATTCTAAAACAGGTCCTGTGTGACCTTGGATGAGACACGTCCCCTCTCTGGTTTCAGTTTCTTTATCAAAATAAGGGGAAGTTGGAATAGCTGAGCAGTAAGCTCTTGTTTTGCTCTGTGCTGGATTCTGGTCTAAGATGCTCTAACAGGACCTAAGACACAGCCCCCAGCCAGATGTGTTCAGGCAACCGCAAGGCAGGAGAGATGAATGGGCTGGGGGGTCAGGGGGTGATGTCAAAGCCTGTTGGTTCAGATAAGTGGCTTTTGGTTGCAGGAATCAGAATGACAAGGTCTTTATCAAGAGAGCAGACTGTGAACAGCAAGAATGAATGCTGCAAGTCCCTTTAGGAGGCTCCCCTCTGCCTTTGGGGTGTGTGTTTGTGGTGGGGGGTAGCGATGTTTTCTCCTCCTCCCACCTCTTTGGATTATGCTGCCATGTTTCCCCCACTGAAAACAGTGTACAAAGGCTCCTGCCTGGGGAAGAAAAGCCCCCCACCCCATGCCTCCAGCATTGATTTGTAAGCAAACACTAAAACTGTATTCACAGCGCAGTGGCTGTGATGCCCACAAAAGAGCTACGGGACCCAGTGATGGCGCATTGTTTGCAGAGCTGAGCGCCGCCTCCCCACACAAAAGCTGCCTCAGAGATGTGACTCCAGGCTTGCAAATAAGAGCGCTGAATCATTCTGGAGCCCTTCAGCGCAGTGTTTTCCTCAAGATTTTGTAATAAGCAATTTAAGAGAAAAACAGCTCAACGAGCCAATATTCTTTTCAGAAATACCAGCTAGAGCATATCCAAGGGCCAGAAGATAATTGCTAGTCTCCCCCGCCCTCCTGTACTCCCGCCCCTGGGTCGCTGGCCTGCCTCCTTTGGAAACAGAGTCGAAGCTCCCTGATTCAACACTGTGTCCTGCTGCCACTGACATTTTTAAGTCAATAGATACTCCCGAGTCGCCTTGCCTACCTACCAATATGGCCCCAGATAGTCTTCTCTCTGCAGCGCACTATAACCCTTCCTTCCTCATGCCCTCTGCTTTTCCTCTTTCTCGGTTAGCACTGTGATGATCAGCTAAACACCAGTAAAATTTCGCTAAGAAAACTGATGGACAAGGCCACAGTTAAATATAGACTTGCAGATCCAATCTGCATGTACAAAAATAGCATTTTAAGTGTACAAATACGTGCATCTGAGTACCGGCATGTCCCGTGTATATGTATTCATCATACATGAATTACGCCTGTCTGGAACTTTTTGAAACATGGCATATGCGTGTGTGAGAGTGTGCACTTACACAGATTTTCTTCTAGATCAGACATAGCGTATGATGTGGTGAAAACAGGCTTTTAATCCAGTTACATGTGGACTGAAAAACATTGACACATAAATTCATTCATTCTCTTCCCACAAATACTTATCACTGCTGAACAATGCCCTAAGTGCTAGGGAAATAATGGTTAACAGGACCGATTTGCTATTATTTAAAACAACAAAAAAAGGATTTTAATTTAGATTCTTACTACTTTTTAGAGGATTGAACAGGTCTGTACTTACTAATAGAGCATAACATACTTTAAGATAAAATGGGACACAAATGTCTGAAGAAAGCAGAAATGAAGGGTGCTTTCAGACATATGAATTGAGTTAATCCTGACCACTCAGGCAAAAAAAAAAAAAAAAAAATCGAGTAAGCTTTCTGATGGCCAGAGCAAATTAAAAAAACATTGAATTATATACACTTATGATTTTCTAACTGCAGAAGTGATAAAAATAATTTGCTGGAAAAACTTCTTTTCTTTTAACTAAAGTAAGAATTGATCATGTTTTCTTTATAGTGAGTGACATCATGAATAACTATTCTAACTCTAAGGAAAGAGAGAATAATACTTTTCAAATATTATATTTTAAAGATAAAAATTAAAACTGTAACTAAATTATAATCCAGTGAAGGCAGTTTTGAAAAGGGCTCTGATAAAAAGTTAAAGAAGCTTTCCTTTCTTAATATCGACTTCAAAGCAAGGAAGAGCAGCTACTGAATTTAGTTAATGTGACCATCAGACAGTATGTCTTAAGCATTAGATGTCTTAAATGAGCTTTAGTCGAGTTGGCGTAATTACCCAATTTATCTACCAGGTACTATAAAGCAGGTATTCCACTTGATTAAAGCCAGAGCCCTAAATTTCAAGGAGTAAGACCAGGGAAAGCAAGTGGACATTTATTGCTGAAAAGGAAGGGTCCTTCAGAGAACTCTCTAGCATTTCCATGTTCCAGAGACAGAGGTCACCTAGTCCAATCCCCCAATTTCACATGTGAAATGAGAGGACTTGTCTAGAGCTATCCAACTAGGTGGTGGGTCTTTGACCCCTTGAACTCAAGTCTCCAGAGAAGCCAAAGATTCCAACATATAATTTTTACGTGAAAAGCTTTGTCACCCATGTTACGTGCACTAGCATCATGAAGGCGAATATTTTAGCGGTATACTAGAAAAGGAACGAAAACCAAGTTGGATGACAGCTGTGTCGTTCACATCTCCTGTTAGAATATAAAATAATTGTTATTCCTATTAGTTCTAGCACGCTAGTGATTCGGAGCATGAAAAAGCTACCTGAATAACTACTCATACCACCAGGAAACAGCAGGAGCTCAAAAAAAAAAAAAAAAAAAAGAAAAGAAAAAAAAGAAAAAGGATGGGCATGGATTCTTTTTGTTTCCAAAGATCTGACATGGTTTCTAGCAGTAGCTATAAATACAGTTCCAAGACAGCAAAAAGAATCTGGAAGGGCTTCTGGGTTCCTCCTGATGGGATTAACCTTGCAGTGACTGATCCTGTCCACTTTCCACAATTGGTGTTCTTTCTGGTCCTTCTGCACCTCTGTCTGGTGCTTTCACACTTAGTTCCAAACCCTTAACTTCACCATGTGTAACTGAGAGTAAAGGACTCATCAACACTGTCCCTTTCTCCTGAATTAACTCGTTTGAATCTGGCCACTTAAGACCTGAATTAAGATTGTAGAAGGGACATCCAGGGTTTCCGCTAAAAGCTTACCAGCTTTGGACTCACAATGATGGGTCTTCCTATTCTAGCTGGCCACTTGCTGGTTGTGTGACCCTGACTCAACATGTTTCTATAAACACCCTGGGCCTCAGAGTTACCAACTCAGGGGGGGGAAAAACTTACCTCAGGGTATAGCTGTGAGGAATAGAAATAATAGAGCATTGGCCACGTAGAAGATAGTCGGTAAATGATGGCATTATTGAAGCAGAACATGAGCCACAATTTCATACAAAGATCTTTGATAGACTTTCTTTAAGGCCGTTGTACCTACTGCAACCAGCACGAAGAGAGCACCCTTGTTCATGAAATGAACAAGTCAGCTTATGATTTTTAGATAAACGATAATTAAGAATCTGAATAGTCACATAAGAAACAGGGCAAAATGAAAACTCCTACTGATCTCTAGCACCCTCTCCCTCCACTTTGCTTGCCCTTCCTTCCTTCCTTCCTTCCTTCCTTCCTTCCTTCCTTCCTCTTCTTCTAATTACACCGAGGCTGTGCCAAACTTGACCCAGCAGCACTTTTTTCTAACTGCTTAAACAGGATTTTCAAATGAGCCAGGGTTAACACATTAAGTAATGAGAGTGTCTTCTCTGTAATGATGTTCAATAATAGAAAAGATGCTAGAAAGATTCCTGCTTCGACCAGGTTGCATGGCAATCCCGTAAACCTCATTTGAGGCACCATTTTTATTGCTTATTATTTCAGCTCATGGAGTGGGTCAGTCTTCAGGTTGACAGTATTTTCTAGTGAATTATTGTCTGGGGCACCATCAAGCTGACAGTTTTTGCTATTAAATAATTGAATTTCATCGATAGCACTTATTTCTCCACGTAGCATATGCATGGATGATAAGCTGCTGACAGAAGCATCCCCCACACCAAACCAGCCTCCAGACTTGGGAGAGCGTGCCCTCATTACGTGCTGAAGTCCGGTCTCTGGCTGTAATCTCCTGTGAAGCAGGGGGAGTGTGGATGGGCCCTCTGCATCTACCAGCCTGGCCTCACCTGGAACGTCTGCCTTTCTACCGTAGAGCATTTCACAGGCCTTTCTCCTTTCCAGTTAAGGAGCAAGAAGAAAATTAGGCGCTTTCGAAGCATCATCCCACTTAGTTTTTTTGAGGCTACACCTTCCTTCCTTTCCTTCTAGGAGAACGGATGTGGACTGTATGCTGCTGTTGTGCTTAATCCCTAACTTACGCAAGCTGGGCGGGTGGGAAGAGTTGACGGGTCTGTGCCCAAATCAGGTGGGCCACGAAGCACAGTGTCATCAGGGATACTGCAGAACGACACCGGCCACTGACAGAGCTCCCAAATTTCGATACTAGATGGGATCTTAGAACTTGCCTAGTCCAACCCTCTCATTCTGCCGCTGCTGAAACGAAAATTCAGGAAGGTGAAATGCTCTGTTAAGGTTTTACAGTTGGTCAGAGACAGAACCAAGACCACAAAAAGGCCTTTAATTAATTAATTAATTAATTAATTGCCACTTTGAGGTGTTCCTTCATTATGAGAATGCCAGTAGACACTGTCAGATAGGCAAACTCTATGTCAGAAGTAGTAAAAGAATTTCAGAAAAATCCTTAGTGCTGGATCCCTAAATTATCAGGGACAAGAGAGGGCAGCCTGTTGCCTTTCTTTAAAGAATGTCACAAATTAGTGGCCAGGAGAAGTCTACGGATGCATGAAGGCAAACAAATGCTTCCCTTGGTTCTGCAGGGAACTGGCTGGTATCCTCCGTGGGGGCCTATGAACAAGGCTTAAGGAGGCTGAATGAATGTTAAAGGAAAAAAGCCCTTCATATTTTAAGCTGTGGCTCAATTGTCTAAATGAATAAAGATACATGCTATATAAGATAATGTGCATATCTCTGTGCGTGTGTCGTGTGTGTCTGCGTGCGCACACGTATGTCTGGGTATATGTGTGTCTGTGTGTTCACGCATGTTTGCACACACACTTGCATGTCCGTGTGTATCAGAGTATGTGTGCGTATGTGTCTTCTATATGTGTGTCCACGTGTGTGTGCACGGGCACACACTCAGCCCCCAGGTACAGCAGGTGAGTGCATTCTTTACACAAGAGAGAATCCTGGGCTGACTTGCACCTGCCATTTACCAGCTTTGCTTCTTGAGCACGTTATGTTGTTTTCCTAAATCTCAATTTTTTACCTATAAAATGGTGTGTGCGTGACTCTCACTATAAAAGGGAAAAGCAGTGTGTTCAGTCACCTAGTCATTTTAGTAACTAAACTGAATTGACTCTACTCACACACAACTTGGTTATCTTCAATTGTAGACTCTTCAACAAGACTGGCCTCCCAAATAGCCAGTTGTGGTGTCTACACGTATAGACGGCCCTCATGAAAATACCAATTGCCCTGATTAATCCTTACAGCAACTCCATGAGTGAGGAGCAGTTATCTGTGCTTTACATTGGAGGGAACAGAGATTGAGAGGGGAGCTAATCTGCCCTGAGTCACCCAGAGCCTTTCTGGAGGTCTGGGACACACACACACATCTGACTCCAAAGCCAGGCTTGCAACCGTTCTGCTTCACCTGACCACGGCCCAGACTGTTGTGAAGAACAGTAACGTGGTGGTTGTGGAATTGGCAGGATTGGTATCTCGTTCTCTTTACCCAGTGGTCTGCCCTCTTCCTTGACGTATCTGTTTCTCCTACATCCTACAGTTTCTTAAGGTCACCCCTCCATTCTGCCTGGGTGGAGACGCTAGGAAGAAGGAGGACTTGTGGTGGTAGTGGGGGGGAGGAGGCTGGGTGGGGTTGAATGTCGGACTCTTGGTTTTGCCTCAGGTCATGATCTCAGGGTCATGAGATCGAGCCCTGCATCGGGCTCCACCCTCAGGGCGGAGTCTGCTTGGGATTCTCTCTCCCTCTGCCCCTCACCCTGCTCCTGCTTGTGCGCGTGTGCACTCTCTCTCTTCTAAAATACATGAATTTTTTTAAAAAACAAGGAGGACGTGGGGACAATTCAAACTGGACTTGCAGTGAACGCTAGCCTCGCTTCTCAGTGCTTCTGCTGACACATCTGAGAAGCACCTGATGGTACTGGACTCGCGTTGCAAGCACCTGACAGCCGCCTAACTGGCTGCATGCCGCTGCTCCCGGCATTCCACCCAGGAGACAGAAAGACAACCGCTGGGACAGGACTGTTGAATCCCTACCTAATCTCTGGAGTCTCATGAATCCTTGTACTCTTCAAATGTTAGACTCTGCGAACTTGGTTCCCAGAAACAGTATGGTCGCTGGAGGCCCAGATACTGAGCTATGAAGTTCAGGAAGAGCAGGGGAACAAAAGGACTGCTGGGGGTTACCTTGAAACTAATTTAAATATAATCAGTGAGAAACAGAAGCAAAATCCTATTTCCAAAATTATTATTTTTGTTTAGCAAGATATATAGACTCAATTTCACGCAGAAAATTGCGTAGGAAAAAGCCTCTCAGTAGAGCTGTTTAAAAGCAATTTAATATTTTTAATAAGGCAAATGGTTCTGATTCTCAACTCCTTAGCCATGAAATCCTAAAATCCAATGAAAGTCTGTTTTCAATAAATGCTGCTTTACTACTTTTATTGTCCATTTAACAACTAAAGAATATTAACATTCTTTAGACACTTAAATTTAATCATAATGACAAATATTGAGCTTTCTAACTACCCTTCATGTAATTTAGTGCCCATAAAATATGGGTTTGCTTTTCTGATATTTTGTCTCAAAATTGTAAATAAGGTCAATTTACCCAGCAGCCTGCAAATTTCTGAGCAATTTTGTGTTATTCCCAAGCAGTCATTTAGAAACATAAAACACAACATACTGCATGACAAATAAGAATATTTGAGAGGTTTTACATTTCATTCATTAACAACAGTTCTTCAAAGGATTTGGGCAGGAATCTGTCCCATCGAGAGAGTGCCGGTGGCACCAGAGAGGTGACAAGACCAGTGAGCGTCCCTCAAAGAGATAGAGGTGGGGAGCAATTTTTCGTCATTTTGAAGCCCCCCTCTCTTAAGGGAGGTAGGCAGCCCATTGGACTGTATTGGCTAGACTGGGGCTCACAGCACTGTTCCAAAGCCAATACTGCCTCACCCATGCTCAGATTCTAGAAGATAAGGATAATCCTAACACCTATCACCCACGATCTGGAGAGGATTTAATTCAACATTATATACGAAAGTGTCTGCAAACCCAAATCTGCCCCTTTAAAGTAAGGGAGTATTAGCATCTTACCATTATTTCACTCTCTATCTATTCTGACTGGGATCCCATCTTCGGTCTTGTGCCTGGCATACTCTCTCTCACTGTTTAAAGCTGCCCCTTGCCACTGTCAAGGAGTGGCCATAAAATGTTTGCTCTGGTCCCTGGGAGTTACAAGAATGTGTGAATAAAGCAACACAAACCCACTCCACTGCTAGAAAAGAAACTGCATCGTTAATGTGTCAGTCGATGGTGTCTTCTTGGCCACAGCCCCACGCGGCCCCTACACACGCTTGTCTCTCTCCACAACTTTGTTCTCCACGACAGGCTCTCGATCATGCAAACACCGTATTTCCCTATTTGCCTTATTTGCTCTCTCCTTTTGCAGAACATATGCTCCACTTGGGTAGGACTGTCCGTGTCACGCACGGTCGTATTTCTTCCGCCAAGAACAACAATTGACATATAGAAACATGAATGGATGCTCTCCAGCTTGTGACCATTATATAAAGGCTCATATATCTGCAGCCCAAGGAAACCTGGGAACCACTGGGAATGGTTCATTGAAGTTTATGTTGCTTTTAATGTTTTTAATGTTCTGATTCTGGTATATCAAAGCCCATAAAACAATTTTATTTAATGTTTTCAACTGGCCTCATCAGCAGTTTCTTATTTGAGCCAATTTTGTCCTTTTGGGTTTTGTCTCTGTGAACATGGAGCATAGCTCATGTCTAAGATACTAATATTAGATTTCTAGAAAAACATAAGCCATAATGAGGGAGTGCTGTAGACTGTGCCCCCCCACGCCCCCAAATTCATATATTCAAACCTAGTCTCCCAGATGATGATATTAGGAGGTGGGGCCTTTGGGAGGTGATTAGGCTATATGGATGAGATTGGTATCCTTATAAAAAAGACCTCCGAGAGCTCTCTTGCTCACTCCTCCACGTGAGGACACAGAAAGAAGCAGCTGTCTATGAACCAGGAAGTGGCCTCTCATCAGACACCAAATCTGTAAGTGTCTTGATCTTGGATTTTTCTGGCCCCTTTGAGCTGTGAGCTCGTTACACACCACCGTTCTCTGGTATTTGGTAATGGCAGCCCAGAGGGACTAAGACAGGGAGTTTTCTCCTCCCCTAAGTAGAATTTGCGCGTAAATTCCAAATCTATTCTCCAAGCAGTTTCCCCCCATTTAATGTTCATACATTTCCTTTGTATCCTCAATCTCAAGCAACCAAAGTGTGATTATAAACAGCACTAATAATGAAGAGGCACGAAAGTTCTACCACCCTCTGTTCCCACAGCACTTCAGAGATCTGCCAGATGATTCCGTGGCAGATTGGAAAGAGGGGGTTGTGCTAGGAGGCACGGCCCAACCACCAGTGATGCCGGCTCCACATTTTACAGTGGGAATCCCTGTGTAAAAAATTCCAGTTTTGGGGTGCCTGGGTGGCACAGCGGTTAAGCGTCTGCCTTCGGCTAAGGGCGTGATCCCGGCCTTACGGGATCGAGCCCCACACCAGACTCCTCCGCTATGAGTCTGCTTCTTCCTCTCCCACTCCCCCTGCTTGTGTTCCCTCTCTCACTGCTGTCTCTATCCTGTCGAATAAAAAATAAAAAAAATCTTTAAAAAAAAAAATTCCAGTTTTGTTCATCAGCCGCAACAGAAGATGAACCTGTGGGGAATGTTAGAAAGAACGAGTAGAGATGGAGCAGAAGAACTGGGGGGGCGGGGGAGCCCATAATGCCGTTGCTTTCACAATCTTGTAGAGGGACTTTCTCCTGTCTTTATAAAATCACATGGACAGTGGACGAGGCTTGACAACCCAGGAAAAAGACGCTTCTTTCTATATTAATTCCCTCGGGTCTCTGACTCCCTGAGTTTGAAAACAACTTCATTTTTGTAGGATTTTCCTAAATAAGACTCCGTCCTTTGCTTGTATAGGAAGAAACAGAATGCGATTCTATCGGGCAAATGCTTATTTGCTAGACGTTGTTGAAGAGAGTGTAAAATGATACCGATGCAAGTGGTGAAGGGTCTTAATGTCCCCTTTTCCCACCTAGGAGTTTGCTGCCTCCTTGGTGACCTTCACTTGGCTACTTCTCCTGCCTTCAGGGAATTTTCCAGACAAAGCCTCGTGATTGGCTATGTGTGAGTTAGAGACACAAAAGCCTTTAAATTTATCTCATCTATTTCCAGAGAGAAAGACACAATGTAGATGGAGAAGAATGCCACGTTTGAAGACACTTGCTTCATCTAGAAAGTCTAAATCAGTCTCCGAAATGTGCAGGTGTGCTCAAATACATTTATTTCTCTTTTCATTTTACCCTGGACGTTCTTCGGTGCTTTGACACAGACCAAGCGGTCACAGTAGGAAAAGCGAACGCAGCTTGGGCAGTTGTAATTTATAGCATGCGGAAAAAGGCACTCACCAGCACTGACAGTGATGGCTTCAATAAACTGCTCTCTCCAGCTGTTTGTCCCAACCACAAGGGCTAAGTTTGTCTTCTTAATAAGTTTGTCCACGGTACTCTAGAAAGGTTGGAAAGAATAAGATAATAACTGCTGGGCTGGTTAAGGCCTTGGGAAATCTAAGGCCTTGTTGATTTCGAACACTGTCAAGATTAGGCAAACAAGCATAGTCCTTGCTTGGAACCATTCTGAAACAGAAATTTCTTCATAGCGGATATGAGCCTCCCTCACTGCCTAATGGCCAAGGAAGAATGGCCTCCGTGTTTAGAACAGCAGGTGTTGCAAAAGCCCGTCCCCTTCCCCTTGAATGCCTTATGGACTTGCTTTTCTACTGGCTTCATCTGCCTCCAACTGAATTAATATATGACCTGCCCAGCATTACATATCTCTGAAGAGCCGCAATTGGCAGAGAGATTATGAAACTAAAAACTGTTATTATTGTATTTTTGTTTGTCAATGAAATGCAGCCAGACAGCAGAGCCCCAAGATTGCTGCTGCATAATCATCAATAAATAGATTTTTCTTTGGCTACTGATTTTGGCAGCCTGGCAGCGGTTAGAGAATTCACTCTAACTCTACTTCACTTGCAAACAAGAAAAGACGAGACAAGAACAGGTGAATTCATAGGGTTTAGGGCCCATGGCACTTGGCGTTGCCCTGAATTTCCCCATGCTTTACTCTTCTCTTGAGACTTTATTTTCTCTTTAGACTTCTTTTTTTCCTCTTAGGCTTTTTTTTAAGCACCTGGTTTTATACAATTAGCACTCTCTAGCTTTCTAAATGTCGGTTAAGGTAACAGCAGGAACAGCCAAACGTTCACAGGAAAACTAAGCAAGCAGATGCACCCAAAGCACTACCACAAATCATGGCGACTACAGGGAAAGGGTCACTTAGGACGTGAGGCCGCTCTTCCCAGAAACTACCACACGGACTAGTCTACCACACACCCACACTTACTGTCAGAGCATCCTCGACTTCCCACTAATCGCAAAGAGGCAGAAAACACATATTATTTGTCTGAGGTCAAACTCTTTACATGTTTAATGCAGTGTACCTGAACTGACTACGGTTTGGGAAGAGAGCAAGTCATCAGCTAACCAGGAATAAGGAAAATGGGATCTGAGCAGCCCGTACGGAAGGCCAGGGCTCAATCAGAACGTCAAGTGGGTTCGTTCAACAAGAGTCCTCTGAACACTGAGATGATAATAAGCACGAAAGGGCCCACCTCCAGCTGGCCCATTCTGTATTTTCACCATCATTCTTTGCTAGGTTGTTTCCTCAGGGTGGTGACCTTTCTGCCCCGAGCCTGTGTCTCGAACTGCCCTGGATAATAGCTCTAACCGTCCCTGCTCCTGGCCACGGTAACTTGAAGCACATGACAAGCGTGTCTTTTTACCCAAGCCCTGGACTGGGCCCCATTTCATCAAGCACTCTGAGTATCTTGGCTGATGCCAGTTCAAAGTTCTGTATAGAATGTAACAAGAAATGACCTTGATCTTTCCTAAATGTCATGGAAACGCGGAACAGGTCTCCCCAAGGGAGCCGTCTGTTCTGATGCCAAGGCAGAGAGTCCCATCACCTGGCAGACAAACAGTGAAAGAGAGAAACTGCTGTAACAGTTAAACACACAGACACGCCTCAAGAAATCTCTCTAAAGAATGAAGTTTTAAAATAAATGAATGTGGACGAAAAACCCAGGGCAGATTATAAACTTTAGATCATGTTGACTCTGGGGGACTAGGGAATAGCCAGGGTTCTTCCTAGGACTTAATTTGCATATGTGTCCTCCCTTGACCTGTAGGAGGAGGGGGGCTGAATAAGATGAATTTGAAGTTCAGACCCCTGAACTTGGACATGTCCATCTATATTCACCTGGAGGTTTCCTATCTGCCAATGATCAGCTCTCACTGCCCTAGACCTGGAAGCGGTTGTGGCAACCGCACCCTCAGCAGTGGGTGTTAGGAAAGTCAAGCCCTTAGTCCCAACATAGTAAAGAACCCAGGGGGCAAAGGCAGAGTGGGACACTGTGAGGTATCACCCAGATTTGGATCTTTAAGCTGTTCTGAGAGCTTTGAACAAGGTCTTTAAAACAGCTATGGTCTAGAAAAAGAAATTTCTTAAAAGAATGGCATCATACCAAAATTGATATTTGAGGGCAATTCAGGGACATGCTCCCAATTTCCCTTTTGTGTTAACAGTCACTACTGATGAACTTTGAGGAGGTGGGAGGAAATAGTCTGTAGAAGCTATTCTGGAAGAGAAGAACCCTGAGCAAGTGAACTTATGTAAAGACATCGGGGGACTTTCAAATGATCATGTCATTGGAGTGGTTACTATAGAGAACTTTGGACCCAAGAAAGCTTTGCTGCCTGGAAGACTGTGCCCTGCCGAATCCAACCCAACGCTTCCTCCAGAGGGTTTCTGTGATTGCTCCTCTGAGTCATGGGTGCGTGGAAGCGGAAGGTGGAGGTTGTCCCGTAAGGGAGAGAACATGCAATTATTCCCCATGGAGCTCTGGTGGGGGAGGAGCAAGCTTGCACCAGGCTCTCTGATTCCATGTGAAAAGAGGGTGCATGAGGAAGAGTGAGGTTGGATACATCTGGATAGACTGGTCCATAGAAACAGTCTGAGTCATCTGTACCCCGGAATCAGAGGGAACCTGTGTGTGTGTGTGCCGGTCCTACGTGTGGAGGAAGGCAGGTTCTAGATGCAGCAACAGCTGAGCTCTGATCGTTGGGGTCTACCTAGAAACCACTGGTCCCAGTCTTTTCCTCCACTTCTCCTTTCCGTGCGAATTAGCGAAAGAAACAGCGATTTGTAGCAGCCTGAAGGGGGAAGTTTAATTGCATTTTTATCTTTTAAAAATTCCACTTTATGGGGCGCCTGGGTGGCACAGCGGTTAAGCGTCTGCCTTCGGCTCAGGGCGTGATCCCGGCGTTCTGGGATCGAGCCCCACATCAGGCTCCTCTGCTATGAGCCTGCTTCTTCCTCTCCCACTCCCCCTGCTTGTGTTCCCTCTCTCGCTGGCTCTATCTCTGTCAAATAAATAAATAAAATCTTTAAAAAAATAAATAAATAAAAATTAAAAAAATAAAAATAACACTTTAATTGCAAAAGACATTTTTCTTCCTACCTGCCTCCTATCAGGCACCTCAATTTGTGGACCAATTTTAAAAAATAATTAATGGATCCAGCTACAGGAAAAGAGGCCACTGCTATGAAACATCTAAGGTAAAATACTGAGGCTTCCATGTTCCTGGCCTGCTTCTCTCTTTTGGGACCCTCATTCTGGTTTTGCAAAGGAGCAGAGTCTGCTTTTGAAAAACAAGTGGGGAAAATACATCTGCCCTCTGGGTTTGTGGTTCTGGAAACCCAGAGAATAATGTTCCTTTTCATGTGCCACTGCAGAAGTCAAGTGTGGCTCTCCTGGGGTCTTCTCAGATGCCGGGGCCGTGTGGACAAGGCAGGATGGAAGGTGGGATAGGGGGCAGAGGGAGCCACTAAGATGGACAGGAAGGTTCATCTCAAAATGCTAAGCTCACCCTAAGGCCCATCTGCTTAACTTCTGAAAAATGACTTTCATTATCCAGAGAACCGGGAATCGAATTTTATCAGCTCAATTGTAAACTCTCTGGTTACAGGCTCTGTATACCTTCGGTATGTTGACTGTGCTAAGAGGCCCTAGGATCTGAAGAGGACTAAATAGAACTGAGAACTTGTCAGTGGAATGGATGTGTTATAGGGAGCGCTTACCATCCCCCCGTCCAGAACAAAGGCCTCCGAATTGTCGGCAGTGCGAACGCTTTGCTTCTGATGGATTTATTTGCTGCCTCAAATACAGCCTGGTTCCTTCCACCCAGAAAAGTCTCTTGGAATTCACCTTTGCTTCTTCCTTGCTATCCCCTCAGACAGCGTCCTCCCTTCAGGGCACCCCTGACCCTGTGCCAGGACAGATGACACCCTCTGGACCCTGGTTCTGATACTGTTTGGTTTGCAGGACCTCTTGGTTCCCTACCAACTTTCCAATTCCGGTTCTGCTCTGAAAAGCTTCTAAGTTAATGAGCCAGTTCTGGAAATTGCTAACACTATGAACAGTCTTGGTTTCAAGCTGGGCCTGGCCTCCCCCGCGGGCAGTGTTGGTGAGCATACCTTGAATTCATACGATTCTTCAATGATCACTTCCAGCTTGGTGTGTTCTCCCAGAATGGGACGCCCCATTTCGGCAATGCGCCTCTCCTCTTCCTCTTTGCT
Organism: Ursus arctos; assembly: GCF_023065955.2. Classification (NCBI taxonomy): domain Eukaryota; kingdom Metazoa; phylum Chordata; class Mammalia; order Carnivora; family Ursidae; genus Ursus; species Ursus arctos. The sequence goes on along the minus strand of NW_026623100.1, from coordinate 54,272,797 downwards.
GGTCAGCGGTTGCTTGTCATCATATTCCTCTGTGAAAGGGAAGGGCAAGAAAGTTAGCAATGTGCTCAATCCTCTTTGGAAATCCCTGGATTCTGCTACAAGAGAAACCAAGAAGGAAGGAAGCCCCGATGACCCACTAAAAGTCCCTTGGGCGAAACCATCAGTCGAGGGGAGAATTGGACAGAGGCGCGGGGCATGTCAGGCAGCACATCACTATTGGGCTTGTCGACAGCACACGGATCTGATGGTCCACAACCTGAGCACGAGCCAAAGTGCAGATCAGGAAAGCAACGCATGGATGCATGTCACTGAGAAAGTCTCTGCCTGCACATCGTCTGTGTTGAGGGAATCACCTAGCTGTGCCCTGTGATGCTGGATCCTCGGGCTGTTTGTACACATTCCTTTAGCAGGTGACCAAAGGAACCACAATGAAAAGTACTAGAGTGACACAAGGGATGGAGGGATCTGGCCTCCTCCTCTCCATGTTCTAGAGGCAACAGAGAATGCCCCAGGGCCAATGAGTTGGTGGAAGGGAAATTCTGTTCTTAGCCAGAGCCCGTGTTGCAAGTTCAGAAGCAAACCATCCATTCCGTCTCACCCCGATGCCTGTGCTCTAGTGCTTCCTCTCTCTGGTGGGAAGTTCAAATTTGTTAGGAAGACCTTGACCACGTTCATCTTAAAGTAAACAGGGAGGGCAAAGGTGAGGCCTTTGGGAGTTAATACTACTCACCATGTGAGCGTGATTATTTCCAGAACCACCATGTAGCTGACACTCCAGGAGAGGCTAGTGGGTGTTAAGAAAATGTTAATGGACTTGAGAGTCCGTTAATGAGGGGAAGCTCACAGTTGGCTCCTCTCTGTGTGAAGGTCATTAGGATAAATCCCAGACTGAAAAGGCCACGCGTGTGTGAAGGGCAAACACTGTTCCTATAATCACAGCTACCTTCTTATCCTTCAGGCCCAGGGTGCTGCAACAATACAGGCTACTTCCCCTTAGAGTCAAGTCAAATGTACTTCATCTCCAAGGAAGTAGTAATGGGTGGTATGGAAAGATCTCAGTCCTGATGCCTTTGCTTCTAGAACTTTCCAGGCAAACTGCCTGCAGCAGGAATCTGTTGAGTGAGGAAACACGAGAAAGGGAGGGACTTCTAGCCCACTCTTCTTGCCTTTTGCATTTAGGCATCAGCTCTGTAGGAGTCCACTCCTTCCATTCCCTCCAAAGACATGGTTTCCCTCTGCTGAGGACCCTGCGGGAGTGGTTCCATTTGATGCTCTAGCAAATTTTGTAGAGAACTGGTTCTTAGGCCAGCTGTTCAGTGCTAGGGCACGGAGCAGAGGGGCTAGGGATACTGCTAGCATTTTATATACCAACTGTCCAAACCAACCCAAGACAGAGCAGAATGTAGGGTATTAATTCTTTAGTAGGTACTCAATAGTGTCTTCTCAAAGAATATTTTAGAATCTGCTTTTCTACCCCAGTTTTTACAGGGCCCCAAAGAAATTAGATGAAGACTAAAAGTACATGATTTTGGACTGGCCAGAAACTGCTGAAAGTTAGCAGATGCAAGGAGATTAATTTTAACTGTACAAGTAGTGATGTGTTTTATAGTAGGCTCGGGAAGTTATGACCCAAGAGAGGGCAGAGGGTTCCAACTGGTGTCCGCAGGATTTGTCCTTGAAATTATGTGTGTGTAGTCAAGAAAGTGGTAGGCTGAGATGTGGGATGTCCAGTCTACCCAGTGCTCAAATCAATCACATTGTGATTCCCACTGCTTTCTGATCCTTGAACCCAGGATAAGGTTATCGGTAGTTTCTTAGCAGCAGGTCACATTAGTGTCTTTGTTCAAAACCTTGGCTGAACATGGATGTCTTAGAGACTTACATCAAATGAAAATTATTTTTTTAGAAAAACAACTGGGTTTATTATTTGAATTGCAAAGCCATTAGGAGAGAATATTTATCATGGCTTCCTTTTCTGTAGTTTACTGTAAATGGGGTTCAAGGCGATTTAGGTAGTAAACTGGAGAAAAAAGAAAGGTGGTGTAGTAGCATTTTTAATGCCACATTTCACAAAATGAAATTATTTGGAACATGGTATTAGATAAATGGACATGGTAGTAAATGAAATGAAATTACAGTGATTAAAAAGGTCATTCCCTAAAAAAAAAAAAAAAAAAAAAAAAGGTCATTCCCTTTCTAATCATCTTTCAATCCTTCTGATCAGGAAGAAGTGCTTAGTTTGGTGCCATTACATCTGTAACTAGTTCCTGACATACAGTCGATGCATATAAAGATCCTTTTTTCATTGTCCACATGGGAAGTGAGGCATAGAGATGGGACAACTTCTAGAGCAGCAACGTAAGGGCTGAGGGATCAGGGCAGGGAAAGAGCTTGCTCTGCCTAAGGGAAGTCAGGGAAGGCTTCAGGAAAGAAGAAATACTTGAAATTGGCATTGAAACCCGCAGAGAAGCTTGCCAGGGCAAGGTGGTGCTAAGGTTGGGTAGGAGGTGGTGTAATAAGGGGCATTCCACGCAGACAGAAGTCAAAGCACAAAGGCATAAGGTCATGGAGGGGTCAGGGCTATTTTCACTTAGTAAATGTCATGAGCATTTAAGAGAGAATGATACGTGATGGAGAGGAGACAACAGGATAAATCCTCTTGTTGCTCTACAGCGATCCTGATAAATTAGTATCTAGGGTGCAGATTTTTGACACTGACAAAGAAGAGAACTGGGTTTATTTTTAAAAAATCCTCCCTTTGGATATCTTTTATTGATTGGGGAAATAGTTCAACATCTTTTTTTTTTTGGGATCATCTATTATGTTTGTTTCCTTTTCACTTCTTCGTTTTGTTTCCTCTTCACTGTGAATGCTGGATCCAGTGCAGTCCATTTCCCTCCGGCCAAGTCAGTTTCACCGCCTTCTTTATGCACAGTGACAAATGCTGTCAGTTTTGCTTCTCAGACAGAAAATTCATTTCCTGTCTCTCCATACAGATACATGTATGCTTTTTTAAATTCACCATATTTTACTGAGAAGTCGATAATCAATCATCACATCATGGTCTTAACTAACCAACGCAACGTAAAGATCAAATGGATTAATTCAAACCCACTGTTAAAATCCGTATTGGCAGGACATAATACAAGCTTGTGATAAAGCCACCAGTAGAGGACCTCCCTTCTTCTGAGTAATTGATTTTGCAAATGACAAATCACAGAAGCTAATAGGTACCTGGGATGTCTGAAAAAGCTGCTGCTAGTGCTTTCTGGCTCGGCTGCCTTTTGAGGCAGCAGTGCAGTAAGAGGTGAAGGGCTCAGAGGGAGAATCCCTATTAGAAACAGGACGGCCCACGTGTGGGTCTGTACCCGAGGGGCTACTGCTGCTATTCTTTCACATAGCGGCAGTCTTTAACCTTACCCAACAATGCCAAATTCGGGAGGGGATACAAGGCCAGCAGTGGGACAGTTTGCACAAAGTTATGTTAATCCTTCACTCAGATCTGTGCTGACAAGTCCGAGGGTAGAGACTGCTTGACAGTTTTCAGCACTTGACTGGCCTCTCTGGTTCGAGCCTAAGGAGACTGGTCTATTTATTTCCACTAGGAATATTCTGCAACAAGTCTGCAGTCAGGTCTGGGTATCATGGTTACTGAGTAGGGAAGGGGGATGTGAGGATGAGGAAAGGAGGAAATGTTTCTACCGCCATGGCCAATGATGGTGACAGGGATAACTGAGGAATGAATATCCCTGTCCTCATCCAGACTTGGAGACGATGCCCGGGCTCTGAGCTTACAGTAGACATGGGATGGTTGTGTGATCGTCTAGTCACCTTGGCAATGTTCGCTCTGGAGAACCCCCACAGATGTACTATCATCCGTGCATATGTGGCTAACATATTGCCTGGAGGCAAGAAAGGCAGGTTTTGGAAAGAAATACAGCTTGCTTTTAAAGAAACTTCATTATACTTGGAATGAAAACCCCTGTTTGAGAAGTGAGATTTGCAAGAAATCTGGAATATACTGAAGCTTGAGAGGGAGAGGTCATGGTGGTCAATCTTCTCTGCAGGCCCATGCGGCTGCCTCTAGCATGCCTCCTGTCCTGTGTGGATATGCTTGTGTTTTGTTGCTGACCCACCATACTCCGAGCTTCAGAGAAGCCACTGTATTATTTAGCAATGTTCTGGCAGGGACAGGGGCCACCCTGTGCTACTCTAATGTCTAAAGACTTTAAGAACCCTTGAAGACAGTTAACTTCAAGCTAATTAAACTGTGGTTTTCAAAGACCATGATGCAATGAGTACCTGCAATGGTGATTACAGTAGAGGGAATCGGATGTTCTCTAGCATGAACTTTCCGGAAGACAGGTTGGCCTAGCGAAAAGGACAGGCAGAAAATCAGCAGAATGGACTGGGATGGTTGCTACCAGAGCTCTGTGGAATTAGTCAGCTAAACATCACACCCAGATGCACGCATCACAAGCAGTGTTAGTTTGGAGATTGAGTGATTAGAGGCCACTCCTATGGAGGCCACAGAAGTGAGCAAATAAATGGGTCAAGTGTGTTATGAGCCAAACCAGATTGTGTGAATGAACCACACACGCCTCAGGAGGGGGTGCAGCTAGTTTCCTGCAGGTATCTGAAGTGGAGTCTCCTTGTCCCTCAAGTTACTGCTTCCAGAGGCATCATGAGACAAGGGAAAGCACTTAGTGTAATGACAGGTAACCTGGTTTTGAAGCCTGCTGGTACCAAAGACGCAGCCTTGAGCAGGCCTTTCCCCAGTTTTCCCACATGTAAATGGGGATAGTAGCATGGGCTCCATCCATATTCCAGGTTTGTTTGAGGGTCGAGTAACACAGCATCTGGGAATATGCTTATTGATTTCCTGAGCAGTCTGAATGGGAGAGTGTTTCATACACTGGTAGGCTTTGCAAGGGTACGCTATCATCACAGTAACTGTTGGGTTTTCATTAAACTTCTGGCTCAGTTGACTGCCAAATCCACCTGCTGTCGGCTTCTGCCAAGAGCTACCTTGAACTGATCTGAGAACTGTGAGACTGGGACTTGGTGCCAGCTCTGTCATATGCTTGCCGTCTAAATTTGGGAAGGACATTTGTCTTCTCTGAGACTCAGTTTCCTCAATTATAAATGAAGCTAATGTTGGAGGGGATTTGTTCCTCCACCCTAGGTATTGGAGTGATCAAAGTGTTTTACATTTTCATACTTTGGCTTTCTTAAAAAAGCCATGTACCTTGTTAAGTCTATTATATGATGAGCATAATATAATTGGGAAAGCAACTTTTAAAGAAGTACATTAACTTTTAATATATAACTCTATGGCTGCCTGTTTGGGGAATCAGATGTGCCTCTCTCCTCTCCAAAGTGAACCGGAATACTTAATTTTATTAAACGATCCAAATTAATGTGCTCTACTTTCCCCGTTCAAGGGTCCCCCTCATTTTTCATTTGACTGGAATTCACAATGATGGCATTTAGGAGGCATGGCTGGGCTTTGGATTGCCAAGGGGTTAAGATAAAGGTAGGAATAAAGAGATTGAAAGGGAGGAAATGAAAGTGCTGGGGTTAGAACACTCATCAAATGGCTGTGGACTTAAAGTCACAGGGCCAGGCTCTGAATCCTGGATGGGTGATTTGGGGTAGATTGATTCATCGCTTTCAACCTTCACTTCCCTCCCTAGAAGTGAGAACAATAAAATCATACTCCATAAGGCTGAAGATTAAATGATATAATGAATTTGAAATGCTTTACAAACTCTAATGAGCTATAATGTATAGGGGGTTATCATGTCATATGCCAAAAAGGTCAAGGGACAATGAGATCATAGTTTGCAACAAGGGCCTTTCAATGAGGCAAGGTCTAGGAGCAACACGTAAAGATTTGCAAATTCCAAAATCACCTCCAGCACTTAATGTCCACCACTAATGAAATCCCTGAAATATATTGGGCTGCGGACCAAATGACTTTTTCAATTTCCATATATCCTGCTTCAAATTTAGATTTTCACACTCAGCTGCACAAGACCACAGAAAAGCTGCAGGCAGAGTCCAGGGGCTAGATTAATCCTTCTCTATTGCCCCTGCATCTCAAAGCCTTAACTTCAAAGCCTCAAACTGACTTCAAAGAAAAGCTCTTTAGACTTAAAGCTGCTTTTCACTGTGTAGACCTAAGTTTTAGAACCTTCCCCAGGGCATCTATAGAAAGTGGATCCCCGACATTCTGACCTGGATTGGGAGGAGAAGAACAGGCCAACGTAGAGATTCCCAGAGAGTTTTTGGAACGTTGTCTTTTTCTAACTGTATCAATTTCAAGTGTTGGGAAGAGGTGGTAACAACAGAAAAACTATTATTTCAAATGGAAACTGTAAGAAAGAACTTAATGAAGTAAGTATATGAAATGATAGAAATCTTTGGAAGAAGTGATTCTGTTCTCTTGGTCGCAAGATGTGTCCAAGGCAGGTAATGTTGGACATTACTGGACAGATATTCTAGACCACGATATGAACAATTTCTGAGAAAAGAAAACTAGGATTCTCTTATTACCTAGATACTTAAAAGGGAAGATGCTTCAAGTGATAGGGCAGGGAGGCCCTAAAAGCAAAATCCTGACATATTCAATAAGGAAAATAGGAAAATATCTAAATATATCAGTGCATTTTAACAAGGCATTCTATAGCCTAAGATTTTTGGTGAAGATCTCATTATCAGGCTGCATCAGGCTGAAGGTGCTGCTGGACACTACAATATTTCTACAGCGGTTGACTTTTTTCTTTCTAATTACTTCCGAAGCCACGAAGGCTGCCTTCCCCAATATCTACCTCCCTCAAATCTCACAAGGACAACCAACTTATTGAGTGACAGGAACAGAGTATTTCCAAGCAGACTTTGGTGAGTTAAAATGAGGGGATGAGAAAAAGAAGATAAAATTTTTTTTAAATAAACGGAAATTCCTGCATTAGATTCAAAAATAGCATTTTCAACTGCGCACAGTCAGGGAGACTTGACCTGGGAGAGCTTCTGACGGCTCAGATTCAAAAAATCCTCTATGAGGACATGTCCTGTTTAACATTTTTATCCTTTTCAAATTCTGTGTCTCTGAGTCTGTGGATCGTTTCGTCATTAAAGGCCGTGTCTGGAGAGAAGCGGTGGAGAGCAAACAGCCCCTGTGAAATTGCTTGTATTCGGAAAGTTCCACTTCGGACAGGATCATGAGTTTACAAGAATCCCCCAACTCCCCTACCATAGCATCTGCAAAGTTGGAATTTGGGGGAATATTTCCTTCTTTAAATGTTTTGCTTCAGCTGATGGCAGAAAAAAATAATTACGGTAGTGTTATCTGCACAATATATCGGAAAATGCTGTGGCCCTTATTAGGATGTTTTCAGAGACATCTTCAACCTGCAGTTGCAGACACACCACACCGACCATTTGGTATTTCTCTCTCTCTCTCTCTATCTGCCTAGATGATTCTGAACGGGTGGGAATATACTTAGGGTCAAAAGGGAGGATTCCGTAAGGAGATACCTTCTTCCTTCCGCACACCAGAAAATAGCTTTAGAGTTCTGCTAAGTAAGGTGATCAACACAGGCTGGATGCCAGTATGTAACTCTTTGAGCGGCATTTTGGGTTTGTATAAAGCACTGTGTAATGTACTTCTAGGGGTCATGTTCAGAATGCTCAAACTAAAGTCCCCAAAGAGGGGCTCAGATTGGTGTCATGGGATGAGTGGTAGGGACTGCTCTGCCCTCTGCTAACAGGGCATCATGTATTATTAGGAGCCCGAGCTCGGTCCTGGATGTCAATGCCTATGTTTCCTCGAGGCCAGCGATCGTCTTATTTAACCTGGTACCCTGGGGCATCTAGGAGAATACACTGCACATCGTCAGCGCTATGGGAACGTTTTCAAATCAACCAGTATCAAAATGTGAACCAATACAGCTTCTCCACACAAATTTGCTTGTACATAAACACAACACGCACTTGTTAACGTGTACAAGGTTAGGTGTGTGAAATCAGCAAGAGCACACCATGTGCCACAGCTAAATGTTAACACAGGTTACGTAAAACGTGGTTTTGGTTTGGTTTTTAAGGGCATTTGGGGGAAAATGAAGAACATTAAAAAAAAAAAAATCTGTCTTACCATACAGGTATTTTCCTTCATCCAAAGCAAATAAAAATGAGAAATGATTTTTAAAAATGTAAACAACATATGGCAAAGACAGAAAGCAAAAAAATAAAATTCGACGTCATTAGCTTTAAAAATTCATACCTGTTATTGTGAAGCCACCTAAAAAAGAAAAAAAAGAATAAATGTTACAATTTATTTTACTTACATTCTAAATAACAAATACCAGTGACATCGGACTGCCCGGCCACCCATCCAAGATACAAGAACTTGCCAAATTATATTTACAATTAAGAAAAATCTGAAAACACCCGTTCAGGATTTAATCACTATGCATTCTTTTAAGATTAGGGGACTTAATGCATAAATTTAATTCTTGTGCATACCTAAGTAATCACTGGTTTTTAAAAAGATCATGCTAAACTAAAAATGGAACATTATCTAACCTACACAAAAATGAGGCCAATGGCCCTAAACAATGATCTCGCTAGTAAATCAATAGAAATAAAAGTCAGAAAGCTACCGTATCACCTGATATTCATGGAAAATCACCTAGAGAAATGGAAAGGAAATGGAAGAAATGAAATGCTTACCAAGCTCATTCAATAACAGGGCTGTGAAGGAAACAGACAAAGACAACACAGAATAAGAGACCAGATGAATAATGAAAGTAGGAGGAATATCAGCAGAAAGAAATCCAGGCAGATCTGATTCCAGTGGCAGGAAGCCACTGCTAACATGGGTGCATTCCAAGGAAAGGTGGCATTGGGAATATTTTCCAATAAACAATCCCGACACTAATTATTTTGCAAATGTGTGTGACTGATTATATATGTATACAGTTCCCCTTGTCTGTTATTCCTTGGCATTTGGTAAAACATTTCTACTATATATGTTTACATATATGTATCTAGTTTACCAAATAGAGTAGAAACGTTTTATGCAGTTAATCTTAACTTCATTTGAGTGGGTCTTCCTCATTAAATATTGCCTGGGAGTTACTGAATTCAACATACGGAAGTCTCAAGTCATCCAGGATCTCAGGTGTTATACCTTTCGTTCGCTGAAAACAGATAAAACATCTTAGGAAATTCCATTCTGGCTGCCCTGCCTGAAGGAGACTTCGGCCCAAGGTAAAGTTCTCCCTGGAGGTTCTATTTGCTTAGTATTCCTTGGCCATCAAGGGATGCTTATGTTTTTTAAATCCTCAAAACCTGAGTCCCAGGAATTAGCACTTGTGTGCCCTTATGTATGATTCCTGCATGTTACAATTGGACAATCACAATAGTTCTTGTGGACACGTAATTCCGCGGAAACTGACAAGGCGGTGGTGGGGAGGAGGGCCTCCATAATTGTCTTCCAGGTTATGAGCTTTAAACCCGGGCTATACAGTAGCACTTTATTTTGGTGAAAGCTCCCTAGCTAAAAATATTATATAAATTTCTTCAGGAGCTGTGGAGGGGAATGCTACAATTATGTTTTCAGCCCCATTTTGCTGCTAACGGTTAGTGGCATTAGAGGATACTTTCTAAGACAAGTCAGTAATTTTATTTATAGGGACAAGAATCCACTTGGAGGGTGTGAAACCAGATAGTGCTATCAAGGAATTTTAATTTGCTTTTACATGAGGGCCTATTTTACTAAAACGACTATTGAAAGAGCTGTATCCAAGATGCTCTTCCTTTAGATAAAAGACAGTGTTTTGGAGGAATACATTTAGAAGTGCTTTTTTCCTGTATGCTAATGAGGCATTTTTGATCCCATCTTTGTATGAAATCAGCTCAGTTTTCTAGTGTCTTTTCCTTCTGCCTACTGCCTAAGAAGCATAATAAATAGGCCACATTAAAATGGGTCCCCAGTGCTCCATTCTCCATCATTCCAAAAGGCTCCTGTTACCATTTGGGACATGATTAGGTCAGGGACATACACTTTTTTTTTTTCCCCTTTTTCTGATGGACTCTGAAGTCAGTGAGTTCTTACAAATATGAGGTTAAATTTCCCCAAATGTTGGGTCTATATAGAAATTAGTCCTATATATTTGGTATTTTTCCTTACATGTACAAGTATAAATTTCCTACAAAGTGTCCATCTAATCAACTTCTATGCTAGTCATCAGTTGTTCGGATGCAATGAGTTAAGAGCTATTCGTGTGCAGTAAGCTCATTTTACATGTATAATTACATAATCCCTTTAAAATGGCCACTCTTAGAGGATAATTGTGGGAAGCCTTTGTAATCATTCAGAATAAAACATTATCTTTAAGGGTGGTATAAAATTCCTGTCCTTCCTTATCAAAAACAGGCCGTAGAAAATAGAAATAAAATCAAAGAGGACAAAGAAATTGGCTTCTCTGTTCAAATATTTTCCTAAAAATATATAAGTGCAAATCAACTTTTAAAAAAAATCTAGTTATGAGGATACTGTTGTTTATTTCTTTTCTTTTTTACCGTACATGCTAGAAATTTGTCGATTCTATAAGGATCAAAACATTTCAGAGCATAAGGCTGGCTAGGCCTTAAGCAAGGGCTAAATTCTTCCTGAAGGACCATATCCTTCCTACTAAAGAAAATCTGTATGACTATAGTTTCCTACATCTGGTCCCTTTTAAATGTCATATTTGATAATATAAAAAATGTCGGGCCAAAATGAATGCTAGAATATGGATAACACTAGTCTTCAAGAATCTTTGTTCTTATTAAATATATATTTCTTGAAAACTGGGTTGTCTAAAGAAGCTTAATTACTGAATTCTTCTGAAAGTTCCTATTAGTTGCCATTAGACTCATCTGTCACTACTAATAGGTATTAAGTAGTCTTTATCACAAACGTTCAAGGGGAGATTTAGTAGTTGGAAGTATGTTCTAGAATGATCCCTAAGTAGTAAACACCTGAACACAGAAATCATGCTTTTAGATCATCACTTCTGAATTACAGAAATCTCTTCTAGTATTTCTTAAATCTGCTTTCAATCAAAGTTAGTGGGCATTTCCTGAAGAAAATGGGCATTGCTTGGTGCATTTGTGAATTAGGGAAGGGAGATGAAACTGTTAAAGCCTCAAAGGAAAATGAAGGATAGTACTTGGAGCCGAGGAAGAGGAGAGAGTTAAGTGTGAGAGTAGGAGACACGGAGAGAGAAGAGTACAATTTCTCGCTGGTATGTCTTTGTATACTCTCACACCTTTCATTCCTCTTCTTATCCATTTTGGTTCCTCAAGCACAAGGGAGAAACTGCACTCTTTCTCATATTCCTCACGGTCAAATATTCTAATGGTAATGATCTTCCTGTGGGAACACAAGACAAAGGCAAAACAAATGGTTGGAGTCACACGCTCATGCTAGGTGTTCACCAAGCTGCATGTTACCGTGATGTTATGGAAGGGAGGACTGGCAACACATGGACCTCACAAGTATGTAATAGGGCATGGCGGCTACTGGCAGCGGGTCCCCGCACGCTGTCTCCTCATTTGCCACTTTCACCAATGCTTCCTGCTTCAATGAGCTGGCAGGAAGTACCCCGACTTAGGAAGAGAAATCAGAATGTGGGCTTCATTTTGGCATGGCCAGCATCAGCACCACCCTTCCCGGAAATGGAGGCCAGATTGACTACCCTGAGAATTTGTCTCTCAGACCTGCCATGTGCAGAGCGGCCAGAATTGGCTGATGGAGCTACAGGCTGGGCCCACTGTGGCCCTGGGGTGAGATCTATGCCCTGTTACATAGGTGGAGGGATGTGTGTGTTGTGAGCCACGTCTGAAGAGTGCAGGCATCCAGGGGTGGCAGAGGCCAGCAGAAGCTGTTGGGCTCAGCCCTGGAGCAGCTCCCCCACCTTTCTTCTCACTCATCTCCACCAGGCGGGGCTCTCCAATCTCAAGGAAGAAGGTCTTGTTTTTCTCATACTCCTCATCATCAATTACCTTGACTGATATTGTTTTGCTGAAACAGAGAAGAATAGAAATTGACGAACAAGGGGAAGAGGAAAGAGAAGAGAAGGAACATAGAGAAGAGGAAAGCCAGGTTAACGAGCTGCACTTCCAGACAAATGGCAACTGAGAAACTTCTGTACTGTGACTCTGTTCTTCCAGGTCGGGTGTGGGATAGGTCTGAAAGATTGGAGAGGTCACCCAACGCACAGCTCCCCTGCCCAAGGCCGTGGAATGATTTTAGGCAACATATAGCACTCAGGACTCATAGGTTTATCATCACCATGAGAAGGAAAAGCAGAAGAACACAGATCACAATAATAAGAAAAGAAAAATGTATTTATTTAATAAATGCCTTAACCGTAGGATTGTCTGAGCTGTGCCCTGGAATTCACTCGTTTAGAACAAATCAGTAAATCACATCAAAATATCAACAGAGGTTATCTGTGAGTGATAGGCTTGTGGGTCTTTTTTTTTTTTTTTTTTTTTTTGGCCTTCATTCTGCTTTACTGTATTTCCAAACATAATATTTTTGTAATAAAATGTTATTAAAGTAATAAATATATAAGACCATCACAAAATAAAATCAGACTCTTTTATCTTACCCCACCCAATGTCCTAGAATCCAACTCGTATTCAGCCTAGTCAGATTTTCCACCTAGATCACAAGGGGAAAATGTTCATGTTTTATTTGTCTTCCAAAGATGAAAGCAGACGCCTCCCAATAGCTGTTTTGAAAGGTGGGGGATGGAGAGTCATGATGCTATAGTGATTTTCATCCCTCTAAAGCTGAGTTTCAACTTTGACAAAATATACTATTTATACCACATTCAAACTTCACCCATTCACCAAGGCCTTTAGTTAAGAATTTTTCCCATAATCCATCCATTAGCACTTCTAGCCTTAGGGTACTCTGGCTGTGAGTGACTGGCCGACTGCAGGACAAATGCAAATATTGTGCAAATCTCAATTTCCCATAAGCCTGATGACTGAAGATATATCTAATGTTACCTTCTAATTAATTAAGGCTTAATCACTTCCTGTATTACCACTTACTCAGAGCCCCCTAAACACTTGTTTGTCCTTGAAAAAAAATTTTTTTCCAGTAACACTGGCCAAGAACATTTCTGATTAAAGTTTTTGAAACAATGAGTTTACACAGGCGCATAGTTTTAAAGTCATGGACATTATTTTGTTTTGGTGGAATTTTCTAGGTCTTCCGGAAGGAAATTGGTTTGTAATCTTTTTTTTCTTTTTTCTTTTTCTTTCTTTTTTTAAGAGAGGGAGAGGGGAGTGGGAAGGGGTAGGGGGGGAGGGAGAGAGGGTCTTAAGTGGGCACCACCCTGAGATCATGACCTGAGTCAAAATTCAGAGTTGGGCACTTAACTGACTGAGCTACCCAGGAGCACCCCCCCCCACTTTTTTTTTAAATTATTGATCAAAGCCACCAAGTTTCATTTATAACTATGTATGCCAAAGAGCATCAGTCTTCTTTCCTAGTATGAAGGAGAAGAAAGGTAGATATTGCTTTTAATTCTCTGAATTTCCTAGCCCCTAATACTAAATGCTTTAGTCTTGCTTTCTTGGGTTAACATTGTGGAAGTGGAAGGGTTAACACTGCTTCTGGTCCTTTGGAGCCCCATAACCAGCTCTTAGCTTACAAACATCCATGCATGGTGCTCATATCCAATTTCTCATCACTAAGGAGTTGGGGCTCATGACAGTGCCTTTTCTTTTCTATCTCAGCTGTGTCCTCAAAGACTGAATTATTAAGGCCAGAAGAGCAGCTGTAACATTTTTTAAGAGCAGTTAGATATTTACAAACTTCCATCGGTGTGACAAAGTCCAACTACATGTACAAAGTGAACAGTTCCTGTTTAACTTCTGGAGCTCTGGAATTGACCTACTTACTTAGTGTGTGTGTGTGTGTGTGTGTGTGTGTGTGTGTGTGTAAATATATGTATCAAATCAGCCTACCCTGACTACACTAGGATATCTGATCGTTCCTCAATCTCCAAAAGTTACAAATTATTAGGGAATTATTAGGGCACAGAAGATGTAAGAAATGATGCATGTGCTCTTTATTTCAGAACTGAATCTGATGTTACAAGTGAAATCAAATTTATACAAGAACTTGCCAAGAGTTTATCCTCTTTGTCATCAAACATAAGTATTTTGGGTATTAATTTCTATCTCCTGCTTTATAATCTTAAACTACTGTTGTGCAGCTCTGCTGAGGCAAACAGCCATAAGACCAAGTGTGGCAAAGTGTTAATGGGCATTTGGAGGGCCATGCTACCATCTTCTGGACCTCATGGCCCAACATTCATTGTCACTTCATGATAGGGTACACTGAGGTGGATGCCACGTTGCAGTGCTCTTGCTTATGTTACCTAAAAACATTTGACTTCTCTTTCTCCATCTTGTACTCCCAACCCATCCTACATCTCATTACATATTTTATTAGATTGCAGAAATAAAATACAGTAGAGATGGTTGGTGTAGCCTGGCTAATAGGGTGAGCCTTTGTTTAGAAAAAGCTACCCAAAGAGCAACATGACTCTTTATTCCCAAAGAGCAACATGACTACTCATTCAGAAATAAATAGAAGCAACCAAATAACATTGTTTCTTATTCTTGGCAAATTTAATCCTCTATTGTCCTAACAGCTTTATTTTCTATACTCTGAGTAGCTGATGCGTGTGGGATATATGAAGCCCTACACAATTTGTTTGTATAATAAAATAAGCACTGAAAATTTATCTTTAGATTATCACTATTTACTAGGATCATAATCCTTAGAAAATGTTTCAGTATTTGATAACTGTGACACTGGAAAAATCAAAGAAGAAAAACCAGTACTTCTGTAGATGCCTGGCCAAGACACCTAAAATAGATGGGATTTGCATAATGGCATATTTCAAAACATTAATAAAACCATCAGTAGTGTCCCTGACAGGAGGAGCCATTAAATTATAAATTGATTTTGGTGCTCTTGCATAGTAAAACGATTAATAGGAAACTCGCTTTTTAAAGGACATTTCAGTCCATTTAAAGAGGCAGGATGAAGTCAATCCTTAGGAATCAAGAGAGGTAAAAATCTGAAGGGATTGCTAATGCTCAGCTTTTGCTTCTCCCCCCAGCAAAGGTAGCAAAGGTGAAATTAACCAATGTAATTTTTAAAGGAACAGATCCTTAGGCTGTCCCTTGCTCACTTCCCAGAGCCTAATGCCACTTCTTCCATCACACGGGGAGATACAAGAGATGGGGTGCACTTGGTGAAGACTCCAATTATACTAGTTTCATAAGCAGCAGAAGCACACTTCTGTTCCTCACAATTCTGCAGTAGATATAGAATCTCAAGGACTGAGGGACCTTTAAGGCCCTCCCATTTGCACCCTCTCCCCCCGCCAACATTGCCACACCAATCCCATACTTTTGGGATGTCACAGAGCTTTTGCTCTGTCACAAGGACTCCCTCTCCCTGTGAACACAGATTCATATTGGCTGTTCTTTTGTTCTCTGTACCAACAGAGGATGTGGTCAAGTTTTCTTTCTTTAGATTGACAGGTTAACCAAAACAAGACCAGAAGAGTCTGGTAGACACAGCCCTTCATCCTATGACAACTCTTGCACTCTTATTGCCCCAAACAGAAAAACTGATGTCGTGCAATTTTCAACTACCATAATTATGAAGAAGGCGATGAGAGCTTTTCACTTGATTTTTACACACCTCTCTAAAGTGGAATAGTGTACTATAAAAATGATGTTTTCTGGAAACTGGCAAAGCACTTACAAATCTTATGACAACACTAAGTAATCTCTCAGTGTGGCCAAAGTTTTTATGGAAATCCATCTTGGTTCCATTTCTAGGGGGAAAAAAGGATTTGATTAAGAAAGATCAGTTTATTGAGAGGAAAAACACAGGTCATTCCTTTTGATTTTTTTTTTTTTTTGCAGTGCTTTTCCTTTGGTAATACTAAACCAACATCTATACTTGACTCCTCAGTCTCTCTCTTATCTGATCAGTCTCAAAAGACCTGAACACCTTCCAACATTCTATCAAGGAGTTCGTAGGTCTGGTGGTGACTCAGGCAGATGGTGGGAAAGGAAAGAAGGAGGTGGCTTTATTAGTGGAGGTAAAAAAAAATCTCTTTAAAATATATTCTGATCTGGATAGAATCCCAAAGAGAAGCTAACATGTCTTTTATTTTTATTTTTTATTATGTTAGTCACCATACAGTACTTCATTAGTTTTTGATGTGTTCCATGATTCATTATTTGTGTATATTACCCAGTGCTCATTGTAATACATGCCCTCCTTAATACCCATCACCAGGCTAGCCCATACCCCCACCCTCCTCCCCTCTGAAACCCTCAGTTTGTTTCCCGGAGTCCATAGTCTCTTAAGGTTCATCTCTCCCTCTGATTCCCACCCCCTTCAGTTTTCCCTTCCTCCTCCTAATGTCCTCCATGCTATTCCTTATGTTCCACATATGAGTGAAACCATATGATAATTGTCTTTCTCTGCTTGACTTATTTCACTCTTTCACTCTATCCAAATCAACATCTCAAGCCTCAAGAGGCATACACAAACCTGATCCTTTAGTGTGTATATCGACATAATTTATCATGCTTTTTAATGTGTGTCTTTTGGGAACTAAACACCAACAAACTTTATTATTATTTTTATTATTGACTTATCTTTAAAAAAATTTTAATGCCATTCCTGGGAAAACACATGGTTGTTTTGCGGTGCCTAATTAGCAGTTTCCTGTTCATTTTACTTGCAAATGTATTGCTTTCCTCTTTAGAAGTTTTGTAACAGCCCAGATGATAAAAGCTTTCAGCATCATAAAGATTTCACCAACTCAAAAATAAATAATAAATAAATTTTAAAAACTCAGATTTCTGAATAGAAAAAAATAAATAAAATATATTCTGATCTCTCCTCAGTAAGCCAAAGTAGCATCTGGGCCTCTTTTTCTATTTCAGCCTCGATTTGCCCTTCTGTGGTTTCTTTTTCTCAAGACTGCCCTTGATATTAGGAGAAGTGAGAGAAAGAAAAGAGAAGAGACTCTCCTTTTAAATCCCCATGTGAAAGATTTTAGTGAGGATTTCACATTTTTTTTTAAGAGTTTATTTATTTATTTGAGAGAGAGAGAGAGAGAGACAGCCAGCGAGAGAGGGAACACAAGCAGGGGGAGTGGGAGAGGAAGAAGCAGGCTCCCAGTGGATTCGGAGCAGGGAACCCGATGTGGGGCTCGATCCCAGGACCCTGGGATCACACCCTGAGCTGAGGGTAGACGCATAATGACCAAGCCACCCAGGCGCCCCAGGATTTCACATATTTAGATACTGCAATGGCTGTTTTAAAAATTATTATTAAAAAATTAAACTCTCTTTAGGCATACTGAGAGGTCAATGGACCTCTGAGCACTTTACATTTCTTAATTCACCTGTCTTCATAACAACCCTAGAAGTGACTTCTGTTCCTTACCATTTACAGAGGGAACAGTGACTCAGAGAAGTTAAATAACTCCCAAGGTCACAAAGTGAGACTCCTGTAACTGGCTCCCAAGACCGATACCTTCAATTACATAACCCACAACGTTCCTTATTCATTCAGCTGTGCAGTATTTTTATGACCACTTTAAAGGACCTGGGTCATTATTTTAAATTAATAGAAAGTTTAGTGTTTTATCTTTATGTTAACAAGGATTGTCTTGATTAGCGATGATAGAATTTCAACTCTATTTTTCAAAGGAGAGGAGCACATCTATTTTATGATGGCTGTCCTAAAAAGGTGAATCCTTGAGGAGATAGAGGTCCTATTAGAAGTAATTGAAAAGTGCCATAAATATGTAGGGGCCCCCCAATTCTGTGAACTTGGATCCACCAACCAGTAGCCCCAGCCTCACGGGGAGGTGAGGGAGATTGTCAGAACTGCAGAATCTCAGGGTCTGCCCCGGACCCACCAAATCAGATCCACGTATTAACAAGACCCCCAGAGGACGCTATGTATGTGAAAGTTTGAGAAGCATGGATCTCAAGAGGACGATGTGTTCTTTTATGAAGTCAGAGAATGAATTAAGAGGCTGGTAAGAGCTGGGCTTCTGTTTTAGAACTGTCTGCATATGAGAATCATGTCTGGAGCTTTGCCAACTTTGAGTGTGGGGCAGGACCCACTCAAAGCCAGTGACATCGAACTCTCTGGTGTGGGGCCCCCAACATGAATATAGTTTTAAACAGTTTTTCAGGTGTTTCCAATATGCAGCAGGGGCTGGCAGCTGGCTAATGGGGAGCAAGAAATGTCTGCCTGATGTTTCAAAGAATGTATTCAATAAAGAATAGATAGAATTGTGAGAAAGTCCATCGAAACTAAATTTCAGATCTAATTAGCAATCTAGACTGAAATATGGGAGAACCATTTTGCTTTGTTCTTCACCAGTGTTCTTTTCTGGATTCCATCGAGTATTTAAACTTACTGTTTTCTCCTCTGAGGAAATGTGGGTCTCCCCAGGCCACCTTAATAGTATAGGTGAGGAAACGCTTTGAGCATTCAGACAGCACAGTTTACACTCACACAGAGTGATCCCCTTCCCCATAAAGTGATGGGAAGTCTGGTGATAGGCTTTTACACAATGGAAGTTCTGTTTGGAGGGTGGAAAAACTTAGGATTTCAATTGCCACAGAAGACAGTAAAGCCTCATAGCCCCGCTCTCAGAGAGCTTCTGAGCTACGTCAGCGAAAGGCCACGTTTGTGGAACTGGAAACTTTCCCCACCAGGGCCACCACACTTAGACCCAAGAAAAAAATGACCCAGCATTGTTCACATATGAAAGCAAAAGATCTGGCAACTTCTCTGACCATAGAGTGATATCATCAGGTGAGGCAAATTTGAAATTTCAGCCCCAGTACACCTGATGTTAAAAGCTTCAGGATAAACTTCTCTTACTCAAAAAGACAAGCCAACTTAAAAATGAGCTAAGGATCTGAATAGACACTTCTCCAAAGAAGATCAACAAATGGCCAATATGCATGTGAAGAAATGTTCAACATCATGGGTTATGGGGGAAATGCAAATGAAAGCGATAGTGAAATACCAATTCAAACCCACTGAGATGGCTAGAATCAAAAAGACAGATGATAACAAGTGTTGTAGAGAACATAAAGGGATTAGAACTCTCTTACACTGCTGGTAGGAATGTAAAATGCTGCAGCTGCTTTGGGAAAACCTAGCAGTTCCTCAGAAATTTAAAGACAGAGTGACCTTATGACCCAGCAATTCCACGTCTAGGTGTATAAGCGATTTAAAAACATATGTCCACATAAAAATTTGTACATGAATATTCATAGCAGCATTATTCATGAGAGCCCCAAAGTGGAAACAACCTAAATATCCATCAACTAATGAATGAGTGAACATAATGTGGTCTATCTACACAACGGAATATTATTCAACAATAAAAAGAAATGAAATGTTGACACCTGCTAGGAAGGGTAGCAGAACACGCCACCCCAGGATATGCCACTTTGGTATAGTGATAATTTGGAGCTACAGGCTCTTGAAAAACAGCAGATGCAAGGAGAGCCTTTCTCTGAACTCTCCAATCTGCCTAAAGACCGATGCTCCAAAATGAACTTGATTGTCATGGATCCCCTCCCTGGGAATGTCATCAGCCATTATCACAGGAGAGGAGACTAGAAGTAGACTCCACATCCTGACAAACTTTGTCACAAACTGTCATACCTCCCATCTGTCCTTCTAAGGATCTCTCCATCTTTCCTAAAAATCATCTACTTTCCCCCTAGGCCTTCATCCCTCACCCTCTTCCCTGCTAAGATGGTATTTAAGCCTACATTTCAGCTACCTTAGAGAGTGACTAATTTTTCCCTGGGTGGCTCTCATGTACGCATGAGGTGTACATGTTAATAAATTTGGGTTTTTTTCCTCTTGTTTATCTGTCTTTGATTGCATGGTCTCAGCCATGAACTCTCAAAGGTAGAGGGAAAGTTATTTTTCCTCCCCTACGCTACAACACGGATGAATCTTGAAAACATTACATTGAATGAAAGAAGCCAGACACAAAAGTCCACATATTATATAATTCCATTTACATGAAAAGTCCAGAATAGGCAAATCCATAGGGACAGAAAGTAGCTTAATGGTTGCCTAGGGCTGAGGGTTGGGGGGTAAATGGGTGGTGACGATCAATGGGAATGGGTTTTCCTTTGGGGGTGATGAAAGTGTTCTACGATTGTTGTAGCAATGGTTACACAATTCCAAAAATACACGAAAACTCATTGAATCACATATTTTAATTAAGTTAATCTATGATATGTGAATTATATCTTAACAAAGCTGTTATTTTAAAAAAAAGCAAGCTTTAGCATAAATCCCAGTCCTTAGAAAGAACAGTTTCTTGGGTGAGAAAAGGTGGTGAGAACATTTAGGCTTTCCAGTATGGAGTTTCGAATTTTGCGGGCCCTCCAAACAGAAAACCGGAGGGCCGCATGCCCCAGACAGGGAGAGCCACAGGCCCCAAAGTTAAGTACCACGGCTCAGCCCGTCAGCTCCACTAGCCTCAGCCCGTCCCTTTCCCAGGTTCCCCGCAGAATCTGTCCCTCCAGGATCAAGGGCTACTGATGTTGTACTTTGACATGCTAAGCATTTCTGGTGGCTCTGACCTCAGGCCTGGCTTCCTTGGCTGGTTTCTTTTCCCCGAAGTACAGAGTGTTATGGAAATGTCAGAAGTGGCATTTCCTTCAAGGCATTTATTTAAAAAGAAAAGGAGATGACTGTAATCCTAGGTCATGCTGCTGCCCCTCGAGTGTCCCCAGCTCTGCATCACCTGGGGCATTATCCAGCACCCTCGCTGGCATTGATTTCTCTCTGCCTACAAGGAAAGATGGGCTTGCTATGGATTGCCTT
This sequence comes from Ursus arctos, assembly GCF_023065955.2. Taxonomy (NCBI): domain Eukaryota; kingdom Metazoa; phylum Chordata; class Mammalia; order Carnivora; family Ursidae; genus Ursus; species Ursus arctos. Next base: position 54,251,802 of record NW_026623100.1, on the reverse strand, counting down.
TGTATCCCCTGGTTTAAATTCCTGGCCCATTTTCAGCATTTTTTTTTTTTTTCTTTTCTTCAGAAATTAATTTGATGAGTGACTTGGTGACTTGGAGTTAGGGAAAGAAAGGGGCAGTCAGAGAAGACCCATGCATGTATTCTACTCATTTTCTATAACGGACCCAAATCAACTCCCCTGTCCAATGAACATTCCAAATAGGATAAAACAGGCTGCTATTCATATTATTTCTAATAACATCTCCCATTGTTTTTAGCTTAGGAGAAACTTTGGGCGTGGACTCGCTTGGGAATAAGATGGGTCATAGAGGAGGGGCCAGGCCGTGACTCAATCTGTTGTGTCCTTTGATGACACGTCAGGACCATCGGACTGGGATGCCGGTTATGCCAGTTCCTCTCTTGGTTCTGCCACTTTCTAGCTGAGGTATTTGGACCAGTTCTGGCATCTTTCTAAACATCAATGTTATAGTCTATCAAATGGGGATAATACAACTCACTTCACAGTGATTGTGATGGTCAAATCATGGGTGTCATCACTCATCAACTGTAGATGATACAACTTTACAGCGTGTTTGCAAAGATCAAGTAATACAATGCATGCCAAATAATTTTGCAAAAGGCTAAAAGATGTTAGGAACAGTTGTTACTGTTAGTTGAAAAGGAATGGTTTACGTTGTAGTTCTTACTTGCCTGTTCACCCAGCCACCAAAAGGGGCAGGGGGCAGATGGCGGAGGTGGGGGTCAGGAAATGTTTGATGGAGTGATGGGCCATATGCTCCAATTCGCTGTCATTTGTAGCGAGGGCTCACATCCCATATGATGATTCAGAGAAGCAAGGGGCACAAGGGCCACTGCTCAGCTTCTCAGTCCCAGCTCCGCTAGGTCCCCTTTGACCACATCAGCTAGTTACACGGAGAAGACTGAAGTCATGCTTTTCCTGGAGCTCCTCCTGTGAAGTAGAGCCTGATGAACAGGGGTAGTACTAGTCTGTAATTTAAATAGACTCTGAGGTTGAGAGTTGCTTAAGTAGCTAAACCAAAGTAATTCTTCCAGGAGGCCTTGTCATCTGTGCACTGAGCTCCGTATTATCAAGTGGTAACTGAAGTGATTGCTTCAAGCAAGGCAAGAGGCAGGGACAGCTAAAATCCTGCTGTTCTCTGGGGATACCAGGAGAATTTTACAGAGCACGGGAGTGGGGCTTTTCCAACAGAACCTTGCTCTATTTTATTTTCTTCTGCTTACTCTTGTAACCGAAAGGCCACCAATTTTTTTTTTCCAAATGCAAAATAGGAACAAATGTAATTTGTTTTTGGTTTCTCTCCCTTTGGCATTGTCAGCTTTATTCTCAAAAGAAAAACCCGTGAGCTACCTTCCTGTTCCTAGAAGACGTGCTGGTTGACCACTTGAAAGACACTGCAGGGACCCTCGAGTTATTGTTCCAATAAAGAACATGCTAACAATTCTAGTACCCCCAAGGTTCTGTTCTATTATGGCAGGCTAGTGTGAAAGCCACATGAGTAGAGTGTTTAAGAGAAAATGATACGAATGTGTTAAAAAGTGACCACCATTTGCTGACATATAAAATCGATACCTAACTATTGCCCCACGTCTCTGCAGCCAATAGACTTGTCTTAGGGAGGGTGGAGTCATGAAGATCCCGGGTTTGTTACCTAAATGTGCATGTTGAGGCGACTTGTCAACTTAGTGAAAAATAAAGTGGATCGAGCACTGGGCATCATGTGACTACAGATCTTTGTCTAGATTTTTCAAAATTGTTTAATAATATTGGCATTGTGCCAGTTGCATGAGAGACTTTTAACCAAACGGTGGAGGGTTCTCATCATCTTGAAACTGTTTCCTTAACTTGTTAGCACTACATAATCGTCTATAATCTGATATCTTTGCTTACCCATTCCCTTGGAATGAGAAAGGTTAAATTCTCTAGAAAACATTATTTTGACAAATCCCTCAAAGGGGAGGGTAACGTTGAATACTTTGTGGCATGAGGCATCTTCTCTTTAAACTGAACGCAAACATCTCTGGTTCAGTTTTAGAAGCTTCTGTGCAGTTCTCAGTTTGTCACTGCCCTTTATAAGAATGTGGAATTCTGTGGAATTGATGGGCAGTTGAATTGCAAAGAAACTTCTGGTTTCCCATAGTTTTCAAAAGCTCTCTTCATATTGGACATTTTAAACATTCCTGGGTTCTACTGAACTTGCTCCAGAGATTATTTCTGCTTTTGGACCTTCCTCCTTTGTCAAGATTCTTTGTTCAAAGTAGAGTACCCCTGGAAGACAGTGGAAAGATTTCACTCCTGAAATGTTACAGAACGGCAGATAGCGTGTGCCGAAAGCATCTCTATCTGAGAGAGGCCAGCTTTGAAAATAGAACAACAAGAAACAAAGCCAGGCTTTCTTCAGGTTTTTGTTTGTTTTGTTTTTTAATTCACATTCTTTCTCTCTTTTCCTTTCTTCCCTTCCTTTCTCCATGGCCATGAAATATTCGAGGGCAAATCAGTCTCTGTCTGCATGCATTCATTTAAAATAAAAGACAAGATGCCACATATTTTCTTGAACAGAGCCAAACAAAATCAATAATTAGTGACTTGTTGCTGTTTTTATATTTCACATTTCTGTTGCATGTCTAACATTTTACTGCTATTTTACATTAGGTTAAACGATCAATCTTTACGTGTTCATACAATATATTCTATAAATATGTTTTGATTTTAGTTTTGTATTTCACAATGGGGGATGATCAAGGCGAATCGGGACTCTGTGACCCTGTCCATGGCTCTGAGTCATTGTCATTCCAAAATATGGGTGGAGAAAATGATCTCCGAAAATGCTTTCTTAAGAAAGGGAATCAGGTTGCAAAATTCTCCCTCTGCCATTTACTAGCTGCACCTGTACGAATTACTTATTCTTTCTAAGGCTCAAGCTCCTGTTCTGTAAAGTGGTTAAAATGATGGTATTTATCTCATCTGATTGCTGCAAACAGTAATTGTGATAATACATACAAAATGCTTAATACAGAGGTTGGCATGTATTTGCTAAATGAATATTAGCTATTTCTATTATGACCACAATCAATATTGTGTCAAGTTAAGAACTGGGACTTTGGGAAATGAATTGCCTATAAGTCCTGCAAGTGGCTTAATCTATGCGCTAGTTTTCTCCTCTATAAAAATGGAATAATTCGATCTATATTGTAAGGTTGTTGAGAGGATTAGGTAGGAAAACAGAATAGTAAGCAATCAATAAGTGATGCTTATCAAAATTATTATTATGAGAGCAAGGAGAACTAAAGTATCTTAGTGAAGCTTATTTGCTGACATGAAAGGGTAGGTTAGTAGAAATCGATAATATAGTCCTTTAAAAAAAAGCAAATTTTCAATGTCTATCTTCGGGTTTTGTTTTCCCCGATAATCTAGAAAAAAAGAAAACAAAACAAAAAACTTGATTCTGAACAGAATTCTGTCCTTGTTCGTGTGAAATATCAGCAAGCCTGTATTTCTGGGGCTCTTTTTTCACTAAATACAGCTAAAATAATATGAATTGCTTTCAGACAATTTGTGTTATTTCTCTTCAGTTGCTTTTCCTGCTTATTAAAGTAATCCTTGATCATTGTTGAGAATTTGACAAAGGCAAAAATGAAAAAAAAGTAAAAATCGCCCATAAGGTTACTGCTAGAGATCACCATTTAACATTTAAAAATGTTTGCTTTTAGCTTTTAAAATACACAACTACAGATTTTGGACTATATTGCATTTATGTATGTGCAAATAAAATTCGATGTCGTGATTTTTCACCTAATGTATTTTGAACATTTCCTGGGGCACCAAAGTTTTTAAACCTTTCCTTTGGAATGGCACAAGATAGTCCATGAAATGTCTTTACAATAATGTAATTAACTCTTCATGAATGGACTGTGAGTCACTGTTTTTCTCTTTGCTGTCCCTGTCCATCTAGACTGATCTCTACTTTATAGGGGGAAATAAATAAAACAAGCCAAAACTATTATGAACTTTTGATGCTTTCCTGTGGAGGCACTACTTGGGATTAGTTTTGTTAGAGGTGAATGGTTATTTTCTATAATCTTCCTTACATGCTTGGGTCCTGCTCTGGACTCCTACCCTCGGTGGTAACCTTCCTCAGCTCCATCTTCTGTTGGCCTTTTTTGAAGTTCTTGTCTGAATTCTGCCCTGTAGAAAATTTGTACACCCATTTTTAAACAGGGAAATTCTCTTAGTCATTACTAACCGTCTGGCTAGTTTTGCTGGAAAATTTTTTCAGGAATCATCTGCCAGTGTTGTTTCCCTAGAAGACCGTTCTGGCTACATCACCAAGCTCCTGTTCATTCTGTCGCAAGGAACTCTTCATGCTAAATCACTCGCAAATACCCACGATTATGCCCTTCTCCTAATCACCCACTCCCGTTTGTCATCAAAATAGCATTAGTCATTTTCTACTGAAATTCAGCCCTTGCCTTCACAGACACCCCACCCTCTAGAAGCCCAATCTCCCAGTCCTCGATCACAGAAACCTCCCTTCTCACCTCTCATGATACAGGTGAGCAAACGGACGCCAGGACACTGGCCAACACCTCAAAACTAGATAGCAGAGTCAGGATTAAAATTCATCTCCAGACGTTCCGTCCACATCTGGTATTTGTTTATTCTGTTATTATCCTCGTGTTTTCCTTCTCTGGTGCTGCTGGAATTCGATTCACCCCTCTAGAGAAAACCTTTCCTTCCCTCCTCTCTTTTTTAATGAAGTAAAAGCTGATGCTGATAAGAGGAGGAAATGCATGATTTTCTTTGTTAACTCGCTGCCTTTTTATCATCGGCTGTCATGCTGACGAATGCTTTATAAAGTAAATGGCCCCCACACTGGAAACACGGGCGTCCTTTAGTAAGGCTGGCTGTGTCCAACGGTGACCGGTCCGTCTTTGACAGGAAAACAGTCTGCCACATCCACAGAAACACTAAGTGAAGAAGAAATCAAACCAGCCTATGGTCTTCTTTGTATTTCAAGTCTTCTGGGGCCTCATGGGTAGCACTCGTCCATCTTGGTCTTTTTCTCTCTTTCTTTCTTTCCTGCACCAGAGGCACGGTGTGCCTCTCGTAGCCACTGGAGGAGCGACCTGAAGATCTCTCTCTACCGAGAGGGGAATGCTCAATAATTATGTGTACTTTTTTCCACTCAAAGAAGACAGTTCAATTTTAAAGGGACCCCGTTTTGTTAATTCAGAGAGAGTAACTATGGAAGGCATTGGCTTTGCAGCGTGGTGAGCCGTAAATGCTCGGAGTAGTGGGCCTCTGTGTGCCGAAATCCTTCCTCCGCGTGGAATCCAACCAGGCAAAGATTAAAAGTGATATAAACGATGAATCGAACATTATTACCAGAAAAATATCAAGGGCCTCAGTCTCCCCCCCTGCTTCGCGCTGCTGCTTTGCACTCCGTGCAGAGCACGGTGAGTCACGGGCTGTGCACTCCCGCTGAACTTTCCGGGTTGCACTTACTGGGATGTTTGCGTCTCTTTCAGGTACTCCGCTCGGTTTGAAACTGCGCCACGCGGTGCTCGCTTTGGGGCTCCTGTTCTTAACAGAAGGGACCCAACGCACCTTCTAGGTAATCATCGCAAGAGAAAATCAGCAAGAAGACAATTCAGCCTCCTACTGACGCCAGCAACTGAAAGCTTAAAATCAACGTTAACCAAAAGCAGCATAGAGCTCACTGGCTTTAAACTGAAAATGTGTTTTGCCTTTTTCCCTTTTATGTTTTTTGTTTGTAATGGAAGTTTTCCCCAGACTTTCCAGAACCATGACAGGCTTACAGAACGCAAATAATGCCATTGTTTAACAAAATTGAACCACCAGACCAAACACAGCGAGAAAGTGCTTGGTGAGCAATTCTTGGATTAATTACAGGGCTTCTGATGAGAGGCATTTAAAAATGCACATTGATTTTAGGAGGAAATCTGTGAGTAGGCTTTTATATTTATTTTTTATTTTGTGACGGATTGTATGTTGTTCACAGTCAGTGCTCAAAAAAGCAAATCCTCACCGTTATTTCAGCTTGTGACCCAGGCATAATCTTCTTACAGGGAAAGGTTACTGTTGTTATGATGTGTGCTATTTGACAGATTCTCCAGAAAGTCTGCACTTTTGTTCAGAGAATCTGGTAGGTGGAAGGGACATATGATATCTAGACTGGCACCGGCGGCATGGACGGATTTCTGGCTGTTAGCTGTAAATATATAAACATTCGCAGCTCTTAGCGCCATGACCTTCGTCAATTCACTTTTCCTCTCCAGATTTCAATTTCATTAAATGTAAAGTGAGAACCCCCCAGGCTGACATGAAAAACAAGTGAAATACTGTATATGAAAGAGCCTTTCCCACTTGAAGCACTTTCAAATGTCAGGTGCTTTTATTATTACTACCTAGCTTCATCTTCTCATTTCACAACTGAGCAAACTTAGGTCTCTTGATTCCAGCCATCTGTCCATTAGAGCCTCCTCAGCTCCACTCTAAAATATATGGATATTAAACTTCCAATATTCATTTTGGAAAATAACAGTTTACTGTGTGAGCAGTCAGGCAGTAATATCAGACACCTATCCATGGATCTTCTTTCAGAGTTATGTTTTATATTTATATCACTAAAACATAGAAATTATAGCAGCAGATAAAATCAACTGCTAGAACATGAATACTTTATTACATATGTATTATGATACTGTCCTATTGGATTTTAACACTTTTATTAACTTTTATTTTTTATTTTATTTTTTATTTTTATTTTTTTAAAGATTTTATTTTATTTATTCGACAGAGAGACAGCCAGCGAGAGAGGGAACACAAGCAGGGGGAGTGGGAGAGGAAGAAGCAGGCTCATAGCAGAGGAGCCTGATGTGGGGCTCGATCCCAGAACACCGGGATCACGCCCTGAGCCGAAGGCAGACGCTTAACTGCTGTGCCACCCAGGCGCCCCTAACACTTTTATTAACTTTTATCATGCAGAATTAGATTTAACTCATTATTAATTATAATATATGGTTCATTTAATAAAATGGAGAAATAAGGGAGACATTAGAGTACATCTCATGGACTGGTCTATGTATCCTGAGTAAATTCTACTAATTCAGTAGAAACAAGAATTTTTTTGTATTTTGTACTAATTAGACCAGAAAAGCCTTAAAAGTTTATTTATGGATTTTCCTTGCTATATTAACTTGTTGTCTCGGTATTACATTCATAGGGCCTGAATACTGTTTTCTATAAAATCATCTTTGAGTTTCTAGAATAATCAAAATCCTCTCCATAGTCTTAACTAAATTTCTTTCATGAGGTCAGTCTTCCTGATATAGATATTCAAAGTTTAGTGAAGGTGGTGATAAATTGAAGAGAATCCATAAAAACACAGTTCTGTGTCTTCAGAGCCCCCCAAATGTAAAATCTGTTGCCCAAGCCATCGTACTCAATAGTAAGGCAGCTGCCAAGGGCCAGGACACCACTAGGTACGTCACGCGCGTCCCTCATGACAGCGAGCACAGTCCCGGCATGAGGTGTTTGCTTAATAGACATTTGTGATGACACAGCTATTCGCACTGTCACGCGTTTGTACTTGAATCTGCATTGCTCTATCAAGGTCTCTGAGATTTCTCGGTAAAAAGCAGCCCACATATCTTTTAGATGAAAAGACAGGCTCCTTTGTGTGGGTTTGGCCATGAGAGGGAGCAAAATGGGCAGTGTGTAGGTGATTCACGCTCATGACCTGGACCGCGCTGTGAGGGGCCAAAAGAAGCTATCAGGCATACTCTGGATTCCTGTGGTGTGTTATTCTGTCCAGCCATTCCACAGAGCTTCCCCTGTGTCCAGCTATGCGTCAGGTGCACGTTAGGTGTCAGGGATAGAAAGAAGACTAGGAAGCCACAGCTTAGAGGGGACAGGCATGGAAACCAAAGGTCACCTATCTCCTTATCTCTTATGTATAAGCCAGGGCTTTGTGCAGAGGGAGCTCAGAGGGCGGGGAATTTCACAAATGACAGGAATAACTAGATTGGGTCTTGAAGGAAGAGTAGAGTTTTGCCAGGCAGAAATACATGTAAGGCTCAAAAAGAAAAAACATGAACAAACTTGATACAAATAACAGAGAAATGAAAAGGCGTGAGAAGTGTGAGGTGCTGTTGGGCTCCTGTTTTGGTGCTCATGGAGGCAGAGGAGGACTGATGGGAGACGAACCAGGAAAGACGGCTTGGGGTCAGAAGATATGCTGTCATGTGGGCACAATCTTATAACAAAGAGCCCATGGGCATTTTTGGGTTTTTTGTTGTTGTTGTTGTTTTAAAGATTTTATTTATTTGACAGAGAGAGAGAGGCAGCAAGAGAAGGAACACAAGCAGGGGGAGTGGGAGAGGGAGAAGCAGGCTTCCTGCTGGGCAGGGAGCCCGACTCGGGCTCGATCCCCAGAATGCTGGTATCATGACCTGAGCCGAAGGCAGATGCTTAATGACTGAGCCACCCAGGCGCCCCCCATGGGCCTTTTTGATTATGGGCTGCCATGATCAATTTTGACTTTAAGGACAGTCAGTCTTACTGAGTAGAGCTTGTGTTGTAGAAGAAAAGAACGAACCTGAAGGAGAGGGCAGGGAAGCAGCCATGGAGAAAATGCCATCTCCTGGATGGGCGGAGCCTAACGTCCCTGCCAGCTTAGCTGGCCAGGTACCCCGCCAGCAGCATGTTTTGAGAAATTGGCCCCCAGCCTTCTAGTCTACATCTGTCGAAGCTGAAGAAATAGAAATTACTTTAATGTTTTAATTTCTTTTCTGCAACCTCTCCTTCCTGAAAACCTGTCTGTGAGTTAGAGAAAACGAACTGAAATTCCATGAAATGGTCTCTCTGAGCTCCTCCTTTCTCTTGCAACAATCAATTTCTTACAGCAAGGTGGAGGTCGTAAAATATACATTCTGCTGGAGAAAACATCAGATTGTAAAGCTGACCCGATTTTCATGAACAGAAAATCTAATTATCTACCATCAATTCAGGTCTGAGCACATATTTCATTTTATTTTTCTCAGGTGTGAGTGGTTTTGGCAAGCTGTATGACAAATATCTAGATGTACACATTGAGTTTTTTAAATGAAAGTACCAAAAACTAAAGTCTCAGGTTAATGAATTACATGGAAAATTGCTGTCACATTACATTATCTTATACAGTATTGGCAGAAGGATTACAACCAAAATGATGTAATGAAATGGAAATTTACAAGTTGGGGTGTAGAAAGGCTAAAAAGAATATCATTCTTCTGATACAGTGAGCAGTCACTAAGAAAAGTGACTGATTCTTACGTTACTTAGCAGGCTGTGTGTGCGCGTGCACGCTTGTGTGTGTGTGTGTGTGTGTGTGCCCGCACATGTGTATACAAGTGCACACAGAGAGGGGAGAGAGAGCGAGACAGGGAAAGAAAATAGAATAAAGTGTCTTGAGATCTCTGATGAGAAATAGCAATTTACTATAGGAGGCAGATGAGATGTAAGAAGATTGAAGGAACGAATAAAATAACATCTGCTCCTTGCTCTTCTTTGTTTAGGCAGACCGGAACAGGGAGAGGTTGAAGGCAAAAGAGATAACAAGGGTTCAGCAGCAGCGGTTGGTGTTATATCCGAGGGCCAGGCTTGATTCATCGCTGTGGGACGAACACGCCTGAAAGAGGACAAGACTGGAACAAGATCTAGCCCACTGGACAAGAGCAGGGGGCTGGAAATGACCAAAGCTGTACAAATCCACCCGAGGGGAGGAGGTCCGTTAGGACACACCAAAACATGGCACTCAGAAAGTATGGGAGCGGTAGATGGAAGCTAGGTGTGGGATGGGCAAGAAAGCATGGAGCTGAGTCACTCAAGGATAAAACAAAACCAATAGATAAAACAAAACTGAGAGGTCTGAGGACAAAGCACTGCATCCAGAACCGTGTGGCAGAACCCTATTCTTCTGGGAGAGACCCCAATCCTCCAAGGGAAATGATTGCAGGAAGGATGTGCCTTCATTAGGATGAAGTGAAATCCCAAACTCAAGACAGGAAGACGGAAACTGGGTGGGAAAGCAAACCTGACTTTCAGATAGATTTCGGAAACCTAGCAACGTACTGTTTTTTTTTGCTAGTTTGTTTTTGTTGTTGTTTTTCTTGAGTGCCTGGAAGAATACATGGGGTACATAGCAATTTCACAGTGTCTGGTAAATCACAGACCGGACTATCGGGACTGGAGAAGAGGTCAGAATCTGATGATCACCAGGCTTATTGTGATGCTAGGCTAGGTTAGGCTAGGCTAGAGGACTAGGCTAGTGTTTCTACCTCGGGTCAGGGTAGGGTGGGGCTGAGAAAACTGGCTGGGGTCAGTCCAAGGGTGTGGAGAACTGAGGAAAGGGATAAAGCTGAGAAAGAATTTGCCCACCACAGTGCCTTTTCTTGGACTCTTTCTACCTGCTTCCTCTCAAATCTCTTCTGTATGGTTATAGCTTCTTTGCAGTTGTTTATAAGTATAAGATATTTAACTAAATGGTATTTTCAAGGGTCTAAGCACAGGAGATAGCTGACATAATAATATGGAAGGCTACAGAATTTTGTGGGGAGGAGATAATAAACTTTGATCTTGATATATCTAATCTAAGCCATGATGGGAAATGTCTTATCCTATGTGTGGAATATGGGCCTTCAGTGAAGACGAAGTGTCTCGATGAAGGGTCTCTATCTATTTGTGGTGCATATAGAAATGGAAATTGAAGCCCTTCACGTTAGCTGATAGACCTTCCCCAAAGGAGTGACCTCAGGGGGAAAAAAAAGCCAAGGAATGTAAAACCTGATACTGTAATATCTTTGGTAACAGTGTGAAAAAAGGGGACACACACACACACACACGTACACACACACACACACACACACACACAAACACACACACACACATCAAGGCCCCAGTCATGGGAAGGTGGGAAATTGAAGCTCCAGGTAGGATGTCCTTTAACTTGAAGAGGGAGACTCTAAAATGTCAAAATCAGAAGACCCACAATTGTAGAGGAAAAAAGAGGTCATGGTTTGGGCCAAGGGGAGACTATTAGAAATAAAGCCAAAGAGCTGGTTTATGTAGTGATTTGAAGGGAGATAGGAAAGATTTTGAGTTAGTAATGGTGGTGGTTTCAACACAAAGGAGACCTGGAATGAGATGGCATAGAGTAGGGATAGTTGTAGTGAATGGTGACTTTCTACATTGGAAGTGACCTGAAATGGATTCCTCGTAGTACGAAGAGTCGTGGCATCTTGAGAAATCAGATTGTAAACTTGTGTGGTCCCGAGGCATATGGAAGGAATATAATATCAGACCAATAGGTCCTCAGCTCCAGCTGACTATTAGAATTTCCTGCAGAGTTTAAAAAGACAATCACATAGATTTCTTGTCCTTACTATAGACTCAGATTCTCTGGATGTGTAGGGCAAGGGTGAGTGGGGGGCTCTCAAGAGTTAGAAAGCTCCCCTAATAATTCTGAGGCAGTGTTCCATTCATTGGCATGAGAAAAATTTTGCTAGCCCTGCTCCTATCCTCAGCTTAAGGGACTCAACAGCAAACATCATTAAGAGAAGAGCCTTTAAAAACCCATCTTTCGTATCATCTCACTTCCTATATTTAAACAGTTCATGGAATTTATCCTTTTCTGTAACAATTTCTTAGATTGATCAGGCATCATATTTTCTATTGTTCAGGGTGGAAGCCGAAGGTGGCTCTTTACAGCCTTGGCGGATTCTGCCCACTGTAATATAGCAGGTAGTTTTTCTATCAAGTCTACTCTCAGTACCTTGATTAGTGGTAACATCCATTGATTATCTCATTGAATTACTAAGTCTATAAAGCATTCTGCAGAGGGGGTATTCTTTTCTGTACACCAATTTGTTCTAGAACCTGTATAATTGTCGCTTAGAAGCTCTCATGGAAATGCTCCTGGACATATCACGTACATCAGTGGCTGCAAATAAAATGGAGTCTGGCATTTATTATTGTGGAATTGTACCAAGTTTGTCTGGCACTACTCCACACAGTCATTTGCCCCAGTTCCTATTTGGGGGCCAGATGAAATAATAGTCAGTGTGCTTCAATAGTGATATCCTTCCTGATAAATTTAGCATTTACTGAGGGATCCACTTTCCACGCATGCGGTAATGGCACCATTTTCTCTGAGCCCAGAGATTTTTGGCAGAAGTAACAGCTGGTGCCTCAGGATGGAGCTATAATTTTATGGTGTGGTGTCTAAGGCTGGAAATGGAACTAGTAAACCACAAATGCCAAAGACATCATAAAGAAAAATGTTCCTTAGGAAGAATTTGCCAATTTCTGGGCAATCAATTATTCCCCAACCTACACACTGGCTTTTATGAATAAAACAGCCCAGGAAATGCATTTAATTAAGCAGACATAAAATGAGGTGCTTTCCCTCTTTAGCACGAGACCTCTCTTTCGTCTCCTCCTCTGGCTTTCACCCTTGCTCTCTGGTAGATACGCTCTTGGGTTCCTTCCATTTCACAAACTTTTATAAACAAGGACTGTCAGGCAAAAGTGAGTGTTCTTAGAATGGGAGAGAACTGAATATTGAGAGTGAAACGGATTGTCTCCAAGACTCTTTCTTTCTTTGGCAATCTTCTCATCTGGCTCTATCTTTTTTTCCCACCTCTGTGGAACCAAGAGAGTGGTGTTATCTGTGAGGTTCAAAATTGGATCTATTGCCAAAGTTCTAGGAGAGAATGACTGCCCAAGAATGTTTTGGGGATGGCTTGAGTAGGGGAAAAGTAGTGCCTCTCTCCTGTATCTTCAGCTCTCTGACTTGCCTTCTAGTGCCAAAGCCAGGTCAGAAGGACCCCCCGTGAGGGCCCATCGGCACCAGCCAGAGGGAGACAAGCAGAGGACCATAAGATTTAGGTCAGCTCCAAACTTCTGGAGGGACTTGTCAACTCTAGTCGGGCCTTTGAGAAGAAGGAGATATTGAGGATCTTTGAGTCTATTTCACTGTGAAAATAGAAGATGAAATTATATAACTAAAATTTATTTCTACTTTAAACAACTGACAAAGTCGTGTGTGTTAACTTCTCAAATGGATTTGTGGTAGTTTCAATGAAAGATAGAGCTACAAAGAAACCATGTTGGGGCGCCTGGGTGGCACAGCGGTTAAGCGTCTGCCTTCGGCTCAGGGCGTGATCCCGGCGATCTGGGATCGAGCCCCACATCAGGCTCCTCTGCTATGAGCCTGCTTCTTCCTCTCCCACTCCCCCTGCTTGTGTTCCCTCTCTAGCTGGCTGTCTCTATCTCTGTCAAATAAATAAAATCTTTAAAAAAAAAAAAAAAGAAACCATGTCAACATGGGTCAAACATAAAAATGAGAAATAAAGGAGTTAGTGGTAGAGAAGTTATAATAGCAAAAAAGCTTGGGAAACAATTGTGCTTGAAATGGAGCGTTAGTCACATGCACACGGGCTTAACTGACATTCTTCCGGCGGATGCTACTAACCAGAGCTGGTACCTGCATTTCCTTAGCCTAGAAAGAGGATAAATAAGCATCAGCATTCTATATTTACGGAGTATAATCTCTTCAATCCCCCAAACACTTGGTGACATTTATAACTCATAGAAGTTCTATAAAATATTTCAAGTGTTATTCATTTCATTTGCTATGAGAAAATTATTTATTGATTTTTTTTCCCCAGATGGCCTGTAGTAAAACTGACTCAAGGTGTAAATACAGAATGTAACTCACAGTGAAAAATGAATTCCACAGTGGTATGAAAAGTAAGGAGAATAAGACGCCAAGTCCGAGACCTTCCTTGATGTCTGATCTACTCTCCAGTTTCCCGGGAAGCAATCTTTGGAAGTATGCTAATGACACAGGCGTGGTGCTGGGTTATTCCCTCTTACAGGCACTAACCAGCCTGAAGTTTAGACTGACTCTAACGTGTAGCTCCCAGGCCCTTAGGATTGTGGCAAAATTCACACCGACTCCACTGCCAGTCCTTTTCATTATGGATGTAGGATTGAAGGAATTTTTCAGTGCTCTGCGCTTTGAGCCTCCAGAGGAACTGTACGGCTTTATGGAAAGCCAACTGAGGAAAAAAATACAAAAGGAGTTGAACCAGGATCTGTTATAGGACCCATAACATGATTCTCCATGTACGTTTCCTGGTGGAAGGCATTATATTTTTAAGTTCTTTGGTAATGCACTTAATAAACACAGAAATTGACTGCTAATATAATGGAAAATTGTTCAATGTTAAGACTCCAAAAATTAACATGATCCCATTTCAAAGTGGGGCTATATAAATATTTCCGTATTTTTTCATCATCAGATTTAAGGTATGTGATGAGGCCTGCTGGGAATCCTGGAAGACAGAGGAATTCAATAATATAATGGGCATCACATAGCTCTACAGCAGCGGTGAACTGGAAGCTACTCACTTTGGGAAGCTCGATGGCGTTAACCTGGGTCACTGGTTTGCTGAGGATGGAGCTTGGGGTGCAGGGGCTGAATCCCCTGAAGCAGCACTCCCCTAGACCAACACAGGAGGCTCTTCATCCATCATGGTCAGACCACAGACAATAGTCTCCGTGAGGATAAGTAGAGTCTGTCCATACTAGACCACAAGTGATCCAAACGCTGGCAGCCAATAGGATTTCTTTTCCAAGGGATAGAGTCTACTCCAGAATGATGACATGACGAAGGAAGGCTTTAATGATTAGGCAAACTTGTTCAAGGTGCAAATCCTCCTTTGTATTTCCCAGACCATTTGAATTAGGATTCTGGAAACAACCAGAGCAAATTCTCCTATACTACTTGCCAGGAAACTATGTCCTCAAAATTCCTCTCCTCATTTAGGAAAACACAACTACAGAAATTCCGCTTCAAGGTTTGTGTGTTTTGATACATGTTGATGATTCTACATGGTAATTGATCACTTGGAAATCGACAGGACTTACATTAGGCTCTTGTTCTTAGTTCCAGTCTTAACAGGGGAACAAGGAGAGCCATAAAGCATTACTCATCAGTGGCCGTATTTGGCAAAGGCAGGTCTCTCTCCCCTACTATTATCATTCATCCTGATAGAGCTGTGACACAGACCAGATGTCATTTCAATGTTAAAATTACATTGTTTTCATAACAAAGTCAGCTTACATCACTCTTAAATAGATCACACTAATGTTCCTCTGTATACTGTCATGGAGAGAGTGAGCTAGATCTTTCCAGAGGACTTGCCAAGCACAAACTATAGGAGGAGTTAAGATTTTCTCAGGGCGCTTACTAGCTGGCTCACACCCTATATATCTCCATATCTCTCTGCAGCATATTTCAGGTCATTGCCATATAAAATGCCCTTTCTACTGATTTCTTTGATTCCTGGAGGAAATTACAGGTACTTATTCTTGTGGGAGGTAGAAGGCTGAAGTTTTCACTGGCTGGAGCTCTTTTATTGCCTGTTTTCTCTGCCCTTCCTGCTTGGGCCCTGGTGACTCTGAATTAATTTACAATTCAATACTTAAGAGTATCATGTGCACTATCTTTCCCATGGAACAGTTGGAACTTGGAAGATAATAATTTAAAATCCAGTTGGTACAGCCACTCTGGAAAACAGTGTGGAGGTCCCTTAAAAAGTTAAAAATTGAGCTACCCTATGATCCAGCCATTGCACTACTGGGTATTTACCCCAAAGATACAGACGTAGTGAAGAGAAGGGCCATATGCGCCCCAATGTTCATAGCAGCAATGTCCACAATAGCTAAATCGTGGAAGGAACCGAGATGCCCTTCAACAGATGACTGGATTAAGAAGTTGTGGTCCATATATACGATGGAATATTACTCAGCTATCAGAAAGAACGAGTTCTCAACATTTGCTACAACATGGACAGCACTGGAGGAGATAATGCTAAGTGAAATAAGTCAAGCAGAGAAAGACAACTATCATATGATTTCTCTCATCTATGGAACATAAGAACTAGGATGATCAGTAGGGGAAGAAAGGGATAAAGAAAGGGGGGGTAATCAGAAGGGGGAATGAAACATGAGAGACTATGGACTATGAGAAACAAACTGAGGACTTCAGAGGGGAGGGGGGTGGGGGATGGGATAGACCGGTGATGGGTAGTAAGGAGGGCACGTATTGCATGGTGCACTGGGTGTTATACAGAACTAGTGAATCATCGAACTTTACATCGGAAACCGGGGATGTACTGTACGGTGACTAACATAATATAATAAAAAATCATTAAAAAAAACAAAAAAAAAAAAAAAAAAAAAAAAATAATTTAAAATCCAGGGTCAGAACCCATATTTTCTGAATCAGAATATCTAAGGATAGCCATACATATGTACTTTTTCTTCTGGCTAATACCATTCCCCCCCACCCTCACCCTCACCCCGCCATTCTAAAAAAAAAAAAAAAAAAAAAAAAAATTTGCAAAGAGCACTGAGGGAGGCTCACAACGTGACAGTGGCAAGGTTTAGAAGTGCACTGGAGCTCAACTGTGGGCACCCAGGCAAGCAGGGAGAGGCTCACCTCACAGAGTCATTGGAGTCGTGGCTCTGGACAGCCAATATGTCACTTCATTAAAAAGTCACTGTTCATGAACCGCAATCACCATTTGGTTTGAAAGCATATGTTCATGACTAAGAACCTGCCTCTAGGCCCTGAGAGAGTATCTTGCGGGCTTTTCTCGAGGAAGTGAACGCCAGCCGGAATGGCATCTCCGTAAGCAACTTCGGGCGTGCTTTAAAAAGTGCCCCCGTGATGAGCCACGAGAGCGGACACGCTACGTGAGGGGCTCAGCGACTCTGCAGCCGTGCTCTGCTCGGAGCCCACTCGCACAACCCCTCGGGACTGCTGCGCTTCCGCCAACTGCTCAATGCGATAGAACAAAGGGGTAACTTAGGCAGCCTTCCCTCATTCTCCGGAATTGACTGATGTGATTAGTGCTGCTTTTCGCCCAGGCCCCCTGAAGCCTGTTTGCTTGCAATTCCTTCCAAATGTCCCTTATTAGAAATTCTGCATTCCCGATCCTAGAGGTAATAAACCTGGACACACAGCTTTCATTAGCAAAGGGAAAGAGGCTCAGAGTGTATCCAGAGAGAAACAAACGGAAGGGCAGGGAAGATCGGGGGCAGTTCTACGGCTAAAGAGCACCACTGTCTTCGATTTAGAAACCGGGCATTCTGCTCCCCCATAACGTTGCACTACGGGCTCTTCACGCTTGCCCGGTTCGGTTGCCAGCAAACCTGAACAGAAAGTGTTCTGCATCCATGAACCATTCCCAAATCACTGGACTGAAAAAATGGCATTCTGTAGTATGCCTAGTGCTAAGGCTTCCCTCCGTTGCACACGAGAACTGCAAGAAGAGCCCAGAGAAGTCGTGGCCAAAAATCCATAATTACAACATAGGGAGAAAACCAAAAGAATGGTACATGGAAGAAGATTAACAAACTCAGTGCTGCTAACGGGGCGGGGGGAGCTTTAACCTAAGTTCCTTCATTCTGACGGTTCAAAGCAATTTTTATAAACCTAAGTTTAAGAGTGGAAGGGAGAAAATTCAGAAAGATCTGTGTGTTCTTTAGATGACATTTGGAACACACTTACATGCTTTTAAGAGCCATGTGCTTCTGTCGCTATCCAGGTGGTACGCTCGAATGTTCAGAAAACATCTGAAATGTGGGATTCGCTGTTCTACCCTCTAAGATTGGTTTAGATGGCTATTTACTTGGTAACAACTGGGGAATTATTCTAGGTGCAACATTTACAGAAAATTATAAGGTCTGAACATTCCTATAAGCCTCTAAAGGCATTTTAAATTTATCATATTTCCCATGATCCCTTAACAAAATCAACTACAGATTTTCAGATTATTTTTCCATCCCAATTAAGGGCAACCACAATAACAACTACGTACTTCAGTTTTTAGCAGAAGCAACCACACGTTTTTGCCCTTAACTGAAGGGAAAACAACCATATGGACCTTGTTCGTAGCCAGCACTCCATTAGCTAATTAAATTTACAAAGCCCAACCAGTGAGAGACCATGGATTAGCTGAATTTTAATGATTCCATCCCTTTGGCACAGCTAACGGTATCTTGTTTCAGAGTAGCCTAGACAAGTTTGCCTCGTTTTGAACAGGTTAGACAGATTAGGGCAAATCACATATATAATTTTTCTTAAGAAAAAGAAAAGGCAAAGTTAATTTTAATCACATATTTTATATACCCAATAGATCCAAAATATTATCATTCTAACAGAGAATCAACATAAAATTTGTTAATGAGATATGTTCTATTCTTTTTTTCATAGAAAATCTTTGAAATCCGGTATACGGTTTATAGTTATGACAGCTCTTAACGTGGATTGGCCACATTTCAGTTATTTCATTTTTAATAGCCACCCAGGATTAGTGGCTAACGTATTGGACGGCATAGGATTGAGTGGTAAGATGCAGTACTCCATATCTTTCTATTGCTCACAACCACAGTCTTTTTCAAGTGTTTAATCCTTCACTTTTCACACCTCAACGTTAGCTGGACATACAGCCATTCATAATAGTACGTTAACCTAAAGATACAAGAATAACAGGGGCGCCTGGGTGGCACAGCGGTTAAGCATCTGCCTTCGGCTCAGGGCGTGATCCCGGCGTTATGGGATCGAGCCCCACATCAGGCTCCTCCGCTGGGAGCCTGCTTCTTCCTCTCCCACTCCCCCTGCTTGTGTTCCCTCTCTCGCTGGCTGTCTCTATCCTGTCGAATAAATAAATAAAAAATCTTTAAAGAAAAAAAAAAGAATAACAGCTAGTCTGCTCCCTATGAAGGAAAACATCTCTAATGAAAACCACATCATATTTTTCTTAGGTCTAAATGTGCTGGGGGCAGAGTAAGGCCCAACCCTCTAGCTTGCTGACCCATTCTGAAGTAAGGGATTACAGAATGCTTCAAGCACCTTAACGCGTGATGTGAAAGTCTGAGTTTGAATAAGTCTTTTCCAAAATTGTGTCAACTTTCTGCTTCAGTTGTGTTGTGTACAACTCGCCTGCGCTATCGTGATCATAGTTTCCTATCTAGAAGTAGGGAAACATGATCCGACAAAGGAATGAATTGTGCCTGTGTGATTTGTTGACATAAAAGTCCTCATCCAGACATGGGAATCAAATATATTTAGTGAAAAGATTTGACTGGAGCAAACAAAATTATAGAAAATTAGTTCGTTTTCAGAGAGTTCGCCAAACCTAGGGAGAAGAAATAACTAAGGTTGTACTTGGCAATGATAATGGGACGAAAGGATTGGGGCTATGCAGAACCAAGAGAGAACCCATTAGATTGCATCCTTGCCTAATTTCTGGAAGGCCAGTGTGAACAAGCCAGTGTTAGTGCAAATACCAGAGCTGTGGAAAACTGTTGAATTTTAGTCTTAAAGTCAGGGTACCTGCCACTTCCCTCAATATCTACTTCTAGAATTAAAAGATGTCATTTCATCACCTTGGGACATTTATTTTAATCCGTCCTGAAGGTAATTATTCCATCAAGCTGTTGTCACAAAAATCCTATTAACTCAAAGAGTGATTGCATTATTCACTCCTTACTCATTCCTTGATTTCAGTGCCTATTAAATGCAAGCTTCAGGCAGTCACTATGAAGGATCACCTTAAGGATTCTTACATCTTTTTGATTTTAAGAATTGTTTTTTACCTGATGTTCTGCACATCAGTCTCAAAATGAGAATGTGCTAATAGTACGGTTCATCATAACAATGCATCAAGGCTTAAGAAATTCAGAGAAGGCCTGAGGATTTTAATACGACTTAAAAATTAGATTCATCAAATGACCCAAATACTGCCTTTGATTATCCTAAAAGACAATCATCAAAAGCACGAGATTAGAGCCAGCATAAGGATGGATGTCTACACAAGCAATGGGATTCTACTTCTTGAATAAGCTCTACAGAAATCAGGATTACACTTCCTTAAACCTCGACAAATGATCCAAGATAAGACAAAAGAACTTTTTATTTTGTTTTCTAATTTAATTACTTGAGATGACATTGAATACTATACCAAATGGATTATATTTATACATATAACAAATCTACTTATCTAAAAATATAAAAATATGAAATGGCTGCTCAAGAAAATAGGAGACATAGGGTCGCCATATCATAGATGCTGGTTCCAAGTTTCTAAATTAGAATATGGAATCAGGACTTCTGAAATGTTTCGTTTAATCATCTATATGACTGGTCCTAGAAAATGTGTGAAGTTGATGAAATGTAACCCCTCTTCCCCTTTTTTAACATCCATGGGGTACTGCTCTCTGGAACGCCCACTAGTTGCAACTTCTTTTATTTGAAAGGTTTCCAAGGACAAGACCCGAAAATATGTGCTAGATCTTTTTTCAAAGCATGCTGCAGCTCTTTGAAATTGGCCAGATTGAAGTAACTTTAAGGTTTATGAACCAGACCTCCTTCATCACTGGAAAGACTTCTCTCTCTAGAATCCAAGCTGTCTTAAAGAACTGTTATAAATGTTTTATGCACCTTGAGTACCCATGGCCAAGGAAAGAGAAGAGAACGTGGAGGATGAAGGGAGGGGGAGGGGCAGGAACAAGAAAGGACAGTGATAGTGTCTAGATTATAGAAAGAACCCGATTTATACCGTAAGCCAGTGAGTATGGAAGCACACTCAAAAGTTGGCCTCCTGGGCCTCTCACTTTGTAGTTCTAGACTTCTCTCCCTGGTCAAGGTACCACAGGCCTACCTCCTGTCTTCCTTATCAAATCCTTCTTACAAGAATAAATCTAAATATCATCTACACAAAACAGGTAACTGCTCAAATCTCTCCTGGGAGCCACTAGGCATTTGTATGTCAATAGGGATGAAATTGAAGTCAAGTGAATACTCTGAATGTTAGTCTTTCACGTACCACTGGTCAGGAAGGAAGGGATGGGAAAGAGATCCTGACACTGAGTTTCAGAGAATATGGCAGCTTGTCTGGGAATGCAACAGGAATCCCCCCTTTTTTTTCATGCTGGGGTTTTGGTTGCTATATTTGGAAGTAAAATTATACAGAGGGCAACAGTTTTCTCTTTGGCACATTAATCAATCAGCTCTGCTTAGAAGGTCCCATAAACAGGGACGAGTGAACAAATCTGGGTACCAGAGGAATCCTCTGGGCCTCCGCAGTCAACTGCTCTTACCCGATGGGAAGTAAACAAGAGCTGAAATGAGAAACCAGGGAGCAATGTGGTCTTTTTCCCCTTCTCCTGTCGTATGTCCACTTAGGCTTAAATGTCTTTAAAGAATTCAGAACTCTGCACACTAAATGAATGCTTACTTTTGAGGGGAAAAGAATCAGAGAATGCCAAATTTAGGAGGCTTGTGAGATTGTGCATTCCAGAGACAAATGCTTCCATTTTCCCTTCCCCCACTCATGCCAGATATCATCCGTTGATTCGTTCATTTAGCCATAAGGACTACTCTCGGAGCTGGATACAGACCAGCAAAACAAAAGAGGAAAAGGTCCTTGCGTTCTCCTTGAGGTGAGACAGATGTAGACAATATATATAATAAACAATTGAACTACAGAGTATGCTAGAAGTGCTATGGAAACCATAAAGGAGAGTTAGAGAGAGGAGTGCTGGGCAAGGGGTGGTGGTTGTGATTTTAAATAGAATGGTCAAGGTAGCCCCTATTGAAAATGTGGCATTTAAGAAAAGTCTTCAAAGAAACAAGGGAGTTAGTTACCCAGATTTTTTCAGCCAGGGGAGAGGGGGGCCAAGCAGAGATGAAGAAGTCAGCCAGTACACATGTGTCCTAGGGTAGGAAAATGCCTGCCTTGTTTGCAGTTTAAGGAGGTTGCTGTGGTTAGAGAAAAAAATGACCCAGAGGTGAGAGCAGGGTCGGGGAGGAGGGTGGTTGGCGAGGCCAGATCGAGTGGGCCACAGAGGCTCTTTTGAGAGAGAACACCTGCACGCAAGAGCAGGGGGAGGGGCAAAAGGAGAGGGAGAAGCAGAATCCCCTCTGAGCAGGGAGCCCCCGCGGGGCTCGATCCCAGGACCCCAAGATCATGACCTGAGCTGAAAGCAGATGTCTAACCAACTGAGCCACCCAGGAGTCCCCCACATAGACTCTTGAAAGGACGTTGGTCCTGAGTGGAATCAGGGACACTCTTTTGAGTCGAGAAGGGATTTAATTTGCCTTGAGATTTAATGGATCTCTGGCAATTTGTTCAGACTAGATCGTTGAGATAAGGTCACTAGATCGTGACCAGGAGGCTATGGTAGCTTCAGGCAAAAGACAGCAGTGCCTCAGAAGGGAACAGCAACATTCAGGAAGGCGAAGTGCAGAGCTCTAGACAGGGGCAGATGGGTTGGCATGGAGGTGGGAGTCTGTGGATAGTCTGTTCTGCTTGCTTCTCTCCCCTCCGGGAGATAGGGAGCCAGATCATCAGCTGAGGGTGAGGACAGAGGAGGGGAGGCACTGGACAGATGATTAAGGAAAAGTCTGGCTTGAAAAAGCTGGATGGTGGAGAGGAAATGAAAACTAGGGAAATACAGAGCGACCGATGGCATCATCAATGCCTACTACTCAGTATTGCCTCTGTTCCCACAGGTATCAAAATCTTTCTCCACCCAGAACCTTTAGGCAGCCCTATTGACTGAGGAGTTGGCAGATGAGAGAACGTGTGTTTTCCGGTTTGGATCTAATCTAACCTACTCCTTTGGTAAACTGAAGTCCAGAGAGTATCTTTGAACTTTCCATCTTTGAGGATCGTTTGACTTACCAATTAGCAAGTGCCCTAGTGAGGAAAACAATTAGAATGCCTGTCTAAATATCATGCACCACGAGAGCCTGATAACTATGGCTTTTAGGAATTCATGCTATAGGATAAGGGTACCAAGGGCTGCAGCTGAGTGTCTGAAACACGTTCCTGTTGATGTCACAGGAAGAAGACACCTGCTCGATGGATTTCTACTTAAGTCTTAGCTCTTTACATTCTGGCTCAAAGTTGTATCTTCTGCACATACGAGCTTCATTTTTCAAAAGGTTCCAGGAAGATCAGCCAGGGTTTGTCTTTTGAATTGACCGGCCTGACTTTTAAACAGGACCCAACACAGGCACAGCTGATTGCAAGAAATTGAGATAATTAAGAATGCGTTAGTCACTACTGAATGCAGTGTGTATGCTTGCTTCTGCAATTCAGAGGGGGGAACAAAAAAGGTCCATTTAAGTCATCCTAAAGGGGTCCTTGCTATAAAATGAAAGAGAAGGGGTAAATCTGAAACACAAATGACTTTCCTGCTCTACCAGTGATTTAGTCTTACCTAATGAGCGCTGAACAATCAAAGCATTTATTGGCACTTCTGCACCCGCACTGGGAATTGGTCTGTGACCTTCAGAACTCCCCACTCTTCTTATTGCTTCTCATCGGTTCTACCTCTACACTCCTTCCCACCCAGTTTATTTCTTGGAAGGCTTGTTGACCTTTACAATCGTTTCCTCTCTCTCACCTATCTTAGTCTGCTCGTAAGTCCGTCCCTTTTCTCATCGACAGCTTCTTAGAATGGATAAGTTCACAAGGCACCATTAGCACCGTAAGACTGCATGCAATTCTGAACAGATGCCGAGGGCTAGTTCACACACGGCAGAGTCCTTGTTTGATTTTACCAAGACCCTCATTTTCAAACGGTCTATCGCTTTAGAAAAATCAGGCCATTCTACGGTAGATCTTTTCTTTGTTTTTCCAGTCCAGAAATAATTGCTGTGTCAAGTTCAATCATAAAACGAATGGCTGCTGTTGACTGAGGACCTGCTCTGGGATGTGGCGCTAGTGAGAGTCTCTCCAGTCACCCCCCAACAACCATGCCAGCCTTGTCCCTTTGCTTTTTCTTTTTTTTTTTTTTACTGTGGATACTCATTAGATCTGAAATTCATGCAGATTGGCACCTCTAAAATAACTGCCATCGTTTGTCCTATAAAAATTGTTCATGATGTTGGGACTTTTACATTCAGTGTTTGACATTTTGTTTGTCATTGTGAAGAGCCAGTGGAACCCATAGTTGGGTTTTTCCAATAGACAAATACTAATGTGGACTTGAATTTTACAAAAAAGACTGGGGCTATAGATAGACATGAGAAAATCATCAATGCTAAGCTGAGAGTGGGAGGTGTAGGTCTAGCGAGGAAAGAGGCCCCTGGAGGCACAAGAAGTGGCTCACAGCAGCATCTTGGGAGATTTTCATATTTAGGTAGTAGGAAGAGAAAGACAAGCCGTAAAAGGATCTGTTGGGGCAATGGAAAAAGCTAAGCAGCAGACTTCTGAAACTGTCATGGAAATCAAAGGAATAGCTCTTTAAGGTACTTCAAATGGTCAGAGCTCTAGGGGTCAGCGCTGTGGAACTCTTACAGATCTGGAACGTGGAAAAAAATCAATTATCCTTAAGAGGGTTAACTCAGCAACACGATTGGTGTAAAAGTCCCGTTCCAAGGGACTAATAATCCTCTTTTATTTCATGGGAGTGGATAGAATCATGGGGACAGGTGAAAGAATGTCAGTTTTAGAAAGAAGAAGAGATGATTTTTCTGGAGGAAAATCAGTGAAGGGTTGAGCAATTCGTGAATACCACAGTAAAAGCCTAAAAAGTGACACACGAATAAACTATGGAACTGTATATAATACCATGATTCTATACTAAATCAAAATTCAATGATCAAAATGTAAAGCAGAAATCAAAGCTGTGGCATCTACACACAATGGAATATTACTCAGCCATCAAAAAGAATGAAATCTTGCCATTTGCAACAACATGGATGGAGCTAGAGAGTATACTGCTAAGCAAAATAAGTCAGTCAGAGAAAGACAAATACCATGTGATTTCACTGATATGTGGAATTTCAGAAACAAAACGAACGAACAAAGGGGAGAAAAAGAGGCAAGCCAAGAAACAGACTTTTAACTATAGAGAAGAAGCTGATGGGGGCCAGAGGGGAGGTGGGTGGGGGAGGGGTGAAATCGGTGATGGGGATGAAGGAGGGCACTTGACGTGATGAACACTGAGTCATGTATGGAAGTGTTGAATCCCTGGATTGTACACTTGAAGCTAATATAACACTGTTATGTTTATTGGAATTAAAATTAAAAACTTTTAAAAAAAGAAATAAAAGGAATTTTGAATGAATTCATAATATATTCTCTAGTACATTGCATTTGTCTTAGATTTTAAAATCTATAAATATTTTATGTAATTTAAGTAAGGAATGAAGAAGAGGAGGAAGAGAAAGGTAAGAATTTCAGTATGCCCCAGAAAGGGGGCTTAGAAGAGGACATATTTCCTAGGCATCCTGAAGGAGGACATGTAAGGGAGAGTTCCTTTTCCTGGTGACTGTTTCTTACCACCAAGTGCTAGTGAGAAGACATGCAGTATTTTGAAGACATCATAAGCATCTCGAAGAAGGAAGGATGGTGCACTGAAGAGTAAAGACCTCTAGCCCCTTTCTTTCCTCTAGGAAATATTAACATTATTCAAATTCTTAGGCAAAGTGGCTTGGATGCAGAGTTCCTCTTTAATCAGCTGTGCTGTCTCCTTCCAGCGGCCACATGTCCTGCGGACAGATCTATAATCTGGGACAACAAAGTGCCTGTGTGGAGGCAGGGTTGGGGGTGGGCAAGAGAGGTGAGACTAAGTCAGGACCCACAGCAGCTTACAGGTAACTCAACAGAACACTCGTGCCTGATTTGTGCAAGTGACACCATCGTTAGCTTCTGATCAATACTGGCCAAAATTTAAGAACTCAACTGTGGTGTGCCAGCTTTAAATCTTTATGACCTAAAATAGATGACCAAGTTGACTCTTCCCTGCAGGCCCCCTCTTTGACTTCGGAATCGAAGGCACATTTTCATTGCTAATTTCCAGCCTCATCCAGTTCCTGGTGATATTAGCATGCATGGATAATTTGCTGGGGCAATCACGAAGTGACTCAGGAATGAAAGCTACTGCTAAAGGTTCAAGAGGTCTATTGAGAACTGCATTTTTTGCTCTCTATCCCCCATCCCAACCCCCGCCCCCCCCCCCAACCATCCATATGGTCTACAACCAAGAGAAATAGCCTTTTCAAGACAGAATGTGTTTTACCAGTAGATGGAGTAAGTGGTTCCCAGAACCCGGTACCTGCTAGTTACTGCTGTCGTCTTTCAAAAAGAGACAAAGCCATCACCAACAACTAATTATGGAATTTAATGTATAATTGCAGCTGGTGAATGTAATCAATGACATGGATGGCTCTTGCCTGCAATGTTTTGTAAGAGAGGAGCATTCATTCGTATATCCATATATATGTATATGGATGTATGCGTATATATATATATGGCTATCTGAATAAGGGAAGCAGTAGAACACAGGGTAAACTTGGGGGTACTCAAAATCCCTTCATTTCTTCACGACTTTGTCTAACACCAGCCCAGCATCTGGGAAACAATCCCAAGTGCATTTTCCCCCCTTCATCTTAAATGTTTTTCAAAAGCAATCATTTTACTCTGTGGTTTGGTGAAAGGGCGGGATGGGGGGGGAAGTCCACTTCGCAGCTGGTACGACACAGAAGAGAGCTGCGTCAACTCTCAAAGGCTGCCAAGCCTTTCTTTTGGCAGAAGCACTGGGGATATTACACTGGGGATAATTTATCACGCTTGCTTTGGATGTTCCAAATTTGCAAGCTGTGGCTAATTTCCAGAGGCAGCAGGGCAATAAACTCCACTTTCCTAAAAGAAAAACAGTAACCGCACCACCTTTCAATTAAATGGGCCATGGAAAATGAACGGCCACCGATGATCGTGGATAGTCAGACTTCCTCAGAAAGCCTGAGCGTGGCCACTAGCGGTGGGGATAATGACCGTGTGCCTGCGGAAGCCTAGTCTCGTGGCTGTTAGGAACCGGCACGTGCGTCTGCTTCCACATCTGTCTCTTTCCGTACCTTTCTCTGCATGAATATGGACACACGTGCACATGTGAGCAAGACCGAAACACACCAGTGTTGGATGCTGACGGAAGAATTATGGCCTCTTCGGCTATGAATCAGGTGAAGTTTTCCTCACTGTCTCTGGGGTCTGCTTTTCTCTGCTCTTTTCTCAATCTCCTGGTGCCCTCAATGTGTCTTCTTGATCATCCAAGGCCCCTTGGAGCAGGAACCAAACAGCACCCCCCTCTAGATCAGCAAGCCCTATTGGGGAGTTGTCCTCAACCCCTCAACTCTCCCTAAATATGTCTGTTGTCTTGTATGTTTCCTGAGCCAGGTGTTCGGAAACTGCTTAGCAGGTCATCTATTTGTATATTATGTTCACGGATCAGTACTTTACAGGGGACTTCCAGGCCAACATTCAAAGGAATGCTGATGGTGGGCATTTTGAGTGGGTGATTGGTGGGTAAAAGGAAGGATATCTGGGGGTGAGGTCTCATCCCAAGTAGGAAGCCATGGACCCAGGACCATGCCATCTGATTATGTTAACATCCCAAGTATCTGTTCGTTACAGAATCCAGACCAGGACCACACTGTGCTTCTAACGTCAGAAAAAGCAAAGCAACCCCAATAGTGCGAGGTTTGCACAACAGAAGAACTCAAAGGTCAGCCAGGAGTCCATTGTTTCTCTCCTCTCTCAGGTTCACACAGGGTAGGCTGCTGGCTGACTTTTTGTCTCCTGATTTTTGTTTCTATGGATATGTTAATGATTGTACAGGATCAATTCCTGGGGCGCAGAGGAACACCATGGGTCAGTCTCTATTTCAAATTCAGGAATGCTGTAAAGTCAGGCAGGGTCTCATGAATTCTGAAATGCACTAGAAATATTTTCCTAATTTCTTTTTTGTGTTAATTAGTAATGGGTACTTCAACAGTTTCCCTTCCTTGCCCTGCTAAAATATTTATAAAAGTATGCATATAGAAAGAGCTCAATATACGTTGGCTCCTATTATTTTTATCTTCTATAATTGCTGAAGCTGATATTTCATGGTTCACAGCCTCAACACCAATGGAGTTTCCCTTCTGTCCTTCATGATCCTTTTTTTTTTTTAAAGATTTTATTTATTTGTTTGTCAGAGAGAGAGAGAGCATGCACGAGCAAGGGGGGGGAACAGAGGGAGAGGGAGAAGCGGACCCCCCACTCAGCAGGGAGCCTGACGTGGGGCTCGATCCCAGGACCCTGGGATCATGACCTGAGCCAAAGGCAGATGCTTAACTGACTGAGCCACCCAGGCGCCCTGTCCTTCACGATCCTAACAAACTCCTCTGTGCTGGTCTGATACCCGACAAAGTAACTTAACTAAGGTGCTAATGGGTGATGGTGGGCTGCCATCTATGCCTTCCTACTGCACGGTATTTCATGACCTGACCTCTCCTTCAGGCTTCTGCTGCTTTCTGGCTTCCCTTCTGTCCTGAATAGTTTCTCAGGTGCCACTCCTCTGACCCTAAAGCTCCTTATATTTAAGTAAGTAGTGGTCATCTTCTGAGTTCAGAGGATTCCCACTTGAGAGTGAACTGTGATCCCAACTTCCACCCTAGACCATGTGCGGGAGCCAACTTAAATAGAACAACAAGGTAAGGCTTTGCTAAAATTATCCCATCTGTCAGTCTGTGAAACCACTGGTTTGAAGATTTTAATCACAACATTGACACACATAATGCTAATTTCATACAGTTACGTAACTTAACTGATAAGCCCATTGAAGTCATACCCGCATGGCAACAGACCTGAGGTTGAAAAGTGAAATATATGAAGTAACCGTATGCTTAATTTATATCTACCTAACAGCAAGAATTTCTGTATTCTGAAACAAGTAAACATGTGGTGAACGGATTGCATGAAGGCCTGTCTTCCCATCCAGAACCAGTATTAAGAGGAAGGGAACAACTAATTTGTCTCAGTGGGGTAGCAAAGGGACACACACTTCAGAATGTCATGGGAGGTTATATTTCAACTACTTACGGTTAATTTGAAAACTGGCTTAATTCTGGCACTGTGAGTAACGGAAGATTCAATTAATTACCATTTTGGATCTAAATTTCACATTATCGGTGTTTCTCCTGTCTTCTACCCATTAGGACGCCTGGACTACTTGACTTACATTAAAAATGTCCTATTTCCTGTTGCTAGTTGTGTTTTGCTTTGATAAACTCATTGCAAATTGTGTGTAATTACTGCATTGTGAACAAGGGAATGGCAATATATCAGGCATAGCATTTTTGAGTAAAATATAAGCAGCTTGAAAAAACCGTTTCGGAATGACAACAAATTTGGCACGACCAAGGAGGTTAGCATTACCGCTATACATTTTTATTTATTGAATGTTATGTCTGTAGAGCAAAGGGAAGAAAGAGGAAGCATAGTGTAGGCATTAGCCTGTGTACTTTTCTGATTTCATGGATGATCACATTTATCTAGGGCCTAGAGGAAAACATTCTTGTGGGGGGAAAACCAATTAGCTTCCTTGCTTGCAGAGATCGGTAACCTTGTTTCTTCTATTTTAGGTTTCAGGAGGACACCCCCATCTTTGGATGAAAAATGCTGACCTGTGTGTTCT
This sequence comes from Ursus arctos, assembly GCF_023065955.2. Lineage (NCBI taxonomy): Eukaryota > Metazoa > Chordata > Mammalia > Carnivora > Ursidae > Ursus > Ursus arctos. Next base: position 54,222,177 of record NW_026623100.1, on the reverse strand, counting down.
GGGAATCTTGGCTCACCCCAAGGCTAATGAGCACAGTGTCCTGGCTGCGTGCCCGGCTTTCGTGGCAGGGAGTTACCCCCGAGTGCTTTTTTTAACCTACGCTAAAGTTTTCACTTAGAAAGCAAGATCTGCCAATGCATCAGAGGAAACTGGGCTTTCCTTCTATAACCGTCAAACTCAAATCCTATTTCCACCTGCAGCCCTGGATCAGCCTCCTCGGGCTGATAGAATCACCGTATTCACGCAAATCTCTGTTGGCGCAGCTGAAGAGGGAAGAGCGCAGATAGGACTCTCCTGGTTTGGGGGAACCCAATCAAGGTGCCCCTTTCAACGGGGATGCAAGAGAGGGGTGGGGTGGTGACGATGAATCCTAAGGGGTGTGTATGTGCCCAGAGGAGGAACGGCATGCAAAGAAAGGGAAAGTGAAGAAGAGTAGCTTTCCCTTGACCTTACGGGCTTCCTGCATGGAATTAAATTTCAGAAACTGGCTGAGGCTTACAAGGAGTAATCGTAGCAGTTGCCTCATCCCTTACTGTCAGCACATGGCAAGTTCGCTGTGGGTAGGACAGCAGGGAGTTCTTCCCAAGCATTCAAAATAGCGGTAACATTTTCTTAAATTTCTCATCAACCCATAGAGATGATTGGAAACATCAGAAATCCTCTGTCCAATTCAGTGCTCACAAAGTATTCCCAAGCAGCAGAAAGACAAATGCAGGTGAGCTGTACGCTTACAGTCTCCTTCAGTGACGCTTGCTGATATAGAATAGAACCTACTGGCGTTTTTAAAAAGGCCTCAGAGATCCCCGTTACAAGTTATTTTTTCCCCTTTGGTCTTCATTCTAAATAAATTGGTAGCCTATCTCACAAGTAATGTCTTCTGAAGTCCCTTCTGCCCATTTTCTTTTAAGTTTTAGGAATAGCCATGAAGGAGTCAGATCAGTATTTGCACTGGTCTTACTAAGTCCGTAGGAGAGATGTCGCCTAATTCTGTTTGTCATCCACAAGATGGCTTGGAAACCGATCCAGCCCCAGGACAGCTCCCCCACGACAGGATGATTTTTTAAAAGCAGTCTATCTTTCTGGCCAAGTTTGGTTAGGCAGAATTTGGCTAAAATTACCAAGTAAATATGACGATTTTTGTCTTGTCTGAGAGAGAGGGATCACTATTGTGTGTTTCCTTTTTTTCATCTCAGGCAAATGAGGCCAAAGTGCCTTGGCTGTTCTTATATCTTTGAACCTGCGACCTTGCGACTGGCTAGCAATGAACCTGAAAAAGGACAATCATGGCCGAGCCTTAGGAGGCTTTTCTTTGAAGGAAAAAGAAAAGACATGGGGCGCTGGGGTGGCTCAGTCGGATAACCGTCTGCCTTTGGCTCAGATCATGATCCCAGGGTCCTGGGATCAAGTCCTGCATCGGGCTCCCTGCTCAGTGGAGAGCCTGCTTCTCCCTCTCCCTCTGCCGCTCTCCCTGTTTGTGCTCTCTCGCTCTCTCTCTTGCTTGCTCGCTCTCGCTCTATCTAATAAATAAATAAAATCTTTAAAAAAAATAAAAGAAAAAGAAGAGACAGAAACAAAGGAAGAGGAGAGAAGCAGGGGAAGAGGAAGAGGGAGGGAAGCGGTGGAGAGAAGAGAAGATGGAGAGACAGGGAGGTAAGAGAGAGGCAGGTCAGAAAGGAGGAAAAAAAAAAACAACTGTGGCCTCAGGGCTCCCAGGGAAGTGGAGCTCTGACCCCTGCGGGGGCTCCTTCACCCCGAGTGAGGGAAGAACAGCAGTGCTTCGGAAGGAGTACATCAGTGAATCAGGCTCAGGTTTGAGGCTCCAGCCATCAGGGTTGGGGTGCTTGCTGGGGGGACCCTAAACCAGGCATCCGTTGGGTACAGGTCTTCGTGCATTTGGCTTGCCCCTTCGGGCAGCCAGCTGACGCAGAGATGGGTTTCATCTCCCGGCCCTTCTGTTTTATTTTCCTGACAGAGCAGTACTTCATTAAGAAAAAGGCAGTCAGCTATTAATTCCTGCTCACTCTTAACCTGGCCAATGAAATATAAGCATGTGCCATTTTGCCTCTATTTTAGGGCCTGGATGTGGGGGCGGTGAAAACTGCTTGGCTTACAGCTCTCTGCATTCATCTCACTCTTCCCTGCTCTGCTTCCTTTGTTCCTCCTTCTGACAGGCTGCCTGATGGGTACAGGAACGGTGCGGAGTTGTAACAGGCTCAGGCTGGATGAAGGAGGGAGAGAGCTCAGGAATAGCCCCCTTTCTTCTAAATAGTTTATTTATATATGTCACGTTTTCTTAAGAGAATGTCTCAGTGCTCTTAAGTATTAGTCACTGCTATTTGAATGCTTTATCTTCTTAGGGGAAAAATTAAAATCCTCTGTACCCCTTACACCCTCCGTCTCTTCCTAGGTTGTGCAAATGACTGGGGGGGGGTGCAGCATGGGGAAGACCCATTTGTAACTGGTCTCTGGTGCTATACTACTGTACTAAATGTTGGCCTCAGGAAAGCAAGCAGCAATGAATGGGTTACATATACAAATGATTAAATATCTGTTGACTCATTTCCATTAAGTAAATATTTTTATCGCCAGAAGGACTTTTTCACTCCTCTGTTGGATTGTCGGTGTATTAGAAGTGACCATATTCCGATTTACAATAGGAAAAGTGGGGGAGGATTTGCCCTGTCTTTGTAACCGTCAGAGACAAAGCAGGAACGAACTTCCAAGAACCACAGTGGGTCTTGCCCAGAAACTACACAGGGAGCCCCCTAAGTTGGTCTGGGTCCAAAGTAGCTCAGCTATAAATATGTCCACCACAAAGATACTAAAGGGCCGGAAATTTTCATTTCACAGGGACTCATACACGATCTTTGGCAGGGAAATGATAGCCAATTGTCTAGTGAGATCGAGTCATTTTAACGGATCCCTTAGCTCCCTACTATTTTATCTCAACGGCAAAGATCCGGGCTTCGCATGAGATGAAGCTACGTCCCGGAGTCCGGTTGGGAAGACTGAGACTCTGTTAACGAGAGGTTTCAAGAAAGACAGTGTCGGGGAAGCCAAAGATGCCCCTTGCCTCTCTTACAGATTTGGTAGGAATCAGGCCTCCCGAAAGCCCCTCATTAACTTCACTACATAGAACTGGATGGTACCAAGAGCTACAACTCCACCACTTTATGAGAAAGGAGCTGAATCTATGGAGGCGTTAAATAAGTCACAGCGGGAGAAGAGGAACATTTTATATGTGCTTGGCACGGTGCTGAGTGGTTTGAGGTGCGCAGACCTCATCTAATCCAATGATTACCAGCCATGATGGCGCATCTTAATCACCCGTGGCAACGAGAAGATACATAGCTGCTTATGTGTTCCAATCCACCACCCACTAGACACTCAGATTCCTCAGGCTTAGGCTTTGGGTTAGAGCTAAGCGAGTATAGTGTGTTGTTTTAGTGTTTTTTTTGTTTTGGTTTGGGGTTTTTTTTTGTTTTTTTTGTTTTTGTTTTTGTTTTTGTTTTTAGTTGTGCAAATGATTCTGAGTCACTGCAGGGTTGAAGACTATTTGTTTAATTCTCACAATTCTTTGAGGCAGGAATATTACCCTATCTTCTCCAAAATGAAGTTCATGTCTTCAGGGGACTAGAACCCAGGTCTATAATTTCTGGTCCCTTGTTTTTTTCCATTTAACACAACAGCTTCCCTGGAGGGTTGAAGTCTTAGGTTTAGCGTGGAGAACCATGCGACTCCCTACTGTACACCACTCCATCGTCTGAGTGATGGTTCCAGGAGAAACCAAGCAATATATTTGCCAGCAGCAGGGTACACAGAAAAGAGCACAGAAAAGAGCACTGCGGTGCTTTGAATTTTGGTTAGTTGGGTGACTTATGGGCGTGCCGCCCTGCTAAGCCTCAGTTTCTCATTTGTATAATGGGAATGGCAAACAATATCTCAAATTGCATTTGAATATTAAATAAGAAAAAAATGTATAAAATAGTTAAAATAATGCCTGGAACACAGTAGTAGTGTACGAATAGTCCCCAGCACTGAACGGGTCCTGGTGCTTGTTGTAATGTTTGCGGCTACCAACAGCTTTCTCTTGGCCAGACAATGGCATTTATCCCATTCTCTTATACTTTCCCTTTTTCTGTAAACAAAAGAATGTGGTGCTTGGGGAGAAGGCACAAGAAGTGGGATAGAGTCAGAGATCATAATGAATCCTGCAGAATCTCATACCCAGTGCGGGATGCATAATTTCTCTATATGGGGCTCAACGGGAAAATCAGGTTGGAACAGGGCAAGCATCTTGAAGCTGCGTCTGTCTCTGCCTATCAAACCCTTTATTTTTTTTTCAGATGGAGAGACTGGTGGGGGGAGGTGAAAGCCCCTCCCAAGGATGACACCCCTCCTCAGGCATCACACTTTACCTCTGCCTCACTCGGGTACACAGACTCGTCTGGAGAAATCCTAGGAGCTGCTAGACATAGACAAGTACGTTCATCACTTGAATGGTGAGCTTCGGCGTTAGTGTTGCTCTATTTATACTTTGCTCTGCAGGCAATCCTGATGCTTTTACATAATTGGTGAGCTCCCCTAGCTTAGCGGAGAAGGAAACAAGATGAGAAACAGTACTCTCTTTTCCGTGTAGGTGTATGATGAATTCGCAGGCCAGCTTCACTTCCAATTATTCCGGCTAACGTACCTGTTGTAAATTACATGAGATGACAGTGGGTTGTATTGTTTTCCCTGAAAGTTGGGCCTCGATACGACCGTTCATTTACAAACACAGGGGAGCCTGCTGGTTGATAGGCAGGGCGAGGGACGGCGCATCAGGCTGGTTCAACTCTCGCAGCGTAATGGCTCAAACTTAGCCCTGCTGAGTCTACTCAGCACTTCTGTAATTGCATGATGCTCTGAGACTCCAGAGGATGGGGGTTTGGAGGTGTTATATACCACAGCACTCTCTATACCGCAAACTTCTATGGTTTCAAGGGTTAGCTTTGTGGTCCGTACAAAATTGAAATAGAGGCTTGCGAAGTCATATGGGCACGTGGGAGCCACACACCTGCTCGGGCACAGGAAAGGCCTAGAGTGCCAAGGCACTTGAGAAAAATCTGGTTTCTGTATACAGACCTTGCCCCTGGACCCTTCCTCCACAGAGGAGTCAGGTATAAACACTTAGGATTCTGGAAAAGACCTGGAATCTCCCACCTGATCCCTTCCACTCTGGGGGCAGAGGAGAACCCACAGTGCAGGTATTAGACGGACTTGCATTTTGTTTCCTGGTTAGATATGAAGTGGAAGTGTCCTTGACTAATGTGTCCACACTTGAATGTCCATAAAAAGTAGCAAATGCCGGCGTCCAACTGTTAATGAAAGATCGAAAAGATTACTTGATGGCTTTTAGTCTAATCCTGAAATTAGTTAATAGAAGTGCCATTAATGAACATCTATTAATAGAGGCAACTGATGTAACGTGGCTAATGTAATGGCCAGGAGGTGTAATAAAACATGTGGACGAAGCAAACCTAATACTCTTCTGTATCAAAGTCGCTCGCTGGAAAAGTGTAAAGCTGGAAAATGATCACAACTGGGAGACATTTTAACAACAGGGCCATTGCTCGGGGGGCTCACCATTGAGTTTTAAATGAAGTAGCAGACAGATGTACTTTGAGACCCTCATTCTCCATAGGACCTTTCTTGATTATTCTTCCTGGGTGTCGAAGTTCTGACCATTTCTCTGAACTCTTATTACATGACAAGGAGCTCATACCTTTTAATGCAACACTTAAGTTTCTTTATGGTTCTTTGTTTTAGGGGTGTTGTTAATTATTAGCAATTGAAACCTGAGACTCTATCCATAATAGGATGTCTTCCCTCACTCTTTTCTTTCTCTCCAAACTGCAGCTCAGGGTTGAGTGAGTCCCATACTCTGTGATCTCATAGAGTGTTTGTTTCTTTCTTCATAGCCTAATCATACCACATGCAAATAACCATTAACGTATTTCCTTGATGAGGTTCTTCGGAATTGGATTGTGTCTTTATCTCTGATTCCCTATCCCCAGCACCAGGCTCTGCAACAAGGCCAGGACCGAGCTGATGACTGTGACCAAAGAGATAACTGTGTTGTTTACACTCCATTTGTGCCCAGATCACAGGCAACTCAGAGATCAAGGAGCTGCTCCCTACCTTCAAAGGGCTTAGAGTCTAGCCATGCATAGAATTCAGCTCATGCTGACACATGAATACCCCCAAGAGGAAATGTAATTAGCATCTCTGTAATGTGTGCTTAAAATGACCTTTTCATTTGAATGAAATCATTTATTTAAAAAAAAAAAACAATTTGCCTTGATTACTGCTCTTAGTAAATAAAATTATTGACAGAGTCCTGACATAGCTCTCTGCTATGAAATATGGAACTCCTGAAAGTCAGTCATTCTCCACCTAATTTCATCTCAGTATAAAGGATACACAGCTCTGGGCTCATATATGTGATATCGTGTTTTCTTCCTACGTACAGATAACCTACACCCCAAACAGGAAAGAACCAGAGATGCCTGCATGAGAATTCACACACATAAAGCAGCAAGATGGAGTTAGTTTTAGCTCTTAGGGATACGCGACAATGTGGAAAAGGCTGCCATCTACACTGGCAGGACACTGGAATTAGAGCCAACTGGAAGCAGGTGCAGCTGCCTCAGAAACCAGGCGGGGGAATTTGACAGCAGAGGCAAACGGCTGCAGCCCGAATCCCAGGGTGTCCGAAGCCCTGCTGTGGGGCCTGGCAAAGGCACTGGTGGATTGGCATCACTGAACTGCACTTAATGAAAAGACCCCTAGGTCTTCATCGTGGGCCAGCTCCATTATTGCCGTTTTCCGGTCCTCATTAAAGGTTTGGGAGGCAGGGAGCTTTTCACATACGGAAACCCTCTACTTGGAGAGCACGCATGGTGGGTGTGGCTAGAAGTGGTTTAAAACAAACCTGTTTTCCTGCACAAATAATAAGGATTCTAGACAATGATCACCAAACCGTGGTGGGGATGGCGGTGATGGAACCCAGTGACACCTAGACTTACAGACATCATTCCCTAAATATTTTACGTGAAGGGTGCTCGCTTTTTAGTTCTTGCAAATAACATGTTGTGCTAAGTTGCTTCCCTTTTATTAATTTGAAAGAAGGGAAAGCAATTGTTCTTTCATGCATGCAAGCCATTACTGATTGAAAGGCTACGATGTGCCAGTCATGATTAATTTCATAGCAGTTATAGGCTACAATGTTCACATGTTAATACACTGTATTTATTTTTATATGTAATCTAATAACCATAATCATGAAGCTGACTGATTTCATCCTTTCATTTTGACTGTGTTCCAGAAAGCTGTTTACCTGGCTGCTGTTCACATATACACTGAATTTGTTCCATGTGCAATTAACAGGGATAAAACTTGAGTAGAAAAGGTGCCAATTAGAGATAGCTGATGGCCTCTGAACCCACTAAGTTGCAAGAATACCATTTTCATGATTATAAAAAATGGGAAAATAAAAATGCCACTTCCGAGAAATCTATTTTCCCATAAACAAAGATAATCTGTATTTAAGAATACAACTTGGGAACTAATTAAACAGAGAAAACACTTCAAAAAATCCATTGTCTGAGAAACCCCTTAGTTCTTTTCAAATGTAGGAGAACTTGTCCTTGCATTTCTCTCTCTTTGGTTCTTTCTTTCTTTCTTTTTTTTTTTTTAAGATTTTATTTTTATTTGAGACAGAGAGAGAGAGAGACAGAGCACAAGCAGAGGGAGGAGCAGGTCCCCGCTGAGCAGGGAGCCCGATGCGGGACTTGATCCCAGGACCCTGGGATCCCAACCTGAGCCGAAGGCAGACGCTTAACCCACTGAGCTACCCAGGCGTCCCTCTTTGGTACTTTCTATGCAACTACTGAAACTTCATTTGTGTAGTCAGTCAAGAGTCCATGTTATCTGAAGATGTTCTGCTGACAGATCTCACAAATACTGACAGGTGTCTGTGTCCACAGCACAGCACTATTGTCGGTGCGCTTCGGCTCCGCGTCTTCTCCTGGAAACGTTCACTTGGATCTCCTGAGCCTAACCTGATGACTACACTTTTCTAGAAATATTCCGGAAACAGCCTGGCCACATTTGTGTTGTGTGTCATACACACTATCTTTTTGCCCCACTGTATTCTGAGCTTTCTCCCTTAAGGAGCAACTGTTTGTGGGTAAAAGAAAAAGTATTAGGAAGAAGTACGTAGGTCGAAGCGTGAATCACATATGTACAAGAGTCCAGTTACAAAGGACTGTGACGTTGGTACAAAAAGCCAGGTTAGTTCCTGTCTTATTCGATGGATTCAGATACTTTTGATCTGTGAAAAGTCTTAAAAGAGAGCAGCTAAACAGAACTCATTAATCAGATTTGTAATTAAGGTCTAGGAAGATGAACTGATTTTTTTTTTTTTAGAAGTTCCGAAGTTGGCACTGGAGCTGTGGCTACAATACATCTCTAGGTTCCCAGTTTGGGACCTTTTTGCAGACTCCAGGCTCACAAACAAGCCACTGTATCATGAGAAGTACTGGCTTCTGGTGAGCCCCAGCCAGTCCAGAAACATTATGGGTTCCTCGAAAGATTCAGCTTCTGCTAGGTTCGTCCTGTTTTCCCCATTTTGTATACAAATTCTCAGCTCCAAACCAACCCTGGGCACGTCTGCCTTCCTGCTCTTTTGACTTTGTTGGTGCCTTTCCCACTTCCTAGAATGCTCTGACCCTCATTAGTTCATTCTAGTTCCCTTCATGTACATTCCAGAGGATGGCTTTCATCCTAACAACTCCTGCATTACCTCTCAGGTCAGATGAGAGGCACTACTTCGATCTACAATGTCAAACAAGATACACACTTGCCCTTATCTGTTTTACAATCTCAGCTCAACAAATGAGATGATTATAACTTTCCATCTCCACTTTTACTTGATCACTAAAAGGATGTGCGTGGCAGGCGGGAAGACATTACGAATGGCTCAGTGAATGGGAAATGTTCATGCATTGTTCAATTTTCCTTTAAAATTATAATTAACTGAATGCTCTTTAGGATTAATGAGCCTATATAGATATTTAATATAAAATTCAATGCAAATGTTGTATATAAATCAAATCCTGCTCTTTACCATATTTACTTTATAGCTTAATGTACTTTTATAAATCAATTAAAAGGATGGCTCTGCTCTCCATTTAGAAGAGTCCCTTTGTCTTTGTTTGAAAGCTTGTTTCATGTGGGTGGGAGTCTTCCATATGCAGATATCTGCTGCCATGTATTGGAAGGCAGAAATGATGCATGTGGCCAGAAGCAGTTTAAAACAAACCCGTTCTGAGGCGCAAGTCGTTAAATGCTGGGACTCTATCACCAAACCCAGAGGGAAGGTAGAAATCAAGCCTGAACTTTAATGATCTCCCAGCTTTCTCCAACCTTGCTTGATCCTCTGAACCAGACCCACCACTGCTTGCTAAACTCTTCCCGGTCCACTGCGTCTTAGGACACACGATAAGGAATACTCAGGATTTCCACAAGAGTAGGAAATGCCACTTATGCAAGAGTTGTACTGGTTCTTGGCGCAGTTCTTTCCTGAACTGAAAAAGGTGGTATGAAAAAGATAAAACAAAAACTGAGTTAAATTTTTGAAGAGTTTACTATATGTATACATAAAAGAAATGAAAAATATCCATTCTCCCTTTTGGCATTAACCTGATTTTGGTGGGAGTACCCGATACACACCTACAGATCTTTCTGTTGGCTCAGGACTCCAAATCTTCCCACTTTATCTTCACAGGTGACACTTGGGAGGAGTGACTGTCTATTTCTCTCAAAATGGCTGTATCCATGCTATGTTTTCATCCCCTCTTTTTCTTTCTCCTTGATTCAAGGTCAAAATACCCATTCTTTTCTTCCAGGGTTCACTTCAGATGGGTTTCCCCATCTATTGTGAATCTGGCACTCTCACGTTTCTCTTCACATTAATTCTTCTGCAGAGCTCCTTACACGGATCTCCTCCCCCGAGCTTTGGGCAATCATCTTCTCTCATCTCCTTCACATAAATCTCTCTTGGAAGACAAAGCCCTCAGGTGAGACTGCTGTCGGGTGTGTGCGTTTGTCATCAGGAGCCAGCAGCACCTACATCGACAGCAGCCACCTTCACTGCCACCTGCGAAAGCATCTTACACTTCGGGAACCCGTTTCTTTTCTTCAGCATTCCTGTTTGAGTGTGAATCCAGCCCAGGACGGGGACACTGGAGCCAGGGCTGGCTGTCCCTGGGCTCTGGCCTGGGACCCCTATAGTGTGGGAGGCACTGGACTAGGAACTAGAGGGGTGTGGTCCACAGGAGTAGGATAAAGTTTCTGAGATGCGGGAGCTCACAATCTCATAGGAGGGCGCTGTGTCCTAAGACAGAGCCGGCCGGGAAGGTGTTAGCAGGCAATGAATGGGTCCAGTTCAAAGAGTAAAGCAAGGATTGAGAGAGGTGGTAGATCATTAAAGGTCAAGTACAGGAAGGGTCTGAATCTAGTTAGGGGTTTGTGGAAGCAGACACCCTGAGGAGACCTTGGATGTGACCCAAAAGACTATTTGTGCTCCGTCTTTTGAAACTTCAACTCTATCTGGGCACTGAGTCATAGGATAGTAATGAAGGGCAAAGAGAATCAGGGGCATATAGGCAGGGGGTCCACTTTTGGTGGAGGCACATAGAGGCGCCGATTACAGACAAAGGGGGTTATTTTAAGAGAGCTGGAGGATGTGCACAGATCACTATTTCTTGGTCTCCCAACTTTTTTTTCAAGGAATGACAAGGTATATGTATTCAGACTGATGTGCTGTTTAGATGGCATCTATCCACACACAGAGACTGGAGATTAGGAGAGTAGGATTAGATAGAAGAACGGGGACTTGATGCCTCTCCTCAAACTGAACGGCCTTTGTAGAAGCTGTCCTAATCACTTTCTGTTTATGTCCAACTTCCTCTTCTGTTTCTTGCTGGCAACACCCCCCGAGTCAGAGCTCTGCAGTAAGTCTTCCAAATTCCTTCACTCTGCATATTCTAGGAAGTTAAGTGTGTTTCTATTATATAAAATAACTCAAATATTGTTCAAAGAATTTCTTGTGTGAATTTTTTTTTTCTTCTGGAGGAGATTAATATATACCATTAGCTATAGAAGCCCTTCTCTCCTAAGAGTAATAATGTAGGTACTTAGGTTTTATTTGCGATGGAATTTACCTTTACAGTGATCATTGCAGTAGCTGTTTAAATGAACATATGCATACACCAGAACTTGCACCTGTCATTGTTGCCATGGAAACAGTTCCAAAACATAAGACCCAATTCTATTATTGAGGCCCGTATAGTTTCCCAAATAAATCTTAATGGAACTGTAAGAGGAACAAAAAAAGAAGAATTTTATGGAGGATAATTTTAAATTATTTAAAGTGAAGTTTCTGACTAAAATCTTACTAAAACCACATCGGTAACCTTCATCCGAATAGGAAACAACAGTCAGTAAATGTCAAGCGTACATAAAAGAACATAGAGGAGGTTTGTTTAAAGGTAAGTGAAGCGCCCAAATGCTACCTTTTTACTGCTTATCTTTAACATTGTCTGTTTCCAGTCCCTACTCCTGTCATTCGTGGAAGCATAGCATCAGCTGTCTGGTGGTGGATACTGAGATCACGGGTTATCTGAAGATTTTTCTAGTTCCTGTCATCTTTGGGCTTTCTGTTGCTAGAAGGCAAACGAATCTCGAACTACCATGTTTTCAGAGCAGAGAGACCTAAAAAATGTCTATTCCAGCTCCTTACTTCCAGATGAGGGAACCGAGGTCCAAAAAGGTAAATGACTTGTCCAAGGAACACAAGTTCATGGGGCTGGACCCAAACCCAGGTCCCTGACTCTCCTCCCCACACTAAGTCACTGCGCTGCCTTGGGAATACTGCCCACCTCCCCACCAGTTACAGCTGGTGCATTCTTTCATGGAGGGAGAAAGCCAAGCTCTGGATTTAAATATCTGGATCTTTATTATGTCTTCAAATGAGCTAGTCCAAGTTTCTAAATGAAATCAAATTTGAACTTCTCCCTTCAAGTATGTGTCTCCTCACAAAATCTATTAATTCTGTGGGATTACTACTTTGCACTTTAGAAACTGAACTAATACCTTAATATAATAAAAAAAAGGGAAAGTTTTTCGATTTGTAATCATTGCTTCACCTCTTCTGTACTTTGATGTCATGTGAATCAAATGTCCCAAGCTCATAATAAAGCCAAGTGTGAAATCAGTGTTCACCTCCAAGTCAAGAGCCTGGGAAACCCATCGATAGGACTGAATTTAAAGCTATCTGATGATGGCTGGGATTTCAGTATATTATTTTGAGCACATAGTTATGGCATTATATGCGGGGAAAGAAAGCCCTCATGGTCATAAATTATGAGTAGGAAATGGGTACTCCCAGAGACAGAGAATACTTATTATGTAGCACTCGTTAAGGGCTGATGGTGTGGTAGGCTCTGGGCCGAGTCTCTGGCAGAGCCAAGGACTCCCCAGGCTCTAGGAGGCCCCTGAGACAGTGTGTCATGTAGTGATGATGGGTGGAAAATACTCTCAGTGTTCAAGACGTGGATTGTTTTGGCTTCCTTGGGGTTAGGCTTTTGGCACTTGAACTGGCCCCAGTGTAACACCACAGCTGGAAAATGATATTATTTGGATTGGTTAAGAGGAGTTTTTGAATTGAACTCCACTGCGGCGTTAGAGAAGGAAAAATGTGCCGGCCGCATTTGGCAAGTCTCAGAGGAGACATCTTTCTATCGTTCACGTGTTTGCAGATGAATATGATTATAAACACTTTTTTTGTATAGATATACAGATATATAAGATGCTCCATGTTATATAAATCTATACTCCTAGAAAATTCATCCCATAAATACGTACTGAGCACATACTAATGGAACACTGTTCCCGTATGTACCTGCTTTACACACAGACATAGAGACGCACGTGAATGTTGCTTTTAAAACAGAGATAATGAATTCCTTCCTCACAGGTATTACAAGACATAGTGTGAGTAAGGTACATGGGTGTAGAAGGCTGCCATAAATATTAATTCCCTTTACATTTCTTCTTTGCCATCCCCCAGCTTTGGGATATGAATAACCTTTCTGTCCTTCCAAATTCTGCAAACGACCCTCAACACAGAGACAAGGAAGGGTGTGAAGGCGATCTGTTGTAAGCCCAATTCAGAGCCTGTGACAGCCATGTGAAACCTTCTTCTTCTGAAGAAGGAGCCCACAGACTGGCTTGTCACCTTTCCAACCCAGAAGGGGTGGGAGTTTTTTCATCATAAATATCTGCTAATGTGTCCAAATCCAGTGAGACCAGACAGATAGATATAGGTATTTTTTTCTAACTGTAAAATTAATACATGTATGTTGTTGAATATTTGGGATAGAAAAAAATAATAATTATGTATAATTCTACAATTCAGGCAATGTTCCACTCAAAAGTTTGGTGTATTTCCTATAGCTTGCTCTTGACTTTGGGGCAGACTCAAAGTCATAAATGAACACAATGGGACTATATGGTCTCAGTTTTGACTACGGATATTGTTCTATAAAGCAGCAATGCCTTATGACTTCCTCAAGCAGAGGCAACAATGTATAGTATATGAGAGAGAGAGAAAAAAAGAGAGAGCAAGGGGGAGAGGGTGAGGAGAGAATGTTTATGTGAATATTGAGGAGAAATGAGCCCACTAGAATTCAGAGTTCAGAAATTGTTCTGGTTTCTCGTAGTGAAGAGAAGGGCCATATGCACCCCAGTGTTCATAGCAGCAATGTCCACAATAGCTAAATCGTGGAAGGAGCCAAGATGTCCTTCAACAGACGAATGGATTAAGAAGATGTGGCCCATATATACAATGGAATATGACTCAGCCATCAGAAAGAACGATTACCCAACATTTGCAGCAACATGGACGGGACTGGAGGAGATTATGCTAAGTGAAATAAGTCAAGCAGAGAAAGACAAGTATCATATGGTTTTACCCATTTGTGGAACATAAGGAATAGCAAGGAGATCAGTAGGAGAAGGGAAGGGAAAAATGAAGGGAGGGCAAGCAGAGGGGGGGATGAACTACGAGAGACTATGGACTCTGGGAAACAATCTGAGGGTTTCAGAGGAGAGGGGCTGGGGGGATGGGCTAGGCCGGTGATGGGTATTAAGGAGGGCACGTATTGCATGGAGCACTGGGTGTTATACGCAAACAATGAATCATGGAACACTACATCAAAAACTAAGGATGTACTGTATGGTGACTAACATAACATAATTAAGAAAAAAAATTGTTCTGATTTCTTTCCACGAGTCAAAAAGAACTCCAGTAAGTACTGACTTAGTTTGGTCTAAAAAGCCAGAACTGAAAACCTCAACATTTAAGTAGGCCTCGTCTAGGTCTTTGTGAATATCATTTTAGAAAACGAACTAAGACACCAGGGTAAAAAGTCTATATTCCATTTCACATTTGCAAATAAAGCCCATTTCCTCAATAGTAAAATGGCTTTGTGTGACCTGGACTCTCACCGTGGCCCTGCACACTCCCCTGCCAGGCCGCCCGTAGCTCCTCCCCATGGCACGCGCTCGGAGCAGAAAAGGGTATCATCATAAATCACAGCCGCTAACAAGAACAATGGTTGCACCAGCCACTGGACACCCCCTCTGTAAAGCTCTACGTAGGAAACAGAATGGCGCAGCTACCGCTTTGAATGTCAAAGGCCTAAAAATGTCAGGGAAACAGCTGCCACCCGATCTTTGCGCCAGGCGCCTCTTTTAACATTTACTCACGGTATCACTTTATCCATCCTGTCGGGAGCAAACCGAAGACCAGAGCGTTTAAGAGACCATGCCTGTAATTACCCAATAAGAGCAGAAGACCACGTGGGGTGCGACCATCACACGTTTCAAGACTTTCTAGGCTCGCTTAGAAAGAAAAGGAGCTACATTTGTGTTTCTGAGCCAAGTTAGCCAGACTGGAAGGAGACACTTGAAATGCAGAGGGTATTTTGTGCTATCCTCCATTTGAGAAAAGCTAAGCTAATAGGCTCTGCTCTTTATTCCACGGTGGTTAAGATTATCTTTCTAAATCTGGGATCTTCGAGGAGAGAGATTGTGCAATGATGACCGGTCATCTGTTCCTCCAACAAACATGCATACGAGTGCCTGCTGAACGTCCGTCGGAGCAGGGCCAGTGCATGAGGACTCATTTCACGACCCGTAGTTTCTACAGTAAGTAGCCACGATGCTTTGGATACTAAGGAAGCCCCTAAATATTTAGATCAAACTAAGTCAGTACTTACTGGAGTTCTTTTCAATCCGAGAAAAGAAACCAGAACAATTTCTGAACTCTAAATTTCAATATCAAACTGTTAGAGACATCATGGCTTGAGGGTTGGTTTTACCTGTTTTAGATTAAGACGTCCATTCAAACGGAACCCGTGGCCCATAACCTCACTCTGGGAAAACGGACAAAGGAATGCAAAATGACACCAGAGCCCTATATCTTCTGAAGGGGAGTCTCACACTTCTTTGTGATAGATCGGCCCATGCACTTGAAATATATTCACCGTGAAAAGGGCACCAACTTTGCTGTGCATTAGAGTTGAATCTGGCTTGTTTTGTTTTGTTTTTTTCCCTTCCAGAGAAAGACACTCAGCTGGGAGAAGAGTTTCCATGCTCTCGGGCCTCCCTCTGACAAGTCTAAGTGCTGGAGAAAGACACATTTCCAAGACCTCAAGAGGACCACTTGAATCAGGAGCAACGCAAAAGGAAAGTAGGTAGAATGGGGACAGCTTGCAGGCAGACTGTGACATATCTGAGTAATTACTGAGTGCACAAGGTTCTGGAGTCGGAGGGCCACCTCTCCATCAGCAGCCCGCCTTCTCTGATACGAAAAACGAACATTAGAGCAATTTAATGGAAAGCTGTGAAAACGCAGCTGCAAGCATTACAGTCCAGGGAGATTGCTTCCTCTAAGCTTTCCGATTTAGAAAAGTTGAAGCCTTCCAGGCCTTCTCCCTAGGGGATTAGAAAGCAAGCAGAAGCTCTGGGCCCTTGGATTTAGCAATGCCAGGTGAATCAGCAGAGAGTGCAAATGAGGGGGGCCCCAGGCTAACCACCACCATTCCATTCATTGAGCACCTACTATGTGCGAGTCTTGTTCTGCGCCTTTCACATCTGTTATCTCTTTAAATTTCCCAACAACGCTAAGGTAATGACAGCTTTTCCTGCCAACCTATGAAGCCCAGGCTGGGAGTTGTCCAATGACTTTTCCTGTATAATCTCGCCCTAAGGGAAGACGTTACTCTGATTTTTCCACCTCATGTTTTTCCCTGGCAATTGCTGTGAGAGAATGTTGTTTTTGGAGTTGGGTAGGCAAGTGTTGTACATGATACGAAAAACCAAAAAAAAAAAAAAGAGAGAGAGAGAGAGAAAATCTGACACAAAGCACTAGTCCATTTCAGCCCCTCTATGCATGATCAAGGCCTTTTTCCTACTGCTGGATATCTTTAAATGAACAGATTTGCTTCAATTTTCAGCTGGGTTTTTGCTCTTGGTGGAGCCCCCCAGCCAGCCTCAGGAGACTCGGTAAAGCTCAGTTATACTGCAGAGCAGCCACAGGGGGGCACTCCTGAGATCCAGAGGCATCTTCCTACCAAGGTAAGAGTCACTAGAGTCCCAGATGAGCCCGTGGGTGTGTTTAACAAAGGGAAGGAATGTCTGGAGGATAAGACTCAGTGCTCTCATTCTTTGGAAAATGTCTGTTTTATATATTTGCCAAGTGATAAGGAATCTAGGAAGTCTAGTAAATCAAAGGCCACTTGACTATTTACAGTGTTCAGAGGTAGCTTCCTAGCTCTTGAAAGAATTATATAAATGGCTATGTTAAAAATAGGCAACCAATATAATTGAGTAACCTGAAACAGGCTATGAGACACACCATATGTTACGGCCATGGAAATCAAAAGAAAAGGAATTCAGTATAAATTGAGAATCATCCCCACTTGAATTGACCTAATCTCATGGAAGTGGCACATCGATTGGAATTCTATGCCCTGTGCTGTTCTACGTACAGATCTTTCTCCCCAGTATGACACCCTCCTCTTTCAGTTTTGAGAGTCTATGCCTGATCCCTCCTCTACCCCTTCCTGCTCCCAACACATACTACCTAGTCATATTAAGTGCCCGTAAATGAAGAGACATGTTCAAGCCAATTTTTATCTTGTGACAGAATTCACAGTAAAAGTAAACAGTAAATGCCCACCTGGAAAGAATAATGTGTGAATTTAAAACAGATTAGTGAGAATTTCTCAAGACGGAGTGCTTAGGAGGACAATTTAACAAGCATGGAACTTAACAAGGTAAAAGTTTTGCACGTTCTGACTGTATGCTCTACATACCTCTTTGTTTCTGCCTGGGAAAGAACCGTCAATATACGAGACGCACTTGAACCACCTAATTTAGCAGGAGAAACCAAACCAAAGAAGGCATGTCTTTGCATTAATATTTTCATTTAGTTTCATCTTATTTATAAAGGTAACTCTTTTTTTTTAAATAATCACTCCTTATATGCACCCCTGTGTTTTTTACATTATTTATAATAGCCAAAATGTGGAAGCAACCCACGTGTCCATTCGTAGACGGATGGATGAAGGAGATGTGATATATATATATATATGGAATATTTTTAAATGAACAGATTTGCCTCAATTTTCTTGTTTGTGACAAAACAGATGGATCTGGAGCATATTAAGTGAAATATTTCAGACAGAGAAAGACAAATACCATATCATTTCATTTATACAAATACCATATCATTTCATTCTACGGAGCGCCTGGGTGGCTCAGTCAGTTAAGCACCTGACTCTTGGTTTTGGCTGAGGTCATGATCTTAGGGATCTCTAGGTGGTGAGATCGAGCCCCGAGTTGGGCTCCCCACTCAACAGGGAGTCTGCTTCCCCCCCCCCCGCCGCCTCTCCCCCAACTTGTGCACTCTCTCTCTCTAAAATAAATAATTTAAAAATTTTTACAAATTAAAAATTAAAAACAAGCAAACAAAAAACAGAATCAGACCTATACATACAGGTAACGAACTGACGGCTGCCAGAGGGAAGCAAGGTAAGGGGAGGGGCAAGATGGGTGAAGGAGAGTAAGAGATACAGACTTTCCATTTTGCTTCCAGTTAAGATATGAATAAGTCATGGGAATAAAAGGTACAGCACAGGGCATACAGTCAATGATACAGTAATAGTGTTGTATGACAGATGGGAGCTACACTTGGGGGGAGCCCAGCATAACGTATAAACGTATCGAATCACTATGCTGTACACCTGAAACTAATATAACATTGTGTGTCAACTACATTCGAATTTTTAAAAATAAATAAATCAGTCCTTCCCTGCACTATTTGCTGCTCTCTTGAGATGTATATTGTGAAAAATGCAAACAAATGTCTTAAAATCATGCCAAATGTCCCCAAATAGACATCATGTCCAGCTTCTAAGCTGCAATGATGCCTTACACATTCTTACACTAAATATAATTACATAACTATGTATTATGTGTCAGACAGATGTTGAATGTTTTATATATATTACCTTACTTTATTCCATAAAACCCATTTTATAAATGAGGAAATTGATGTTTACAGAGGTTGAGCAACGTCCAAGTTTGCACAGTTAGTAAGTAGCTGACTTGATAGGTTTGTCTCAGCGGCCTATGATTGTTTCTGTTAAACTATATGACCTATCTTGGCCTCATTCATAAAACAACTCTTCAATTAACCCCCCCTTCTTTTAACACTTTTAGCAGATTTTAAGCATTTCTTTTCCTTGCTAATCAATAACTTAATTTTTAAGCTGCACACACACATAAGTTCAGATGGGGAAAACAAAAACAAACCCACCAAACACATGCCCCAGATAGAGACTATAGTTGCACTTCTTGCTGCCGGGTGGTTACATCCACACTACAAGCACATGATACGTGTCCATCCAGACCTTCCCTTAGAAGCCCGTTTGAACGGGGAAAACTTGAAATATGCAGACTGCGGTCTTGACTCCACTTAATAACGCCTGCTTGTACTGGCTTTACCCTGTAATCATGCAACTTCCAGCCAGAGTCAAATAGGGCAGTGATGTCTTTCTACTTGGATTTTTTTCAATATGGTTCATTTGTAAATGCTTCCAACTGGTCCCCATGACAGATTTTGCTCACTGAAGTTCTTGACTTTCATTAAGCAGAACCTCAGATGCGAGCGGGGGGTGGGGGGGCAAGCAGACATTGGGCTGGTCGGGCTGGTCAGTCTGCTCAGCAGCCGGTCCCTCTGCCCATCACCTCTAAGACCTGCCAGTTGAGTGTGTTGTGTTTCCAGCACTGGCTTCCAAACAGACATTTTATAAGGAAAAGTGGCTGCTGTTTAATTCATTCCAGAAAGTGGATGGTGAACGCATATTGCTTTGATATGCTTTCACACTAAGTCTGTTCAAGGGAGGTTTGCATTCTTTTCAGCATACAATGTTTTAAAAATTCTAACTACTTGTACATGGGCTTCTATTATGACACTTTAGAGAACATATTTTTTTATTTGTTTTTAATTCTGTCACTTTAAAGGAAAATGGTCAGAGGTGACTAGGGCTGTGCAGACATGGTCTTGCTGCCAGTGCCTGACAAAGTTTGCAGTCTAACAGACTTCTGTTTGAAAAAAATGAGCATTTTCCATCATTGCTTCAGAGTCTTCCTTCTTTCCCCCAATTTTCTGAAATATAGTATCTAAAGGGTGGGGAACTGTCGTTTTAGTGTGAAAACATGCTGGAGTGGAAAGGCCGTTTCCTGCAGACTGCCGCTAGAAGAGAACTTGGCCGTCATCCTGGGCAGAAGTGGGGAGATGGAACCTTCGAATGAACTCTGAACTAGGTGAAGGCTTTGAGCCTTGGTGAATTTTCCAAGCGCAGGGCATTGGCTTTCTGTAGCCTGGAATGAAGAAGTCTACTGCCCCCAGAGGGCATGGTGGGTGCAGGCGAGGCGCACTGCTCAGCTGAGGCCCACCATGGTCCTGACCAGTCAGACTCCACATTAGGCCAAATCCCGGAGGGGCTCTGTTTCACATCACTTGGTGGGTGATTGAAAATGCTTCATGTCAGAATACAGAAGAAGCCTGACCAAAGCAACTCTAGAACACAGCAAAGTGCGTGTATATGTGTATGTGTGTTTTTTGGGGTGTGTGTGTGTGTGTGTGTATGGGTGGAGATGGGTCTGAGGCATGGATTTCACTAATGTGATTATTTCAATAAACTCTCCCAAATGCTACAGTAGCAGATGGTGCTACAAAAATGAAGAAAAAAGGCTCAGGGCGTATATGTCACCTTAGCTATACTGGCCTGCATTCAAATGATAAACATTTTAACCACTCCAGGTTATAGCTCTGTTTTAAATTCTTTTGTTAATATGTTAATAGAAAATGCAAATTTACACATGGAATTCTAATAAAAATGCATAAATAATTAGACTTTACAAGAGAAAAGGACCTTAGGGATTATCTCCTCCAGCCCTCATTTTAAAGGTGAGGTCAAGAATTAAACCAAATTGCAGAAAAGTTCAGTGACTCGCTAAAGGTCTTACAGGTAATTAAGTGTAGAACTGTGATTAAAATATAGATTCTCTCTGACTTCCTGTTCAGTGCTATTTCCACTGTCACCTGTAATCGATTTAGAGGCAAACAATTTAACTTGTGTCCACTATACTCAGTTCCCGTAAAATGCTGCAACACTATTTTGTGTGTATTTCCTGACTTCAAACTTGATGGAAGGTGGTGGTTCTGAGTCCATTCAAACAGACTGCTTGATTTTTTGAAACTGAGTTCTCTATCCCACCAAAATTATTTATAGAATTTTTTTTAAAAAATCACTTTCTAGGGGATAAATAAAGAAAATTTTCAGTTTTTGAGGACACTAAAGCATACTAAGCAAATGAAATGTTCCAGATTATAGATTAAAAATAAAGTACAAACTATACGGTGCCTTTTCCTACAGTCATTTGAAATTTATTATAAGGTTTTCCTATTGAGGTCTTATTGCGGGAGATTAAAAAATATGTCAGTTTTTTTCCTAGGTTTAATAAATCTCCTTTGAGTGATATATAGCTGGGAACAAATTACATATATAAGCAAATTAAGATGATGGTAGCCAGGGAGAAACCTGAGGGTGGGCCTACTGCTTATTGATAGGGAAGATCTAGCTCTAATCTTTTTTTAAGGATTTTATTTATTTATTCGACAGAGATAGAGACAGCCAGCGAGAGAGGGAACACAAGCAGGGGGAGTGGGAGAGGAAGAAGCAGGCTCATAGCGGAGGAGCCTGATGTGGGGCTCGATCCCAGAACGCCGGGATCACGCCCTGAGCCGAAGGCAGACGCTTAACCGCTGTGCCACCCAGGCGCCCCAGATCTAGCTCTAATCTTAAGAACCTTAGGTCATTTCTGGTTTTGAAAGGACTGTATTATTTGTTCATTGTAAAGTAACATTTTGGTCATAAGCAATTTCAAAACAAACAAATCTATACCGATGATGTCTTCTATCTTGATTCTGCATCACCAGGAGCAAAAGATTTTTATTTCTAGGGACATTCAGTGAGAACAAGATGACTAACAGAGCTGAAGAGGGGATAAGCCTACCAAGGGTCACAGGACTGGGTCCCGGAGGCCTTTGTGTCCTGCTGTGATACCGCTAGAAAACACACACAGATGAAACCCGAATTTCACCAAACTCTACTGCTCTGGAGATGGAATTATGGCTCCTTCCAAGTTTCTTCATGATGTTATAGACAGATGAAAAGAAGTATTTTTGAAAAAAAAAATTAATAACACAAAACAATGACTGCTGAAGGAGACCAAGCTAAGAGCTGCATACCACCCCGACAAGGTGAGCAGATGGAATCATTTGGTGCGGTACCTCTCAGGGCTGCCCTTAGCTCAGCAGAAATGTCTCTGTTCCAATGTCAATCAAATGGAAAACAGGCCTGTTGTCAACAAATGCCCATACATTCTTTGAAGTCATTTCTCTCAAAACATTGGAAATAAATAGATACCAGTTATAAGATGTTAAGTATCTTTACTTGGGATTAGTGCTAACAAACAAAGCAATGTGTCCCATTACATCAGTGGTTTTCAAAATCCAGCGCCTGCATGGTTCGTTCCCATCATTAACCACGTTTCATATTTTCATAAGCCTTTGTGTTTCTCAGGCGGGTGGAGAGGCCTGCGCCTTTCCCTGCCAGTCTCCAACAAGGTGCTAAGAGGGAGAGGAGGTGTTGCTCTTTTTCCATTTCCCACCCTGAGAAGCATTTTTCTAGAAGAATCCTCCAAAAATATCTAAGCTTTTAAAAAATCGTTTGTTTTTAATTTTTATGTAAAGTTAGGGTGAATATTACCATTGTTTTATTTCTCAGGTTGTATGGTAGTAGAAGGTGCCTAAGAGTCATTTAAATACTGAGCATACTGGCGTATAATGTATTCTGTGGCTCAAAATGCTTCCCGATCTGATCAGCTACCAAGACCTTATTTAAGACAAGGAAGGGTGGAGACTTCACTGGAAATGACTCATGGATGTTCGATTTGTGGATTTTATTTGAAAAAAAGACGTGTTTTGATAAGTAGCAATATTTGTTTCAAAGAAAAGTATTGAGGCTGTATTAAGAAGTACACATCCAAATCTATTAATCTAGGAATTTACTCTCAAAACGTGTGTGCGCATGTGTGTGTGACATTTTTCAAGCAATTCAAACCGAGCCATTGTTCTGTACCCTGACTTAACAACCTATGAAACAATTCCTTAATGTTAAATGTATATTGTGATGAATATTAAAAATGTTAGCAGAATAAAAATTGTCCGGAAATACAGAGAATGGTTTCTTCAGTATTGCTTTGTTATTAGGGGAGGAAGAAATTTAATATAGTGTAAGGAATATAGAATTTTGGAATTAGGTTGAGTTAAAATCTTGCCCTGTTAGTAAGTGACATGAGACAAATCACTTATCATTTGAGGCTCAATTTCTTAATCTAGAAAGTGAGAATAGTATATGCATTATGAAGAGATTATAAGTACTAACTAGGTGAAACAATCTAAGACATGCTTGGCCAATAACAGGTGCTTAACATTATCACTGTCGTTAAAGTTGGTGATTATTAACTGGCGCTTTACAATAAAATAATCTGGACAAATTTTCAACATACACATGGTCCTATGTGTATGTGCCTTGGTCCTGTGACAGGAGAGTCTGAATCCCGAGTGGTACTTATGTGTTTGGAGAAAGCTCCCCAGATAATTCTGATGCACGCCTCTGGTTAAGAATGACTAGTCCAGTTAATTTCCATCTTTTCAATAGAGGTGCACTGGGGATATTTTGTGGTCGCCATTGCAGTGACCTGCTACTGAAGAAATCTTCTCCTAACCAAGTCTCTCCATGGCCCGTATTTAATTTGGGGTGTGGGGAAGGACAGACAGGATGTTTTCCCACGGTACTTCAGTGCTATATAGCTGAAAAAAACAAACCCGATGTATATTTGTTTGCAAAACAGTACCTACGGCTATTCAGTAGTTCCACTAACAGGATCATGGAACTAAGGGAGGTAAGAGTTTGATTCCCACTCAGGCTTTTTAGTTTTCTCGGCGTCTCGGCCCTTGGCCCCGATAAGCATTTCATGAAGGCATCAGACAGCAGAGTGTATGCAGCTCTACAGAAACTCCTGAAATTACTGGGTAGAGTTCAGTATTAGCAAGTTGTAGTAAAGAAGAAACTCTTTATTCAGTAAACATTTTGCAGGATTTTTTTTAAGGAACGCCCTAAAATATTGGATGCCCGAATGGGATATTACTAAAATACTAGGGCGTGAAAAGAATTCGCTTTTTAAAATTAAAAAAAAAAAACAACTCACTAAGAAAAAATTCAGTGTGTGAGGTGGATAAGCTTCAGACAAAGGGAAAACCAAACCTGCTAGTCAGTGATAGAAAAAAAAATATCAACTTCTACTTCACGTTGCCAAAGAGACTGTGTAAACAGACTTAAACAAAGAGAAGTGGCTGGCGGGCAATCAGGCTAATGTGGAAAACTCTTCATTGTTGTGGGGCGTGCTTCTTTTCAGAAGAGCAGGAAGAGGTGGCAGGCAGAGAGGGAGAAAAATAAGAATAGGAGAGTCTTTCTTCCAAAGAGGGGCATCTGAGTCCCCGAGGAATGAACTTAGCCCACCCGGGATGACATTTAGTCAATCACTGGGAAAAGCTGGGAAGGCCTGCGGATTGTCTCACGATTTCCTTACTACTGAACCACTCTTCTTTGATCGGCTGTGTGAGGAAATAGTCTCATAGGGGATCTTTTTTTGTTTTTTGGTTTTTTTTTGAGAGGGAGGGGGGAGGGGCAGAGGGGGAAGGTGAGAGAATCTCAAGCAGACTCCTCACTGAGTGCAGAGCCCACGAGCCTAGATCTCAGGAGCCTGAGATCATGATCTGAACCGAAATCAAGAGTCGGACCCTTCACGGACCGAGCCACCCAGGCGCCCCACATGGGGGATCTTTTAATTCAAGCTTTCAACCTATGTTTACTTTGTGTTTTCCAGATAGGGGCAATGCCTGGAGGTGGGGGGAAAGGGTGAGTAACTGAGTCTGTCTGACTGATGGAGGTTACCATTTAGCAAGTAAATACAGAGTAAGCCTCATCTGACGTACATCTCTTTCCTCTTGGAAGTTTAGCCAATCTAACCACATATCCAAATGCCATGATTTCCCCTGAATTAACTTCAACACATTCAGGGTATTACATACAAATGCAGCGGAGTTTCAAGTGATCCCGTTCAAGATGTTTACAGTACGTGGTATAGAAAACTGCTCTCATTATAAGCTCTAAGGAGAAAAATCTTGTGTTTTTCCACCAGCTTACATGCAGTATGGTCACACACTGTAAAACTCTTTAGCAAACAATCAGTAAGTAAACAGGGATCATCAATGATGGATATGAAAACTAGGGATTCTTGTTTTCTTCCTTCTTTTAATTTGTCTCCAAATTTTTATACTGTCTCCATATAAGAATTTACAGTTTAATAATGTGAATCTAGTTTCCGATGTCGAACTTCGTATTTTATTCTTGTATACAGTCTGAGGCAAGCACAATGAAGTTTGACAAAACCAAGATATAAAACAGTTCTTTCTACATCTGTAAGTTTGTTTGCAAGTTATTTTTTAAAAAAGAAAATGCCTTTTTCTGATGTGTCTCTTCAAACCTGTCACCGTAGAAGCTGCTTGTTTTGAAGGGGGATAAAATGAGATTGCAAACCTGCTCTTACTTCATTGGAAAGTTTGCACCTAATCAGAAGGCAAATGTTAGCATGGGTAGTTACACATCAAAAGAAAAAAAGTTCTTTCCAATTGCTAAGTCATCAATAGATTAAAAATAGAAACGAGATTGGGGTCTTAAGTCACTTCCCTACATGGGAAGGGTCAAAAAGAACATCACTTTGTAAGAAGGCAGCCAGTGCTCAGTGCCCAGACTTGGCAGGCTGAATTAATAACACTGCCTATCAAGCTGCTCTTAACTTGAGTCGTTAAAGGTGCTTTTTTCTTTGCCGGCTGTTCCACCGCCCCGTCGTAGAGACAGCCTCTTCAGAAAGGTCATCAGAAAACGTGAAGTTAAATGTAGCAAAGAGTTACTGTTTTCAACTCCCAAAAATATCATTTTCTTTCTACAACAAGGTGAAACATTACCTTGTGTTTGTATTTCAAATTTCACTGCAGAAAATCGTGTTTTAACCATCCAGACACATGCTCCAAGGTAACGCCACCCCAGTGAGATCTAGTCCGTCTGAAGAGTTGGTAAACTTATCAGATCCACCCAACTCTCAGGAGACTGTGAACTTCTGCTAGCATATTGGTTTCTGTTCATTTTCACAAGATTGACAGGCTCATTATGGTAATACGGACATCTCTACTTGAGAGCTCCCACCGTGCAATTGTAATTTTGCATATGTTAATGAGGAGACAATTATATCAAAGAGTGAACATTTGGGCTGATGTGCAAGGCACCATTTAACTATAAGAACAGTATGGGATTGAGCTCTGTCATTGATTTTTCCATTCCTTCCATCTTGTCTTTTTCCAAATTCTTCTATTTCTTCCCAGATTTCCTTTCTTTTCTGCTTTCTTTCCCTTCTTCCCTTTCTTTCCCCCCAATGACAGATTTTTTTTTTTATGCCATCTCTGCGGCTGCACTTGAAACAAGAAACCTTTCCTCCTAGTTGTTGGTTAACATCTGCAAATGTGAGAGAATTTTAACATGACAAACAACAAGGAATTAGAAATAAACTGACACGAAACAGTGGCTCTTCTCTCCCCCACCTCCAGGGTGGAAATGATGATCTCCTCACCATCTGCACATTCACAGGCTGTGAGTGGGCAGAAAACCAGCTGGAGATGCAGCCCATGGTAGGGATCCAGAGCCTCGGCTTCTGGGAGGTCCTAGAAGCTCACGATGCCTCCCAGCTATTGGATTATCTCTTGTCATGTACCTTCAAAGGGACAAAGTAAAACATTTTCCAACCAATTTTGTATAGAGAGGATCTCCACTAAACAGAAGGCTAAGTTAGAGTAGGGGATGGTGTTCTGGACTCAGCGTCAGGGAACCAAGTCCTTGGGGGTCTTCCATTGGCAATTTGGGGATCTTAGACCTGTCGCTTCAGCTCTCTGGAGTTTGGTTTTCTCATTTCAAAAGGGAGAGCTTCCAGTTAAAATTCCATGATTTTGTTATGGAAAATATGTGCAGAATTAAGAGAAGACTGAAAATAGTTTAAGGATGTCTCCTCTGCCTTGGTTGACAAATTATGTGAAGAGTAGAATATCACTGCACTTCCGAAAGATAGCTCTGAGGCAAGAGTTGTGGCAGAAAAGTAAACAGAACACCATACTCCTCCCATCCATTAATTGAGGAAACATGATTACTCTGAGCCTAAGAGACTCCACTAGAAAGATGGAGTCAATGACTCCATTTGGTGCCTTCAGTGGCACCAGCCTGTGTCCATATGTGTGTCAGAAAGGAAGTTAGGGCCATGGTACTGTCATCCCTGTTTGCAAACAGGGAGAGTGGGGCTGACAGGCCCTGGGCACTGTTTCTGGTGCGAGGCTGAAATACATAAATCTAACATAAGCCACAGGAGGGACAGCCACAATGGAGTAATGACACGGCGACATTTGTATGAAAAGCCACCTTGTACCCTAAAGAAATTTAATAAAACCATAAGATATACAACATTTTAATGTAATTCCTAAAATGCACATCCAGTGATATCGGCCCCTCCCACTCCTAACTGAATGTCATGTCAACACAGTCTTAAGGACACTTCACAAATTCTGGGGAAGATGCCAGGAGAGATAAGGAATATAAAATTACTTTTTGGGGTGGCTGCTTGGAGTTCTAAGGGGGTAACTCTAATATGTTTTGAAACCAAGGCTCATTGGTCAAGATAGGCTTTCCTGAGTTTGAGAATATACAACAGTTATGACAGAGCCCTATATGTGTGCATGTATTTATATGACAAAAATGCCGAAGTGACTGTAAAAGAAAACCCTTGTTTCAAATGCTCTTTAATGGAAATAATTCTGTTTTTATCATCTGTAGTCTTTTATTGGATCTATGTCGTATTCTCGTTTCTTCTTTATTAAATTATACATTCCCTTTTGGGCACATTTTTGTTCTAATACATGAGCTTGATAAGGTTTTTTGGTTTTTGTTTTTGACACGCTCAAACTTCCTAATGCTTAAGCCAAGCAGTCACGGGAAACATATAGACTGTAGAGAAGCCAGAAAGCCTGTCCTCAGTCCTGAGCTGGGTTTTCTCCAGAACACACCCAGGCCTACTGTATGGGTGAGGCCAAAGGCACTTCCTGCATCCACAGGGGTTGGGAATGCTGGGTCTGTTCCTCTAACACGCCACCTGAGACGGGATGGCCTGTCACACCACACTCGGGTGTTTCCCTCTCTGTAGCTGGGGGTAGCAAAGGCAGCAGGGCGTGGAAGGAAAATACAGCTACAATTTAGAACATTAGATGAGCCCATCACAAGTCCAGCCCGACCACCTCTGCAGCTCCACCTGCCCAAAAATGGGACTGAGTCCATCAAGAAAAAAAATACATTGGGGTGCCTGGGTGGCACAGCAGTTAGGCGTCTGCCTTTGGCTCAGGGCGTGATCCCGGCGTTCTGGGATCGAGCCCCACATCAGGCTCCTCCGCTGTGAGCCTGCTTCTTCCTCTCCCACTCCCCCTGCTTGTGTTCCCTCTCTCACTGGCTGTCTCTATCTCTGTCGAATAAATAAATAAAATCTTTAAAAAAAAATACATTATCTATAGGTATGTGTAATGTATATATGTGTCCATATAATTTATATATATATAGGCGTGTATGTGTAAACATACAGATATACATATATTCATAGTTCTCAGCCTAAATCTTAACAGTCTGCTATAACCTTTCTAGTTGCATTTTAGCTAAAGGCATGGTGAAAACTACTTGCGGATCTTAGCTCATTTTATTTTATTATTTTTTTAAAGATTTACTTATTTTAGAAAGAGAGAGAGAGAGCACATGAGTGGGGGGAGGGGCAGCGGGAGAGGAAGAGAAGCAGACTCCCTGCTGTGAAGGGAGCCCCGGGGGCTCCATCCCAGTACCCTGAGATCATGACCTGAGCCGAAATCAAGAGTCTGCTGTGAGCCACCCAGGTGCCCCAATGTGAGCTCATTTTAAACGAACGCTCGTGCACTATGGAGGCTCCTAACACACCGACACTCTTTCATGTATTTCAGAAAACCTTTTTAGATTTACTGCAGGGGAATGTCTTTGAAAGAAGTTCCCACCATGCAGCTCCCAAACAGATGACAGCATTTGCCTCATTATGTCCCATTCACTTGTCATCAGCTACTGGGGGAGAATTAGATGGGCCAAAGTCAGAGGAAAATTAAGAAATAACGAAACTCCTGGTTTAAAAAAAAAATCAATGACAATTACGGAAATGAGCTCTTTACCACCCTTTTGTGACCTTTCCTTCCTTCTTTTTTTTTTTTTTTCGGCTCCTCCTCATAGGCAGCCTTAGTTTATGGCAAGAACATCATCATATGAGGTCCCAGAGAAAGAAAAATGATTGGAGAGGTAGCCACTATTTCCAAGAGCATATCAGATCATGGCCAAGCACATTATGTCAACACTCCCCCTGCGACAATCTAGTTTTTACTGGAGTTAATTAAAGCAATTAATTCCCTTCCCTTTCGAAGCAGGGTGATTACATAAATAGAGAATTTCCCAATCCATACCCATAAGGCAAGTGATTTCTCTGCACTCCCCTCAGTGTGTCAAAGAACAGAACTGAACCAAATTATCCTTTTTTAAAATCTGACCTGTCAGAGGTTCTCCATCAACTTTTTCTGCTTTGTCCTCCTATCTGGTGGGACCATAGAACCACGTCTGCACACAGACGCAGGACTCCAAGGTTAATTAAGCCTTTCACGTAGCAAAGACGGGTGACGTCCAAACGCTAACCCCAGTGACAGGAGCAGAATGGCGGATGCACTCTGACAGTCACCACTGAGTTCTCTTCAACAACAATTTACCAGTGTGGGTGATGCTGACAATAATTAGGCAAACAGAATGCCAAACAATTGTAAGAAAACTGTCAAACATTTTCTGTTATTATCCCCTGCGCAGGC
Organism: Ursus arctos; assembly: GCF_023065955.2. Classification (NCBI taxonomy): domain Eukaryota; kingdom Metazoa; phylum Chordata; class Mammalia; order Carnivora; family Ursidae; genus Ursus; species Ursus arctos. The sequence goes on along the minus strand of NW_026623100.1, from coordinate 54,192,359 downwards.
CTGTGATTTATCATCACAGAAAAAGTGCATTAAAAAAAATCTCTATAAACAGTGACATTTTGTTCAAATGACAACCCCCGCTTTCCTGACTGCCTGCAGACTGACATCTCCAATGTCGGATGCAATGCTCAGCATATTTCTTCCCTCATTGAGCAGGTCGCTGGGGTGGGGTGGGTTCTAGCCACTGTCGGGGAGAGCTGGTGCGCCAAAAGCAGAAACAAAGTACCTCTCGATGCACGGGAAGCCGCTTGCCTTTCAGATGTCAAAAGGAAATCAAGTAACTGCTGTCCATATTTCCTTCTTAGATTCTCTGGGTCACACTGGTCCTAGAACTTGAAACACTTTCTTTTGCACCAAGGTTCCTACCACCATCACCTCTTCCTACTTTCCACTCAAGACTGAGTTTGGGGTTCTGGACTCCATTAAAGTGTATTTTAAGGGCGTTGATCTTTTCAATATAAAATCAAACTTCCAGATAATGTCCCCAATGGCGGTAACTGAACCAGAAAGAAAAAGACATGGAAGTAATACTTTTTTTTTTTTTTTAAGATTTTATTTCATTTATTCGACAGAGATAGAGACAGCCAGCAAGAGAGGGAACACAAGCAGGGGGAGTGGGAGAGGAAGAAGCAGGCTCCCAGCAGAGGAGCCTGATGTGGGGCTCGATCCCAGAACGCCGGGATCACGCCCTGAGCCGAAGGGAGACACTTAACCGCTGTGCCACCCAGGCGCCCGGGAAACAATACTTTTCTAATCCAATTTCTTTAGAGTTTGGCTCAGTTCTGCAGATAAATTCTTATAAACGGAAAAGTACTGCAAGTAGACCTCCTTCCAGGGATGCTGGGCCAATGAGACAGACATAAGGTACTAATATGATGATTTAATAGAGAGTCCACAAGCAGTCTCTAACTTAGATGTCTGGGTTGCTAAGTGTTGAAATGGACCTTGGAGGTCATATAATCTACCTTTTCAGCTAATGAGAGAAATCCTGTCTGTGAGACTTCTGGCTGAGGTTCTGAACTGGAATGTTTCCAAGGATGGGGATGAGGCAGCCCTTCTCTTACAAACAGCTGGCTGCTGAAAAAGCTAAGATTTGGATCTTTCGTGTCTGCAACAGCCCCTCCTACCCTGTCCCGCCATCAAAATCCACTCAAGGGTGAGAACCCGTACCCCCTGCATATTGCCTTGTTTGAATAGCCATTTCCTTCCATCCTGTTGTAAGGGCTCCTTCCCTCTCCTTCTTTCACCTTTTTCTCAATCTTCACACCCGGAAGAGAAACTTTCCTTCTCTTGACCCACTTTTGTGACAGCTGCTCAGTCACTGAGTATCATCAGTAGAGTAAATCTTCATTTTATTTAGATTTAGATTTTTAGAAATAAACAACAGTCATTTTACATGGCATATAGCAAATCATGAAGCTTAGTACACAGAGTAAATAAGCTCTAATATCCCCCTGACCATATAGCTTCCTCTATTAATCTTTGCCCAGGCATTCGATACCTGCATGCTGACTGCTGGCTGCCCAGGGACGCTCTCGTTAGATTCAGCCCCAGTGGATGGCACTTAGGACCTTTTCCAACAATCTTTCCTACCGAAATCCGTGTGTCTTATGTCTCATCTCTGAGAAAGTTGATAATAAATTCAAGGGACTAATTTAAACTAGGCTGTCGACAGCCTTCTATCAGAACACTTAAAAAAAAAACAAAACGCTTTAATATATTTCAACCCAACTAACATTTACACATAAACAGTGACTCATTTCCTTAGCCCAACAAAGGAAACAGAGGTTTCCTTTTCTTTCTTTCTTCCTCTCTCTCTTTTCTCTTTCTCCTTCCTCTTCATAGACCAAGGTGAGTTATCCCCCACAACCTGTTCATCTAATTCTGGAAGCTGGTTTCTCAAGGGAAAACCCATAAGGAAGGACCAGGCAAAGGATGTGCAGAGCTTACTGGAGACCCATGTCAGCCATAGAATGCACTACTCACAGCTTTTTAACCAGCCTCGCCAGATCAATTTTAACACCCTTTTGTCCTGTGGGATTCCAAACTACCCTGATTGATCTAGGCTTATCAGACCCAGAAGCAAGCAGTAAAGCCCAAAATCAGTGAACTGTCTTTTCGAAGCCTTCTCTCTTGTTCAAAAACATTGAAATTTATATCAATTATACCCACAGTCACTGGAGAAAAGGTAATATGAACTCACACTTCCAGTAAAAAAAGAGGCTGAGATGATAACTTTGGGTCCTTTCAAACCCAATTATGATGTAGTCTAACATGTGATAGGACTGAAATATATTATCTTTCCTCTGAGATAAGAAGTTTAGTGTGTGTGTGTGTGTGTGTGTGTGTGTGTGTGTGTGTGTGGTTTTGTTTGTTTGTTTTAGATCTTCTACTTGAAACAAAGTGACTCCTTTTATGTATCTGGACTCTTACAGGCCACAGAGCTTGGTATACAGTTTTCTCTCCCTCATAATCAGACCTAAGACATGTGGCAAACATTTCAGAATTCCAAGTTTTTTCACGAATTTTTCATCTTGTTTCCATCCACAAATTAAAAGGGGTAGAATTACCCAATGTAGCCACAGCTGGAAATAGAGTTTGGTGGAAGAAACGGGAAGGGAGAGAAATGGAAGGACTTCTATATATTCTTCTCTACTATCTAAATATGTTGTGCACATGAAGATTGCAACAGAAACAGATCAAAATGGCCCTTGCTGTGCTTTGGGAAATCTTGGCTATAAGGATCTTCTGTGGTAGAAAGACGGGGTGGTTCCATCACACTACCTGGCAGGCCAGTCCCGGGTGCGCTCACTGGATGTGTTGAGATCAATTACCCACAAGTCCCTGTGGAGCTTCTCTTCGGTAAGAACAGGGGAAGCCTGGGCCATTGGTATTCTGGGCACACACACTAACAGATTGTGCTCGCAGAGGCAATCATTTCTCAGCTGCTTTCAGATTCTATTTATTGTTTATTTTCCCCCTTGGCTGAAAAGGTTTCTCCTTCGTACTAAGCAGAGGCACCAATCTAAGAGAATGCATTAGAAACAGCTCTATTGGTATTTTGCTGGAGTTGTACTGGGGGTGAAAGGCTCAAACAAAATGTGATGAAAATTTTAGGGTGTTTTGGGTGACTTCAACCCCGAGGTCTCACTAGGGGGACTTGATTTCCTGCTCTTAGAGATTTAGGCAACATTAGTTTGAGACAGGAGGTCTGGTAGACCCTGAAAATGAGGCAGCTTTTACATCAGCCATTCAGTGGTGGAAAACCCCATGCTATTCTGCATGTCAAGATACTATGCCTTCATTTATTTGCAGGTGTGAGTGAATTATTTAAAGGGGAAAATGCAGGAGTGGGCCCTGCATAGTGATGAAACTCAGTCTCTCCACTGGGTTTTTCAAGAAGTACAAAAGGTTTTCTTCTCATGTCTTCCAAAGACAAACAGAAGATGATGATGGGGCAGCTATAAAGGGAGATTTTGGGGTAGATAAGAGAAAGACATTCCTTTATTATTCTTACTGAAGTTTACAATTTTGTCTTCCTTTGTGTCCTATTTGGTGCTTGCCCCGCAAATAAATTCTAAGCTCCACGGAGACAGGGAACATGTCTGCTCTGTTCATTACTATGTTGCCAGTACCAACCACAGTTCTTGGCACACTGCAAGAAAGGACAAATAAATACTTTGTCTCTTTAAGCCACTGGTTCTCATTCCTCTCCAAGTGTGAAGTTGGTATGGATTTTCTTGAGGCGTGATGATGAGCAAAGCCAGTAGTGGAATGAAGATTAACTGGTAAACATAGTCCCTGATTCATTGGGAATTCTAACAATATCTGACTCGGATATCCAATGAATAAAATTCTAATATTTCCTTGTCCATTTTGGTGTACTGGTTTGTAAACCATTCTTAAGCCATAAAATAGAAACACTAACTCTGTCCTTTTTATAGATAAGATAGAACAGAATTCATTTATACATCAAGAATTATTTTCTGAGCCCCTACACTGTGCCGGGAACTGTTGCTGATTTCTGATGAATATGGCACGCGGTTGTTCATGGAGCGGTCAATCTAATCATATATGACTGAAACTGAAGGGCTTGGAGTCCAAAATAGCAGTTCTAAGCCAGACCGCTCTAAACAAATGATGTGGAGATCATGGGGGATTAACGGCTAAAACTGTGGTTATATTTAGCTCTCCTGCCACTTCTCTCACCAACTAAGTTGGATAAGAGGAGGTGCACCTGGAAACAGAATGAAGTGGGAAGAGAGGTGCCCAGGGATCAGTGCAGTAACGCTGTTTTAGCAAATGGTCCTCTGGTCATTTTCAAGAAGGTAAGATATTTAAGGTTGAATTGATCTCACGATAGAGCCATGCCAACTCCATTAATGTGGGTCCATAATGTCAACCTCCCTTCAGTGAATGATGCAAGGTTCGAACAACCTAGAGAGCAGGTTGGGAGTCAGTTGGCAAGGATAAATTGAAGTCGTACCTCCACTATTTGCTGATTGATTCATGAGAAAGTTCCTTCATGTTTCTAAGCATCAGTTTCGTATGTAGAGAGGAGATAATAACACCTAGGTTATAGGGTTGTCGTGAATACAATATAAAATAATACAGTGCATTGGGAGCAGCGTAAGTGACACATAATAGCAGCTGAATGTGTTATTATTCAGTAGAGATAGAGCCCACATTTCATTAATCACAACACTCAGAGGAACGCAGTATATATAATTGGTAGGTGAGAAAATTGAGGCTTAAAGGGGCAGAACATCAATACGTTCACTGCTCCGGGCACAGGGGAGGTTTGCACTTCACCTTCCCATTGAAATGAGATATGGCCGTGCAGTCACATGCTTTGGCTAATGAAATATTAGGAGAGAGGCATGTGTTGCTTTTGCGTGGAAGCCCTTAAAAGCCACCTTCCCTTCCCTGTGCCACCACGAACAGTGAAGTTTCAGAAGAAGGATGGTCCAGGGTCTTGTGTCTCAAAGCGATGACAGCACAGAGCAGAGCCCCCAGCTGATGCTGATGGAATGCACCATGAGCAAGAAAGAAATCCCTGTTGTTTTTGCCACTGAGATTTTTAGAGTTGTCTGTTACTGCAGCAAAACCTGGCTTATCCTAATTTGCCTGAGATTAAAACTATTTGGATCCAGGATTCAAACACAGGTCTTTGGACACCAAGGCCAATGCGTCTTGTAGCACCATACAGATATCCTTCTTGCTTATTACTAAGAAGACACCCAGTGAATGTAACTTCTTCAGGGGAAAATTGACCTTCTTATTGCTCTTATCCTTGACTTGGAAAAAAATTAATTTTTTTTTCTCCTCACAGATGCAGGAAGAAAATTCTCTGAGCAAAGGTCAATGGAAGGTAACTAAAATGTTGGAAAGAGGTGGACAGATAATAAAACTGGTTGAAAAAATTCATTCGTTTTGCAGAACTCTTTATTTCCCACAGGTTCATGACCTGAAGATTACACGGGATGAAGGGAGGCCCTTATCAAAAGCCTGCAACTCTGGAACGACAAAATCAATTTTTAAATGATTTATGTGATGTTCTTCAGGACCAAAGGCAGTAATTCATTCCCCATGTGGCACTCAGGCTGCTGCTTAGATGTTGAAAAATGATTAATTTTTATTTACACCGTGCCTCCCCTCACACATTATTGGAAACAAGATTTGAGAGTGTGACATTTCTATAGCATGAAATTATTTACTGAGGGAAGTCCCAGGCAAAAAGAAAAAAAAAAATCTACTAAAAGCCAAAGATCTCAACATGCACTAAAATAACTATTATAAAGACTTTTCAAGGCCAAATCTTCCGATCTGTTCAGTTCAATCCATGTAAGGTAAATAGGCCAAATTAATTTCCCAAGGGAAGCCATTCTTAGATCAATTCATACTCACCACTAACTTCAACAAGGAGAAGATAAAGAACTTAGAATTCCCATGGTTTTTGTTCCCCTAGAAGACTGAGTTCAAAAAGTTTCTAGAATTTGGTGCACATAGCATATTTCAACTTAATTTTAAATAAATGTGGCATTTTTAAAAAATGCTCGAAGGATGTCTCTTCTGGGCCACCATATGCAGGTATTTCTTTTTTTCAAAACTGCAGAAGAACTGTATTTCCAGGCTTCCTACTCTTCAGCTTGCCAGCCTGAACCCAGTCTGTCTATCACTATCTGAGAATCAACCCCACTCAGTGCAAGACTCAAATTTTTCTCATTCACCATATTGCCCTGAAACTCCTAGCACAGGGCCCACAATCATCCGATAATGAGGAGTCACTTTGTATTTCCTTTCCACCTGTGACTTTCAGGTTTGGGGTAAGGACCTTGTAGAGCAAGGAGGGAAAACAGAAGTGACTCTCAGACCATTGGAAAGAAGTTTGTCCACGGCTTCTAGACACTAGAAAGTTAGATGGCTGTGGAGAATGGTGCCTGCCATTTTATCTTCTACCATCTCCTAGGACAAAATTTCCCGAGGGAAGAGTGAGGAGAAGCCAGCTTGGTTAATTACCAGCTCCAGACCATTTCGTACCCCATCCTTGTCCTCGGATCATTGCACACTTTCTCCTCATCAAGCTAATGATATTGGCTAAGCTGCGGCTTGATGCCTATGGATCACTATTTCCTGCATCGTTAAGCATGCCATAACCCTCAAGTGGGTTGTGGATCAAATCAGCACTCCGCTTCTACTCTCACTAACTTGGATTGTTTAAAAGGCATGGCATCAGGAAATGGCATGAACTGCTATGACAGAGGATGTAATATCCTGTCAACAGGTTATTTGTTAAGCCTTCTGGAAATAAAAGATGTACAACCAAAGGCAAGAGGCTGGGGGTTTTTCTTCTTATTTATAGTTTGTTTTGTGTATGGGGTTCACCACCTACCAGCAAACGTGGGGAATCCCAGTTCATTAGGGTTGTTGGGGCAAAAGGTGGGCAGAGTGGTTAAAAATAAGAGTAAAAAAATAAATAAATAAAAAAGAGGACTCTTCTACCACCAGTGATGTTGAGACACTTTCATTAACTGGAATATAAAACAGGAAAACAAAAGAGAAAGGGCTTTGCTTATGTATTAACAAGACCCTGGATCCTTCCCCTGTGGGATAAAGACTACCTTTGCTTGAGTCACCGCGATGAGTCTTCTGTCTCCACATCACTTCAGCTATAACCCTTAACAGTAACAGAAACAGTAACAGTAACAGAAGTAAAGGAATGTAGGCTGGGAGACTATATGGACTGATATCCTCGAAACTCAGTAATATTTGCTCAGTAACTGAGCACAGGACATACAAAAATGACCACTTTTTTTTTCTTTTCTTAAATAGTTGAGAGAGAGAGAAAAAAAACACAAGCAGGGGAGTGGGAGAGGGAGAAGCAGGCTTCCCGCTGAGCAGGGAGCCCGATGCGGGGCTCGATCCCAGAACACTGGGATCATGACCTGGGATGAAGGCAGACACTTAACGACTGAGCCACCCAGGTGCCCCGAAAAGTGACCACTTTTTTCATTCACATTCTCCTGCCATGCCACTTTTCTGTATGCAATGCTTTTCTTCTTCTCAAGTCCTAGAGTTGCCTCTACTATTACCCGTCCAGAGAGAGACACTAAGTACTCAACACAGAGTACTGTCCTAGTCTCCTTGCCCCCACTCAGTTGTAAGCTCCACGAAAGCAAGAAACACCTACATTGACTGCCCACCCCAGCAGCCACTGTAGAACCCGATATGCAGAAGGTATTCTGCAGCTATCTGGTCAATGAACGAATGAATGAGAAAAAATGATAGAAGCTGCCATTGATTCAACACCTACTATGCAGGGGTAGGGAGGGGGATGCGAGGCATTTTACTAACCATATTTTAACTCTCATGGCAACTCTACAGAGTAATATTATTTGTCTGGTATTATAGGAGGAGAAACAGCTTCAGTGAGTTTCAGGGGTGGGTCCAGCACACAGGGAACTGTTGGGCAGCGATGCTATCCCCTGTGACAATCAGGGCCATTCCTGCACATTTTTCTGAGTCCCCACGTCCAGTCAGCAGGATGGCATGAAAACGACGGGTCACCAACAGCTCACCTTGCCTGTTGAGCGCTTACCTCTTGGTCAATGGGATGGGAGGGAGAAGGAAAGCACAATGACTGAATCGTGGCGGGTGTTTTACATACTTTACCACATTTAATCGTGGAAACAAACATATCATGCTGACATCACAGCCTTATAATCAAATGGGCAACCGGAAGTTAGGGGAGAAGTGGCTTTTCCCAGACTCCAATCCACAGTGCTCGTGCTATAGGTGCTATATGGATGAAGGTGCCTGGGCCCTGCCCAATTTACTAAAGTGCAACTCTTGCAAATGGGGCCCCAGAATCTCCATTCTTAGCAACTTACTAGATGGTTCCAATGGCAACCCAAGTTTGAGAAGTGCTGGTCTACGTCCAGCTGCTTCCAAAGGCATATTCTTGGGGCATGAAATTTTTCATGCACTTGCACAACCCGAGGAACCAGATGTGCTATAAATGGAAGAAATGTCCCTCTAGCAAGCATTAGGGATGCATTTGCAACTCAGAATATGAGGAATGCCTTGGTAGTCCCCATTAATGTTAATGGGAATCATGTGGCTAATTCTCTATATTCCATGCTGAAAAGTGTTCCCTTTAGAACCAGGAGAGGCTATATTTAATCAAACCATCTGGATTCCTATGTACATGTATAAGGGCAGAAAATAGGTCACAGTTTGTAAACTACTTTCTGGAAACAATTGCATTGTATCAGCAAACTCCAAAGTCCTGAAAGAGCCCCTGCTCTCCTGCCTCCCTCAGTGAGTGACAGCCCTAGAGCTAAGAGAGGTCAAAGAAAGTCCAAAACTTTAGGAAATGAAGTTTCAAGAACAAGAAAATACATAAAGCAAATCATCCCCCAAAAGATAAAGTGTGGAATAAACTTGTCAAAAGCTATTAACCTCCCCAAAGAACACATTGCTACCTCAAATAACTTCGCTTGCAGATTAGAGAGCAGCAGGAAATTAAGAAACACAATTTGGACAGCATAAGGACTCCAGATATGGACTCATGATGTCCATGAGGTTTACAGACCCTCAAGTTGCTATGAGAAGAGTGAGGATGATGGGTCTATAAGCCCCGAGAAAGTCAGGGAACCTGGTGGAAAAGAGTAGTGAGCGTCCACAAGGCTTTACAATTCAACTCTATTATTGACCATTTCTATTAAAGGAGAGAAGTTCTAGAACTGGGTGAGAAATTTTCAGGCAAGAGAGGACTTATCAAGCTCAGGCTGGATATGAACCTCGGTCACGTCTTGGAGCAGGAAGCTACTGATGACAATGGAGCGTGAGGGCTGGTGGGTACTGGGCTTGGCAGAATTTACAGGTTGTTAATCCCCATCACCACGCTGCCAGTCAGTTACTTCGCATGGGTCATGTTGACTGTTGCTCTTTGTAAAGCATCACCCAAGCTGAGGCATGGAAAGAGTGAAGTCTCCCAGGGCACGTGACTTGGAAGGTGAATGGCATATCTTACACCATTTGCCTTCTGGAGTGTCTGAGAACCTGAGAGCTCCCTAATGAACTAGACCAAAGCCCCTAGTCTATACAGAACTCCCCAAGATAAATGATCAGCAGGCTTTCAAGCCAGCATTCAGTGTGAGCCACGCTATCCTTGAGGCATCGGGCAGAGCGCAGAGCCCCATAATTACCACCACTGTGTCTATGTGGAAATTCAAGAGCCCAGTTTTTTTTTATGCCAGAATCTTTCACTTTCTCCATCATTGGATCAGGAACTTTCTAGCTCTAGCTTCAGGTCCAAGGTGGTGCCCAGGAGCTCTGAAAAAAGGGATGGTATAGGATGTTGTATTCATTTTCTAATGCTACTGTGACAAACTCCCAAAATGTAGTGGCTTAAAACAACACAGATCTATGATCTTACAGTCCCGGGGGTTGGAAGTCCTAGACCAATATCATCAGGTTGAAATCAAGGTGTCAGCAGGACTGTGCTCCCTTCTGGGGGCTGGAGGGGAGAATCTGCTGCATTGCCTCTTCTGCCTTCGAGAGACCACACACACATCCTTGGCTCATGGCCCCTTCCTCAAAGCCAGCAACACTGTGTCTCTCTAACCATTCTTCCATAGTCACATCTGCCTCTGACTCCAGACAAGAAAGGTTTTCTGCTTCTAAGGACCCATGCAATTAGACTGGACCCACTGGGAAATCCAGGAGAATTTCCCCATCTCGAAGTCCTTCACTTAATTGTATCTGCCAAGTCCCCTTTGCCAAGACAGGTAACACATTCCTAGGTGCTAGGAATTGGGACATGGACATCTGTGTGTGTGTGTGTGTGTGTGTGTGTGTGTGTGTGTGTGTGTGTAGGGGGATTATTCTGCCCACCACATGGGTAAAAGTGGTGAGGAAGTAGGTTCCCAGAGATTTTCAAGGAATCCTAGATAAGAAGCTAGCTGGAGGAGGCTATCTTTGTGGGGCCTCAGGTTGGTGTTACCTTTCCAGGACCCTTTAAATAGTTCAGGCGTTCTAAAGTGTCTACTTTTTAAAAACCACCCTCACTGCTACTCCTGTCATTCTGGCCCATCCCTTCTCACCTGGATTATGCACTAATCCTCCCTCACTCGTCGCCTGTGGCCCTACATCCAAATTTGCCCTGCCCCAGTCTTATTCCCCACACAGCAGTTAGAGTTATCCTTAAAAACTCAGTCACACTCTGCCACTCCCATGTTCAAAACTCTTTAATACCTTTCTCTCACATTTACAACAAGACCCCCAAGCCCCTCACTATGGCCAACAGAGCCCTGCCTTGCCTGGCCTAGGACTCCTCTCCCGTCCACCCTCACCCCGCTGTCTCCGGGGTCCCCGGGCTCCAGTAGCGCCCCTCCTTTGAAATTCCTCAAGCCCCCCAAACCAGCTCTCACCTTGGTCCCTGCTGATCCCTTCCCATGGTTTGTTCTCTCCCTTCTTTCCAGGCCCAGATGACATACCACCCTCAGAGAACTCTGACCACCCTCACTCCCTCTGACCAACCCCTTCCTTCACTCTCTATTCCCCTAACTGAACAAGTTTATTTATTTTTCATGTTCCTTACGCTACCTGACATTGCATTTGGCTGCTTGTTCTCCTTGTGGATGATCCGTCTCTGCCACCGAGTGCAGAAGATACCCGAGGGCAGGGAATTCCCATAAGCCAACAACAGTGCCTTACACATCAGAGACGTGCAAATATTTGCTGAAAGAATGAATTCAACACATATCAGCTGAGGACCAATTTTGTGAAAGACACTGTAAGATAGCAATGAAAAAGACACACATGGTCTACACTTTTCTCCAAGTGTCCCACTGACTCATTGGTTTTCCGGTCCAGAGTTGACTTTTACTGATGACCTAAGGTTATTTTCTAATTCCCATTTCCATCTCATGGCTCTCCCTTGTTCTCATTCATTCTTCTATTCATTCATCTAATCAAGACATACTTAGTTTGAGCACCTAGACTAGATCCATAATAGGTCCCTGTCCCTGAAATAAGAACAGTGTCGGTTAGGGAGGTTACCTTTGCTGGTGGCCATGAGGAGAAGCAGATAAGAGATAGCAAGTCTCTATGCACACGCCCACCATTCTCTCCCTCCTCTAATCTTATGTACTTCCTCTTTTCCCATATGAATTCCTTTGCGGACAAAGATGAAAGCATCTTGAAATGACAACAGAGACTCCCTCGATGTGATCATCAAAGTATTTCAGTAATGTAGGAGGCAGGAGACCCGATCCCAGTACCAACCATGCGAAGGTTGTGTCAGGTGCATGGAGTCAGGTCACTGCGTCCCTGCTGATCCTGCCACACGGGTCTCGAAGGTCCCCCCACTTCACCACTGGCCAAGGTAGACGAGGAGTGCAGTCCTGACTTCCAGCCCAGCCCAGGTGGCAGGGCACCAGACGTTGCCCTTTTAACAATTTCCACTCCTTGTTCACCACTCGCTTGTAATTCTGTTTTACTTAGCGAACATATGCTAAATAAATGCCTCTAAATTAGCCTGAGCTAATTTCAACCTGGAGCTCACTCTGTTGCCTGCGGCAAATCAGGTAGGGTGCACTGACCCACGCCCTGTACTCACGACAGGATAGGTCATGCAGAGTGAGTTTGGGCTCTGCGTGGGAAGAGGCACGTATTTCAAATACTCTTAATAATTAAGACACACGAGGAGACGCTTCCTGTGAACAGAGGAGCTAAGAAAAAGCTACACAAAGCACACACACCCGAGTCCTGCTCACAAACTTGTGGTTAAAAAAAAACAACAGCTTGATGTCAGAAACTTCATTTTGAAGTATACACAAAGCCACAAAGTACTTTATAAGGTATCCAAAATTTGGTATCATTTCTTAGCTCTAATAAGGACTTGATAAGGGCTAAGTAAAAGTCTACACTTTGAAAGGGAGGCTCAATAACCCGTTAATTCACTAAATAAGTTTGTTAAATAAACCCCAGCATTTCTATGAACTTTTCCTCTCTCCGATTTAATGCCTGAGGATGGGGTGAAATTTCTAAGTCACTCATTCAGGGTCAGGGTCCCTCACACAGCAGAGGAGGCAGAAGAAATAGTTCATACATCATGGTCCTTTCTTC